>NC_138748.1:33599276-34199276 GCF_965113315.1 Podarcis vaucheri
GCTCAGTGGAGCATGAGCCTCTTAATCTCAGGGTCATGGGTTTGAGCCCCACATTGGGTAAATTATTACTGTATTTCAGGGATTTGGACTAGGTGACCCTCACGGTCCCTTCCAACTCTGTGGTACCTGACTCCCAATCAGTATTTGACACAAGTACTTATATTAGGGGTGGGATGTCAGAGTTTTGCATATCCTTTATGTGCACTAATAGCAATGATTTCACTGTGGCGCCTTATGTAGCCACAATGCTGCCAGCCATGCACAAAAGGGTGGTAACAGCAGGCTTAGGAGAATTTCTGTACTTTTGCAGAAGCACAAAAAAGTTTCAGGAACGACGACTCTGGGTGTGGCATGGGGAAAGAACCCAGTGAATAATGAACAGCCACAAAACGCTGGCTGACTTTTGGAAGGAAGGGAAGAGAACTGTATAATATCCTGGATGAGAGCATGACTTAACAGGCAGACTCGACACAGCATGCCCCACTTGTACATCTTAATTGATAATAGAGAGAGGTTGAGTGGAGCCAGGTGACAGAATTTTTTGGTGTGGCAATTACTGTTCTGAACTAGGACTGGGAAATCCAGGTTTAAATCCATACTCAGCCACAGAGCTAGTTGGGTGATTTGGGACCAGTTGCATCTCTCAGCCTAACCTACTGCACAGGGGTTGCGAGAATGAAAGGGGCAAGGAGAACCATGTGCCCCATCTTGAGCTTGATTGGTCAGCTAGTTAAGTATTTCTATTGTTTTACTTGATCGGGGGGGGGGGGCAGGTGCCCCCCCTTGGCTATGCCCATGGATGGGATATAAAAGTAATGGACTCTGCAGAATTGACTTCCTCAGCACTGAGAAGCAGCATCTGAATATCAGAAAGTAAAGCTGTAGTAGATTCATCAGTGAGCAAATATTATTTGGTTTGAGCTTGTAAGTTATGAGCATACTTAGTGAACAGTAGCTTTTGCTGAAAAAGTTGTGTGCTCTCCTCCACTTCCTCCACTATTGCAAACATATGTTTATGTTAAGGAATTGTGTGGAAACTTGAAGCGATTAAAGCAGTTTGTTGGTTAATAGGCAGATGATTAATCAACAATACAATTGTTAATGTAAAATAAGCTGACAGAGCTAAGTGACAATTCTCATTTATGTGCAAGTAACATAATTAGCATGATGCATTCATTAAAAAATGTAGTCATTGATAGTGGCCTGTTCCAGGTGCAAGAGCTCCGATGCCACAGAGAGATTCAGGTTTCTTATACATTTCAGCTGAAGGAATTTACCTGTGTGCACATTCCTTTGCGTGTGTGCATCAGCGCTCCCTGTTGAAATTAATTCTAGATCAGACAGCTGCCTCATTGTAGCCGCTACATGAAGTAGCAATCCAGGTGATGAAGGAGCCTTGCGTCATTTTAATAGAAGGGACAAATGTACTGTAACATAACCATAGGGTATCATGTTAGGATAATCTAAAGTTATTAATGTGAAAATGTACCATCAGGCTAGCTGAAAAGAAAGAATGTGACTCCCTCTCATGGGGTTTTCTCAGGCTCCCTAGAGCTTTTATTTACATAGGCCCCCTCCATTGGAAATATAAGTAACCATACACTAGTGTCATTATTCAACACAGATTCATGATTAGTGGGTTTTCCTGGCTGTAACGGGAGCATTATTTTTCAGAAGGTTTCTTTTAGTGAGTTGTGTTTAAGATGGTAATAGTACTGGAACAATCATATGTGCTTTCAATGTGACCCTTTAATGTGGCACCACCTGTGCACTAGGACACTCTGCCTATTGACGCTACACAGACCCTCACTATACTTTTTAGAAGTTTGCTGAAAGTGTTTTGTTTCAACAAGCTTATCCAGATATTATGTTAGTTGTATCTGTTTTAAAAGTTTTATTAATTTTATCTTTGGTTTTTTAATGATGGTTTTATGTATATTTGATTTGAAATGGTTGGTGAGTTTTAGTTATGCTTAATTTGTAATCTTATTTGTACACCACTTGAATAACTTTGTTGTGATCAAGTGGCTGATAAATTTTCTAAATAAATAAAATTATGGACTGGCTAGTTACTTAGTTCCACTGCTGAGATTAGGGTGGACTGATTTAACTTAGTAAGGAGGGAAATCTATTGTATAAATCTTACATTTCCTAAGCAAATCATGTATGCTAATTGGTTGCTGTAGCAGGTAATTTGCTTGCCACTGAATAGAGTTTTTATACAACCTAAGTATAATCCAAAAACTTTGGACATATAATCCACATACTTTTTACACTATAGAACTACATGCTTAGAAGCAAGACAAACAGACAATTGTGAAACAGGGCAATTTTTGTTTGGCTCTTTGTAATAACTAAATGTCCAGAACTTTCTAAAAATAGACACCAGGGCAAAAAAATAGTTTGATAACAGGTTGAAATGTTAGGGCATAACCCAGTCAAAGTGAGTTTAGTAAGACTAAAAGATGTGCTCATATGACTAGACTGTTTGGCTGATTAGTAATAAATATTCAGAGTTTACTACAGTATCACCTATGATATGTCAATGTGTAATTTTAAATGCTTTACCTCTGTCAATATTTTCTCATAGATAGAGCCATGCCAGCCTTTAACTCAAGCATTTGAAAGAGGTTTATTTATTCAGTTTTAAGATTGTTATGTATAGGTTTTTTAATGTAGGTCAGATTTCACTTTAACAGTACAATCCTATGCATGTCTACTCAGAAATAAGTCTCATTGTCTTCAGTGGAACTTACGCTGAGGTAAGTTGTTATAGGATTGCAGCCTAAAACATTTTTTTAAGGCTGTGTAACTGATTTTTTATGACATTTTAAAAATCACATATCTTAATCTAAAATCTAGTGGTTCTTTCCTCTTTCTTGAACTAAAAGAAAGCAATAGTCACAGAAAAATATTTCAAAAAGTAAGATGCGTTTAAGAGGGCAATCCTGCGCACACTCACTTTCTTATCAGTAAACAGGAACAGTGATCTTCTGCTTTTGAACTAATAGCTCCATATGTTGTTGTTAGGGGACGCGGGTGGCACTGTGGGTAAAACCTCAGCGCTTAGGACTTGCCGATCGCATGGTTGGCGGTTTGAATCCCCGCGGCGGGGTGAGCTCCCGTTGTTCGGTCCCAGCTCCTGCCCACCTAGCAGTTCGAAAGCACCCTTAAGTGCAAGTAGATAAATAGGTACTGCTTTATAGCGGGAAGGTAAATGGTGTTTCCGTGTGCTGCTCTGGTGCCGGTTCGCCAGAGCAGCTTCGTCACACTGGCCACGTGACCCGGAAGTGTCTGCGGACAGCGCTGGCTCCCGGCCTCTAGAGTGAGATGAGCGCACAACCCTAGAGTCTGTCAAGACTGGCCCGTACGGGCAGTGGTACCTTTTATTTCCCAACCCTTGAAAAGTTATTTTTTAAATTCCAAAAATGCTCAGTGACCCCTATAGTCTGTTATTGATTAACTAAAGTTATGCTGTGGTGAGGTTGGTTTAAGTGCCCAGTGCAAAAATGCTGACATGAGATGTTTGCATCTTAATAGCGGTAGCACTTACTGAGAGCTTTCGGGGATAAAGTCCTAAATAAATGTAAGTATCATTTTGCATATTTTCTTCACCCACATCTTGGAACATAATAGCACTGGATTTTTTCCATCAGCCCTTCTTAGTTATATTTCTAAACATTTAAGCAGAAGTAGGGGGGGTTGGGTTTTGTTTTGTTTAAAAAAATGCTAGGAACACTTGTGTTGCCATTACTTATGGGCACTTCACAGATGACAGGTTAACTATAAAGAGGGATTCTTTGTGCAGGAAGAAGAAAAAAAACAATGTCTTAAATCTGCTTTCATAGTCCTGAAGGCATATATTTGGAAGTAATGTTTCACAATATAGTTAGGGCATAATAAATATTTATCGAATATGGAGAGTGCCTCTTTCCAAGCTTGAAAGGTTGCTGCATCTAAGTTGAGATACACCAATTTATATTATTTAGTACATCAGACTGTAGGATTTGTAGGATTAGTGCAGGTGGCACTGTTCATACAGGGCACACTGCACAAACTCTGCAATGCTCTACCTCATTTGTTCAGATTCTGCTTCCCATATGTGTGGTTCAGTGCTGACCTAGCAGCATGGAAAGCCCCTAATTTATAACTCCTCTTGGGAAAGTGATTTGTCTTTCCACAGTTTAGAAAGAGACTGTGACTGCAACTATTTGCATGCTTACCTGCAAGGAAGCCACACTGAACAAAGTGGACTTAGTTCTAAATAAGCAATTGTGGGCAAATAGCTTGAAAGGGTCATGCAATCTTGCTGAAATATCACAAACATAGTGTAAGTGCCTGTAGCAGAATAGGATGTAGAGTGATCAGGATACTGCTATTCATAACACTATGTCCCTCCCCTTGTCTGCAGAAGCAAATTAAAGTATTCAAAGCAACTGTTGTTGTTGTATTTCTATTTCTTTATATCTCACCTTCTTCTTTGATAGGGACTTAAGACCGCTACAGATAAAATGGGAACAATTAAAAACATGGGGGGGGGGGAACGACCCATAATCAAAAGCCAATTGAATGTAAGAGAATTAAAACAATGTTTCTCTCTCTGTGTATAAACATACAGATAATTACAATAAAAACATCACGACACCAGCCCTTTGCTTAGAAACTGACAGTTCCCAAAAGCCTGTTGGAACCGAAAATCATCACCTGCTGGCAGAAGGACAGCAAAGTTTGCATTGTGCTGCTAAGATTACCATAATCTCAATATAGGCCACTTTGGGAAAAGGAAATATAGGATAACTTGCAATTTAGCATACAAAAACCATTACTTGTGAATTTTGCAATGCGGTTCTACAGCCAAATAATGTGTTCAAGAATGCATACCAGGGTAGTATGTGTAAATATATTGGTGAAAATAGCATACAAAATGCATTACGTTAGGGGGAAATGCTGTGCAAAAATACAAGGAGACATTTGCACTAAAATGCTGAAGATACTTCGTGAAGACATTTTTACATAAATTTACAAACTGATGTAGGGACGCGGGTGGCGCTGTGGGCTAAAGCCTCAGCGCCTAGGGCTTGCCGATCGAAAGGTCGGCGGTTCGAATCCCCGCGGCGGGGTGCGCTCCCGCTGCTCGGTCCCAGCGCCTGCCAACCTAGCAGTTCGAAAGCACCCCCGGGGGCAAGTAGATAAATAGGTACCGCTTACCAGCGGGAAGGTAAACGGCGTTCCGTGTGCGGCTCTGGCTCGCCAGAGCAGCGTTGTCACGCTGGCCACGTGACCCGGAAGTGTCTCCGGACAGCGCTGGCCCCCGGCCAATAGATGTGAGATGGGCGCACAAACCCCAGAGTCTGTCAAGACTGGCCCGTTCGGGCAGGGGTACCTTTACCTTTACCTTTACAAACTGATGTGCAAATGTGGAAAACTGAACTTAAGGGTGGGGAAAATGTCTAAACCAGAGAAACCGAAATTGACATATTCACACATCCCTAGGAGAAAGCAAGTGTGCTGATAAGCCCACTGTTTAAAATTGCTCTGTACTATTTAAGCAAGTAAAGATCTTGTTTTGAGACAGAGGTTTGTTGGGACTTGAGTATATACCCTGAGCTGTATGTCTCAACACCTTGCACATGTGCTGCATCAGGAAGATTGTGGGTAACATATGGCAGGCAGCCTCTCAAACAAAGATGTGCTCTCACAAGCCCACATTCCCAGCATGCTTGCATTCCTGTCTCAGTGACGTCTACGCTGGCTTGGTCATGTCCACAGAATGGAAGGTGGCAGGATCCTCAAGGAGGACATGCTCTGCTGGGAGCTGGTGTCAGGCACCAGGCCCATTGGCAGACCAACTCCGCATTACAAAGATGTCTGCAAGCATGACATGAAGGCTGGCAACATCTCCCCACCATGTGGGGAATCCCTTGCAGACGACTGAAGTGCCCAGAGACAATCATAAAGGCAAATCATGCAAAGGCAAAGACCCCCAAAGTGGAGAGCTGCTTATCAGGGTCTGGAAACATCATGGGGTGGTGCTCACCTGTGACCCTGGTCAGTGAGGTGGTGCCTTCCTTACAGGCCTTTGGGATGCTTCCAGAGCCCTCTTGTTTACTTCCTAGAGGCTGGTAAGTAAAGTGCCACCATTCTTTGGGAAGGTGGCACAAGGACTGTGGGGTGCTTCCAGAGCCCTTGCGTTACCTGTTCAATGCCTGGTGAACGAGGAAAAGCCATTGGGTGGGTTTCTTCCCGCTCTGCATTTAATTATTCATCCCACCCACCCATGTAAAGCTGAAACCATGTAAGTAAAAGCAGCCTAAGTTGTGGGTTTACTGTGTTTCCCTTTCTTTCCTATAGAGTTTATATCCACTGGTCCTCCATTCCACTAGATTTCTGTTACGGTCACTATATCAATTCTGTCCTCCAAGACAAAGCACTGCAGTTTCTCCCCCTTGGCTCGTAGGCTTCTAACATTAGCATATAGACATTTATGCACTGTGTCTCTCTTTGAGTGTCTTTAGCCAGCTATGCTTTGATCTCTCTGAGTTGCTATCCTGTGCCTGTGCACTCCCAATGCCTTATTTACCATTAAAAAAAGATGATGATTCTGGGGGCCTTTCAACATTCTATCTAGCAATCTACATTTTGCTTCCAGGACCTCTCGACTACATTTTTGCTTGTCATTGGTGCCAACATTCAGTTCTGACCCCTCCCTAGCATGATCTACCAGACAATCTAGATCAGGGGTTGTCAACCTGGTTCCTACCGCCCACTAGTGGGTGTTTCAGGATTCTAGGTGGGTGGTAGGGCATTCTTTGGCACAAGCTGAATCCTCCATCCATTTAGCACTGGTGGGCGGTAAGGAAAGATGCATTAGTGGGCGGTAGGTATAAAAAGGTTGACTACTCCTGATCTAGATACGTGCACATACTTCTTTAGGGGGGTTATCCTTGGAATGAGGGAATTGCTACTTATCCATGGGTCCCTTATATAAGGGATCATTTCTCTCTTCCTCAGAGATACATATCTCTAATCTGGCACAAATAATAATTTTGTTTTGAGTTATGGAAGACAAGCACTTTAATTTCCTTTTATCAGGTTGCTTGTCCATATTGCTGAATGCCCAATTCTATTCCAACAATTCCATCAGAATTGAACAGCTGTATAATTTAATGTTCTTGTTAAGAGACAGTGCCTTGAAGAGGAATTCATTTTCATCTCTACCAGGCATGCGAGACATTATTTATCTGTGTTCTAACTTGTTTAATTGGCTCAATCTTAAACACAGCATTCCAGCTGTTGCCACCTTACAGCTTCAAAGGGGAACATACCCAAGATATTAATATCCAATCTAGCAGTTACTGTCTTATTGTCTGTTTCAATCTGAATCATGTTTTTACTAGTTACTAGAAACCCAGCCTTCCTTCTCTTCCCACCCCCATCCCTCCCAATTAACCGCTCTGAATGTTTTCATACTTCACTGTTCTGTATTCATCTTGATCTTGGAAGAAGATTGCTGAGACCCTATTTTGTATTATGCGCCTAACAGTTCATTTGATCTTGGCTATCTGTTAAAGCTTAATCAACTATCATTCAGACATTGTAATGCTCACTAGAATAATACCTAGCACTCCTAAGCAAGAACTGGCTAAAAAATGAAACCAGTTTTGGTTAAACTTCTAAAAACATAATTTTAGCAACTTGATGGTGTGTGCAAAAAGCTTCAGAAATACCCTATTATATTCCATGCATCAGTCTCATAGAAAGATTCTCCAGGCTTGGAAGGTGATTACCGGTACTTGCTGCATAGTCTTTTCTTTTAGTTTTTTTTTTATTTTTGAAAAGGCCCTCATAGCAATTCTAATCAGAGAGGGAACTAGGTTTTGTTGACTCTAGCCCACACAATGAACTAATCATTTGTAGCAAAGTGGGAAGTGCAATACTTGTGTAGCTGGAGTTTATAGATTAAAAATACTGCATGGGAAACGGTAAAGTGATTGCATGGCCGCAGTCCCACCTAGTACATCTCTACCTGTGTTTCCCCTCCTGAAAACTGTGCCTTGGTGTGGCCAGGTAATTCCATTACAGAAGCACGCTATACTGCAGAACACACACACTTCTTTTAGAGCTGAATAGACACTCCAAAATTACAGTGCCATTCTTTAATACAGTCTTGGATTCTGCTTTATGACTTGGCTAATTATTGCTTTGCCAAGGATTTTTTTCCAATTAAGTTTGGGAATGTTTCTTCAAAGGATGCAACTGACCTCTGCTTTGTATGCAAAAGTCCCAGGTTCAATTCCTGGCATCTTCAGGGTTGGGAAAGACCCATCTGAAGCCTTGGAGAGTCATTATTACTTGGTGTAAACAATACTGACCTCGATGGACCAACTTTGTAGGCAACTTCCTCTTTTCCCACTTTGGCAGAAGCATCTACATCTTTTAAGCAGTGGCAAAGTCTTCTTCGCTCCTACAAATGCCTTTGGATGAAATCAGTGCTTTTTTCTGGGGGGATGCAGGGGTACACATACGACTAAACATTTTGTGAATCTAAGTTTGGCCTCATTGAGGGGCAGTATTTCAATAGGAGTAGGAAAATGAGAGTACCCCTAAACATAAATTATTATTTTTTTAAAAAAAGCACTGGATGAAATAAAACTAAAGACAGCCCCTTTAATATATAGTTTGGAGCTTTTGAAATTAAAAGGACATTGGTTTTAGTAATGGAGCGTACAATGAAGTAGTGGCTCCATTAGGGAACCTGGAATGTGAGCAATGTTGTCAAAAGAAAGAAGGAAAGAGAAAAGATAGTAAGTGAAGATACTCAGTTACAGTGACTGGTATACTACTTCTTTACATTAAAGCAATGGAAGGAATATGACCACCACTCTGATAGAAGGGAAGTATCTTCGTTGCACCCAATGGCTGGCACAAGCACTCAAAATTCTTTCAATGACTCGGCATGGAAGTGAAACCACAACACTGCCGTTGTAACCAGAACTGTTCCATTATAACCATATACTCTAGAAAGCTGGATCGTACTAGCTGCATTGCATAGGGGAAAGTAGGTGCATCTCTTTTCCTTCAGGGGCTGCTCTGAGGTGGCTAGCTTTATCAGATGGAGAAAACAACACAACACATGAACAGCTTAGCCAGCAGGCAACCTGTTTCAAACACCAGTAAAAAGCATAAAAATCAATATGCTGCACAACAACCTGACAACAATTTAGAGCTTGAGAAAAGTTTAATATGTAGGTCAGGTTACCCAAGGTAGACTGAACTGCTACAAAGCTTATTCTTTTTTTTTTACTATTTGCATTTATAGACTGCTTACTGTCCAAATATCTCAAGGCGCTACTATTTTTCTCCTACCTTTGTGCATCTGTCTCTGCTTGCTTTTCTCATCAGCTAGCCCAACCCATGGTCCATTATGGGAAATCTCAAAAGCAACATGGCACATTAAAAAACAAAAACAACCAGCTGTCTTTTTGGTAAAGGAACGTCTTGAGAGACCAATATTCTGATATTACAGGTCTCTGCAATGATGAAGAGAGTAACTGCTGCTAATGTATCTATCGTTTATGACGCAAGTCCATGCCTCTGTACTCCCTGTGTAGTGCAGTTTCCAAAACAGCTTAGTGTTGATGCAGGATTGTGCTGAAATAAACCCTGGTAGTTGAAATGGGGCTCAGAGATATGTGAACATAAGGATATGAAACAACAGTATTATTCTTTTAACAGCAAAAAATGTTACGACATTTCTAAGCCTGCTTCATCATATGTATGACAGCAGGCATAAAACTTAGGCTGAAATATTGCAGCATATATCAAATAACTTTCCAGTGAGACTTTATAAAAATATTTTCAGAAGAGGATCATCAAGGAGTGGGATAGTGGCACTTATATTGATTCTGCATCTTATGTTTGCTAGAGGGTATATTATATTTCATTGCAACTACTTTGAAAGCTCAGTAACCTGTTAATGATCCTTTAATTTCAATACATTCAACCTAGAGAGCTATATTAATTAAAAGCTGTTATTGAGATAAACTATTTTGTTATTAGATATGCAAATACTGTACAGTGTAAGGTTTTGCTTAGAAAAGGCCCTTGCTGTGAAACTATGACTTGGAAAGGCTCATGGGTGCCACCTGCTGTCTGAATTTAAAATTACTTCTCAAATCTAATGCGTGTCCTAGCGAGAATGCCTTGCTGTAACATGACTATTTCAGCCCTGCTACAATTTGAAGCCAAATAAGCACTTTCACTTAAAAACAAACAAACCAAACCCTACCAGCAGCAGTTAAGATTTCATCCACTGTTAAAAACAGGCAGGAGCAGGATGTATACCAGAAGACAAACATAATGTCAGGTTTCTCAGACTCCTTCACAGCATACATAACATATTAATCCAGAGAGATTTAATAGGAAACAGCTCGTTTTCAAAACCATACAACATTCCTGCAGTGACCGCAGCAGTGCTGACTTAGAAAAGTGTGTTTGTTTGTTTTTTAATGTAACTAGCAAGCTGGAACAGAGAAGGTACTCCATACCATGTCACTAGGCAGGACGTCACATCTACAATATATTTTAGAAAGTTGTGTGTTCTCTGTAGCTCAGTTGGTTAGAGCATAGTGCTGATAATGTCAAGGTTGCAAGTTTGATCCCCGTATGGGAAAGCTGCATATTCCTACATTGCAGGGGGTTGGATCATTTGGTCTACAATTCTATGAATTTTTATGTCAGGTATGCAAAACTACAAGCTCCTGCTCCAGTTTAAGCCTAAAACCAAGAATAATCCAAGAAAACATTAATCACATACTGGTCTTGCCCAACTAGGACCATTTATTAAAATTCAATTTCCGTGTAAGTTTCACACCTTGTGGTAGAAGATTGAATTAAAATTCTATGCCATGTAGTTACTCAGTCCATAGTGGCTGCAGTCCAATAGAAAGACCATCATTTGTCATCACCATCAGACTATGGCATAAGTGAGAAGTATTTCTTCACCACTCACTTCCCAGAGTGTCACTAGTTGTAGTGCCAGGGGGAGTTTAAATGGCCTCCTGGTTAATGGTTTGGGGATTCTTTGTGCTCTTAACTGGTCCCTGTAGCAAGCTCTTCACTATTAATATACTGAGAGTAAAACTGAAGATTTAAAAGAAGTGAGAGTCTGCTGCAGCATCCGGGTTACTAAATGCAACATATCTGATTTCAAGACACCACATTTGATTGGATATATACTATTTATATTAGATGGTCTTAACACCAAAATGGACTGTTGAATTCCCTCCTGCTTATGGACCAGCATAGCTGCCTTTGAAAACCATAAAAAGCAAAGGCACTGTGGATTAAAAATAAAAAAAATAATACAATAAAATTTGTGTTCTGGTTTCAACATATTTCCATGCATCACATTTTAGGTACAAATGAGCTTGTCCTCCCAAGGCAAAATGAACTTCACATTAGCCTTGTTGATGAGCATTTTATGCAGCAATATAATATACAATGGATAGTAGTTCTTAACTATTATAACCCCCAAGTCTTTTTGGGAGATGAGCACCAATTTACGAGGGCTGCAAAGCCAAATTGTTCTTTCAACCCATCCAACAGGTGACCATACAAAGGTAGTAAGAGTCATATACATTTTTTATATCTAATCAGCACTAGCTTAAAATGCAGGGATGTCATAATTGGGATCAGCTGGTTCAGTGATTTTAGCAGCAGCCCTCCCCCCTTCCATTCATTGACGAAACTTGGATTCCTTTAAAATTGTGTGCCTGACACTATACTTTCATAAATGTTGCTTATGGTATTATCCTAATGCTCTATTTCCCCCTCAGCTTCTTAAGACTGATAAGCTACACATACGCACCCCTCTTCACAGATAAGGTTAAAGGGGGGAAAGTCACAAAATGACTTTTGCTCACTACTGTACAATAAGCAATGCTATTTAAGAGAAAAGTTAGTTATTTAAAGCCCAAGTTTTTCTTACAGTTAACAATTTTAAAAACAGCAAAATGTAAAGTTTCACTTAAGAGTGATAAGAAGAATGGTATTTCCTTCTTTCTGTAGCTCTAGTGTGGTGCTTTTAGAAGCACTTTTTGTTTATTTTATATCACTCAAGGGTTGCTAGACTGGTTTTAAATCATGGAACATTCATGCCTATTAACTGTTTTTCTCTACATAAGGCAAGAGCTTCCCTCCGCAGAAAAGATTATGACCTTATGTTCTGAGCATCTCATTTATCAGCAGGCATACTGCCCAGCATAACATTCCCACATCACACAGCAGTGTGTGTGAGACTTCTTGTCCACTTCCGCTCCACTGGAATACTGTAATCCCTTTAGTTGGTATAATAATAATAATAATAATAATAATAATAATAATAATAATAAACCTAACATCTCTTCCCTGTGTGGGGAATTATGGTTCAATTTGCTTAAGAAATGAGCAGTTACTCTGCTCTGGAATGCATTGCTGTGCATAATGCACAGGTGCAATCCAGCTGGTTTAATTTCTTTGGAAAATGCAGGTAAGATTCCCCACCATGAGATTTTCAGTCTTCTTAACGTACACAGTGAAACTAGATTATGTGCTCTGTTTTTTTTCCTGAAAATGTCAGTTTTTGCTCCATCACCCACATTCTGCAACTGGAATAAATTGTGGAAATTTGTGTGATTGGGGAAAGTCAACGAATGGGTCCCTTCCAACTCTATAATTCTACAATTCTTTGAAGTGGGTGACACAAGGGTGAAGCAGCAGGAGAACATGGACAATGGGACCTGAGACAAGAGCAAACTGAATGCAACTCACTCCAAAGTAAATCCGCATAGGAATTGGTTACTGGGCTGGTCACTTGTTATCTCCCATTCCCACAGATGCATATTCTACAAGAGGAATTTCAAACACTTTTTCAGTCTAAGAGATTAGAATGTTACTTCCTTTTTAAATGTGAAAGGGCAAATAAACATTCAGATGTAGTTTAAAATATGCTCCAGGAGAGAGTAGACACTTTTATGCCCAAATTCCAAACCTAGAAGTCATCAAAACAGGAAAAGGGCACTTTATTCATTCTGATAAAATCCCTTCAGCACAACCAACACAAATCTATAAGCCGTTCTGTGGCTATCAAACTGAGTTGCCATATTTTGAAGAGCAAAAAAGAGGACACATTTGCAGACTTCTACTTTTAACTATGGATCACTATGATGACTCTAATTTCACATACCATATTTTTCGCTCTATAAGACGCACCAGACCACAAGACGCACTAGTTTTTGGAGGAGGAAAACAAGAAAAAAAAATATTCTGAATCTCAGAAGCCAGAACAGCAAGAGGGATCGCTTCGCAGTGAAAGCAGCAATCCCTCTTGCTGTTCTGGTTTCTGGGATAGCTGCGCAGCCTGCATTCGCTCCATAAGGCGCACACACATTTCCCCTTACTTTTTAGGAGGGAAAAAATGAGTCTTATAGAGCAAAAAATAGGGTACCTATAAAAAAAGAGGATGTGTCCTGGAAAAAGAGAGGACATATGGCAACCCTAAAAAGGTATCATTCCCCCGCCCCAAAAAGTTTTCTTTGAGAATATCAGACACATATTACACATGGGAGCACACAGTACTTATGTAAGAAGCCGTTTACAACTCTTTACACTGCTTCCAGAGTTGGTGGTTGGGGTGTTGCATGTTAATGGTGGGTATAAGTATAAATAAAAGCATACTGGATTAACTAATCCAGAATCAAGACTGCGCTGTTTCAATATTCACCACAGGTGTGTCAGATTAGAACTCCCAATAGTGGGAAGTCGACTCAGAAGTAACCCCTACTGCATTTGGTGTACACCAAGGGTTGTAGCCTGCAAGGCCCACTTGAGAGGGCTGAAAACTACGGAGGCACAGCAGTCACAAAATGGTGGTGCAGGGGCAGAGCCAGTCGCAAACCAGCATCAGCTGCTTGACATTGCTTTCTACTGATAAATCAATTTTTCGAAATTGCTGACTTGTCATAGCCTTTTTCCTGTAGCAAGGAGTTCCACACCTCAACTTTCAAGTGAAGTACAGGCAGAATTTGCTTCAAGGGGTTTTCCATTCCAAACTCTAAATGCCTCTCAAAGTATTTTTACCCATCTCCTGAAATTTCTTCCATTCTCCTTTCACATTCAACTTGTACTATACTTCTCCACTCTGATCCCCAGCAAAAAAAACCTTACCAGTTTTATGCATCTCTCCTTCCTGGTCCTTTAATATTCAATTATTCTGATAACTGCTTTCCTCGCTTACCTTTCGTTTTTTCTCTGTTTATTGATAACAACAAATAATATTAATCTTTTATCTTATTTCTTTCAACTCCTCCTGGTTCTTTCCCCTCAGAGAAAGGAGACCTACCTATCTATCTTCTGTCCTCCTTGCTTTTCCATGTCCTTTGTGACTTGTGACTTGAGCACATATTCGCATGCACACACACACACACACACACACACACAGCAGAAACCCACAAAGGGGGCTGTGAAGGGGGGCTTCTTTTCCCCAGGTTGTACAAGAAGGAAAAATAAAATATTCAGTTATTCTAAAATTATATAAGAAAATAGGAAAACTAACATTTAAAAGCCAAGAAAAATAAGGAGGAAACAAACAGGAAGAAAGGAATCTTATATGGCATTGAAGAGTGACGTTACCTCAGGAAATGTTGCAGGTGCATAAAACAAGGACGGGGCAACATTCTAGTTCTAGGTTTCCCATAGGTTAAGACAGATTATGAAACACAATTCTTCTTTCAACCCATTTTGCCTCAAGTCCTGTTTACATCTTGCCATTATTTTAATGTGCAGCCAAAACCATGGAGTTAACATCTCAGCTATGTTCATTACTGCTTGAACTCCAGAACAGTAAATGCACTCCATCATGGGATAAACTGACTGCATGTTCCGCAATCAGCGTCCTCAAACAAACAAGTGACATTTCTCTGATGATTCAGCACTTCTTTCATAGTCCAGTATCCAAACACCACAAGCTTATTTCCAGCAGGGAACTAAATGAAAATATGAACTTAACATTAAAACATGTGCTGGGATAGAGGAGCAGTTGCTAGTGTAGCTAAATGAATTTATATCAAGCCTCTGGTATGTTCAGCTACAAAATATTCTAGTGAGTTAAGCAACATTCTAAGATCATGCATTCTTACCATGGCACAACACATAAAAAACTGGTTTCCATGTAGTTTCTCCATGCAGACAGGTTTATGTAAAAGATATAAACATTTTTCAATTTTGTTACAGATTGCATAAATATGGCATTTTTACTGTTGCATTTACAGCTGTGCAAACACAATTTGATTACAATCTCTGAAAAGTACTTTGCATCCCAGTGAAGCAATAAAAAAAATGCCCACAAAGAATTTAAATACCAAATTCACGTTAAAAATGTCTTCTCAGTAAAATCCACACATTTAAAATAGTTTTATTCATTTTATTTGTATATGTCAAAATACATTTTTTTTTGCAAAATAGTGGGTTTTGCAAGTAGTTTCATGCAGATGCAAGGTCTGCTCAATACTACCAATAAAATCAACGTAACACAGTAGCCATTCAATTTTTAAAGAATAAATAACCTATATATAAAACACTAAAATATTAGATACACATTTAATCATTCACAGGCATCCAAAACTTGACCAAATATAATCCACAGTATGCCTAACAATTCAACAACACTATGCAGCGTGTTGCAGCCATTCAGATGGATATTTTCTCTGCTTGGTTTGTATTAGCTTAAGACCATGAAACATGTCCACCTTCAAACTTATGACTCATACAGACCTACTGTAACAAGATATCCCAGAACTATCCTTGTACCTTTAAAATCAAGAATCCTGAGCTTGGTAGTAAGAGCAAAACCTTACATCTTCAAAAAACCTCCCTCCCCCCCCTCCCCAAATCACCCAACCCTATGAAGAGGACTCACGTCCTCCTTGCCCCAAACAGTTGTTCTCTTTTGCCCACCCCAAAATGAAGTGAGTCCCATCCCCAAGAAGTAGGAAGTAGAACACAATGACCTTTTAAAATGAAGGGGTACAAATTCACATTTAATATAGTATACAATATAATCAATAATACAATAGCTACTACAAGCTTTACAATATACAATTTATTTTAATGGCTGAGCTGTTCAGTGGTTTTTAGGCAATAGTCTGTAGGCCAGAAGATGGTTATATTTAGTAGGTTTTAGTGAAAATATAAAAGCTGTTTGTTTTCTAACAAAAGCTATCTTCACTGGAGTACTTTTAAAAAGGCCACTGAAATGTATAAAATGGTCTGAACGTGGTGGTATCAACTTAGATGCCTCTTCACATGGCATTAGCAGTGCACGTAAATGAATAGGTTAGGGCTTTCAAATGACTTAAAGATTACTTTGGCTAGCACAACAGTTTCAGACAGCACTCAAACACAGATATGTGAAATGTAGTGAAGAAGTTATACTTAAGTTTTATTATGGGTGATCACTCAAATAAAAAATGGAAGGGGATAAAATATTGTTTTTAGTTTCAATTTTTTGTAAAGACTGACTCCATACAAAGTAGAATTTCTAAATTTAAACCAAATGGACTTTGTTAAACACTACTGTGGAGCAGCCTATTTTGTTTTAACACACAATTGCAATAGGGAAATATATTCAAGCATGTCAAGTGGTGGTCTGAAAACTCCAAACAATATACATTAATATATACAGCATCACTTAGTACCTGCTAAAATGAATGTGATGGTTACAGGATCTAACAACTTGCACTGCAAACCTTTTTCTTTTCTTTTAAAAAGTGACCAATAAAGGCAGAAGACAGGAGTTTTAAAATAACCAATCTACTTGCAACTGACTTTTAAAGCATCTTTTATAGGAAATAATGCATATTGCACAACAGTGAAAGCAAAGGTTCCACAAAACCTCTCTGTTTTGGGGTGGCTGGCTGGACAATACAGGCTTAGTTAGCTACATGTTGCATTTTTAAAGGGGTGTGTAAATGTAAAGCTGTGAAAATACTGTACAACAAAAAAATCTGGTATATGAATAATTAGAAGGAAACACACACAAATCCAAACTTAAGATGTAAGAGAGAAAAACTGCAGGATAGAAGGGAAAAAAAACCAGGAACCGTGACACAACAAAATAAAAGTAACTGTCTGTGGTAGCAGAAAGCTTTTTTTGATGCATGTGTTTATGTACAACTAAGGCTTACTGGTTAAATATCTGAGGCTTATCTGGCCTTGAACACTTTCCTTATATGCAGTAGCTGTAAACAAGATTTCTCAGTCATTATGTCTTCGCAGCAGCTGCTTTAACACATGAAACAATGATCTTGGTTAAAAAAAACACACCCAGGTAAGAGGGCATTTGGCAGAATATCTGAAAATGACAGTCTCCAAGAAATCTTCCCAGACTTCCAGTGACTTCCATGCTATGGTCCACTGGAGATACTAATTATGTGCAATCCCATGATTTGCAGCTGGAGTAAACAATTTTATTTGGAAAGCTTGCTGATAACTCTGATCAAGGCCCCATTTTCATCTTTTAGCCTCTGGTTATCGGCCTTCAGGTCTGGTAGCATCTGTCAGAGAAAAACAGAGAGTAAAGTGTGCAGTGCTTGACAAATAACAATATATTAAATACAAAGTCTCTTCAAAGACAAATAGTCCTCCTTTCCTGCAAACGCCAAATGGTTTGTTTATTTAATACCATTTATAAACCAATTGATATTAAAATATTTCTAAGCAGGCTGGTGACTTGAATATGTGGCTAACTGTTTAGAACTCAAGGTCCATCCACAGCAGCAACTGAATATTTTATAATCATTGAGAAGTGAAATATAAAACAAACTAAACCATATTTAGTCAAGTCAAGCCCACTCAAAACACATAGTAAGCCACTCACATGGGCTAATGGAAGAAAAGGGTTTTTCATAGGTGCTCCTCTAGGTAAAATAAGCATGCATATATTTACTTAATTTGTAATTAGCTTTTTGTGGGGTACAGTTCACACAGCCCTGAAGCAAGATTCACCAGACCTGGGCACTGGAACCCATTTTGGATGTCCTGCCTCAGGTTTCAGAGTTGTATCAAAGAAAAGTGATTCAGAGATTGTGTAGAGAGCATTCTTCACAACTACACCCTTGTCTCCAAACATCTGGGAGTAAGAGTGGGAGAGTGTCGACAGAAGTGACAGTTATACCACAGGACTTCATTTCCAGACAGGCTTGAGCTCTGAGCATATCTTAGAAACTGACATGTCCACTATTTCAAAATACAGCATAGACACAAAATTGTGGGTTTTGTTTTTGTTTTTTAAAAGAAGATAAGGCAAGTAAGGTAAGGCAAGTAAGTTATAAGATATGCCTGTATGTGGCATTTGTGCAAACCTGGCAATGTTATTGAAATAAATAGGTATTAAATGCTCACTTAACTGACAATCTGCTGAGCCTCATCATGCCTTTTATTTCTATTCCCATTATATAGGCACTGCTTTGTTCCAAGTGGTATGATAATGCTCTTACCACACCTGCTATAAGTTTATGAAGTTTCAATATGCATCTAGTCAGCAGATAAATTATCATCCAAGTTTTTAAAAAGTCATCCTTAGAGAACATTTTACTGCCACTCCACTCGGGAGCTGAAAAACTTGTCTTTTAAATTTCCCCTTAGAAACCAGAAAAAATAGGCTCAACATCTTCCTGTGGAACCCACTATATTACTTTGAAAAATACTGGTATGTTGGATTTAAAATGGGACAAGAGGCACTTGGTACTATTGCTGCTCTTACTAAACTCTTGAAGGTAAGGGAAAGCTTCAATATCAAGTCCAATTTCTAATGAGGTAGGTACAAGTGTAAGAGTGAAGAACAAAGAGAGCCTGGGTTTTGAGTATGGAGAAAGAATACAAGAGCTTAAATACTATTTTCTTCTTTTTTGCACCATAGTTCCCCCAATATTTTTTACAGAACTAGAAAAGGCACAACGTGGGGAGCGGATGGATGAGAATGACTGGCACTGATGTGATGCCACAAGATTAACTGTTAAGTCCAGGGCACGAACAATCATCTGGCCAGAAAAGAACACACACCCAAAGATGGAGAATTGTCTTTGCTTAACCAAGCACTTTTGACATGTGCCCTCAGAAATTGGAAGCCTGACAATCAGACCCACCATCTCGAACAAAAGAGATGTTGTTGAACTACAAAGACGCTGTGTGGCTAATGGTCAGGGACGATGGGGGACTGTAGCCCAACAACACCTGAGAAAAGTTGGCTTAGAGGCTTCTTCCTTTTGCCTATAACAGTTAGGAAGTCGAAGAGGATGAATGTAAACCCAGGCAAGATGGAGGTAATATAGGCAGGCAATACTGGTACTCAGGTTCACCAGCAGCATTGTTTTCCTGAAGAAATCAAACATGGTCCAAGACATTGATGCCAGTGGCTGCAATTCTAACCCTCACTTCTGGGAGCAAATCCCACTGGCTTAAATAGGACTTACATCCAGGTTGGTTTACTGTAATGTACTTTGTGTGAGGCTACCCTTAGAAGCTTCAATTGGCTCAGGATGCTGAGGGCAGACATTTGTTTGGGCAGGACAGACCACATCAGGTCAGTTTTCTCAATGTCATTGGCTTCCAGGCAAAATTGAAAGTGATCACTGTGACATCTAAAACCTGAATAGCCAAGGCAGCTCAGGAATTGTCGCCTCACATGAATTCTGCACTCCCTTTCTGAGTCCTTATTGCATTTCTATTGGCAAATAAAAAAGGAAGGGGATGTTTTCAGCTGTGGTACCCTGACTATGGAACAATTTCCCAAAAGACATTGAACTGGCTCCACCTTAACATGCTATTAAATGGGTTCTTGTTTACACTTAATACTTTTCAGTTTGGCTGTTGAATGATTTTCATGATGCTTTTTAAAGCCCATTGTTATTCTTAGGGTGGTTCTGGATTTTGTTGTGCTTCATTTCTTATTTGTAAATGCCGTAAGTTTGCGATTTTTTGTATTGAAAGGAGGATATAAATGGCAAAATAAATAAACAAAGGAAAAAGAGTTCTTGCGAGTTGCTCAAATAAGCAAGGTTACACCATGCATAATATCAAAATACTTTGTATTAAAATGCTTTGTATTAATTTTTTTTTGCAAAGCACCAAATGCCAAGAGTTAATAAACATATTCTTTGAAAAATCAAAACTGCATTTAAAATAAATCAATATACATGTGTGATCTGTTTGGATTGGGTTTTGATATGTATATGATCATATTCTAGAATGCATGAGGTATCTCTAATAAGGTACATTGACAACAGTCATTTTGACACCTGCTTAAAGTATTTTTCTTTAGGCAAGCTTATTCAGACATGTAGAAAATACATGTTTTATTTCTTTTTAGCTACTGTTAATTACAAAGGTAAATTTTCAGTTTCACAGTAATGAGACAACTTTCAGCTATAAAAGCTCATGCCTCCTCTATGGCATTGGCATGGCACATGTTAATCAGGGGGAAATCTAGGCTCATATAAAAATAATAATTTACGAGCTACCTCAAACAGTTAATGCAAAATTTTGCAACTGATCATTTCTTCTGTATTATTATTATATTATTATTATTATTATTATTTCATCTGACACATTGCTTTGAAACCACTAACTAGAACTTGGTACTGATGGTTTTATTCAATTAAGTTTTACTCAGAGCAAACCCATTAAAATGAATGGAACTAAATTAGTCATGCTCATCAACTTCAATGAGTCTACTCTGATGGAACCAGAGTATATAACAATGTTACAATTTTTTTAAAAAAAAGTTTAATATGACAATTTGGGAAAGATAACACAACCCTGTGACATTTTCCACTTTAAGTAGTATGCTGGTATCAGAGGTTTCCAATTAGCACAGATGAGTCTTATGTTTTTCAGTAAGTTTATATTCAGATGTAGTACTTAGCTTCCAGTGAAGTGTCAATTCAACTATTCAGATTAGGGTTTAGTTTTTCAGCTCCTCAATATTCTTATACATATCCAAGGAACGGAGCATCTCTGAACTGTGGTAGGTAGTAAGGCCCGCAGATTAACATCAAAGTAATCTGCCAACACGGATGCATTCACCATATACATATGTCATGCTAAACCACAGCACAGCGTGATAAATGAATGTATCGCAATAAGCCTCACGCTCAAGCATTCCATCCCTATCCTCTCCTCCTCCCGTGTGACTGGGAGGAAGTGTTTGGAAGCTTTTTGCTTCACTACAGTTGGCCATGTCATATGCCCTGATAAACTGTGGTTAATAGCAACTACAGCTAGTTTCAAACAAGCCAGCTTCAAATCATAGTTTCTAAAGCTGGTTTATCTAACACTTGCCATAGTTAGGATTAATCAGTTCTTGGTCCAGACAACATGGAAAGCTGTGGCTATTCAAAAGAGGAAGCAAAAGTTTCTGAACTCCTTTGCAACTAAACAACAACATCAATATATCTGTTAGTAATAGGGTAAAATTGGAATACTGGAAACTGTGTATTTAAGCTGAACTTATAGTCAAGCAATAAGCCAGTCTTCAGACACACAAGCATTAATAGTGAGAGATGCAGGCCATAACACTCACTGAAAGTCAACACCTGCCCAGCTACAGAAAAAAGAAAAGGGGAAATTACAAGTCCACAGAATGTCGATGCCTGCAGGCACCTGACAGCTTGGTAACCACTCTGGTCAAGGCCCTATTCTCAGTCAGCAGTCGCTCATTTAAATGCCTCGAAGCCTGAACATGCTTTACTTGAAATGTATTCTGCAGGAATCAAAGAAACAGGAGCCAATGAGAGAAATGCAATTGTGGCATATTGAAAAGGTATCACAGGTGAAGACAACTAAAAGAAAAAAGAAAGAGATGTAAAGATAATCCTTTCTTTAGCAGCAGATTGTTCTGTGTGAAACTAAGAAACTACCTAACTATATATAGGGAATCAGTGACTGTGCAAAGGCTGGTGCCAAATGTGTTGCTCTGCTTTCTTTTAGCCTGGGCTGAGAGTGGGGAGTTGTCGTCTGGGCAGCCCAGGACCTCCATACACACTGCCCAGGCTTGTGCCCTGGAGAAGTCACTTTGGTGCAGCAAAAACAACGCAGGAAGCGCTGTGATTTGACTTCACCCCTGGAGGTGCTGCTGGTAGCCTTTCAAGCATTAAACAATCTGGGCCCAAATCCCTGTGTCCCTATATGACTACAGTGGAACCTCTGTTTCGAGTGTCTCAAAAGCCAAACGTTTCGGTTTTCTAATGCCAAAACCCGGAAGTAATTGCTTCTGTTTTCAAATGTGCCCCGGAAGTCAAACGGCTTCTGCTGCATGTTTTCAAATTTTCTCAATGGATTTTGCCGACCACTCATTGCGCCTCAGTTTTCGAACGTTTTGGAAGTTGAACGGTCTTCCGGAATGGATTACATTCAAAAACTGAGGTTCCACTGTACTAAGATCCTCAGACGACTGAGGATTTTTTTTTAAAAGGCAGGAAACAAGAGGGAGCTCATAGAATCCTTTTTTAAATTATACCTATATTGGTATCTGGACATCTATATGCTATAATTGCTGATGGGTGCTGTCAGGGCTGCTTCAAGATCCTAGCTCACAGAGGATCACGCTAGCCAGCGGTCACTTTGTAAAAGTCTTTATTGAGTTACAGTTTCCATTCTCAAGTGGCTGCGTGCAGCTCTACGTCTTAAGGGTTAGACCGGCGAAGCTCTGTCTGGGTCCCCGCCTCCTGTACACCAACTTAATATCCTAGCCTTACTCCACCTTTTCCGCCTGCCCGTTCTTCTCTGGGTCCCTCTGCCCCCCGTGGTCTCTTCCTTCCGGGACTCTTCTGACGCTGACCCCCGGACCCTTCTGTCTCCTTGCGCCGGGCTTTAGGACCTGGCTCCCTTTCCGGGCTGCTTACTGCGCCACCTTCCTGTGTATTTGAACTTGGCGCGCGCGCCCAACCTTCCACTTGCCGCCTGACCGTTTCCTCGCTCCCCGATGGAGGTGTGGCCACTCCTGACTCATGTCCTCCCTCCTGCTGCGAGCTGCCAGAACTCGGTACCTGGCGCCCTTCCTCCCCACTGCGTTCTGCTGGTGATGCTGGCCCCGATTTCCAACTGCTGCTCTCTGAGCCCCCTCTGGTCCCTTCTTCCTGGGGTGCCCCCCTAAACTCCCCCCTTGCCCTTGCCACTGGCGCTCCTTCCTGTGAATCTTCTGATTCACTGGAAAGACTAGGAGATCTCGGGTCGTCATCATCACTCATCTTTTCTTCTGCCTCCTCCCCCTCGCTCTCTGTTTCCTCCCTTGCCCTCGTCTCTGCTCCTGAACCCCTGACAGGTGCCATTTCAAGGCTGCTGAAATGACGCAGAAACTAAGAGAACTATCTGTTCTTCCCTGTCCAGGAGTGGGGAGGTAAGGAGAGCCTATCTGCCTTGCTAAACTGAGGCTTCCTTTTTTATTAAGCCAATCAGCGTCTTTCCAATGGGGGGTAGAAAGTCATATTGTGCCTCAGGAATCAATCATGCCCATCTCTAATTTGCATGTACATATGTGGTGTGTGTGTGTGTGTGTGTGTGTGTGTGAGAGAGAGAGAGAGAGAGAGAGAGAGAGAGAGAGAGACGGACAGACAGACAGCTTATTTCTTCATTAGGTCCCTGTGAATTAAAGGTTGGATAAGAGAGAAAAGAATCAAGTGATAGGTTTAGAAATTTTTGTGACCTTAACTTAACTCTGACTGTAGCCTAAAGTAAATACTACCCTTGATGCGAAGACTGTCTGATAGCAGAGGAACCTGTATTTTCACAAATATCTCACACACACACACACACACACACACACACACACACACTTGGGAAAAGTATAGCCATATTCAACCAATATAGGCTTTTGTTTTTTAATAGAATCATATGTCTCAATAGTATCCGAACCAACTCAGACAATCTCAGGTAAAAGTCCTCTACTACTGTAAACAAAACTGTTAGCACAATATTCTATCCTTTACAAAAGCTGCATTCTATTAGACAGCTTTGGCATGAGCTGTGATTACATGGCTGACCATGTAGTAAAAAGCCATTGAAAATCAGAAGAATGTTATTCTGTAATTTGATGCACTCCTAATCAATACATAAAAATAAGAATGTGCACACTGTAGCCTATAAACAATGCTACTGCCCTAAATGAAAATAGTTGAAGCACGCTTACTTTGAGTTCCTCTTCCATTTCAGATATCCGCCTTTCTAGAGCTCTTCTTTCCTACAGAAAACCATTTGCATTAATAACACAATTTGGATATATATTTTAAGCATCATCTCTGTAGAGCAATCTCAGATTTTCAAGATTAAACAACCATAAGCACAGTGAGGACAAGAAACTTGCGAGGCCAGTGATGTGTAAAAAAATACTTCAAATTTAAAATCAAGACAACAGAACTAATTTCGGTCAAATTCTACCAGTTAAATACATTCTTTATATAAAATTGATCAGCCAATAGTTTTTGTAACATCAGTTGGGTATTACTCCTTTAACTGTATTTTGTGGTAGTTTAGCATACAAGAAATGCAGAAAAGAGACCAACTGCCTTAAGGAAAAGGAAGCACAAAGCATTACGTTCCACAGACAGGCAAATGTTAGTTTGCATTCTGTACTACACCCAAGTAATACTAATCGTGTGTGTGTGTCCTAGTGCATATTCTGTCATCATTCATTGGACAACAGGTCTTAAAGCTAAAGTATTGCTTTGTGTTAAGACAATGCGGTGAGTCTCATTAAAAAGCAGCTGCTGTATCCAGTATCTGACATTCAAACATTTTCAAAGTGTGAAAGACAAAAGCAAATTGCTACAAAGTATACATTCAACAGTGTTATGCAAAACAAGCAGCATCAGCTGAGGTGTGTAAAACTTTGGTTAGATCATACCACTGCGAGGATACTGACTCTTGTCGGTCACCTTTCAGATACAAACCATTTGAATTTAGTTTAATCATAGTTAAGTGAGTTCCTAAACATATTTTACCCAGTTTTAGCAATTAATTTCAAGAGCTTAGTACAGTCATAATTCATTTTTGTCAGTCTGTCATTCATTTAACTCTCTGTGATAAGAACCAAGTTTCATTTTTTTAAAAACTTGTTTACTTAGCAGTGCTCAGTTAAGTAACAGTGAGTTAACCGATTTAAGCCATTTCCACCAATTGTATGTTTTTTAAAAGTTGCCAGACCAAATCCAGCGCGGAATTTTAAATTTAACTATTTGATTATTATTGCTCTTATATTAATACATAAAGTGCATCCCTTGTGCACACACAGACTGTCCAGAAATCTAATTGCCTAACTAAATTGTTGCAGTTTGTTCTTTTTCGCATACTGCTTCCCAATTCAAATTATTATTTTATAAGAATATTATCTAAACCTAGAGGACCAAAAGCCCAGGAAAAAACTTACCCTTTTTTCCATTTCTAGCAGAGACCTATCAGCAAATCTTTCCTGCCTCTGAAATAGATAAGTGATCACACGCAATGTAACTCACAAGAAAAATAAAGGAGATAAATGGACGTGGGGAAAATGCAATTTAGAAAAGCACTGTTGCATTACCAGTGGTGGGTAGAATCCAGACTAAATTAGACAGTGAAAACGACAGAACCAACTCATTTCTAAGGGAATTAATGTCCGCTGTGTCTGAATCCAACCCAATATTTATTCATTTTTTTCTGTAACGTGAACTTCAAAGAGTGTTTCCTGCTTGGCAGGGGGTTGGACTCGATGGCCCTTGTGGTCTATTCCAACTCTATGATTCTATGAGTGCCTGAAATTCATGGGCACTCTCAGATTCATAGGTTTACTGAATATAATCTTAATAGGAAACCATAAATACTTTTTTGGGGGGAAATAGAAGATACAGAAAACTATGAGGTAGGCGCCAGAAACATAGTTAATGGTATTCAGCATCACAAGCCATCCTTTAATAAATGGCTACTGATGATCTATACACAAATTTAATATAGATTTCTTGCAATGGAGATCAATGAAGGACAGATACAGGGCCAGAGTTACATTTACTAATAATTTCAAATAACACTATGACACAGAATGTGACCCATCTAGCTAATCAGATCAGGTCAGATCTCCAATGTCAGAGTGAACATGAACGAATACACTAAAGGGTCTTTATAAGGATATGTGCACATTCAAGCTTCTCTCTGCCTGTTTTAGTAGTCATTAATCAGGTGGCTGGAATAATCACTTAACATTTCCCATCCTGCTTCTAAACTTGTTCTCAGGAAGTTTCTGCCATCATATATCAATTTCAGTTAATAGAAGTTGCTGCTCAAGGACAAACACACTGCTCCTTTTGAAGGTACAGTGCTGCCCCGCAAGACGAATGCCTCGCAAGATGGAAAACCCGCTAGACGAAAGGTTTTCCGTTTTTGAGCTGCTTCGCAAGACGAATTTCCCTATGGGCTTGCTTCGCAAGACGAAAACGTCTTCCGAGTGTTCCGATTTTCCCCCCGCTTCCCCCCTTTTTCTAAGCCGCTAAGCCGCTAATAGCCTTTTAGCCGCTAAGCCTTTAATAGCCGCTAATCTGCTAAACCACTAATAGCGTTAATCCACTAAGCCGCTAATAGGGTTGCTTCGCAAGATGAAAAAACCGCTAGACGAAGAGACTCGCGGAACGGATTATTTAAAATCAGTCTCTATCAGCAGCAACTTCCTTACACTCCATGAACTCACCACCTTACTTTTTACCCATATAAGTTAATGATTATTGTTCACTTCTATGGAGCAGTAATACTAGGGATAAAACTTGACACCTAACATTAGCTGTCCATTGAGAAGGGCCAGATGGTTTGCAGGGGGAAGACTTCCAACTCAACTCCACAACATCAAGGACACTGTCTTCCCATCATAATCACATAAATTTTGAAGTCGTTTATGCAACAGTTAAAGCAGAAATGTTCAAGGGTTAAAGACTAGGCCGCTCACCTCCTCCTCCATCAATATAAAGTAACAATTTACAACTTAGCCCTATGCAAGTTGTGTATGATATACCATTCTGGACACTTAAACCTTTAAAATGTATAAAAATTTTGCACTTCACATTTCATTTTTCTAGTTTGCCACCTCACTGCATGTTATTGCCTGAACTCCACCTAAGAGACTCAGATTCCATATACTTCCAGGAGCGCTGGTAAAGCCCAATAGAAACCTTCTAATATGAGAAACGTTCATTATTGATTTATATTTCTAATAGAACTTTTGTGCCAGGTTTATAACAAACAGAATTAAAGCATGACGTTTAAAAGGAACTGTGAAAAAAGTGTGTTTCCATCTCTTTGGAAAATGCAAAGCTGATCCTTGGTGACACACATTTTACTGAACCTACCCATGCTTTTTCTGTGGTGGCGCCTCATTTATGGAACTCCCTCCCTAGACATTGGACTATTGGCCAGCCTTCAAAATGGCTTTGGAGACCCATCTGTTTTGTTTCACTTTTAACAATGATGATTTTATTAAGGAGGCTGCTAGATTTCAGAGTATAGAGTTAAAACAGCTTGTTACTAGATTTCCTGATAAAATATTTTTTCAGGCCAGCAAAAATTTGAAGGGTTCTCTAATTTGAATTTACTGCTCTGCCTGTTATTTTGGCATTTTATTGTTTGTAATCTGTTTTAAACTGTATTAGAGAAATTTGTGATTTTATTTGGTATATGTTTGTAAGCTGCCTAGAGAGGATATCATATAAGGCAGCCTGAAGATCCTTTGAAGAAATAAAATTAAAATGAGAGTTTAGAAATACAAACCTGAGTTGCCTTTTCCAACTGTAGTTTGAGATCCGTCAGTTCCATGTTGGTATCATGCAATTGTGCTTTCAATTTTTCATTTTCAGCTACAATCTGTTCATAAAGCTAAGAAATATATGATACTTTTATAAATCATGCACTCCTTCAAACTTCTATCATAACTGCATTTATAAATTGATAATTGTAGAGACATAAAATTTAACTCCTAGGATTAGAAGGGCAGTAGGCAAGGAGCAACTGTTTAGATTTCTGGTTTCTGTGTATGGCTGGGCAATATACGGTTTTCAACATTGTGATATATCACCAGCTAAACATTGAGATATTCCAATATATCACAATGTCTGAAATAAGGATTTAGCCTAACTTCTATCCTCTATGCTCTGGAAATCTCTAGGTTCGATTACTGCAATGTTTTATACGCAATGCTGCTTCTGAAGATAGATCAAGAACTTCAGCAGCCAGGTTGCTCACCAGCACAAGACAGGTTGAGTATATTACACTGATCCTGCACTGATTGCCAATTAGTTTTCAGAGCCAATTCAAAGTGCTGGTTTTGACTTATAAAGCCTTGAGTGGTTCAGGACCACAATATCTCAAAGACCACCTCTCCCCATTGGAAGCATGCTGGACCTTGAAATGATCAACTTTCTCCATACACCACAGTCACCTCTCTCCATTCAGGCAAGCAAGAGACATTATACTGGTTCAAGGACAAATTCCAGTTAGGCAAAAGCACTAGAGAAGGGTGAAGGGCTGGTGAGGGGAGCATCCTAGGAAAGGGGTGTAGCCTAGAGAGGGTCCAGTGGGTGACATAGGGTGGCCTTGTGGCTCACATTCAGCCCTGGGCCTGAGGTTCCCCATCCCTGTTCTAAATGAGAAAGGAGGTGGGGTAAAGTGGCCATGCTTTACAAATAGCACCTTAACAATGGCCTCAATCAAAATTTACCTCAAAACCAATACCATACAGCTTGAAATTGCATCTCATAGTCCCCAGAGTGTATGTATGCATATGATGTCAAACTGAATTAAGAGAACCATACAGAATGACTTCACAAACTTGTAATAAAGTCATCTTGTTAACACACAACTCATGGGGTCAGATACCTTTTTAAAATCTGTTGTATCTTCTTTTTCTAGCTTGCTGGAATATGATTTGCGATCTTCCAAGTAACTGTATCCAGTCCGTCCTAGTACTGAATCGTAACGATCTCCTGATGATCCTGTGTCATATCTTCCAAAATAGAATAGAAGTTCAGTCTCTCACAGCTCTATTCAGAATTACAACAAACTATGGTCTGAGCTAGCTCTAATTTAGAAACTAGGTCACAGTGGCTTCATTTGCACATCAGAACTGTCTGCAGTTAATAGCATGCTCACACAGGTGGCTCCTCCCCTAGCGCGAGAGACAAATCACAATCCCTGGTGTACTGTAATGTCTGAGCTTGGGATTATGATTTGTTTCACTCCAAACAAATCAAATGTGAACATTGTGACGAACAATAGTTAAGCTCTGAAAATGATGATTTGACATGACATCTGAATTAAGTCACTGACATATTAATATTATAACTCAACTAAAGATACAGTGTGAATTCAAATAATGTATATGCAATCTTCCACTTCTCTCCATTTTATACAAAAGCAAACGTGAACTAGGGTATGATATTATCAGGGAACATCCTCCACTTGGGGACTTCCCAAAAGCTGAATCTTACAGATAAATGGTTAAAATCCCCTCGATTTAGGTGTGGCAAAGCATACAACCTTCATCATGTTTGTAACCACTAAATCATATTGCTTGGCTCTACTGGAGCATTTTATAATCCTCAAGATGTCATGGTGCTGCCATGCTGATGGTCAACATGCTAGCATAATAGCAACTCTGTGGACATGTTGAAACTGGATGTAATCTTCTACAGTTTTGGTATTTATGGAGAACTGAGCTGTGCGCAGCTTCTTCCATCGCATCATTTGCAAAGTGCCTTTTTCCATAAAAGCATGCTTAACCTCTCATTTCATTAGCAACATTAAACAATTAAGAATGTTATACTTCACATCATAAGGAGAGCTAAACGTGAAGATTACACGTACCTTGAAATGCTTTCACCCTGAAGGAGGAAGAGGAAACAAATATTTTAAAAGACTGCACACCTATGTTTAACAAGCAAATTATTCACAGCTTACTAGACAATTAATGAGAATTTAAAGTAAGCTCAGCAATTAAAATAAAATGGACCATAAAATATACTGTATGACAGAGGTGTGGAACCACCAGCCTACAGGTCAGCTAGGGGTTCTAATTTGCCCCGGGAGGCCATTTCCCCCAAACCACACTCACCTGCCCCATCCCTGATGTCATATGTGACATCAGGTATATGGCAGGTAAAGGCGTGTCTGCTGTTACTTTGAAGTCCATTTCCAAGCCGTGTGTATTGAAACTTATCTGCAAAACAGTCTTCAAAGGAAAGTTCTTTTCAAGTTGTCACCCAATGTCATAACAACATCAGGTGATTGACAGGTGGGTAGTACCACCCATGTGTCAGAACTGACACTTGGGATTGAGGGGAAGGAAGGATCTGGCCCACTGGTGGTATGCAGTTATCTACCCCTGCTGCATGGAATCATAGGCTAGAATCCAAATAGCTAACTTAAATACACCAAGGGATTGGGCGTGCCCAAAGGCATTTTGGACTTCTTTCTTTGAATAACAGACCTTCCAAGCCAAAGAGCATTTCAAAGACTTCTATGATTTCAAAAGTAATTTGCAATGCAGCTTAGGGAACTGCTGTTTGAGTGATACAATCTGAAAGTCTCCATGGCCACATGAAAGTAACTGCATGTTTGGATCCTAGCAACAATTTGCAGAATCTTCACAAGAACACAAATATTAGAAATATAGACCCCATGTTATGACAAAGTTCTAAAGAGTTAATGATTCTGCCTTCCTGTTCTTTTAGTATTCTATGTATTCCAACTGCTCTCTCATTTTTCAGTGTGGACAGTCCACTCTGTGGTGATTTTAAATAAACTTTACACCATTCTTTTGTTTGAATGTATTTTGTAGGGTCCACTTAGAGCTTATTCAAGTGACACGTTCACATGAAACAGATAATGTTGGCATTATCACAGCAAAATGTATACAATCTCAGTTAATGCACTATTACTGAATATAAACAGGATGCAATACCTGTGGGAGTGTAGCTTTTGTAAAATATGGCACTCAAATGAGAATCAAAATGAAAGAGAACAGGGGAAAAGATAGATGGAACAGCACTGCAATATAGAAACAACTTTGTGCGCTATGAAAGATAATCAACAGGTTACGCTTCTATGAAGGCCAAATAAAATTATCACATGATCTCTGAACTTAATGTTTTAACCCCAGAAGATACAATTTTCTTCACAGAACCTTGAATAAAATCGTAGCATAAGATTATGTCTTTTATGCAAGGAAAACAAAACAGAACAATTACCTGTGTTTCTTTTTTATTTGTTCCCTCTTCTGAATCAGATGGGTGTTCTTGTTCATTTTCATCACTCTGAGGGAGGAAACCCATTTAAAATTAGCATATATTTACATTCTGCCTCGGGACAGAACAACTTAGGAGGAGGGCTTCCTCCAAACAACACTTTCAGCCTTCAGACTGCTTCAAACAAGCAGATATAGTTTGTCAGTAACAAAATTCTATCCTAGTTGCTCACCACCATTCACACATTTATACTGGAATATAATCTATGCTTGTACTCTTCTAAAACAAAATTTCAACTATTTTTGTCCAATTCTTCAATTCTGGGACAACTTAATGTAATCAACTTAATTTTTTTTAAATAAAACAATAGACACTCTTTCCCTATAAATAGCAGATACACAGAATCTGTATTTTCAGATTTTACTGGGGCTATTGGGTTGTTGTTTTTATTTTTATTAGGTATTTTGTGGTTCTATATCTTGATTTTATTTTGTGAACTGCACTGAGACCACTGGGTATAGGCAGTATATAAATAACAACAAAAACAACAATATACAAACAGCAATTTATGGGTGGCAAGTCCATATTAATGTTTAAGCAGTTAACTTACATACAAGAACTTTTACTTAACTACTTTACAGCATCTCATTGCAGCATCTCATTCATCTCACTTTTTCTGATTTAAAGTCACACACATAATCATCCAAGCCCTAATTAATAAAAATTCCTGCTTATCCAATGTATTATGAATTATGTATGCGTTACAATTAATGTCACACATTTTCCATATTACAGGGGGGTATAGTCAATGCTTGCATTGAGTGGACCCACTGAAATTTATAGTGATGACTACCTTGGGTTCATTACTTTCAATGTGTCTATCCTAAGTAGAACTTAGTTGGGTACTGATTTTACTTTAAGGTAATGACTAGTAACTGAATTCATTAATTGTCCAAAAAAGCTGTGATATCAGTGATGAAGAAGTCTGTTGTCTCACTAATAAAAAAAATAATGTATATATTGTGGATGGGTTGGTGATTCATGAAACAGTTTGAAAGTCTAGATCTGACAACTGGGTATAACCACCACACTTCTAAAATGAGATTGATAGCTGTGTTAAGTGTCAGATCAATAGCTTTAAAATACATGAATCTCACCTATGTCTGAAACATAAATCTGCAATATGAAAACAAAAACCCAGTTTCCACAGCTTGTTTTATCAACTGTGTTGCCTCAGTTCATTGAATTCTCCCTGAACTGTTTCTAAATACAGATCTATATGCAATTTAAATGGGTTTTTACTTACATCCTGAGTCCAAAAAGAAACTCCTGTAGATCTTCGTTTTTCTCTTGGCCGTCGCCTTTCCCTTATTGATTTTGTCTGTGATTTATCTTCCTCTTTTTCTTCTTCTTTCTTCCCTGTTTCTATTTAAATAGCAATGCATTGAGATTTTAATGAAGTCCAGTAAATATACTAATTTGCAACACATTACATTTCTGTTGTCATTCCTGAAGCAAGACATTCAGGATTCAAGTTTATGAAAATCCTAAAATGCTTTTGAGAATATGGTAAATGTAGATCACTTTTAACATGCCATTATTCTCTTTATACATTGTTCCGTCATTTCTAACTATAATATTTCATTATAGTATTATATGGATTTAACCTTAAGAATCACAGCCTAACACATATGCATACATTATGACATCTACAAACACATATTCATCAAAGCAACCAGAGCACACTTATTCAGGTAAGTATTTGTTTAGCCAGAAGCATCAAGAATTCAGCGTGCAACAGACTCTTTCAGAGAGATTTGTGTTCAAATTAGCTAGATTTGCTTTTCTTTGTATGGTAATGCATTTAATGAAATCCAGCAATTTTCAGACCATGGTAAGGTGCCACTTCTGTAAACTAAGATTTAAAGTAACATGTCAGAAAGATCAAAGTTTAACCTTTCAAACGGATTGTTCAGCTCCAAAATGCTTTTATTAACTTATACAAGAATTATTAAGCAGGGCTGCACAAGCATATAACATTCCTTTGCTATCATGCACTTTATCCATGTGTTTACCCTTGAATTAACATAAGAAATCACAAACATCCAGGTACTTGTTAATTCACTGCTCCAGTCTTCAGGGCTGAAAAATGAATCTATATTAAGGCAACACAATACTCAGCCTCACTCTAAACTTTTTCTTTTTTAAAAAGTTATTCCTATAGCAATTCAAAATTAAAATTTAGAGCCCATGGAATTATGGGAACTGATGAGCAAGTTTAGATTTGATCTACAGAAAGCAATTTAAAAGTATAATTACTGAGGAATTGCTGAAATACTGATTTTAGGTGGCGATTCTGCAAGAGGATTCTCAACTGTTTTACCAATTACTTATCTAAGGTATATCAAACTTTCTTGAAGGGGGCAGTGGTTCATTTGATAACACCAACACAGAAAAAGAAAAAAAATAAGAGAAGCCTTACCTCTCTCATTTTCCTTTGCTCCACTTCTGGAGTAAGCAGAAGTTATACCTATAAGGCTGTTTGGTCTGTTTAGTTGGCTTGAAGAACTAGATGTGGCAACTGAAGAAGTTGATGAAGTAGTTGAAGGTGTAGTTCTATAGCGATGATATGGCTAGTCAACAGGGAGAAGTCCATATCAGTTTTGAAATATTAGGAAGCATAGAAATGCAGATTAAATCATTTTCATCAAGTAAGCTACCTCCTACAATTTCAGAATGGCCGCCTACCCTGCTCCGCATGAGTGGCAATTGCAGCCCCTTGCAAGCTGCCCTTCATTCCCAGGGCAGTTAGGAGTCACATCCCCAACAGCCAGCCATTGTAATTTCCCTGACCAGCTGCATTGAAGCGTGTGATAGCTCACCAAGACTAAAGTTTAAATTGCCCAATTATGGGCAGCCAATGGGGCAGAGCCTGGTCGGTGGACCTGAGTGCAGAAGTTCCCACTCTAATGCATTAACTGGGGATAAAATCCAACTGTGCCTAGCATTCGAAGCACAGTTGGCCGATTCATGCCTGTGCAATAAGAGAAACATGAAATACCTCCTCTATGGTCCGTGTGTATCTTTGTCTATAATCATCATCTTTAGATTCAGATTCTTTCTTTTCTTCCTGTTTTTCTTTGTCCTGTTTTTCTTTTTCCTCCTTTTCTTTTTCTTCATTTTCTTGCTCTCTGGTTCGTGTACCACGACTTCTGCCAATAGTTTTTTCGGCTTCTTGAAGATCAGTCAGCGTTACCCCCTTTAGAAGAATTGCACCCCAGAAAAGGATAACATGTCAAGTCTCCAGTATCTAATTTGACTTCTGCTGACATTCCAACAATAACATATTGAAGGTAAATGGTATTTTGTAAAAAAAAAAACAAAAAAACCCCAAAACCTGAGGCTACACCCCATTTCCTAATCTCATAGTTCATTCTTTCTTGTTTGTTTCATCCTCATTTTTCATAGCATCTAAAAGCTTTCCCCTTGTATTTTTAATGCTGTTTCAAAATAACTGGAAGGGATGGTATTTTATATGATAAAAATAAATGGATGCTTTAAAAAAACTTTCCCCCTGATTGCATGCTTTGGGGAAAATATATTTTCCTAGCCCAGAACTAATTGTGTGCATGTGGATATGTAGATTAAAGTCAGAATGCAAATACTTAACTTGCTTTTCTGAAGAGGAGATGTATCTCTCTGTTGCACTAAAAAATAAATAAATGATAATATTTTCCTCTGGGAAAGTTGTGTGAGGGTCCTGGAACACGCCTAGAGCCCAGTAGGGCAGAGGGAAAGGCCTGTTCCAGAAGGGCATGCAGGGATGGGGAGTTCTGGGGGTTTCTGGCTTCACATGATTTTGGGTTTACACATGAAACCCTCGCATAAAGCTGCGAGTTGCCTATATATTATTACATACTTCCATTTTCATATTTTCATTCTCTCTCTTCCTCTATGAACAGAAACCAATTCATAGGTATTGTACCGTCAGTGTATCCCCTACATATAACATATATGATCACTGTACCTGAGTGGATCTTCTGGACTGCCTTGCTTGCCTTGATCTAGCTTTTCTTTGGGATTCAGATTCTTCATCCCGAACTGGAGTGAGGTATGACCTGGAGTTAAAAGATTTGCTAGCTAGTAATCAATGTAAAAAGTAATTGCATTTTTTGAAAATAATTTGATAGAAAAAGGAGCAACCGAAGCTTCTTGGTTAAGTCACAACTAAATCAGGAAACTGAAGGTTTCAAACAATAACAAGTTTCTTTTGTGGCAACAAGATCACTGCTTGCGTTTTGGTGTAATTCTGCACTGAGCACATACAAGCTCTTCATATTCTGATAATACAATTACATTACAATATCATGTCAGCACTTTAACCTGAGGATCAGAAACAGAAATACCCAGGATCAAACTGAGCCTTCTGAGAGGTATTACCTGCCACTTTCTAATACAGATGCAACAGTGCTTTTAATGAGTTCATGGTAACTGGCTATGGGATGTAGGTGTGGGAGTCTTTATTATTCCCTCCAAATGGTACTCCAAGTGAACTAGTTGCTGATGAACTATACTAGCAAATGTTTTTATTTACAACCAACTTGAAGTGTTGCTGCTTTACAAAACTGGTTTTAAAAACATCATTTCATACTATTAGATCTCTCAACACTCAATCAAGCAAGGATTCTACAGCAATGGTCTAGTTTAGATGCAATGGGATATCATGATTCCCAATTACAAGAATGTGTTGCAACAAGCTTGCTCCTCATCTCTCCTTTAACCGTAAGAAACAACTGGATACTCCCTTCGGGTTTTTGAATAAACCATAGCTATGTTCAAACTCAGGAAACTGGTTCATTCTACATGTACTTACTTAACAAACCAGAACCCAATTGTGATTGTAGGTCAGGACTTGTTGAATCCAACCTGCTGGAACAGACTACCCTTTCCTGACTTTAAATTTAATGGGGGAAAGCCTGTCAGGGCACTAAGCTAAATAGTAAAAAGAGACCTCATTATTTATAAAGTAAACATTTCTCGAATTACCCCAAATACCACCTTCAAATTAATGTCTAACATAAGGAGAACACATCTTGATAGACATTAACAAAGTATTCAGCTCATCCAGAAAGCTTATGGTATGCACATTTCTGAACATTTTGCTGTGCCACTTCCTTTCATTTATTTTCTGCCCTGCTTTAGATGAGATATCTTAACGATACCAGACACCCAAGTGTCATAAGTATACTGCACTAACATACATACATAAATGCATTAAGCTTTACAGTTGGCTATTATGTTTATGCTTCATAACCTTTGCCTCAGCTATGACAATTTAAAGTATGACCATTTAAAGAAAGTGGGGAAATAGGAAGAGCAAACAAACACTCCTCAACATATTCTTAGCCGTAGGCAATTTTGTCATCCTAGGTTATTCTAAGCAGCCAACAAACTCACATAATCAAACACTGAACTCTGAATGAATAAATTGAACTACTTTGGGACCATGTAATAACTGCTACTATGTACAGTCATGGGAAAAAGAAAGTGCACCCTCCTTGAATTCTGTGGTTTTACATATCGGGACGTAATAGCAACCATTTGTTCTTTACCAGGCCTTAAAATTAGGTAAATACAACCTCGTATGAACAATAATTCATGACCCATTACAACGTGTCATGATTTATTTAACAGAAATAAAGTCAAGATGGAGGAATCATGTGTGGAAAAATGAAGTACACCCTTACTGCTGCCATAGCAATGAAGAGGCTAAGTAGCAGACAGGGGCTGCTAATCATATGCCCTTGCTTATTTGAACAGCAGCAAGTGTGCCCACCTCTATAAAAGCTGGGGTTTGGGCAGTCTGTTGGTCTGGAGCATTCAGGTGTATTTTAACACAGTGCCAAGGAGGAAATATGACACCATGCTCTTAGAGAAGCAAGTGCTGCTGCCCATGAAACTCTGAAGGGTTCCAAGGCCATCTCCAACCAATGTTAAGTCCCTCATTCTACAGTGAGAAAGATTTTCAAAAGTGGAAAACATTCAATACAGTTCCCAATCATTTCAGGAGTGGGCGTCCCAGCAAATTCACCCAAAGGTCAGATAGCGCAATGCTCAGAGAAATTGCAAAAACCCCAAGAGTTACATCTCAGGCTCTACAAGCCTCAGTTAGCATGTTAAAAGTTTGTGACAATTCAATTAGAAAAAGACTGAACAAGCATGGTTTGTTTGGAAGGGCTTCCAGGAGAAAGCCCTGTCTCTCTAAAAAGAACATGGCAACATGGCTTTGGTTTGCAAAGTTGCACCTGAACAAACCACTAGACTTCTGGAACAATGTCTTTTGGACGGATGAGACCAAAGTTTGGCCATAGTGCACAGCGCCATGTTTAGCCATGTGTGGAAAACTACGTACACCTTACGATTCAATAGCTTGTAGAACCACCATGGTTAGTTTTTCCACACATGGCTTTTCCATTTTGGCTTTATTTCTGTTAAATAAATAATGACATGGCACAATATCACGTGTTGTTGTTCATCTGAGGTTGTATTTACCTCATCTCAAGACCTGCTAAGGAACAGATGATTGTTATTACATCTTCATATGTAAAACCACAGAATTCAAAGAGGAAGTAGGCACCTTCTGGACAACACATTTTAAAAATCAAGGTAATTTAGACCACCAACAGAAATCTAAATGTGTTATTTCATCCTGTGCAACACACATGCAAAACCTTGACACACTGGTGAGAGTGAAGAAAGAAACCGAATGCCTGAATTTTGAACTTCCTTGCTTTTTCAGCTCCTCTCAGGCTTTTTAACTATAGTATTTTTTTTAAAAAAACCCACACTTGTTGCAATAAAATTTAGTCATTACATACACCTTGCATTTAATCCTATATATATTATGCAACTTTTAATGAATAAAGTTGCCTGGTTCGCTAACTTTATTCCTATTATTTCCAGACACGATCCTTCTTCAAAGCATACAATGTGCACTGTGGCAATACTTGATTTGTCTACCACATTAAATTGATCTTTAAAAGGAACTAAGAATGCAGTCTCAGAGCATTCATGTTTGTGTGCATTTATGCCAGAACAAACTAAGAACATTGCCACACCTTAAAAACATAATAGGTTAAAGGGCATGGGCTTTCAGAATAACAACCTACATCTTCAGATGAATGAAACAGGAAGATAAGCTGGTTTGTGTATGTATACTTTGAAAAGGCCTAGGTTTATTCTAAATTCTGGTGTCTCTTCTTCTCCACACCAAAATATACATCCTCTTCTCTGCCTCCCTAGAATATTTTGTGAGGTCAGTGGACAGTCAGGTTTGTTTGTTTGGCAAGATCAAATGGTCCCTAATATGACACTTTGGGCTGCTTTGACCATTCTTCAAAATAGAATACTTGGCTCTCTGTATCGAAGGCCACTTCCTAAAGAGATATTGTGCGCCACTTTCTATATCTAGAGTACCTGATACATCTACTGACATGTATTTACAGGCATTACAGCAGCCTTTTTGCCTTCTTTATTTTTTTAAAAAAGCTTTTTCTTATTTCTGAGAGGGGAAATGCACAGCAAGTTCAAACCATAGCATTTTCCTTAACACACAAAGTCACTTGGGAAGAAAGATGACAAAAGGGATTTGGGGCCCAAACGACACATTTCCACAGGAAAAACCAGAAAACATAAAAACAGCAGTGCAGAAGAAAAGGTGCTCTCAGACACTGACATGGACAACTTGTTGCATTTACGTTTATCACGGTTTAAATACATATGGTGTTTCCATATTGACCAGAATCTTATATGTTTGGAAACAGTTCTTCCCATCTAAAACAGCTGATAAATTCTTCTCACAATTCATGAAACTGAAAAACTTTTCTCAATTCTCTACAGATAAAGAACTGCTGTAAATGTGGAGACACTGAACATGCATACCACTCTCTACCTTAATTGGTTTTTTTAAAAGTGCCATAGAACCATGGGAACTAGGTGAACAGGGAAGATGAAAAATGACTTCCCATTTTAAAAATTGTATTCCCTGTTTTATTGTATTTTTGATTTTTTGTTGGAAGCCACCCAGAGTAGCTGGGGAAACCCAGCCAGATGGGTGGGGTATAAATAATAAATTTTTGATGATGATGATGGTGATGGTGATGATGATGATGGAAGCTGAGGATTGTCTACATGTTTCCCATCACATATATTACATGTGGGCAAAATATCAACGTATCTACAATTGTATTAATGCATCTTTTGTGAGTAGGCATTTGTTCACCTCACACTAATGAATCACAGCACAAGTGAAGTATCATTCTCAGAACTTTTACACACCTGCGTCTCTCCCTGACCTCTGAAGCTGAGGACACAGTGCCAGAAGTAGTTGTAGTCAAGGCTGTGGTAGTCGCAGTATTTACAACTGATGGTGCAACAGGAACGGTCACTGCCGTAGGAACATTGTCTTTGTCTCTCTCAGTACTATCCTCAGCCCATAAACGATTTGAGGTACTATAGCATCATAGCAACAACACAAAAAGAGAAAAGGAAACAGCTAAACAATGAAAGCACTTTACTAAAACAGTGTGATACAAAGGGATGGATTTTTTCTTTTTTAAAATACAAATTTGAGACTGGTTTTGCTACAGAAGTATCTACATAGCTCCTGGGGAGCTTTACTAAAAGTAAAGCTTTGACTGTATTTTCACCCCATTCCTATATATTATTTTTTACCTGTTTACAGACATGCAGAGCTATTGCTTTATAATGCAAGCTTCATTTTGAGCCAGATTACATACTGACCACAGGTAACAGCAAAAATGAAAAAAATCCAGAGCCCAGTACCTTCTACACAAAAATGCATGCACATACATAAAGCACACAGTGGACATAACACAAACGACATTAATGGTCCCACCTGCTTTGTATGCCTGCTGTTGCTGAACCCGTTGTAACCTTTGTAGCAGTGCTTGTGCTGGAAAGCAGGCTTTTCTGAAGACCAGCGGGGGAGGTAACTGTTGATACTGACGTAATACTTGGAATACTAGAACTAATCAAGTCATCTTGTCTTCTACCAAAGGAACCGCTGAAAAGTCATTTGAATTTACAAAAATAAGCACTGTGTATTTATTAAGTTATAAATCACCATCCATTCTTCTTTGATGGGCCCTCGATTTCCATCTACTGAATAGCTCCAGATATTTGTAAAAAAAGTTAAGCATAATTACAAGAACTCTAATTTCCCTCTCATTTCCATAAAAAGACTACAAAGATTGTATACCCAATTTTAACATCATACCAATATATCTGCTTGCAGTCTTATGGCACACTTAATAGCACTGTGTTGTTGCTATTACAGCCCATCACTTACATGCAGAAAATCTAATTGCTGATTAAAAGTATCATCAACTAAAATATATGAGCCAAACTGAGTCTTAGACATCACTTACCCACACCGAGCAGGACCATCACTGAAGGGCAAGGATGCTGCCACAGTTGCTTCATGAACAGTTTGGCATTAAGAGGCAACAAGGAAGCTGTTCTAAGAACTGAAAGTGCAGCTTTTCTGGAAGCAAATAACTGAGGAAGCTGTGACTAGCAGTCCTCATCCATTTGGGATTGGAAAGCACCAGAACCATATTTCCTCAAACACTGATTTCCTCTTTCAGCTGATGGCTTTGTAGTGTTTATCCAATTAAGGTATAATAATAAAACAGCTCCCGCCATTTTCAGGTAAATAGCTAGTGTATAAAACCTTCTTTTAAGAACACAAATATTGCTGTCCTTTATATTACTATTTGAAAATGCAGACAGTATAAAATTCATTATGTACCACCATGTAGTTCTATAAAAATACCTGGAATTCTTTATACTTTTAACATCTACAAAACATACACTATTTACCTTCTTTGATAGGTTGTGTTTAGTGGTGAAGATCCTTCATTTGAGATATTTTTCTTTGCATCTTCTTCCCATTTTCTTCTTGTGTAAGAACCACTACCACGTATTAAACTGGCTGACGTATCCCTGTTTTCTTTCTCTTCAATGTCAGATGTACTGGCCAGCCGTCTTGGAATTGTAGGAGCAACATATGCAAGCCTAGTTCCTTTTGTATCTTTATCCTGCAAGAGAATTTTTTTTTACAAAGTTTACAAGTTTGACTTACGATTACGATTTTTGAAAGGTCAACTGCATGTGTAGCCAACATGACCCCAATTTTAATTACACACACACACGCTCCCATCAATTTATGGGCCACATAGCGAAAAAGTGTTACAACAGGCACACTGTTTCTAGTTCATGCGTAAAAATAAGCATCTAGCAATAAATCTTCTAAAGGGAGGCTGCCACTTACGCTTTACATATTTTACTGTAAACAATGTCAAATAGAAACTTTGGCATTTGAGAAAACAAAAAATTAGTTGTCAAACCTGAACTAAATTACACAGAGCCTAACACACATGACAGATAATTGTACAGAATTATGCTTCCTACACAAGTTGTGTGGAAAGTCTGGCCTTCCCATCACTGAACTACACTGAAAGTGATCTACTACAAATAAAGAAAGAAAGTAGTTAAACCTTGTACACAGAGTAACCACACATTAGGAAGCATCTCCTATTTGAAGGATGGAAAAAATGCCACACCATTCTTGAAAGGACATCCTTTCCCCCCGGAAACTTTGCCCAAGGAACTAGATGAAAAATGCAGAAAGACATACAAAGATCACTGAACCCCTGTCTTTGATGAACGGAAATCTTTCATGGTACACCACATACCAACTACTAGTACCTCTTAAGACTTCACCAGGAACTAGGCATATAAGTTCATGATTTGTCTTCACAGCTTTTAGGAGTAGAAACTTTATTCCATGATATGTGGAAGTCAGAATTTGGTAAGGAATTCATCATCTTCAGACACTGGTCTTTCTTTTTTAAAAAATAAAAAAACCATCACCATCCATAATTTAATTACGTCGTGTGTTCTGGAAAAAATGTTACCTTGTCTTTGTTGTCTAATGAAGAGGACAATCTAGGGCTTGAAGCTGATCGCATAACTCCTGTCGAATCCTTTTCTTTCTGAGTTTCTTTGCTAGCTGTAATCTCTGCCAGTGCCCCATAACTGCCAGTCTTTCGAAGACCTAGTCTCCATGAAGCAGGAGACTCATCTTTTCTCTCTTCTTCTTTGGGAGAAACCTTAGTTGAAGTTGGGAACTGTAAAACACAGGGTTGCTTTTCTGTAAGTCTTGTTCTTCCAAGTGTCCTCTGTGCAGTCAAACATTTGGAAGTGTACATACACAGGCCACAAAATGAGTAATTCCACAACTTTGACAGGAATGGAGTATGTCTGTGCCCTTCTCGCTGACATATTTGCCCTTGTGAGCATGAACCATGTATTTCTCCTCAGTTCACATGAGATCACCACTGGTAGCAAACCACAAATAATTTTTAAGACAAGTTGAGTTTCTATGCTAGAGAAGGAGGGTAGGATGTGCAACTGCACAGAGCACACTTGGAGAACAGGGATTACAGGCAAGCAACCCTGTTATCTCCTTTGTGATCTTTGTGAAGTCCCACATTTGACAAGCAAGTAAGCAACATTGTCTAGTACAGATTCATCCACCATGGACTCTAGACTCAGGGAAAGCAGCAATGGGCCTTGGCATTGCTTACTCCCTTCTTATTGAATTCCAACACTGCCCCAGATGCAAAGTCACTTTTGGTGTGTTTAGGTATTGGGGAAGAATGCTAGCCATTCATCTGAACAGCTCTCTTTTTACTTAGCTTTGTACTCTAACACAATGGTTGTCCATTGTGAAACATGGTTTAGAGCAGGGGTCTGCAACCCGCGGCTCCGGAGCCGCATGTGGCTCTTTTACACCTTTGCCGCGGCTCTGGGGCGGATACTAGCAAGAGGAGGAGGCGCATTGTGCACCCCGACACTCTCCACTGTGGCAGGCGCTGTACTGGCTGTGACGTCGCATGGGGGCGGTGCGTGCGTTAGTCCCGACGTCACCTTCCCGCCCGCTGTCAGATCGCGGCTCTGGAGATATATTTGTTTTAAATGTCACAATGGTTTTGCGGCTCCCAGGTTTTTTTCCCTTCGGAAACAGGTCCAAGTGGCTCTTTTTGTCTTAAAGGTTGCAGACCCCTGGTTTAGAGCAACATGAACTTTGATTTCGCACAGCTGCTACAGAAAACCACCCTGAACCCTGCTGCTTACCACTGTGTTCTGTTCAGCAGTCACTAATATTCCTTGCACAAATGTGCTCTGACCCAAAACCTAAGTTCCAGTAAGCCTCCTTCATGAATCCTTGATTAAATCTGCTAGTGCCCAGGTTGTGGCCTTCCTCAAAATAGAGGCAAGGGAAGGAATTATCTTTACTACAAGGTATACACTTCTTAAAACCTGCCCTATCACCAAAAGTCATTTAATTTAAACTGTTAAATAAGATAAGCAGGGGAAGGGGGGCACTGGGAGAAAGATAAACAGAACCTGCCATGTCATCCAAGGTAACACAATGCAAAGCTTGCTAGCTGCAATATTTTGTGGCAGTTAAAGACATTCACCCAACCTCGGATCATGTAGATGAGGGCAAACATGGCTGCCAAGGTAATAGGTACAAGCAAATGACTTCTGTCAAAGCCTAAGAATTTCTACATGGTGGCCTATGTTTGCTCACAGCAGAAAGTGGGACTATACAGAGGTCACAGAAGAAAGACACATTCTCAACCTCAGTATTTTTAATTCCAGAATTCCATGCTTCATGGTATATTTCAAAATGAAATTCCCTATAGATGTATATTGTATGTATGTGGAAAAGGAAGCAAGACCTCACACAATTTCCTGGGCAAGTTAATAAATTCCAAACACTTGGTAAATCAACTTTTCAAAGGTTAGCTTTGTAAACATTACACTATAAACTACAAATTAACAATGAGATGCAAAAGAGACACACCATTTAAAATCATGCAGCTACAGTGCCAATATTTGAATTAACACTTGTTATTTTGCAACCTGGAGGGGGAAACCACACACAGAGCCCTCACCAGAGACTTTTCACCTTTACTGGGAACAAGAATAATGCCAGTTTTACGTAAGCCCTGCCTCCATGATGCAGGATCTACAGAGTCCACCACAGGCATGATAGCAGGAAGAAAGTCATACTAAAGCCAATTGGACAAGACATATAAAAGAGATATAAAGATTGAACAAAAAAATATGTTGGCCTTTAATTTAAAATTCTACATGATTTAATCCCTATTTACTTTTTACAGAACTGCAGTAAAAGCAGTCAGCTTTTTTCAGCACATATTCACAGAATTATAGCTATATATGAGCAGAGATGTGCAAAAGTCAGAGGAGGTCCTATCTTTGACCTTTGAACAGGGAAGCAGGAAATTCAAGAGGGATACAGCTCTAGCCCTTCGTATGTTTTCTCTTGTGAAAGAAAGCAGCACGGAGATTGGAAAGGAAGAGAGGGGTAAAGGCATATGCGCTGGAATGGAGAAGCAGAAGGAAAATGAAGAAAGGAAACAGATTGAAAGATATGCAGTATGTTTCTTTTGCACCCATACTTTAGGCACCAGAACTCTTATCTATGCTTGTAATTTAAAAAGCATGAAAATTAGTACTTGTGCTTAAACGGGCGGACACACCTCTGTTCCATGACTACTTTCCTTGTTACTCCTTTACATGATTACTTTAAGACAGGGTGAGAGCAGAATCAGCTGTGCAGTACATGAGTAACCTCACAACTGTTTATACATTTTCTTACAGGCTTTCTTTCTCAAAAATCTCAGCCAGACACAGATTAGGGTACCGAGGAAAAGGACTTTCCGGTGGCAGGCTAGATAAGTATTTGTGGTCATTTATGAGAATGTACACATGTACATTAGGTAGGTAGGTAGTAGATTAGATAAATATATATATATATACCACCAATGGTCTATACTCAGTTTTATAGGAGTAGAAATCTGCACTCACAGTGGGACTTTGCTACTCATGAAAAGCCTCTCCAGATGGTCACAGGATTTTCAGAAAGGGTCGTGGTGGAAAGTGGAAGCTGCCCAAAATCAGGTAGAGGCAGGTTGCCAAGTAGGAAGTTACTTGTATAAGCGACCTTCATCTGATTCTGGCCAAGTCCTCTTTCCTACTGCAGTCCTTCTCACCACAACCAAGGTATTTTCCTGAGGGTCCCCCAAACAACTAGATTTTTGAGGGATTCCAGAAACTGTTCTATGAGGAGACGGATGAAAGACCCATTTTATAAGTGCACTTTCCCTCAGACAGGACTGACTACAATTCCATAGTTGAAATAAAAACATAATTTTTTCACATTTAAAATGAAAATACAGGAAAATCTATCAATTTAGGTCAATGAGCATCTTGGCTTCTGTAAGAATATTACTCATTATATTGAATTGTGCTAGCATTCCTCTAATCACATATATGGTGGTGATTCATTCTTTCCCACTTTCACCTTAGGAGAGTTGGTATTTCAGATCAACTTGTAACTGCCTGTTACAGCCTCACAACTCACTCATGCCATGCCTCCTCTTCCCTGCCAGCTCTACACTGCTGTCACTGTTTCAGAATTGGTATTTCACAACAATATTGTAAACAGTTGTTACAGCACCAACACTCATCCATATCACGACACCTCATCCCACCAGCTCCACACTGCTGCCACCACCTTCTCACACAATCAATGTGGGATTCTCCTAGACATTTGTCCAATCAAGAAAAAACAGCAAGGAAAGAAACATACAGCCTCCTCTGTGTTAAAAAGGTGGCTGCATGTACAAAGCTGCAGTCTTTCTTTAATGAAAGCAACCGGTTGAGTACTAAATTACAAGGCTCTTTTGGAAGATATACCTTCAGGGCTTTTTTATATGTTTTGTTTTTTTATCATCTATGCACACCTTTCTGTAGAAAGATACTCTACAAGGTGTTCCATAAAAATATCTATTGTGTGAATTTGTTCCTTGAAAGACTCCCTTATTCCTTACATACCTGGCAGGTCACTGCAGGGAGAACTTCTCCTGCAAGACCCAAATATCTCAGAAACCCACTCAACAGTAACTCAGAGCAGGGTTTTAAGTGTGGCTGTCCTTGTTCTGTGGAACAGCATTCTTGTCGAGATACGACAGGCGCTCACTATCTGTACTTTCTGGAAACAATCAGATGTTTTTGTTCCAACAAGCCTTCTCAGCTGGATGAACAGGTCTCTGCCACGGGTGTCTATTTGGTGTTTCCCCCCCTTTTAATTCCTTTTTAATACTGTTTAAAATTGTTTTAGCTGCTTATATTGCATTCTCTACAGCACCTTGAGACATATATGGAAGGTGAATAATAAATTAATAAGAATGAATTTTTAAAATGATGTCTCAAATTCTTATTTGCAATTTACCTGAAAATATCAATTTGAGGCTTGGGGGGCATTAACTCATATCTAGTACTTGACATGAAGGTGCATCTTAGGAGGAAAGCATTGCAGGTCTTAAAAAGAGAGAGCTCAAAATCACAGGTGTGTAAAAAAAATACTCAGACAACAAGTATTAAAACTAGATCTTTCTCTTGGGATAACACAACAAGCACAGGTATTTACTGACTGTTCCTCAAATGAAGCAAACTAAGAATTTTTGCAGAATTGACATCATCTCAATGTGTTCTAATACAGAAAGCTAACAAAGTAATTAAAAGTGAACAACTCTGTTTCTTCTACATGAAGTTTGCCCTCTACATTTTAAACAACCTTCCTGACTAAGCCAAAAGGATGAAAACCACATTCGTTTGAACATACACACACACCAACTTCATGAACGGCTATATGTAGACTACAGTAAACTAAGGTAGTAAGGCCCCAATCACAAGCAAAAAGAGGTGTACAAAAAAAAGAGATGTTTTTATTAAGCCCAATGCATTTTTAAAAAACCCTCTTCTTCAGGGAACTCTTGAACATCAAATCTGAGCCTGGTATCTGGAGTTACAACTTGCTCCCATTTCAAATGAACATGCCATGGATTGTATCTCTTTGATTGAAGGCTTTCACAAAAAGAGAATGAAGCAATTTTGCCAATTCCCGTCACCTTCTATGCTGTTCCCACCCAACTGTCTGAAGCCGATTTGGGGGAAAGATGGAGGGGGAATTGGCAAAAATGACCTCCCCTCCCATCCGCTGGGGAAAGCTTCCGCTGGTCAAAATGCCTTCAGCAACACCACTGGATACAAGTCTATAATCTTATTTGGCATAATATCTGAAACCTTGAGAGCCAGCGTCAGTCAGTGTAGGCAATACTGAGCTAGTTGGGTCAATGATCTGACTCGATGTCAGGCAGCTTCCTATGCAACAGTTGATCAATCAAGGCATTTTAATAGTGAGAAGAGTTCATGATACAATGTGTACACTTTACTCTTAACTAGACAACCGAAACAAACTGTTTTACCTTCTTAATGGGGGATGTAGGAGTCACTTGACCAGTAGTAACTGATGGTGTTGTCACAGCTATAGGAGCAGCTTGCACATTGGTGGTATTTGAATTATTTGTTGTAGGTTTGTTCTTGTCTGTAAATAAATCATTTAGAGGATAAAGTAATTCAAAATCCATTTAAAGATAACTAATACTTTTTACATTACAGAGGCCCATTCTGAACAATAAAGTTTATAGGCACCGGGGGGCGGGGCGGGGGGGGGGTAGACAGGTATGTTCACTTTCTTTCAGGTGTTCCCACTGGCCATTTTGCTGCTTGGTGAGTCTGAAAAACTGAGGGGAGCGTGCCTGCCTCTCACAATCACGTGACGAGGAACAGCCCACACCACTGGCCCTGGTATCCCGCAAAGTAAATAAGGGGTTGGCTCCACTATGGAATAAGTGTCCCAGTACCATATTCCTGCTACATTATAGAAGAGTATGAATTGTTTTATTGTATTGTATTTATTTACTGCCCAGAAGATACACCAAGTAACTTCAGGTTTTGTTCCAAACTATTTGAAAGTATACTTAAAGAGCACTAGTAGTTGGAGAAGATGATCAGGCTATGCATCTAACTACAGTGGTACCTCGGGTTAAGTACTTAATTTGTTCTGGAGGTCCGTTCTTAACCTGAAACTGTTCTTAACCTGAAGCACCACTTTAGCTAATGGGGCCTCCCGCTGCTGCCACAACACGATTTCTGTTCTCATCCTGAAGCAAAGTTCTTAACTAGAGGTAATATTTCTGGGTTAGCAGAGTCTGTAACCTGAAGCGTATGTAACCAGGGGTACCACTGTACATTTGTTGTAGAACACTACCCAAAAATAAATAAATAAATCAGTGTTTTCCTGTTATGAGAACAGTAGCTCCATAGAAGAGCACTGAGAAGCATGGACTTGAAACAAAAAATTCCCAGCTATTTTAGTTTTAAAAATGTTTCTATTCATTATGGCTATAGACAAAATTGTAAGGCTATGAGAATAAAAAAATCACATGAAATATATAAGAACTGAGAACCGCGATTCCCCATCATCTCTGAACCTGGATACAATTTCATTAGCACCACTTTAAAGCAGTACTAAATATATACCACAATGGAAATAGCTTTATAAAATCATTTTAAAATACAGAAAATCTCCTGCAATAAAAATGCTTACAAATTATGGGGACAATACCGTCTGACACCTTGTGCACATCCTCACAAGCCTAACACTGCGTGCAGGAGAAGCAGGACTACCAGGGTTGGTGGGTGTTGACCATTTAGGAGCCTTCCTCCTTTAATAATTTTATTAAAAATATTTTCACCCCATCTTTCCATTAAAAAACAATTCACACTTGGCACATGGAAGGGAATGGATGTGGAGAGGGACTGGAATTTCCCCAGTGTCTGTTTAAAAATACAGAGCTGTGTTTAAATAACTGTACTTTAATAACAGTTTCCCAAGAAAATGCAGTGATGTGTTTGCTTTTTAGTATTTCTCCACTTGAACAAGGGAAATCTAAGCCCTTTTAACAGTCCAATGTTTATTTCTCAAATCACTCAAAGCTCCTTTCATTTAAATATTAAATTTAAATTCACACTACACAAAATATACACCAGAGCAGGCTCTACTCCACCTAGAATATTCCAGGTTCCAAAACATTTTATTGTGAATCCACCTTTAAATGAGTAAGAGGGAAAGGAGAAGGTACAAATTTGGAACACAGAGATTCAGCTCCAGGGAAAAGCCTAAGTTCTCTAGCATGCCAAATAAAGTATGATGAAAGCCTTGTTGATATTTAAAAACCTCTAAGTTTACATAAATTAATTCTTGTGTCACAGTCATATTTTCCTGGCACAAGACTGCATAGTAGCAACAAAGAAAACAGAGTAATGAGAGTCATATAACTCAAGAAATGCTGAAGTGATGAGTCTGAAACTTTTAAGCTGTTAGTGGAAGACATGCATATATATTAAATTGTGCTCCTCCAGCTTATAGCTGTTATTTAAGTGAAATAAATAGATCCCTTTTGATTCACTATTTTAAAATTAACATTAAAATGTGTTTTAAAAAACCATGAGTATGAGGAAAAGGCAAGGAACAGGGGAGTTTCTAGACATCTGCATGGCTGAAATTGCATTGTCATAGTGCTAGTTAACTTTCTGATACAGAATCTGAGAGTTTTTCACAGCTAATTAGCACATTCTTGACATCTTCCAGATAAGATATAGATTTATTATATATGAATTCTAATAGATGTACTATGTGTGAGTTTGCTCTGTACAGTTTCTAGTTACTGTATTACCACGTTAAGGTTTCTGGACAATCAAGTGACATAAAGATAGTTAATTTTGTTTAAAATGACGTATCTCGTGGTTTGCACATTAATGAATTTTATACTTGTCCCTAAATGACCTCCAAACTTGAAGAAGCATGAAGTAATGAGGAAGTAGTCCAATGGTGAATTAAACTAAACTGAATTTAAAAGCAATTGTAAAGCAAAATTGTTGTTCTATAATACCTGTTTCTGCTTCAGATTCGGAGTCTTCTTCCTCATCTTCTTCACTAGAGCAACTGGACTCATCTTTCTTTCCTTCTTCCTCTTCATCAGCTTTTTCTTGCTCTAGAGACTCAATGTTTGATGCATTCTTATCTTGCTCAATGATCAAAGTCTCTTTACTGGAACAACATTGTTTTGAAGCATGAAATATTTATTGCATTATTGGCTTCAGAAAAAAGATACCAGGGTGGGCTGTGACAGGAGCACAGATATGGACTCAATGTTATTATGACAACTCTACTCCTTCTATGTTTCTTCAGTACAGGTAACTTGCCTCTTACCATGAGGGTTCAGTTCTGGGGCTCCATGTGTATATGCAAAAATGAATAAAGACAAGAATCCCCAGGACACACACCCTCACCGCAAGGTGGAGAGCTGTCTATCTGGCTTTGGGAAGGTGGTATGAGGGCTCTGCATCCTGCTGCCTTCTCAAAGCCCAGTAAGCACTTGCCCAGCTTTGGGAAGGAGGCGGGAGGGCTCTAGGACCCTGCTAGAGCCCTTGTACTGCCTTCCCAAAGCCAGGTAAGTCTGTAATCACAGTTTTGCACAGGTGTGGGGGGGATTAAATAAATGGAGGGTGGGTTTCCTCTGCTCTATTTATTTCCCCGCCCACCCATGCAAAGCTGTGATCAGTAAAATAAGTGTAAGACCAGTTACCTATACCTTCTCCAAGTAAACATGTAACCGCCTTCAACATTCCCCCTACACAGAGTTTATTTTAACTAATCTACTTACTTTTTAAACGGTTTTTGAGATTGATTATTGTCCATGTTTGCTGTGGATTCAATAAGGGGTGATTTCTTCTCCTTTTTTTCACTATGAAGCTTTAAGAGATATGAAAAGATTCAGTTAGATTTCTACAAGTGCTGATGCAAACACTAAAACATTTCAAGTCACCTGAAGTAGTATAACATGAAAAAAAGGATTTACAAGAGAAAGATCTCAGGGCAAATGTTAAGTGACAAATATTAAATAGCTATGTAATAAACTCCTTTAACATTTCAACATTGCTAACACGTTTTCAAGACGATTAATAATAATAGCTGTATTTGCACATCACACTAAACTATAGCTGCAGTTAACCTTTATCTCCCCCTCCACATTACACATGGCTGGGGAAGATGACTTTGGAAGCTGTTACTTTCAGTTTTCTTTCCTGGCCATTTGCCATGTTCCCCGCATTCTGTACAGAGATTAATTCTAATTATTGTTAGTTTAAACAAGCCAGGCTCAGAAATGAAAATGGCTTTCTTGAAAATGACTGAAGTAAATGTTAAAACACAATTTGCTACAATCCACAATTTGCTATGGATGACATAATTCAAAAATGGATAATTAAAGCCCAAAGTAGAAGCTGCCTAAATTCTCCTCTCAGTAACTTGCAGGGGGGAGGGGGCAGAGAGAACTCTTTAAGCTATGGCTCATGTGATATACAAATGTGGCCAATGTGTTTCAATCTTTGAACATTTCTGAATTAAAGCATCAGAAGTAAAATCCGCAATATCAAAGTAACCACATCACTTGATACAGTGTAAGGCTAGGTATACTGCATAAATTTCCTTTTCAGTAAGATTTCTCATTTACTGTGTTTTCTTCATTATAAAAATTAAATTAGCACAAGGACACAGAAATTGACTGTGTCCAGGTTTACAAAGGAACACCCTCAGTTCATTCACACGTCTAATAAAATATGGACTCAACCACTAAACATATGCCAACTATTTTAAAAAACGCCACCACCAGGACGTTCAGAACTACTCATCTGCACTTCCATGAATGGGAGCACTTGCGGGAGCAAAATTATGTCACAGTCACTGCTGCTTCCCATTCAAACTTTTAAGTCCCCGAGAGGGGAACAGTTATTGCTAGGCATGCAGAACCATCACTCAACCTTCTTATTTGGAGGGAATTTTATAGCTGCTCATTAACAGCTCCAGTAGTGCTTCCCTTCTGATGTAAAGTAATTGTGGAAATTTAGTATGAGAATCCTCACACTCAGAGTTCTGGGTACTACCTAACTCTCTGCATAGTGTGGGAGAGGGGTAATGGAAAAGAACATCAGTGCACTATTCATGTTTTTAAAAAATACCAAGCACCTATTCCATAAAGTGAAATACACATAAAATAAAGATTATGGCCTTTGGATAAAACAAGACACTTATGAACTGAACATAAAATAAAGAATAGGCTTAGTGGTAGATCACAATGTTTTGCATGCAGATAATCCCAAATTCAATCTTGGTATCTTCCATTAAATATCCTCAGCTTAAGACTCTGGTAGTCAGAGTAGACAATACCAGGCTAGACAAACCAATGATCTGATTAGTTTGTTCTCACAGTACTGAAAGAGCTCACCATATTTTGTTTCTTTTGAAGTTCTTCTAAATATCCTAAAATGTCTTCATCTGCTACATCAAATGCTGTCTGACCCTGCAGGAGAAATAAGCAACAAAATTAAATTATGGTACCATTAACTTGTCATACAGGGAGGGAGTATGCCACCAAGCTAAGCCCAACACAAAGAATGTGCATGAAGTGTGCGCTTTGGGGGCATGAAGAGAGTGGGGACTGTTTCAACCAAAGGGCCACAAATACAATCAGTTTCAAGGCGATCATTCTATTGGCATGTGTCAAAATTGTTCCTTTTGTGTTTGTCCTGCAAATGACTGTGAATTGGACAATAGTTTCCAAGTCACAGGAAGTAACAGCTCCACATTAGTCCAGTATAAAGTAGACTGTCACTCCTGGTGATTCGGAAAATTTAAATTCCTGTAAACATTCAGGAAGTTAAAGAAGGGGAAATGATTTACTTAAAACACTTTGTTCATGTCCAGACACTGAGTTATAAAGAATTCTCCAAATGAGGAAAGGAATAAGCCAAACATATTAAGAGTTTTCTTGGCTACTGCTTGTTTCTCTTATGTGCGAGAGCCTTAAAAGAAAAGGTTACAGTGAGAAACTTTGGAATTTAGATATACCTTTAAGATAGAGATTTTAAATAGAAAGTCGTATGTTGGAAATAGTCCTCACTGAGTTAACTAGAGTGGAATACACTTTCTTTGCCTATCCCATATTTATTTAACCTTCTTGGGAAGAAAGTTATTCTTCTCATTTCTCCTTTATACATCACATTATACTCTAATACAGTACAACTTACTAGGAAGTCTTGCCAGATTTGCACACAATTTTCTTATGCCACACCTCTAGCAATGTTCTGTTGTAGCTTGTCACTCATCTTTCAACTCAATGCCTTACTTCATACATACTGCTAACGGTTGATTGGTTTTATTCAGTGGTGAAATTGCCTCTGCAGAAAGACTTCCACTCACACAAGGACAAGACAAACGATTTTTGCCAATTCCTCAGCTGATTCCCTCCAAAAAAGCTGTTCTTGAAGATTTGCAACTATTTTATAATAGAAGGGACATGCCAAGCATTGCAATAGCAAGGGGAATTGGTAAAATCTTGGTGTCCCAAGGGGTGAGGGCAGTTTTATGATATAGCTCACAAATCATGAGTTCAAAGGAAAATAATTAGAGCTGCAACTCTTTAGCAAACCTTAGAAGCTTATTTGAGTCCCAGCCTTTAGAGATGTAAAACAGTTCCATTAACAAAATCTACTAGTTAAATAATGTCAAGACTGCTCATAGACAGATAAATCTCCTCAAAACTTAAATGCCACCCTCCCTCTCCCCTGAGTATGACAGCAGTGTGATATGAGTGTCTAAGCTTATTGCAAACTTTGTAATCAAGTGTAATGCTTTTCAAAATAAATCTTCATAAAAAGTTTAAGATACAGCTCTTCTCTGTAAATTTGGCTGGAGTAGCAGTTCAGAAATACTTGTTTCCAAATAGGCCCATAGGGTGGAAAAACAAGATATGAGATTTGGCAAGGGGCTGGGGAAGCTTCAACAAAAGGGAGAAGAAACCAGATGGTGCTTATAAGAATGAAAACAAGACAAGACATGCCACCAGAATTCATTCAAAAATCTAGCTCCACTTGAAACCTTCGGCCAACAGATCTTTTACTTTAGCCATTCAGTCCTTATATTCTTCCCTGTGCAATCTCCTACATTTGTTTTAACACATTTTAACATAAAAATCATTGGGGAAAGATGTGTGCTTTGTAATTTAAAATTAGAACTACTCAAGATACAAAAAAGACTTTCTGGAATTATGCAGTTGTTTCCTGAACAGTATGTTCCCCTTAGTGAAGTAAAAATGTGTGTGTTTAATAACTGTACTTAAATGAACTGATTTCTTGCAATTTATTAAGGATTAAAAATTGGTTGCATTCACCCAGGCCTGTCCTTCCCAAGCGGAATATATCAGATCACCTGAAGAGGCAAGCTACTACTAAATTTGGAGACATGCTAGGATTTTTATTTATAAGCTAACTAAGATACGGAAAACATCTGGCCATGATAAAGAATGACGTCAGCCATACTGTATTCTCACACTGATACACAATATAGTCAGCAATTATGTAAGGACATTAAGAGCTGCATCACACAAAACCCTATACATCTTGGGTCACAAGTGTGTCTCCCAATGTCTCCCATCCTCAGCTTTAAGATCTGTGGAGGGGTGATTGAGAACTGTTTTTGTACATTATGGCTTTTAACAGTAAATGCAATGATTCTAATACCCAATAACTCAAATTGTGTACAAACTGCTTTATAATTATAGCTAAACCATGATTTAAACAAGTACTTCAAACAATAGTGAACTAATAAAGTGACTTTTTATTTCATTATTCTTTATAAAGTATTTTTAAATGATCTCACTGCAGCTAGCTCAGATGCACATCTGAACTGCCAATGGTCACATTAAGGTAACCCCTTGGTGAAATTCAAATATATTTTATATATCAACTAAAAATAGTTCAAATTTCAAACCAGCATTTTCTTTTCAGACAGCTAGGATCATTATAAATTAGTTTCACTTGTTTCTAAGATGTACAGCTAAGTAGCAATAGCAAATACAGAATTCATAACCTACTTTTAATCAATAGATCAATAACAACACATTTTGACAAAGATTATGCAAAAGTCCTACCACTTTGTTGACAGTCTCCATATCGCACAAGTTTTCCACTAATATTCGACATGCTTCTTCTTTACCCCAATGAGCAGCCGCATGAAGTGGTGTCCAGCCATCATAATCTTTAATATTTACATCATAGCCAGCCTGTATTAAAAGCCTGAATAAATTTGATAAATTAAATTAAAAACAGAAAAACAACTGAAATAAAGTGCTATAAACATTTTAAAAACTGAAGGATTTGCTGGCATTTTCAGAGCACTGAACCATGTGAAGGGTTTAATGAGCATAGAATTTGCATTACACTGGTACCTTGGTTCCCAAACAGCTTTGTTGTTGAACAAATCAGCTCTCGAACGCCGCAACCCCAGAGGTAAGTGTTCCGGTTTGCAAACATTTTTTGGAAGCCAAACGTCCAATGCGGCTTCTATGGCTTCTGCTTGAGTGCAAGAAGCTCCTGCAGCCAATTGGACAACGTACCTTGGTTTTTGAACAGTTTTTGGAGTTGAACGGACTCCCAGAACGGATTAAGTTCGAGAACTAAGGTACCACTGTATTTTCTCACATGGACCACCATATTGATTAAAAAGGTTGTACACAGAAAGACTTTAAAAAGTCACAATTTTAACATGTAAACCAAGGATCTGCGGAATAGTCTAAACTACAGAAATTTGTAACTACAAAGTGTGAATCTGTATTAGAAATTAACTTACTTTAATACTTCTGTATACCCTTTAGCAGCAGCTACATGGAGTGCTGTGCCACCAGATTTTGCATGCCGAACATCATTTATATGACCACTGTTAAGCCACTGTCTTGCATCTCTAAGCATTATTCGTTCTTCTTCTTTGCGAGCTGCCTCTATATCAACCCCTGAATGGAAAGAAATATTTTCATTTCTAAATATGTACATAAATTCTCATTCAAATGACATAAACACCGACACAAGATATCACAGGAGCCTCGCCCAGCATTATGGAAGCTGACTGCAATAATCAGCCGCCTCTGCTCCACTTAGGAGGGAAAGAGAAATGAGGAAGGGCAATAGTACTCCTTCACCCACTGAACCATTTCAATACTGTATTACTTTTCATAAAACATAGAATAGATAATGCCTTGGCAGAGTCATGGGCTCAAAGTTCAGTGTGGAAACAGGACCAGTAGCCATGCATCAGAATACATTTTAATATAGCAGAAAGCTAGCACGGGTCTACAACAGGTACTCAAGTTGAGCCACCCAATGATTTCACAGCATTCCTGGGATGTATGTGGTGTGGAAAAGAGGAAAGTAGGGGCAATGCCAGTCTGTGCCATACACTGCTGGAGGTGGCATTCCCCCAGAAGAGTCAGGGCATCTCATGAGAAAAAGAAGACATAGATTGGTTGGATAGTGTCCAGCAAATTGGTTGAGCCAAGACATCCAGCATAAAAGCAAAGCAAAACTGCAGGTCAGAGAGACAAAAGCCATAAAAGGTAGTCTAGATGAGTATGATATTGGGAGAAACAGGTAAAAAAACTTGTGTGGATTTATACCCGGGAATTCCTTATTTCCATACTCTTCATTTCCAGAAGATACAGCTATCGTCTTCAGTGTTCTCTAGTTTCTATGGCTAGGCAGCAACTCTGAATGCACTGCCTGTGAAACTAAATCAGAAACTATAACAGTTCTGGTGGCCTACTTTAGGGGGTCTCCCCCACCCCCAGAATGGGAATTAGTTCCTTCACCTACAGGAAAACCTCCCGTGTCCAGCTCAGGTTAAGTGGAAGGACGAAATGTATTATAGATTCATTCATATTTAAAATTATCTAATGTTCAACCCTTCCATGTAGTGAAAAATGCATGGCCATGCCAGTTTAAACAGGCAAAAGACATAAGACACAAAGGAATACAAAGAAAAAGTGGGTAGAGAAAGGCAGCAAAGGCACACAATACCTCAAGGACTGTCTTTTCTCACATGAACTAAACTGGGGTTTGAATTTGACATCCAGGGCCTTTTTCCATTTGCCCCCTTCTCATTGGTGCCCCCCCCCCATGTTCTGCAGGGAGGCACACCTGGCAATATCATTATCTATTTTTAGGTGTCAGGAAAGAAACATTTATTTAAAACCAGGCTTTCAGTCCTTAATTTGGAAAGTATTGTGTGTATTTCTGGCCTCTTTATTATCTAGCTTTGTCATGTACGTTGGTTTTGGTTTTATACATAGTTTTAATGTTTATATTATTTTGTAAGTTGCTTCAGGTCACTTTTTATTTTAAAAAAGCAAATAATAAATGCAATACAATGATTATTGTTATTGTTACTACTATTTTCAAGCCACATCCCCCTATCAATTTATGCATGTAAATTGGCATATGTTAATAAGTAACTCTAAAAATTCATATATCCATTGTGCATTGAGAATCTCATATTTATTTATTTTAACATTTAGCATTGTTTAAGAATACAAGTTTAAGGTACAAAGTACATTCTAAGAATGGTCCACAGATGGCAATATTGCATCTCTAGCTCAGTGTTCAGTTTATTCCTTAAAAAAATGTTATTTGCTCTCTCTCAGGTACACTACAAAATCATTTTACATAAAGGTTGGTTGGGGGGACGGACGACTAATTAGCTACCTTTACAAGTTAATCAGCTGAAACGATTTAGCTTAATTCTAAAATATATTGCTCAGCTTGCATTTTAAAACATTTCAAAATTCTAATTCTCAGCATTTGTTAGCCTGCCAACAAGTATTGCTGCGTCACAAGCTCTGGGCACTTACCAACCTAGCATAATCAATCTTTAATGCTTAAAGATGGAAAGAAGAAAGAGTCTAGATACTGACCAGTGGCAAGTGAGTAAGTCAGCTATGCAACGGTTGCCATTATTTCTAGAAGTAAAATTCAGGACACAGAAGTTGGTGAGCTATTGGGGAGGAATTGTTGAGCTTTCTTTAGGCAGTCAACCTCAAAATCCTGGACATTTTGCCTATTTTCCTAAATTCCCCCCGGGTTGCTATTTTCAGCAGTTAAATCCCAGACATGTCCGGGAAATTCCAGACATATGGCAAACCTAAGCTATGCAGTCAGTCCTTTAAAAATCCTCTCCAGATCCAGAAGACTGTAATAACCCAGTCATATCACTTTGGGGGTCAAGATGCTCAAGCAAGTGGCGGTTGTCTAATGTTAATCTCCCTTGCTTGAAACATATTATCTAGATTCATTTCAATCCTGTTTCAGGTCTGGATTTGGCACTTAAATTTCCCTGATGCATGACCTCTGTCAAGAGACACAAATGGGGCTTTGATCATTCTCTTCGATCATTTGGCAGCTTTTGATACCATCAACCAAGGAATCTTTCTGGACAGACTCTGTGACTAGGAGGCATTGCTTCTATTTGTAAAGTCAATTGCAGAAGGCAGCGTTGTGGAATTTCTGCTCAACCTCATCATTTCTGCCACCACTCATCCTTTTAGACATCCATATAAAGTGGCCGGGTGACTTCATCCAAAGATTCCAACACACAGGTGAAATTCCAGTATGTTGCCATTAACATTCTGTCCCATATCAACACAACAGTCTGTATGCAAGCGCATATGCACACACACAAAATGATGCAGAGTTGCTGTACTCGCTACTGTTTTTGACAGACTCTTGTCACTCAGATAGCTTCATTACCAGCCAACTAGTAGTGACCACATCCAGTGCTTGGAATGAACTAGCTCAAAAATCTCTGAACTACACCTAAAAGTAATCGTTGGTTGAAGAAGGTTGGTGATTCGAATCCCCACGACGGGGTGAGCTCCCGTTGTTCGGTCCCTGCTCCTGCCAACCTAGCAGTTCGAAAGCACAAAGTGCAAGTAGATACGGTAAATAGGTACTAAATAGGTACTGCTCTAGCGGGAAGGTAAACGGTGTTTCCATGCGCTGCTCTGGTTCGCCAGAAGTGGCTTCGTCATGCTGGCCACATGACCTGGAAGCTGTACACCGACTCCTTCAACCAATAAAGCGAGATGAGCACCACAACCCTAGAGTCACCACAACCCTAGAGTCGACTGATCAGGGCTCCCTTTACCATATATATATATATATATAATGTGTGTGTGTGTGTGTGTGTGTGCAAGGCTCCAAGGCTTAGTAGGGCAGATGCTGCTGTTGCCAATGGCAATTACTCAGTTAAATCACTGTTGCTAAGCAATCAGAAAAAAGGAATGTGAAGCATTTCCTGTATCTTTCCTACTGAAGAGATTTACTCTCTTCCAATGGGAGCAGCTTGCAGCAAGAAGCACAGGTACAGAAGCAAAGCAAATGATGCCTTGTGCATGGCTGTGTTGCTGACACAAATGAAACAAGTTAAGCCTCTTCTACGACTGAAATACAATTACATGCAAAGCTGTACCTGTGGCTATTCCAGCACACATCCTATTACTTGTGCATGGCCCTTTTCTTTCTTTCTTTCTTTCTTTCTTTCTTTCTTTCTTTCTTTCTTTCTCTTTCTTTCTTTCTTTCTTTCTTTCTTTCTTTCTTTCTTTCTTTCTTACTTTTGGACCCTACACTCCAACACGGCTTCTATGTATATTGCCCAAAGAGGATTTTTAAAACTTGGTTTTCAGGCTATGTGCATATATACATATTGCCTTTTCATTCTGCTTCATGAACATAACCAAGATGGCTGTTGCCTACAAAAGTTCATTCCAATGAACTAACTCATGCTCAAGGTACCACAGCATTCTCGATCTTTTAACATGTTTTATGGGCAACCATAGCTACAGTAAAACCTTTCATCTGGCTATTTTGAGGTCCAAACAACACTAACACAATTCTGTCTCTAAAGACCCCATCAAGGTCCTGCAGTGCTTAGTATTAATAACCTTTGTAAGTTTAAATGCATCCCACAAGCCTACTAATTCTATTTTATATCTATGATCATATAAGTGCTGACATTTCCTTTAAAAGGTCCTCATCTTTGCATTTCAGAGATCTTATTTTTATTTGTTTATTTTATTATATGGTTATCTGCAGAAATGGCATAATAAGTGACCAACCTCCAAGAAGGGAGTGTGACCAATATCCAAGAAGGCATGTGTTACCATGCCTTGAGGTGACTATTCCTTGAGGTTGCTATTCACTGCGTAGACCACTGCATTCTATTCTACCAGGCCTCCCAGGGAATCAATATTACACACCCACACACAGTGGTGTATTGATACTTGTTTTAATTTTCTTTTTGCTTTAAACTTGCTTTTAACTTTTTATTATTTTATAGTTTGGCTGTACATTTCTGATACAGTGGTATACAAATATTTTTAAATAAATAAAAATAAGTCCTTCTTTCTTTGGTGATCATTCGTAGCTGTGTAAGATTGTCCTCCATGAACATGGTCTTATCAGTGTGTCTGTAAGTGACTGTGGAGGCCAATTCTGGATCCACATGCCCTTGCACAGTGGGAACATAGGTTTTCGGGCAGGAGTTGATCATGGTGAGGATTTGCCAAATGTGTCTTCCTCTTAGCTCATTTCTCCCTTTCATCCAGAGTTTGTGCTTCTTCAAAGTCCATGGTAAAGGCTACTCTCCAATTGGAGTGCTCACAGTATAGTATAGACAGATATAGCTGCTCTGTCTGTCAAGGATCAGGACTACAGTGGTACCTCAGGTTAAGTACTTAATTCGTTCCGGAGATCAATACTTAACCTGAAACTGTTCTTAACCTGAAGCACCACTTTAGCTAATGGGGCCTCCTGCTGCCGCCGCGCCGCCGGAGCACGATTTCTGTTCTCATCCTGAAGCAAAGTTCTTAACCCGAGGTACTATTTCTGGGTTAGAGGAGTCTGTAACCTGAAGCGTATATAACCTGAAGCGTATGTAACCCAAGGTACCACTGTATTGCTATACTATTTATATTTAGATACATACATATTCAATGCTCTTATAGAAAAAGGGACCCACTAGGAACCCTTTTGTTTCTTTCTACTTATACAATGATGTTTAATCTTAATGAACTTGATATTTGTAGATAGTCTGCAGAAAAACTCACCCACAGTGAATCAAAATGTTTCACTTAAAACAGATGCACGTATTAAGGCAGGTCACTGGGAGAAGGGATTTGGCAGTTATTTCCCCAAGAACAATCAGCAATTATTTATTGCGTAAGATGCTTTTAATAGCTTCAATAGTAAATGCTATATGTGCTATTGTTAATGCCACATGCATGTACAGAGGTACCTCGGTTTTTGAGCGCCTCGGAAGCCAAACATTTCAGAAGCTGAATACCGAAAACCTGGAAATAAATGCTTCCATTTTTGAACACGCCTCGGAAGTTGAACAGCTTCTGTTGCGTGTTTTTCAATTTTCTCCACTGAACTTGCAGCCAACTCATTGCACCTTGGTTTTCAAGGTGTGGTGTAGTGGTTAAGAGCGGTAGTCACATAATCTAGGGAACCAGGTTCGCATCTCCGCTCCTCCACATGCAGCTGCTGGGTGACCTTGGGCCAGTCACACTTCTTTGAAGTCTCTCAGCCCCACTCACCTTACAGAGTGTTTGTTGTGGGGAAGAAGGGAAAGGAGAATGTTAGCCGCTTTGACACTCCTGAAGGGGAGTGAAAGGCGGGATATCAAATCCAAAACTATTCTACTCTCTCTTCTTCAAACGTTTCGGAAGTCAAATGGTCTTCCAGAACAGATTACCACTGTACTCTGTTACTTAAATTCCCTGGATTTAACAGTGCATATATTAAACATAGGGCATATTACATATTACAACCTGAAGCACAGTCTCAGCCCAGAACTCATAAACAAAAGTGCAGGGACATCCATTTATTAACTCTGATATCTCTGTTTAAGGACACAAAATGTGTACAAACACAAACATCTGAACCAACTATAGAAATCTAAAGGTGTACCTCACTTCCCATCCCTGTCTTGATTACAGAAGACTTCATTTTGCCTCCATTGGTGGACCAGCCATGAGAGAGCATGCATAGAATTCTTAAACCTGTTCTTCTAGATTGGCACTAGAAGCTCTCTGCTCAATTATCTATGTGTCTTCTCAACACAGACCTGAATGATTTATCAAAACACGTCAAGTCAATTCTCCCACTTTCAAATCAGAAGGACATATTTCTACTCCTAATAATTATTCAGAAGCTACCAACAGCTGATTAGCAAAAAAGATTTGAGTAGTAATATTATCTTCAAGGAAGAAAAGATCAGAACTAAAGATTACCTAATACTTGATCACCTTATTCCACTGAAAAAAATGATTAAATATATAGGTTTGACTCCTAGGATAGGCTAAAACAATTAAGTTTATGCCAGGAAAGCTTACTGTCTCTTTACCTATGCAGCCAACTGCACCTCCCCACAAAAGCCTCTCCAGAGAGCAGAGGGGTGCTGAACTATTTGGGATAGGGTGGGAATTTTAATTCCATTAGCTTTGTTAAGTCAACTTATCTTATAATTCAAGTCACAAGATTCATTCTCACATTAAGGTTTTATACAACCATAGCCAAAATATTGTATATACAAGTGGCTGATAACATTATGATGCCTATTTTTTAAAAATGAACTATAATTAATTAATTCTGTTCTCTTTAAGATCTGAATTGTCTTCATCCTTAAAGCAATCACTAAGGCTACAAATTAGGTAAGGTAAAGGTAAAGGACTCATGGACGGTTAAGTCCAGTCACATTTGACTATGGGGTGAGACAGATCTCACGGAAACACCATTTACCTTCCCACCACAGCAGTACCTATTTATCTACTTGTGCTCGTATGCTTTTGAACTGCTAGGTTGTCAGGAGCTGGGACAAAGCAACAGGAGCTCACCCCGTCAAACTGCCAACCTTACGATCAGCAAGCTCAAGAAGTTCGGTGGTTTAGACCAGAGCACCACCTTTACTAGACATTAGATAACACATGGGACCTTACACAAGACATGCAACCTTACATTACTATAGTTCTGTATCTAGTCTAGAATAAATGGCTAAACAACAACAACAAAACAAATATTTAATAAGTATGTTTGCTTCAGACATGAATCTCAGAAAGCTTGCAGAAAGCTTTAAACTTTAAAGCTTTAAACTAGTATTGGCACAAAACAAATATTTTCTTTTACTTTTATCAAACTTGAAAGACAAAAGCCTTATGAATAGTCCTTTCATGATATATTTTACAAAACAAAGGATTCTGATTTAGAACAGCAGTAGGCAATTTGAAATACTATGCATGACTTCCCCCCCAATGCATTAACCACTGAAAAATATTGTCTGCATTTTCTTGCACTGGGGCCACACTTGCATGTTAAGAAGCAAATGTTTTGCCTATTTTATCAGCCTAGTTGAAAATGTGTTCTGATAATCTCCTTGCATTTCAGCATTACAGCACTCAAAGATGCCTTGCTAGAACCTGAAGATGTTCTTTCAATTATTGCTGATTACATACTAGCTAAATGTCAATCAGGTTTAGTAAGATGGGAAGGGTTGAGAAGTTCCAGTTCTTTCTGCAAGTCCACAGCTCTACTAAATATCCTACCCTGCTCCCACCCATTCACTGAAGTCACTGCCTCAGTTGAAACAAGAGGCTGAGCTAAAATTTCCTTCCCAAAGATGTCCAAACCCTAATTCTCCCCAAGTAAAACATTGCACCTAAGAAAAGTTCTCTTATTAGTCTGACTCACACCTGACAGAAACTTACAGAAAATTTCCCATCTAGACAAGAATTCAGCTCAGGAATCCCTTCAATGTCCATAACGAAGATTTATACTACTTCTGCTTAAGATTGTAGCAACAACGGAGACACAGTTCACTCTACTTTCACTTTGCTACTTACATCTTAAAATGCACGGATAATACTATTTCTTCACTAACACTGATATTCATGAATATTCTCCCATACACCTGTAATTTCCAATGAAGCCTGTTGTGGTGCTTGATACTGATTCACAGATATGAACACCAGCAATTGAGGCACACGGTGTTTTATTAGTCTGGCAGGACATTTTTTTCACAAAGGCATCCACATATGGCAAACTGCAAGACTGAGATAAACGTAACATAAACTGGTTTCAATCTGGTCACTAAAACAACTGAAACACTCATCATATGCAAAAGTCTTTTAAAAGACAATGAGTGTTTCTATCATGCTCATTTTGGAAAACACATTTATGTTAGATTCAGTTCTTTTTCAGAAGTAAACTCAAACCTAATCAGAACACTTAAATAAATGGCAAACCCTATAAAAATACATTGTCAACACATATTTTATTGAAAGTTCCATTTAATTTTCCAGAGACATACCGTATTTTTCGCTCTATAACACGCAGATTTTTTCTCCTAAAAAGGAAGGGGAAATGTCTGTGCGTGTTATGGAGCGAATGTGTGGTCCCTGGAGCCAAAAAATCGGGCAAAAATCAAACCGTGCTTCAGGGAGAAGGGAAACAAACCTGAAAAGAGGAAGTGGGTGCTTTCCTGCATTCTGCCTCCGGGTCTTACTGCCCACCCTCTTCTGTTTCGTTGCTGTGTTTGCTGAAACGGAACAAAGAGCAGGGAAAGCCCCTCCCCTCCAGGCAAGAAGAGGGGAAAAGCAAACTGTCGCTCCTTCCTCTCTGTGCTCCGGTGCTGCTGAAAACATGCAGGTGGGAGGGAGAGAGAGAGAGAGAGAGAGAGAGAGCGAGAGAGAGAGAGCAGAATGTCGTTCTTTCCTCTCTGTGCTCCGGTGCTGCTGAAAACATGCAGGTGGGAGAGAGAGAGAGAGAGAGAGAGAGCGCGAGCTGGCTGGCTTGGGTGGGTGCGTGGGGGAAACTTTTGCCTTCCTTTCCTCCCTCCCGTTATACCCCACTCCTGCATTCTTAGCCCTTCTGTGTTTTTCCTTCCCTCCCCACTTAAAATGTGGTTAAAAAGCATGGATCCACATGGATCCTCAGGATTTTTGCACTGGGTCACCCCAAATTCACCATCAGAGCACATAGCATGTCCATGGCTACAGCCTGCCCCCCAAAAATCATGCACCCACTGTTGCCTGGGGCTGCAATGGTGCAAAAATGTGGTTAAAAAGCATGGATCCACATGGATCTTTGCATTGGGTCACCCCCAAATTCACCACCAGAGAACATAGCATGTCCATGGCTACAGCCTGCCCCCCCAAATCACGCACCCACTGTTGTCTGGGGCTGCAATGGTGCAAAAACGTGGTTACAAAGCATGGATCCACATGGATCCTCAGGATCTTTGCATTGCGTCAGCCCAAATTCACCATCAGATCACATGTCTGTGGCCACAGCATGAAGCACAAAAATGATACATCCAATGTTTCATTCAGAATGTTTTTTCCCTTGTTTTCCTCCTCTAAAAACAATGTGCGTGTTATGGTCAGGTGCGTGTTATAGAGCGAAAAATACGGTAATTCTTCCTATTTCTACAATGCATTTTCTTACATAACCAAGGGTTCTTAAATTCATATTCAGAATTAATTATAATTATATGGCATTTTTTAATTGCATATGGTCAATCCGATGCAACATTTTGGTTTTAATACAGATTCTTTTATGCTTTAATTTTTTATGCAGTAAACCTTTAAAATTACCTTGCCGGTTCACTTCATTTTGAAGTAACTCTTCCATTGCCTCTTCTTCAGCAATATCTAATGGAGTGTCCCCTTCACTATTTACAGCTCCTACATGTGCTCCTTGACTAATTAAATATCTGAAACAGAAGAAATAGTTTGTTGTTAATATGAAAGCACACCTTTTGATACAAGTACTAAATACATTTCAGTGAACAAGCTACGTAAATATAAACCAAAGCCTCTCACACACTAAAGGGATGGTCTCTGATAGCACCACCTTCAAATTACTTTTCCTAACGTGCTGTCAATGATACAAGTTCTTAATATTTTCTTTAAAAAACAACAGCTCTTCAAGTGCTTCGTTTCTAACAATAAAGCTCCACATCTATTTTTGAATTATTTCAACTGGATATACTACAGTGGTACCTCGGTTTAAGAACAGTCCGGTTTAAGAACAATTTAGTTTACAAACTCTGCAAAACCGGAAGTAGTGCCTTGGTTTGAGAACTTTACCTCGGTCTAAGAACAGAATCTGAACGGTAGAAGGGCCTCATTGGGGAAATTGTGCCTCAGTTTAAGAATGGTTTTGGTTTAAGAACGGACTTCCGGAATGGATGAAGTTTGTAAACCGAGGTACCACTGTACTTGAGTTGATCTACTTGGCATTTTCTGCTGCTGCCCCGTATTATGGAATGCCCTTCATTCTTCTATACATGAAGCAGCAACCACCAATTGTTTCACCTATCTTGTAAAGACTCATTTGTTTGGGCTTCCTCCAACCCAAAAGAACAGAACCTGTTTTATGTATATGAATCTTCTTCCCATTTGTTTTTATATGCTTTTATGCTGCTGCTTTACTGGTTTTAAGATGCATTTTATATATTAAGAGAATTTCATAAGATTAAGTGATTTACCTCTTGCTGCCAGAAGGCCTTTTATAACAGGACATGCCAAGAATGGAATCTGGTACCCTCTGCATGCAAATCAAGTGCTATATACCCTTCTCAACAATAAAAACTTAGACCAAGATCAAGAGCTGCGAAGAGATATGGCATCACAGTGTAATGTAAAAATGTCTTCTTGGACCAGATGGAAGAAAAGATATGTGATCATGTGATGGATAACAAACTAGACACTGAAGGGGGATGGGGTAAAGAGAGAAATAAAAAAGCTGTGTCAGCAGTAGAAAATTGCCTTCAAAGCAGAGACAACTAGTTTGGAACACACCTCTTCACAGCAAAAGCAGCTCTTTAGTAATTAGCCTGTAATTTGTTGAAGTTGTATGAAGTTTTGTTTGCTCAGTTTCATGGCATTAGAATTACTTACACTGCTAATGCCAACTTCAGAACTATAAGAGTAGAGAACAACCTATAATGAATTATTTCTGTGATGCTGTAAAACTGAGTAAACAGAACACATATATATCTGTAAGCAGAATAAAGGTAAACGAGTGAGCAATGGCACTGTGCCAAAATTTCCAAATGGCAGATATATCCTCCCTATCTAAATGAATCTAGAAGTGAATGATACTCTAATTTCTTTCTATGACTGCAGCCCAACTCACCTTAGAAACAAATATGCCATTACTGAGCCACATACAGGGGGCTGATATGACCCCCTCACATGTTGACAAATGTGTGATGTGGGATCAACACCTATTCACGCATCAATTTTATTTTCTTTAGGTTTTTTTCCAAGGAAATACAAATGTATACAGACAGACAAACATGCAAGTGTCTGGAGAAATAATAGTTTTTCACTTGAAAGATGGGGGTTGTGGTACAGTAAATAGTCAAACCATCTATTACAACACAAAAAAGAATGCAAAAGGTGCTGCATTGACCCCAATTCATCCAGAGAGTAAAATAAATGAATCTGTATCCTGTTTCAAGATCCTCTCTAAAGAGTAGTAAGAGGGATCTTTTATCTCTGATCTTAGCACTAAGCACCAAAGCACTGAGCTTGGAGATGAATCCCCCGTCCACTCTTTTGTGAACATTGCCTTTTAAACTTTGAACAGATCCTTGAGTGTTAGAGTGGGAAGAACTTGAATGGTGATGGAGAGGGTGGAAGGGAGGGCTGTCTGACGGCATGTCTGGTTAGCAGACATTGTGTGTGCTAAATGTGTGTGTGGCAGGTACATATGTGATTATATGCCACACCAATCAATCTTTATTGCAGTCAAAGATCAAACAGCAAATACTAGCCACACCCACCATGGGCATGTGGTCACCAGTCAGGTGGGAGACCATCACTGTGGCCCTGGGGGGAGGGATTAGTCAACCCTGCCTTGGATGCCTTTGCTTAAAGATCAGATAAGCATCATTTCAAGAAGCTAACCTTAAGGGATTATACATTTCAAGTAATCTTCCCTCTCCAGGAGCAAGCCATACATGACATGGGGTTTCTCAAAGTTCCTTGAAACATCAGCACATCACCTATGTCAGAAGTTAAACACAACAGAAGTATGTAGACTAAAATAACTATTAGGCAAAATATTCCCCCTGTAATGTCATCTCAGGGCCTTTCTATGATTTTTATTTTTATTTTGCTGACTATACTAAATTAAACTTTGAATATATTAAAATAGTAAGTACTCAGTTTGGTATATTAAAACTAAATCTAATAATAAAAGATCTGCCCTAATATTGTTTTTGCCATTGGCATCCTTTCGTTGTTACTAATGAACTTAAGAAATTGAAAAAATTCCTTGGAGAACACAATTACTGGAAGGAATCAGCTTGATTCCCTGTCTATGTATATAAAAGAAAATAGCAACTTTTGTAAAATCTTCCTGCAGACATCTAGGTTACCGTATTTTTTGCTCTATAAGACGCACCTAGTTCTAGAGGAGAACAAGGGAAACATGTTCTCTCCCTCTCTGCGCAGCACCCCTTCAGTGAAGCGTCAGGAGAAGCAGAGCCCCTTCCATTTCTCCTCCCGCTTTGCTGAAGGGGCGCTGCGCAGAGAGGGAATGCTGCACAGCGGCTCTCCAGCGAAGCAAAGCCAGGAGAGCAAGAGGGGCCAGTGCACACCAATCCCTCTTGCTCTCCTGGCTTCAGCAAAAGCTGCGCAGCCTGCATTCGCTCCATAAGACGCACACACATTTCCCCTTACTTTTTAGGAGGGGGAAAGTGCGTCTTATAGAGCGAAAAATATGGTATTTAAAAGTCTGTCATTATAGGAACCTGTGGTGTATCCACATTTAGAACACTATTTAAAATTGAGGCTATTCTGTTTCCAGAATAGCATCAGAACTGGAAGTACTACAAAAATTATTTACTATCTTTAAACTGAGGCTTCGTCATCTACATAAAATAACCTAAGTGGATAAATTATAAACATAGTGGAGACTAAAGTCCTCATGACAATTTAAAAAAAGTCACTGTGATATGAATAAAAAGTTTCTGTTACGACTGATCCTAAAAGTCTTCACAGATTATCATAACTGATTTCATTTTGTTTCTCTCAGCATCTCTTCTGTCAGCTTCATGTTAAGATGGCAGGTCATGAAATACATCAAGAGTCTGAGACAGCATATAATAAGCTTAGACAAGGGGAAGCCTTCCAGATGCCTTGGACTGCAATTCCCATCACTCCCAGTCAGCACAGTCAATGCTAAGGGACATTGGGAATTTTAGTCCAAAACGTCTAGAAGACACTACATTGGCTCATCCTGGTTTAGACATATAAATGGAATATAAAGTCTATCAGAAGCTTGTTAACTTTAAGTAATATATAGAAAATTCATGTCCTGAGGCAATACCTATGAATTATAGACATTGGTGATAAAAACAAGCAGGAGGGAGTGGCTACTTCCATGAGGTATGACTTTTGAGATAATAATGACAACAATGACAACGACAACAACAACAATTTTATTTATACCACACCAATCTGGCTGGGTTTTCTCAGCCACTCTGGGTGGTTCCCAGCAGAATAGTACAAACACACACACAAAAAAAATAAAAACTTCCCTAAACAGATGTCTTCAAAAGTCAGATAGTTGTTTATTTCGTTAACATCTGAAGGGAGGGCGCTACTACCAAGGAGGCCCTGTGCCTTCTAAATTCTCCGCAAAATATTCTCCACAAACTGTAAATTCTAATTTAAGAACCAGTTTTATAATCCACATTTAAAAAATCTAGTAAATAATAAGTCAATCTGTGATATTGCCAGTGTAAGTAATAAATAATGATTTTTTTGATCAAGTTACATTACTGGGCTTTGTATCATTCACCATTGGCACTTCTGAAATGTGAACTACAGAAAACATTTTTTGTTTTGTTTTTAAAATGCCATTCATTTAATCTGATGAACATTTGAATTCATATGTATTTCAACTATATGTAATAGCCTTTTTTTCTATTTTGGTGTGACCTTATTCCTAGCAATTCTATACCCTTGGCCATACAGAAAATAGCTATAATGCTTTATACACTTAAAGTACCTAGACCTATACAATTATGTGTAACAGCATGTGAGGTGACCTTGATTTAAACAGTTGACATTTCTATATTTTTATTTAATGCCAGTAACTGGTTTTTGCAGTGCCATTCAATGGTACAAGGTGCCATTTACCAGAGATTGACATTCTGGAGACGAAGATGGTGACTTATCCTCTTAAGGTGTTTGAGGAGTCAATATAAATTTATAATCATTTGAGACTTGTTACTTAAAGCCTAGGATGCAGGTGGCGCTGTGGTCTAAACCACAGAACCTAGGGCTTGCCGATCAGAAGGTCAGCAGTTTGAATACCTGCGACGGAATGAGCGCCCGTTGCTCGATCCCAGCTCCTGCCCAACTCACAGTTCGAAAGCACGTAAAAGTGCAATTAGATAAATAGGTACCGCTCCGGCGGGAAGGTAAACAGCGTTTCCGTGCGCTGCTCTGGTTCGCCAGAAGCGGCTTAGTCATGCAGGCCACATGACCCAGAAGCTGTACGCTGGTTCTCTCGGCCAGTAAAGCGAGATGAGCACGGCAACCCCAGAGTCGTTTGCGACTGGACCTAACGGTCAAGGGTCCCTTTACCTTTAATTAAAGCCTATTTTTAAAATAAATTTATTTCTTGTGACAATTTATCAGTTATAATTTAAATATGTTGTGTGTTTTCTTACTTGTCTAAGCAGATAGTAATTTGCATTTCTGATGTTATGTAACTTGTCATTACTGATTATTTGTGTTTTATTTTCTGGAAAAAATAGCATTTATTTTAAACATATAAATTTTATTAGTGTTGCACTGAAAATACTGTACCATGTAGATATGCTTACTACAGAATGTACTCTTGTAGCAGACCTGAGTCTTTTTTGTATTCCTTTTACTTTAGAAGCTACATTTCATACATACACAACATAATTAGAATTCAAATAGATGGTAAATATATGGTTGGTGACAGGCTTAGTGATTAACGTGAGTCATTCACACTGAATTTTCAATTTCAAGTTTGGTGCAAAAAATCAAAGACTGGTATGAATTCACTGCATTGCCCCATTGAATTAAAATATCTGTACAGTTTTTTGTTACTATTTGAACAGGTTTACCCATGAATAAACATGTATATTAACTAATTATATCGTTTTCAATGCATTAAAATGAATATTCTATTTTAAATGAAAATTCTCTAATATTCTTATTAATCGAGAATATTCTCAAGAATATTCTCCAAAAAAGTATTCTTAAGAATTTAATATCACTAGTCAGAAGTCCCATTTTGTTCAGTAGGTCTAATTTCCAATATGTATGCCTAAGATTGCTGGCTTCGTTACATGCACAGAGAGCCAAAATGCCTCACTTGTATGCTGATAAAGTTCAGCAGATAGTTCTCTTAAAAACAGTTTAAATCATTGTTACATTGGTGTGCACTAAGAAAATGCAAGTAGGAGCAGCAACAAATTGTTGCAGCAACTGTTAAACTTAACACAGGCTTTAAAATAAGAGAATAAAAATTGGAATAGGGAATGCTAGAAGTAGAAGTCATATCTTTATGTATTTAAATCCATTCTTTTCAAAGAAAAGCATACTGTACAAAGCTAAACTATCATCATCTATGGAGATCACTCGTAGCCGAGTAAGTTTGTCTTCCATGAACACAGTCTTAAGAACCACAGTGATTTCCTAATATTAAATGAGTAACAAGGTAAAAACAACAACCAGAAAATGCAATCTTATGAATACCTTGAGTTATCCAGTATTCTATAGTGTCATCCTAGTCAAAAAATATTCAGTGTGGGAGGCATCTCAAAGTATGTTCTTAGATGTTATGCTCATTTCAACCTATTTAACATCTGAGACACAAGCAAATTAATCCATTGATAGTGTCCATTTTTTTATTGACCTTAAGAAGCCACTGAATTAAAAAGCAAAGTACAGGAAAAGGAAGTGACTATTAAAACAATGAATGATGGTCAGACTGTCATCACCACTACCATAACAAACTATGGCTGCCAATCCCCTAGACTTTTGTTTCCCAGCCAATACTTAATCATAGAGTATCTATGATAGTCCACCCCATCAGGCCACTAGCATCAGCAGCACCAGAAACTGAGGCCCAGAATATCTGTTCAGCACATATCCAATACAAGCTGTTTTTCAACATTAGAAGAAGTATGGTTTCTCAATTCATATGTATGCAAAGCAAATACAGCACTAAATAACATCTGTTTCAGGAATGTCATACCTCCTTTCATGAGCTGAATACCAAATTGGAAATAGAACTATGAAGGAAAGCACAAACAGAATATGACACTAGGCTAGCTACTTTCTTAATTTTACCTACAAGAGAAAAAACATCCCATAAAAGACAGAACAAGACCAAAGTAAGTACTGTGGTACCTCTGGTTACGAACTTCATTTGTTCCGGAGGTCCGTTCTTAAGCTGAAACCATTCTTATCCTGAGGTGCGCTTTTGCTAATGGGGCCTCCTGCTGTGCGCACACCTCTAGCACGTAATTTCCGTTCGCATCCTGGGGCAAAGTTTGCAACCAGGAGCAGCTACTTCCGGGTTAGTGGAGCTCGTAACCTGAAGCGTTCGTAACCAGAAGGGTTCGTAACAAGAGGTACCACTGTAGTTATACTATACCAAAGCAAGGGGAAAACCTGCCTGAAGTTGAGGATTTCTGCTCCATTCCCCACTAAATAAACTACAAATCTAACTGGTTTGCACGTCATTTAAGCAGAACAGCAAACTGAGCTTTTCTCTATGAACTGTCTTCATTGAGTCAAACTGCTAGTCCAACAGTACGGACTAGCAGTCAGGGTAAGAAGCAGACACACAGTAGTTAGTTTAAAACAAAAACAAAAATCCTCCTTTAGGAAAAAAAAACCAGGCCTTTTCCTGCAATCTTTCTGTCAAGGGCTTCTAAAGCAACAGGCATAAAACAATACAAAAAGGAAACCTTAACATAATTTGAAAAGGTGAAAACAGGATGGTTCCAGTAGATGCAAAGATCACTAATTTCCTTCCAAAGAACAAGAGTGTCCCCAAATAATTACATCTTCCAGATAAGAATGAGGTTTCAAAGTCCACATTCCTCTCTCCAACCTTTCAAAAACAAAACAGTAAGTTGCCTGCAGTGGGACTAGAGATTCCTAGAATTGCCCTTCTTAACTTAAGAACCCAGATGGTTATTCTCCGAGTTACGTCTAGAACAGCTCCAGAAGCAGCACAACCCCAGAATTTAAGGAAAATAAAGTATGCAGAACTGAACAAAATGCTCTCTTCCCATGGACTTACAAATAAAGTTTCTAACAGTCAACTGTGCCGTCTAGTCATACCAAATGTCAACATTATATACACCTTCAAAGCAGTTTCAATGTGAATGAAATTAAGTATTAGAACTTATGAAGGTAAATTAAAACATTAAATTGTTTATTTAAACTTTAACAGTGCAATGCTACTTATATGAGAAAGAGAACACATGGTCTGCATGGAGAGGATCCTACACAGAGAAGATCTGGCATCTCAGATTGAATCAGGTAACAGGTGATAGAATCTCTGCCTAAGAGTCAAAGTAGGGCTAGATGGATACATACAGTCTGATTTAGTCGTTTGCGACTGAACTTAATTGTCAGAGGTCCTTTACCTTTACCTTTTTAGCCTCTTATACTTGACTTTAGTAATTGGGTTAAATAAATCTGTGGTTAAATAGCCTTTGATTGCTTTTTTTCCCTTGCTAATTTTAACCACCACTACCCCACAAATGTATGTATTAAAAGCCGAAGTATTAAGTTGCTGTTGGCATCCATCTGTCTTGGGAGACAATGGAAGTGGGTACCATTGGGGTAAAGTCAAACCATTGGAGAGTTGCAGCACCAACTGTGTCTGTAGAGACCAATATGGGAGAGACATGTTTTATTGAAGCTGGGGCAGATGAAGGCATCCAGTTGTGCTGCTGCAGATTCATGACGTTTATTCTCTCTGCGCTCCTCCCAGCAGTCATTCCTCCTCTGGTCACTGCTATGGATGCATGACCTGACTGCCTGTTTCCAGGCACTGTGGTCATCAGCAAGGAATTCCCACGTGACAGGGATGTGGGTGGCGCTGTGGGTTAAACCACAGAGCCTAGGACTTGCCGATCAGAAGGTCGGCAGTTCAAATCCCTGCGACGGGGTGAGCTCCTGTTGCTTGGTCCCCACCCCTGCCCACCTAGAAGTTCGAAAGCACGTCAAAGTCCAAGTAGATAAATAGGTACCGTTCTGGTGGGAAGGTAAACCACGTTTCCGTGCGCTGCTCTGGTTCACCAGAAGCGGCTTAGTCATGCTGGCCACATGACCCGGAAGCTATACGCCAGCTCTCTTGGCCAATAAAGCGAGATGAGAGCCGAAACCCCAGAGTTGGTCACGACTGGACCTAATGGTCAGGGGTCCCTTTACCTTTTACCTAAGGCTAATGTTGTCAGCCTTCATGTCATGTTTGCAGACATCTTTATAATGCAGAGTTGGTATGTCAACAGACCTGGTGCCTAAAGGCAGCTCCTTGAAAGCATAATCAAAAATCAATTTCAGGTTTGTAGCTTGCAGGAGCCACAAAGCAACTCCCTCCCTCCACCTGACGCCATTATCCAAGCATATACTGATTCAAAACCAAGAAGCAAATATTGTTCTTCTGGCCACACAGCACAACTTCAGGTACTTTCTCCCCATGTAGCTTCACTCTCATCTTAAGCAAAAAAAGTAGCTTTACCTGGTGAAAGGCAGATCTATGCTCACATGATCCAAACAAAGCATTGAGAGCCGGAGTGACCATAGGAAGCAGGTGGAGACTGACCACACCTCTTCAAGGTAACAATAACTATTATCATTTTAATTACAAACCCAGCGGAAGGAGAAGATAGTCCTAAGCAGGTTTTGTCTCTCTGAGCCAAAGAAATAGTGTGACCAACTATTCAGTTTGGCAGAACTCAATAATGCAAAGGATATGAAACATCAGCTGTGATTGAAGTATCAATTAGAAGTTCTTGCCTTGAGTCTCACGTGTCTTACAAGTTGTCAACTTTTTACAAATAGTCAAGCCAAGTCCAGCATGTCACAAAAATAATCATAATCAAATCAGCTGTTCACTTCTATCACAATGCAGATCAAACTTTCAGTATTAGGGTACCTAGGGAGCACTGTTCAAAATCCCCCAGGCACTAGGCACATTTTGCGACTGATGCGAGTCAACTTGCAACCAAGGGAAGATATCATGTCATCAGGTTTGGAGACTGACATCTCCACCATTTGGCTGGCGTGCAGCAACTTTTTCTGCTGCTGTGCATGCCCCTCAAAAAATATTGTTGAGCACCAGCCAGCTTGTCAATTTGTAGTGATCTCTTGTCGCTATCTGGTTTGCTTTATTTTATGTTTTATTGTGTTATATACTGCTTTTTTTCTTTAAAATATAAAGCAGTACAGAAATGAAATTAATAATTACAGTAATAATGATGATGATGATATAAATTTCATATAAATGGCAACCCAGGTTTAAGGTGCCATTTGGTGACTAGCTTATGTATCTGAGTGAATCATAGGCATTTTATAGCACAGTGATATCTTAGCTATACCATGCTGTATACCAGATGGCAGTCCTGACTGTCCAATCTAGTAATGAGTGAAGCATATCTCTTACAACACCAAGGTCTTAAAACAGCTCCAGACTGCATAACCAACAGTCAGGGATGATGTGAGCAACATCTGGAGGGCCACAGATTCTCCATCCCTGTCTTAAAAGAAAACTAACTAGCCTATTATGTTTAGAAACATGAAGAAAACAAAAATTATTAACTTCAACCAAGAATGAAGCTAGACCACACAGCATATATCAGATGGCCAGGTTCACAAAACTTTTGTCAAGCATTGAGAAAATGTGGACACTCTAGCAATACATGATGTTTAACAGATCTGGGAATGCTGCAAGACAACCACGCAAGAGTCACCCTACCCCAAAAAGGTATGGATGAGTATGGACCCTATGTCTTAATCCTTAGCCAAGCCAGGAAAACTTCCTTCTTACAACTCCTAACATAGGCATTCAACCATGAGTAAATTATTTGTTTTAGATCAGGACTGCAAGAAGGGACTCCAAGGGTCATCTTGTCCAGCCCCCTGCAATGCATCAAAATAAAGCCCCATGTAGACAGTGACCTAGTTTTAAGGCTACTAATGTCTGAATCACAGGGGCCAACCCAAGAATGGCCGCACTTGTCTGATCAGATAAAAGTTTATAGAAAGAGCTCCCAGCTGCAGAAACCACTTGGGCCCCAAGCGATAAAGATGGACTCAGGCGCATCTCCAGGCTGTGAACCTGTTCCATGAGAAAGAGCTCAACCTCTTCCAGAACAGACATTTTGCTACAGGATTCAAACTCATTATCCTGGTCTTCATCCAGCCCACTAACTGCAGCCAGGCCCTGGTCCAAGGCTTCTACAGCCTCACCCAATTTAGATGCAAAAGAAAGCAGGTTCAATTGTGATCAGCATACTGAAGGCATCCTGCTTCTAAACTCCTAATTCCTGCTTTTAATGGTTTCAGAGAGATCCCAAAAAGCTTTGGTATCATTTAGATCCCTAAAAACTTTAGGGATAAAATGTGCCCTTGCGGGACACCATAACAAAAACACCATGGGGCCAATGAGCTGTTTCTCAGTGTAACTCTCTGAACTTGGCACTGCAGAATCAGAACTATTGCAGTACAGTGCCTCCAATGCCTATCTCACAGAGTTGGTCCAGAAGGATACTATGGACAATGGCATCAAAAGCCACAGAGGAATAGGGGTGGGAGATAACACCTGCAGTCCCTGTGTTGTGCCCGCAACAAAGGATATCCATTAAGGCCACTAAGATTGATTCATTCCCATCACCAAGAAAGAACCCAGATCAAGAAAATGAGAAACCTCCAGGAATGTCTGCAGCTGCTGTGCCCCTACTTTCTTCAGCACACTCCCTAAAAAGCATTAACAACATTCTGAGCCTGCTCAGTCACATCCTCTTTACCAGTTTTTGTTTGGCAAGCAATTACTTCTTTCATCTTCAACAAGACTGTTTAGGAGGGTGTGCTCTGGATGAAATGCCTATTACCTTCACACTTGAAAAGTGGAACATTTATGTACAACTGTTCTGCAAACACAAAAATGTATTTTTATGACACAGAGAGAGACAGACTCAAAAGTAGTAATATGTTTGTATTTCCTGATTATAATTCTTATTGATATATAGTAAGTTATTAATAGATTATATATGTACACATACAGACACGTATGTGTAATACATAAAGGAGTATGAATGTCTGTGTGTACTGATGTACAGCCTAAGTACTGCTTATTCAATGGAATTACACACATTTATTCTACTATAACAGGCAAGGTGTCTTTAAATCTTAGCAACACCATGGGCAAATAACTATTGAAACTTCAGTCCCACACATGAGAGGAAGAACAAATGAGATACGAAAACCATATACAATATACCTACTCATGTACCCCTTAAAAAGTAGTTTCAGCTGCCACATGAAAAAATTACTGAAATTTACAGCTGCTAAAATGCCATTCTAGTTTATATGTTAGCTCAAACAGAATTCTGACACATACTGCAGAGTCAGAAAGAATACAGCTAGTAGTGCTTCCTTTTAAGGACAAACAGGATCCTACGTTACTATATGCAATGCAAGAGGTGTCAATGTATAGCCTGGACAGGTTTAGGTTTCTCAAGCTCAGAGTTCTTCCTCATAAGGGCACTCAATACATCAAATTGAAAGGTTAAAGATTGTGGAGAGCTATCCTTAAAAGCTACAGCCACCCTATTTGTAAACTTCCCAGAAAATTCTATCAACATCCCAAGATAAGACAAAGACAAACTTTAGCTAAATGCAGCACTTGTTCTTTAACCCTAGATATATAATTAAGTATCAACAAAAGGTCTGGTGCTCCAGTGTTGACTATTTCACAGGGAAACAAAAAACACAGGCTTCAAATCAAGTATCAAGCGCTCATTTCTAGAATATATGTTCAGATATATGGCTTTGTTACAAGATGATTAACAAATGTAGACTGCTGCAAATTTCAAATTCACCTTTCAACGTAATTTTATTATGAGGGAACTGCATTTTTCTTCTTGTCATAAAGAACCCAGTTCTCATCTCATAAAATATGGAATACATTGCTCAAAGTATCCTGTCGTTAAACAGCTTCTTAGCAACGGTTGCATCATAAGTCTACTAAACATCAAGGTAAGTTATGTTAAATATTGGGAAAAAATCCTTACTCTGCTATATCAAGATATCCACAGGAAGCAGCCGCATGTAGAGGTATCCAGCCTTCATTATCAGGTTGATTAATATTGGCTCCATTTTCCACCAGAAATTTCACCATATCTACATTATCATCTATGCAAGCCTATAAAGAGAAGAAAAAAGTGTTAAGGTGGTTTTAACAATTGGCCAAAAGTCATTCTATGACAATAGATCTAACCGCAAACAGCCCATTCCACAACCAAACAGGCAGCAATAAGCCATTATCCCACATAAAGCACATGTTCACATGATTCGTGCTACACGAATTAGCCCATCGTTTTCTTTTATATATTCTGCATAAATATAAGAATCTCTATTGTTATTTCAAGTTCACTATAGCCACCTGCAACATGTTCCCCTCCATTCATGACAAAATGTTCTTCTTATACGTGGTTGTTTGGTATATTTCTTCTCTGCCAGCTCACTGCCAGCCTTAGAAGGGTAGAAGAGAATGCAGAGAGCATGTCTCTACTTTGTGATATATACAGAACTGTGAGGTTGTATGTCTTATCTGCCATAAGCTAGCCTAATACTCTTCACTTTTTGACAGTGTGAGGAACAAAACAGACCCTGCAGAGTTTCTAAAACAAAGATGTAGAGGAGAAAACACACATCACAAGATATAGCAAACAGCAAATTATGTCAATTTCCTTAGGTGCAATTCAGTTTTGAGCTTATACTGTAAAACCATGCATACTTGGGTACCTAGATACCTTGAAAAACTTCTAAGGGAATTAAGATTTCTATTATATGTATAACTAACATACAGCTTTCAATTGCCTGAGTCACACATGTAAACCACAGTTTGTCTCAAATAATGGCTTAGTTGTGACTATGCCCCCCTGCCATCTAGGTCCCCACATGGGTTCCTCCTCAGCTCAGCACAGTACCCACACAGCTGTAGTATGGCTTTTTGTGCCATCCAAATCCTCCCCCCCCGGGGGGGGAGTATGTTCTCAGACAAACCACAAGCAATAAACCAGAAGTAAACCAAGAACAAACCTTGGCTTATTTATGGCTTACCACTCAGCCACAAACTGGATTCAGAAAACATGGGAAACCATACTATGGCATGTTTGAGCCATGTGGGTGCCATGTGCAAGGGGAAAAGCCACACAGGGACCTCCAACAGTAACACGGAGCTATACAACATCAAAATCCAATGCCTTCACTCAAGGCACGTAATCCAAACACTACAATGCCACATGTTTTTGTCCTTTTGGGTCTGAAGGTTTGCTTTTGTAGAAAGCAAAAACTATGTCCAACAATTCTATGTCAGAACTGTTACTCTCTAATCCTAAACATCTTCAGGACTCCAATGAAACCCCTGAGCAAAAGGCCATGACACATCAGAACACAACCCACAGCCTGCAAATTACAGTGGTACCTCGGGTTAAGTACTTAATTCATTCCGGAGGTCCGTTCTTAACCTGAAACTGTTCTTAACCTGAAGCACCACTTTAGCTAATGGGGCCTCCTACTGCCGCCACGCTGCCAGAGCATGATTTCTGTTCTCATCCTGAAGCAAAGTTCTTAACCCGAGGTACTATTTCTGGGTTAACGGAGTCTTTAACCTGAAGCATATGTAACCCAAGGTACCACTGTATTAAGGTTAACAGAAACAAGTGGCCAACATCACATGCCTTTTCTTTCTCCACTGGACTAGGTACTCATTTACAGCATGGCTCGCTCAGCGCAAGCATTTTAGACTGAGAACTATAAAACATATAGAAAGGTAAAGCTAATCTCATGGGCACCATCAACACATGTACACATGAAAACACTCAAAAAATCACTGTCTTAAAACACACTCAGTGTAACCCTACACATTTCTACCCAAAAGCAAGCCCTCAAGAATTTATGCAGCAACAGAGACCTGTACTGCTTGGTGTTTATGGTCATTTTTCATTCATGTGCACTTCACTGACAACTTCAACACGCTTCAAACTAGCCAGCCCAACATTACTGCAATTTTGCTCAAAGGCTCATAGAAACTGAAAACATGGGGCACTATTTCACAAAAAATGAGACTATAATCATTGTTCTTTATGAAGAGGTCATCATCTGCATCCATATAGAGCACTTGGGTGAAAACCATTACATTGTGACTACAGACTAAAACTGGACTGGTATATGCATGAGGTTCTGAAGGGAAAGAGAAATAATAACTACCAGCTACCACGAAAATCAGTTATGCTATGGGCATGGGTAAAAGTGTAACTAACCCATTACCCAGAGGCCTTGCAAAGTGCAACATGTGGTGATACAGGGTGAGATGGTCCTGACCTACCAACCAACCAACCAGAGGCCTTGGAAAAAGTGAGATTATGGTGCAACCTCATGTTATGGACTTGACACTAGGGACAGGAGGCCTGCTATGGGTGGGTTGGTGATTTCTTGTGATATCACATGTTAATAACTGGATATAGAAAGCAAATCCATGGTTTCAAGAAATATATCAGTTAATGTCTGAATGTAAGATTATGAAGAGGAGTGTTGACTGGATAATCTCGTATATTAACAATAATGCACTATATAGCTGCTCCTGCTCCAATATTGTTACTCCCAAGTAAAAAAGTATGCATTGGGTTATCCCATTATATTTTCTCCTGCAGCCTCCTCACAAGCTCCAAAAGTGAGCTGACAAGGCTAGAATTCCCAGTGTCTGGAATATAGGCCATTTTTTACAGAGATCATGGGAGGTAGTGATGAAACAGTGAGTTAGTGCTTATTGGGCATGATGGTGGCAGCTATCTTATTGTAAAAGAAGCTGATGCAAGTGTGACTTCCTGTGGAAACAAGGAAGAAACAGCAAGTTAAAGAAAAGAAGACGCTTCATTTCAGAAAAGACACAGAGGGATATAACTGCTGTCTTAGTTACTAATGGGAAAGAGGTACCCTTGCTTGTGCATCCCTGGGCAGAGGTAGTGAGGGTAAGGTAAAAGCAGCAGGAGGCAACATTTTGTTACCAAAATAGTTTGCCTCCAAGTTTCTTGCCATTGGGAACAACTCACACAGCAAGCTCAGATGCCTTCTAGGAATTGTGGTAGTGTAGATGAATGACTGGTAGCAACAGAAAAGGTACTGTTCCAGTTATCAGGATGCAACTCTTCAGAAAATTGTGCCTCTATTGGTGAGACACTGGTGACTACAAAGTGAAGACAAAATAAGAGTGCAGAGAACAAAAATGATAGGTTTGTCTGCATTGTTTCTCAAATGATCCCATGAAGGAAGGCACAATCTACTGGACGTCATGATGTCATCACACTATATAGTCTGATTTGGCTATTTGCTGGTATCATTAAAGGTAAATAAAAGTCAGGGTAATCCTACCTATACTAAACATATAGGTGTCACAATCACAAACTGCCAGCTATTATGAAGTCTGTATTTTGCAGTCCTTTTACTACAATACAGCCAATTCTGATGAAGTTTTGCACAAAACATTTTTTCTAATCAGTCCTATTTAAGGTTCTTTTTTCATATTTTCCCTAAAACAATCAAGAAAATTATAAAAGAAAATTTAATCTTTCTTTCTCTCCCCCCTTTTTTCCTATGCTACCAACCACCACCAGACAATCTATGATGTGATTTAGAATTATGGGGTCCTGATGGTCATAAAACAATTGCAAGAAAAACACCCTCTTTCTCAGTTCAAATTCTGGAAAGTTGTTCCATACTTATTGAAACAAACTAATGCCCTGAAATTTCACTACTAATTCTATGATGATCCATATAATTCTATATCTTTAACTTTTTCTCCCCTGAATCTCATAGTGAAACAAGCAAACAATGGCATATGCCATTGGACATTGTCTTGTCTAAAATTGGTTTTGCCCATGAAATAGTCAACTCTGAGTAGTCAACACTAGACCAAGGTTTCCCAAATTTGGGTCTCCAGTTGTTTTTGGACTATAATTCCTGACCACTGGTCCTGTTAGTTAGGGATGAGAGCTGTAGTCCAAAAACAGCTGGGGACTCAAGTTTGGGAAATTCTGCACTAAACTAAAGTGAGATGAACACACTCAACAATCACAGCCTAGGGCATTGTATTCTAAGGTTCTCATAGCGGGATCACACTTTTTCTGAATCTGAACTGGAAGCAAATTTCATTTCTATATCTTATAAGATTTAATTTTAAAGTGTGCAAGAGTCAATAACTTTTCTGTCTCCAAAACAGTACATTCCCACCCTCCATGATTCAATATGACATACCTCTTTCAGGATATGTCATTCATCTACAAGAAACAGGACCATTCAATCACACCTCAAGTAAGAACATGGTCAATTACCAACCACAGCAAAGGCTGAATAGAACCAAGCAAAGCTAAAGCAGAATCAAGCACGATCACTAGCAACTTATTTTGTGGATGAGTACTTCAGATTCACATAAAACATTTGACTAATGGGCTTATCAATCACCAATTTAGACTAGTAGTTGTGTGTCCCAGCACACAGCTGAAAATTACTGGCAAATGAACAAAGCTTCTATATCACTAGTACCTCCTTGGGGACGAGGATAGGCTGTTCTGAATGCAGGCAACTCCACTAAGAAATCAGAGGGCTTCCCTGCGTGGGTATGTTTCGTTACTTGTCATTAAATATCAACAACAACAAAAAAGAAATCAGGCTTTAGGAAGGCTGCAGGAGGCAACCAAAGGTGAACCATCATCAAAAGCTCATCAAAGTCTCCAGGTTGACTCCTCGACACATTACATAACACATATGTATCTGCGCACCAAGTTGTAGGTTGTATTTTTATTCTGGTACTTTTAACACAAAGTGGGGACCTGAATCCTTTGCCCCTAAAAGGATTGTTCCTGTTCAAGGCTCCTGCTAGCCTGAAAAAAGAGCCTTGCAATGCTATTCAGGGCCTACAGGGTGGGGAGGTTTCAAGACAGGGAAAAAGAAAAAAGACAACTTTTATGGAGGTCTTAGGTGGGAAAAAATAATCAATTTTCTCTTTCCATCTCTCCTAAAACCTTTCCCCAAGTGACTAGTTTAAAGAGCACTTTTTTCTACACAGCAGCTGAAGGAACAAATTTGTGCAGAATGAGAAACAAAAGTGAGGCACATCAGTTGCTCCCTCCTGAAACCTCCCCTAATAGCTCAGAGAGGGTACTTAACCTTCTGGCATGTATTCCTTCTGACCTTTCCCCCACTCCCAAAACTGTAACCTGTTAGCAGCTCAAGCAAGCCAATTCCCTCTCTTCCCCCTTTTCTTTAACTGACACCCCCCTGGAGGCCACTGTGATGCTCAGTCTGTGTTGAGCTGTTTGATTTCAAAGAATCATAGAATTGTAGAGTTGGAAGGGACCACAAGGATCATCAAGTCCAACACCCAGCAATGCAGGAATCTTTTGCCCAATGTGGGGCTCAAAACCACAACCCTGAGATTGAGAGTCTCATGCTGTACTGTCTGACTTTGATTTCTGTACGCCTAGAAAGTCTTCCAAGTATGCAAAAATCACTACCTGCTCTGTCAGTTGCCACTTCTTATGCAGACAGGCACAGAACCACCAAGATCAGTATTATAAATAATTAGAAGTCCTCACACAAAGTGATGTCAGTTTTCAGATCTCTACACTAAGCAGCTATAGACCTTGTTATGAACCTTTACTAAAGTAATATTTCTGCTCTCTGAATATATCCAGCTATCAAATACTACCAAAATTAATTTCCACTACCTTTGTAAAAGCCTACATTTAAATTGTTAGAGTGTTAGCTACTGTACTGCCGCAGGAGGCCAAGGAAAGGGTACTAGATAGTTAAAGACAATTGGAATTTTTTCCCTTTGGATGGGTGCCTTCAGTTCACTGCAGAACAAAGTTAGCTGACCATATAAGGCTCTGGGATTCCCATGCAAAAGGCTCAAATATATTAACTATATGTATGCTAAAATCAAACAAGCTTCTAAAATGAGCCTGAACTGCCTATGTATTAGCAGATCAGGAATATGGCTCTTTCAAAGATAGTAACAGCAAATGTGTCCACTTTAAATAGTACTTGTGGTGGAAAATTTTAGAGTCTTCAGTTAGGGAACAGTAGATTACTTGTGTCCAAAACAACAGGAGAGGTCTGCTTCCAATGATAGTTGTAAAGCTCTATCATGTCTCCTACTTCACTTTTACTAGATACTCTAGTTTGATTAGATGAAAATCTCTCTCTCTCTCTCTCTCTCTCTCTCTCTCTGTGTGTGTGTGTGTGTGTGTGTTGACATCAGTGCAACAGCACTCTCCCACTTGTGCTCCCCAGCAAGGCATAACACCTTCAGTACAGGAGCTTGCACACAGTCATGGTTAGTAGCCATTGAAAGCCTTAACCTCTATTATGTTGGTCTAACCCAAGCGGCCCACGGGGGTCATTTAACCGGTCCACAAGCTGCCTGCTCGGCGAGTCCCTGCATGCTGCACTAAACCGGCGCAGCACAGCACGGGGACTCATTTCCGCGGCACCAGAAATCACGTCTGCGCAGACGCCGGAAATTGAGGGCGTGATCTGGCCCACGGAGGGATCTCCGCTGGAGTGAACCAGCCCGGGTGAAGTAAACCTTGCCAACCCCTGGTCTAACCCCCTTTTCAAGATAACCAAATTGGTGGCCATTTTGTGGGAGTGCATTCCATAATTTAACTATGTACTGTGGACTTCCTTTTATCTGTCTGGAATCATCCAAAAGACTGCTTCATTGGATAGTCTCCAGTTTTATGAGAATGAGAACCCAACTCCATCTCCACACCATGCATAATTTTATGCACCTACTATATACCTTACTTGTCTTTCCTCTACACTTAAAAGTTCACAAATTGGCAAACTTTTCTCATAGGAGTGTTGTTCAAGCTCCATGAAGACTTGGGTTGCCTTTTTTTCTGAACCTTTTGTGGCTCTACACTAACCCTTTTTTGAGGTGTGATGCCTGGAACTGTACACAGTATTCCATGTGTTGCCACACCACATATTTGTGTATCATTATATCGATAGTTTTGCTTTCAACACCTTTCCTATTGAACCCTAGCACATAATTTGTCTTCATAAAAGCTGCTGCACACTGGGGCAAGATATCTTCATCAAACCATATATCAAGGATGGCCCTATCATGAGGCTGAGTGAGGAAGCTGCCTCAGGCAGCAAATCCTGAGGGGCAGAAAGGGGCTAGAAAGGCATGACTTGTGGTTTGCCCTGAAACCTTGAAGCTAGCTTGCTTCCCTATGAGGCTGCATGAGGCAACCTACCTCGGGGGGCATGCTTCACAGGGGGTGGGAGATCCAGACTGGGATTTGGGGAAGCCAGCGACACAGCTGAAAGCCAAAGATGGGGAGAGCAGCAACACCACCTTGCAGAATGCTGTCTTTTCACCAAGTTACTCAGTGAAAAGGGGATGGTCCCACAGAGTGACTGCGCTGCCCCTCCCCCCACAGGGTGCAGGCCTAGATCAGGGGAAACATCTTGCCTCAGGCACCAAAGGGTGTTGGGCCAGCCCTGCTATATACCATGAACCAAAATTCATTTTTCCAGACAACCACCGCTGGTTCAAACCATGCAAATACATACATGAAGCTATAATTTTTATCCCCAATATACATCATTTTTCTTTTTCCCCCTGAAGAAATACTTAACCACAATACAAACACGTACTTCAAATTTCTTGAAACACAGTTTCAAGCAGATGGATGGATATAGATTGATATGTACCACTGATCTGCTTATTGTATGATGATGCATTAAGCCATGGTAAACCCTAACTCATATTGGATAATAAGCCATATATCCTACAATCAATGTAATTCTGCTATATTACCAGAAACGTGTCTCCTCAATATCTTAAAGAAATTGTCACCTTAGCCATAACTACAAACTCCTATATTTTATCCTTCCACTATTTGATTTTGGGTGTTAATGGTGAATTTCTGAATTTCACACATAGAATTCTAGCTACCACAAGCATGTAAAAGTTCATTATGTTATTGCCTAACCAATTGTTCCACATAATGCAATGGAAAGAATACTGGATGAAATTTGCAATACAATTTTTTAAAAATCACTGAATTCCATCTGCCATTGTGCTAGTATGGAGACATACTTCTGAAGCTCCTTACAATCCCTTCTTGTTTTATTATTATTAATTCAATTTCTTATTCACCCTTCACCACAATGCCCCAGGGTGGATTACGGCAATTTAAAATGCATTATTAAAATCAGCAGCACATTTCTCCAATACACAGAACAGCTTTTGACTATAGAGCACACAGTGACACACAGTAGATGTAGATGTGTCCATTATACCATGAAATAGAAGTATTTCTGTTAAGTACAATGGGTTTGATCCTACATTGACACTTGGTTTACAGAAGGACCCTTTTATCAGCACAATTCTCCTTCCACAACAAAGCAATAATACTGGGCTCAACTCATTTTAAAGTGCCTATGTGAACAGATAGACTTTGGAATGGAACAACAATTTGCTATTCTCATTCCACACAGAAGTCATTAGCAAAATAGACAGACCCAAGGTAACTGTGCCTACCATCCCCACTAACAAGAAAACAAAAAAGTAAAGAAAATCTAGTTGTTGGGAATGGGACAATTTAGCTGTGGACTAATAAAAAAAAAATATGGGGGTGTAATCTCTAAAATAAGTTTTGGGCTTCCACGGTGATATAGCAACACCTCCAAAAGACAGTCTTCTACAAAATGGCATTGTATATCATCAAGCGTTGTACCCCTATACCAATAGCCAACATATGTAGAAAGGAATAAGGAAATTAAGATTTGGGCAAATCATACACCCGCACACCCATTTAGAACTTGGGGAGACACCACCCTTTTTCCGCTTCTGCTCCCAACAGATCCTCTTAGTTCTGGGGTCATCATGCATTATTACACAAATGACTAAGAATATCCAGTATAAATATTATCATGTTTTTGAGGTTCAACAACTTACAAGCTTTCTAAAGGAACTTAATTATATGGTAGGCAATAATCAGTAACGCCAAAACAGTGCATAAACATGTGGGGAATTGAGAGTCTCGAAAAGCAGGACATAACAACTGGTTCCAAAGATTTGTAGTACCCCTATCATAAGAGTTACTTCTGAGAACCAATGCTGCTGTGGTTAGAGCAATAATGAGGAAGCTAAGGCCCCCAAGCCTTTTATGCAGTCCTCCAGGTGCAGCAGTCTCACTCTTGCTCTCTTAGCCATCCCTCTGGAAATTGATTCTTTTTGCACAAAGGGGGAGGTGTGGCTGTTAGGTAAGCCCAAGGCCAAAAAGAGCCTTGCAATGACCAACAGAGTAGGAGAAACTAGGAGAGAAAAGGACAGTAGACGGAAATACAAAAGTAGAGTGTGCTGAAAAGGAGAAGCATTTGACAAATGATCATTTCCCATCTGCATTAATATGGAAGGGGGAATGGAGAAAGGCCTAAAACAAAGAGATGGAGATGGGGTAACAGAAAGATAAGATGACATGGAGGGGGGAGGGGGCACGGTGGAGTCCAGCAGAGAAAAAAAAGAGAGAGAAAACTCATTCACCACCAGTTTGTGCCCTAGCCACTGCTAGCCTGGAACCCCCAAAAGATGCTCCTCAAGGGAATATAATCCTCAACTGGGAAAAGGCTCGCAAACCCCTAGGCTAAAGCGTCTTTTGATCTAGAAACTTAGTTCAAATTCTCTTTTTTTTTAATAAAATTTTTATTGGTTTTACAAGATTTTTAAATAACAAACAAACACTTAAAGAGACAAACATACACGTATAGTTTCATAACATATTTTCATAAACCTCTTTTCTTGGACTTCCCCTTACCCCCCCCCTTTCTGCATCCCGATGTCCATAATTTTTAGCAACTCCCAATTGTTACTTCCGACCTCTGTCATCTTAGTCCTCTCTATATTCTGACCTTATATCACTGTATCCCTTTGTTTCTAAAAACCACAACACTTTAACATTCATTGAGTTTATAATAGTCCTTAAGATAGCTTTTAAATTTTCTCCATTCTTCTTCCACCGTCTCCTTTCGTTGGTCACGGATTCTGCCTGTCATCTCAGCCAATGTCATATAGTCCATCACTTTCATCTGCCATTCTTCCAGAGTGGGTAGATCTTGTGTCTTCCAATACTTCGCGATGAGTATTCTTGCTGCTGTTGTAGCATACATAAAAAAAGTTCTATCCCTTTTTAACACCAATTGGCCGACAATGCCCAAGAGAAAGGCCTCTGGCTTTTTAGGAAAAGTACATTTAAGTACCTTTTTCATTTCATTATAGATTATTTCCCAGAAAGCCTTAATCTTCGGGCACGTCCACCAGAGGTGGTAGAAGGTGCCTTCAGTCTCTCTACATTTCCAACATTTATTATCGGGCAAATGATAAATTTTTGCCAGCTTGACTGGAGTCATGTACCACCTGTAAACCATTTTCATAATATTTTCCTTTAAGGCATTACATGCCGTGAATTTAATACCAGTGTTCCATAACCATTCCCAGTCAGCTGACATGATATTGTGCCCAACATCCTGTGCCCACTTGATCAAAGCCGATTTGACTGTTTCGTCCTGTGTACTCCATTTCAGCAACAAGTTATACATTCTAGATAAAATCTTAGTATTGGGTTCTAATAACTCAGTTTCTAGTTTTGATTTTTCCACCTGGAAGCCAATTTTCCTATCCTGTTTAGAAACTTAGTTCAAATTCTCAGTCAGCATGAAGGTCCCCGTCACATACTACCAGCACTCAGAAAAACTCATTATTACACTAAAATGCCACTTAGAAGAAGACTGGAAGGAATACAAAAATATAATGAAGAAAAATATGTGCTCATAGTATCAAATCGAACACTTTTAGTTTCATCATGTGTCAAGTTTAGAATTGTTTCTACCTTTCAGACGCCTTTTTACTGTATGACCACCTGCTATTGAACATTCTCTGTCTGCAGCAATAATTTAAGAACTCTTTTCTATTTCCATTATTAGTTTGTCAGAAACAGGAAACAATTTGAAACTACAGTGGTACCCCGCAAGACGAATGCCTCGCAAGACGGAAAACCCGCAAGACGAAAGGGTTTTCTGTTTTGGAGGCACTTCGCAAGACGAATTTCCCTATGGGCTTGCTTTGCAAGACGAAAGCCCATAGGGAAATCTCCGGGGACCTCTTTTAAATGCTGGTGGTGGGGAGCAAAGCCTTTCCCCCCCTCCGACCTTCAGAAGAGGTCCAGGAAGGCCGGCGGGGGCCGAAAGGCTTTGCTCCCCACCGCCAGCATTTTAAAAGCAGTCCGGGATAGCAGGGAAGCGCTTCCCGCTATCGCGGACGGCTTTTGAAGGCAGGCGGGGGGGAGCAAAGACTTTCGTCCCCCGCCCGCCTTCAGAAGAGGTCCAGGACCTCTTCTGAAGGCGGGCAGGGGGCGAAAGTCTTTGCTCCCCCCTGCCTGCCTTCCCGGGGGCTTTTACATCGCCCGCTTTTACATGCCGCCCGCCAGCATTTTAAGATCGCCCCGGACAGCGGAGAAGTCCTCCGCTGTCCCGGGGTTTTTTAAAATGCTGGGGGTGGGAAGAAAAGCCCTTGTCCCCCCCCCCAGCCTTCAGAAGAGGTCGGGGGACAAACTGTCCCCGGACCTGGTCTGAAGGCGGTTTCCATAGGAACGCATTAATTGATTTTCAATGCATTCCTATGGGAAACCGTGCATCGCAAGACGAAAAACTCGCAAGAAGAAAAAACTTGCGGAACGAATTTATTTCGTCTTGCGAGGCACCACTGTACTCTTCATAATTATAAACAAGTACATAAAGCTGGGTAGTTTGGAAGCCCATCTATTTACAAGCTACGAGTTGCTGTTCTGGTTTAGCATAAAAAACAATGCTTATTTGCAACTTAGACTGAGTGTCAATTAATGCTTATAAGCAATGAAATAGACTCCCACCCTACAATTCAATGAAGAATATGTTTACTACCAGTCTCCAAGGTTGCACTTGAAATTTATGATACAGGAGAGTGATGCCTTAGCATCCAAAGATATTTTGAACTGGGGGGAACGACAAGTGATGAATACACAATCTCTCAAACAGAAACAGGCTATGTGGTTGATAGTATTGTAAGAAAACTGATTTACCTTAACCAAAACAAACATTTTTGGGTATTCAAGGGCAATGACACAGCTCTGAAATAAAACTTTACTGAGGCTCTCATATTAATTCCCATGACAGAATATACAACTTTAAATTTCCCTCAACTATACCACAGCCAAATTAGCCTTTAGGACCTTAAAATAGGCATACATTGTTTACACTGCCATTTGTGCAGAGGCTCCTGAACTTTTAAAGAGATTATTAAAACAATATATTCAGGGGGAAAGTAGAGAATATCAATTCAGACAATTTAAGCTGTTTAGGTTCACAATTCTTATAGTCCAATATAGGGATTGTCAATCCAGTGTCTATTCATGCAATCCAGTGCCCATTTCTTTTAAATTGCCGGGGGCATTTTTTGTTTGTTTCGGAAATGGAAGGTGCTTCCTTCATCCATGTAGGGTCTTTTCTGAATTGGGGATTAGACAGCACAGGCATGAGAGAGACAGAGGGATACACTTGGGCAGAGAAAAGAGACATGTGTGTGGCTGTATAGTGTGTGAGATACTTGTGTTTGTGGCCTGCATGCATGCTGCGAGTGGTGAATGCACATGCAAGAGGAAGTGTGGACACCTTGTACACTTTACATGGTACAGGAAATGCTCCCTGTTATAAGACAGCAAATGATACATTGTGGCACAAGGGAGGAGTCCAAAGTGCACACTGAACCACTGTTATCCGAGGCACAAGTGTCTGCAATGCCCAAAAGTCTTTTTCCAGTTTCAGCTGGTGCACCAAATAAGAGCTAATAGACAGGGATGTCCAGGCCACAATTATCCATGTATGTCCAGGCCACAATTATCCATGTGCTGGCAACCTCAAAGCTGGACTACTGTCATGTGATCTATGTGGAACACACTATGTTAACATACCTGCTGATAGAGTAGCACTAGGAATCAGTTTGTTGCTGGGTCAAGTTTAAAATTCTGTTGACGAATTAAAGCCATGAACAACATGCAGCCTAGTTACCCAAGGGAACACCTATGCCCATACAGACTAGCCCAGCTACTAAAATCTCAGGAGCGACCTTGTCAGATGTCCCACAACTAGAGCAGGCAGGAGGAGGGCATTTTCTGTGTTAGCACTCAGTTTATGGAACCATGTACACTTGGAAATAAGGCTGGAGCCTACGTTGTAGAAGTATGGTGTCTCCTGAAGACGCATGCATTCATCTAGCCTTTAGGAGTTACTGAGGCTTTGAGAACTGTTCTACCTACTGAACGTATGGTTGTATTTTAATTTGCATTTACTGTAATGTGTATTTACTGGCTTTAAATTTTATTAGATTGCCTTTTAAGGTTGTAAACAGTCTTTATGGAAGGCAACCTACAGATGTTTTTAAAATGTCCAGTTCAATTAAATATCTCAACAAAAAATGGCAAGTTGCATTTAATATTCAAAATTAAGAGCATGCTACTTATCTAAGAACAATGGTTACTCTATAAAGACAGAAAGTCTTAATTTTGTGTTCAAAAATTAGAAAAATCACATGGCTAAAACATATCAAGATAGCAAGCCAATCATTAGCAACTACTCCATTTCTACTTCAGAAGATGGGAGAGTTCTCTCATTCAGAACTCATTATTGTTTTGCTTCCTTTTTAAGGAATGTCAAAAATGCTAACATGCTTTTTATTTGGATTTGCTTTTTATGGCCAAAATGAAGACAAGTTAAAGGGATAAAGTTTAATCAGATCTGATTTTGAGTTAACAATCCCAAGCTTACTTATGGAAGATATTTGGAGTACTTATACATACGGTGGTATTCTTTTTAACAAGTTAAAAGAAACAACCTACGGTGTCATACTGCTTTCCAAATTCAAACACAAGTAGATCCAGTCTTAAGCGTTTAATATACAATAAATGGCAGGGATTCAATGTTCCATTTGTATGACAAAACAATTTCTACAAGAATGCTACAGCATTACTGATTTTCACACAATACAGAAACTCAACTTGTATAAGATTTTGAAGACAAGGGGCTATGGTATAACAATCTCTTTCCCACATTAGGTCCTTAACCCCCCAACTGAACCCTAAAGAGCAATTTAAAACCCCCACACGTTTGGATCCCACACAATACTTGCAAACTTAACTCCATGGGTTTTGCTTGTTTCAAATAGATAACATTATTTGTTTCTGCTCTATGTGGTTGCACATGACATTATTAACCAACACTATTTCATAAATTCTAAACAAGGCTTCTGTAATTCTGGTCGTTAGTGACAGAAGAGGCAACTTAGTTCTGATCTATTTAGGGACATTCGTACACTTAAGAAAAAGGAGAACAGGAACAGAGGTTGATATCATACACCACAAAAATTAGGCAATTATTTCCGGTTACACTTTAACTGCTAACTGAATCACTGTACTGGTTAGTCAACTATCTGCAAAGAACAAAACAAAAACAAAAATGGAGCAACCTTTTTGGCAAGGCAGCACCAATAGTTCAAATGTTAAGGATTAGCATTTATAGATATACTAGATGCAGCTGAAAAGTAAACAGCCAAGCAGACAAAAGTCTAGTACATTGAGAAAATTATTTCTTAAAAATGCAAATACTCATTTCAAAATGTATCAAGACAATATTGCATTAAATCCTATTTTCCCTCAAACTTTAAATAGTCCAACTCCAAGCTTCTGGCTAGACAATCTAAATGGGGAACTACATACAAGTGTGCTGATGGAAGCGTCTTTTACTCAAGAAAATATAAACTCTTAACGTCTTACCATTTCACATGGTTTGAACTCAAGACAGTTAATGGACCTCTTGAAGCAGTTAATAATGTAATCTTCATTCAAACATAGTTCAGAGTTTATGAAACGTAAGATAAAAGATATAAATACAACACTTTTCAACCCTAAGATTTTAAGAGGAGTATGCACACTTCCGTAAAAAAATGACCAGAGCAATTCTGTGTGCATCAACTCAAATAAGCCTCATTGAATTTAGTGGAACTTATTCACAGGTTAAGTGTGTCTAAACTTGCAGCCTTAGTACTATCAGCTGGTCATGAAAAATACACAAGTAAATACTGGGAACAAAGAAGGAGAAAATTGGATTTCCATGATGGAGGCCAGTAGCCCCAACTGGTATTTTCAATTAAAGGGGGACAGTTAATGTGACCTAAATCTATATATATTATATTCAAAGGAGAGGTTATTTGTTGTAACTTGCATGCTAAGATCACAGTGTTCTGTTGTAAAATGAAAGATTCTAATAGTTTGACTCAACTGTTTGATTTATATTTTCAGATGAATCTGGGCAGTCACAGAATTCTGAAAATATTAAACAATTATTTATTATCTAGTCTAAACAGCAATATGAACATGTGTGTTCACTATCAATTCCCACTGCAACACACCAGATGAATTTCCAGATAGGATGTACCTGTACTAGACACACCAATAATTGCCAAAAAAACAACAACCCAAAAAGGCACCAATTCCTTCGAGGAGTAATGTTATTTCAAAAAAAGTTGTCAGTTGATCAGGTGTGAAGAAACTTTAGCCCTCTACCTGTTTTATCGACTCCAACTTGCATCAGTTCCAGCAAGCATGGCCAACGATTATGAGAGTTGTAGTTCAGCAACATCTAGCACCTAAAGTTCTCCACAGCTGTCATAAATCTACTGATAGCGGTGTTACAGCCAGCAGCAGTAGTCAAAACAGGGTGCTCAATGGGAGTTATGTGGGCAGCTTTCAATCCACTGGAATTAAGCCCCCTCATTACTCCAATATACCCATGAACCAGTCTCAAACCAGTTTGAAGCTGAGACATGTTTTCCCCTCCATTGACTAAAACCAATGGGTCAGTGGTTAGGGCATTTTTTTCAATCTTTAAATATAAAATTTATCCATTAAACAATCCCTATATTCACACTCCCATATTCACACTCCCATACCTCTGACATACCCAGAGTGGTGTAGCATTCAGCAAACATACAGAATACAAGATTTTGTTTCCTCCAGTTTGAGAGATCTGGGGTCAGTTCCTGGAGAAACACTAATTCCTTTTTTGAAAATCTCACCTCCGTGCCTAGACACTAAATCCTTCCACTCTCATAACAAAGTGCCATTCAAGATATGTGCCATCTAGTCATCCTGAGACACTAACTCCCTGATCTGTTCCATTCCCCCAGCCCAAGAACAAAAACTCTTCAAAACCACTAACAAAACATCAAGAACTCCTCCCTTCCACACCAGGAAAGGTCTCAGGTCAGGAAATCCATGCGAATGGACATAGGTACTTTTGCTGTGGCAAACTGTAAAAGGCAGTAATACCTCATTACTACTCCCCACACCCAGCAAGCAAAAAGGTTTGTTAACTGACTTTGTGACCCACTTATTTATGTTAAAGTATCTGTCTTATCTCTCTTAACTGAAAATGGCATAAAATCACTGTGCTAATTATTCTTTCTGAGCACCAGAATTTGTGTTCTCAGCATCTTGGTGTGGCCTCATAACTTCTTTTGCTATCCTTAGACTGAACTTTCCTGCACCTGACTTTGATCCTTGCATACTGGGTCTTTGAGGAAACAACTTTTTAGCCTAGAAGTCTGAGTCAGCAATCTAGGTTCTCTTCATCCCCACTGTCATCTTCATCCACCCATCCAACCCACCTGGGTTTCAGATGAGCAACAGTACTTATTCTTCATTCACCCTCCTTGTGGGTCATTATGGTATATGGAGTGGGACGTTCTGGTATACAGAATGCTATCATAAATGATGAGCTTGAATGGATAATCTCATGATTCCTACCTTTCTGAGTTACTTTGCATACTATGTGAAGTGTCTTCATTGCTGGAGCATGTCACTGCTTGAATCATGGTACACACACACACACACTCACTCACACTCTGCCTACAACTTTACATCATCTGTTCTCACCTTTTGAAGTATGTCTGCTTTGAGGAAGTAGCAAGCAAATTGAGCAATTACATTCCAAATCCTCTCCCTTGGCACCAGCTTCAGCTACAGTCTTCTCTATGTCTTGGGTAGTTAAATTTAAGTTGGAGTTCAAAAAAGGTATGGCGTCTAGTCTGAATTTTCTAATGAATCTTGGACCGCATCATATGAATAGCTTGGCAGCAGCAATCTTCCAGCCAGAGTCAGAAGTTATATTGCAACTGCAAAAAGGGTCTTAATGGCCACCTTGTGTTTAGGCCCAGATTCATTGGCTGTGGTTGTAAATGTTAGCAAGCATACATTTCATCAAATGAGTCTGGGAGTTCTGTCAGGTCAAACTTACATTCCAGCAATCCTTCTCATTCAAACAATCCTGATTCTCCTCCCCCAGTCCTTCTTCCTCCGGCAAACCTGTCATGGCGAGATGCCATTTTTTAACTGCGTCATAAAAATTTTCCTCTTTTCTCACCGTTCTCCAGTCTTCTTTCCTGTTATACTCCGTCCCACATAGTTCTTAAAATCCTGCCTGTGATTCATAGAAATGTGACGATCTTGTTTCTATCTGGGGTGAAGGGTTATTAATGTCACATCATGCAGAGAAAAAAAGAGTTTTTTCCTCCACCACCACCCCCCCTTCGTTCCAAACATACAGTCTCCTTATGGTAATTCATCAGAAGATTTACTTATCCGTCCGTCACTCCTGGTCACAGAGATCCATTAATCAGCAGTCTTATCAGTCGAGCTTTACTTGATGTATGTGCTTTCAGCTTCATTTCCAAACGTATGTTTCCAATTATAGTTCCAAGCTGCAGCAACCAGCACGCGCTGATTGGAATTGGCGTCAGGAAGATCTGACTTCACCGAGGGCCTGTGCCAAGTGTTCAGCACCCCCATCACTCGTTTCAGGGGGTGCATTATGAACACCACTGGCAGGACAGTGTCCCCCCACATCCTGGGGGGATTAGGAAGGCTGCATACTTCCCATAGCAGCCCCTTAGTACCTCGTATGGGTCAGAGAGATGTTATTGTCGGCCATCTTCCAACGCGCTACCTGGTAGCCCCCCATTTTGGGACTGTGGACCACCCCACAGCAGATTTTTGTAAAATTGGAAAAGGATCCTGGTCATTATTTCTAACTCTTCCTTAATGAGATCATGCTTTAGAACCCATTATAGGCCTACTTTTTTCTGTCCAAGTCCTAGGCCCAACATGCCATGTGGACTTCGAAACATATTTTCAAGTCTCTTTTTGTACTCTGGGATACCTGTACTCTGGGATACCTGCTATCTAGGCGCTCTTTTTTATAACAAGAATACAAAGCTGAAAATGAATGAACTGCAGTTAAAATATTATGTTGATTTTTCACATGGTCTAGTCCTTTCCCTGCTTACCCCCCTAATATTCTTAAGTGGGTCTCTTCTCCAGTATTCATACAGTAGCTGCAAGTGGTAAGGCAGAAAAAAGTCTATCTTTCCTTCCACTCTGTAGTTTTAATCTGAAATCTTAGGCGCAGTGCTGCGCCCAGAGCTCAGAAACTGCTCATGCTAATGAACTTCTCTGTCGCAAAATGCGCCTAGAACAATAGGAGTTTCGAACACTGGTTTTAGGTTAGCTCAGTCTTGTCCAGATGATGTCACCAGCTCCTCAGGATGTATAGCTTACTCCACCTCAGACTGAAGGAGAGGGAGACACACACATGCTAAACAAATTTAGGATTGTTCTGTTAGTATTTCAAATCGTTGTTACAGTAGCTAAGTCATTACAGCAACAGAATTAGTCACATGACATGTTATAATTTTTATGTAAGTAAATTGCAAACAGTGCACAGTACTAAGATATATAGACAGTAATAATTACAGAAAAGAAACCAGTGTTAGTGAACTTATACTGTATTGAAGGTTTTATAATGAAAAAGTATAAGCTGGCTCATGCCTTGCTACTGTTCTCTTTCATGTTCTTGTACAAGCTGATGTTGCAAGCTATTTGAATCCTACTATCTACTATTTGTTTGGAACATACTAAAATGCCTTTTTCTACCGTTCAAGATGTAGCAATCAGGTTTCCATTTAACAGTTACAGAACCTTTTGAAAACCCAATTCAAGTTTATTCTATTAAAGTAAGTCTCACATAAGTACAACACTACCAGCATTTTCACCAATGCATACCTAATCTATGCTGTGAATCTGGCAAACGACTTAACCAGAAGCAATATTATATGCCCTGGCCCCCAGGTGAGCAACTCTAACTGCAAGGGTGTAATTAGAATAACCTACAAGCATTAATACAGCCAACAACTGCTTGGGTAAGCATATACAGTACAGGAAAACAAAACCTTATCTTATTTTGCTCGCTACTCTTAAGTTTCTTTGTACTTATAAATGTATTTAGGTGCAATCCCACAATAATATTCTGGGAAACTATGTCCCATTGAACTTACTAGGGCTTACTTATGAGTAGACATGTATAAGACTGCACTGTCAGATCTCTGTATACTGGTGCTGCACTGCAAATGCTCACTCTGTGGGACAGAGTACTATATCATAGACTTAAACATCACACTAGTGGCAAAATAAACCAGCAGCAATGAATCTCTATCAATGCATTTTGTTCTACTGAAAAATTACAGCTTATCTAGTCTATGCCTTATCTTCCTTCTTTCATACAGAGTGACAATGAACTTTTTGGCATATACAATACTTCCTAGATGAATTCTCAGACTTTAAGAAACTATATTTGCTGGCAATGCTCAGAATAACTATATTTATATGATCAAGTTATTGTGAAATAAGCACATTCTTGATATTCATGGATAACATTTTGTTATAAATATGAACCAGTCATATTGCTTTATTGTTCTAACAATACACTAACAGACTATAAGAAGGTGACAGCTGAGGAAAGCCTCCATTCTATGCCACATTTTCCACTGACTGTCATTTCAGGAATGTATCCAGCAATACATGAGAATCTGGAATGTCTCCGCCCACCAGATAGCATCAGACCTTGCACTGCTTACTAGGAGCCCTACTGTTTTGCAGCTCTACTGGAGTTTGCCTTTTTATAGTTAAGAAAGATAAAAAAAACTCAGATAAACAGAGCTATGCTAATAAGGATTTCATGCATTTGCATGGAATGATGTGGCAGTTTATGTACACAATGCAAATGAAGTTGTGACCCTTTAAGTTAGTGCTATCTGCTTGTAACTCTGCATTTCCTAATATCCTTCCACAGTTTCGTATGTTGAACTATGTACTCAATAGATAAACGTACTCAAACAGGAAAACTAAATTGTCTCTAAACAGTAACAAAGCAGGAATGAATCCATAACACTTAACAGTCTACCTTCAATGAAAAATAGTCATTTTCATTCAAAAGATGCTCCTAACGTCTTGATTCTCTCTCTGGTGTACTTTTCTCTTATTACTATAGTGAGTTCTGAATAACAAATTTTCTATAGATTTAGTCCGCAATACTAAACAAAAGTGATGAAAACTTTGCCTATAAACTATCCCTAACCAAAGGACAGAGGTAAAGGGATTTATTGTATTTTTTTGTAAACCACATCTGAAACAATTTAGGACTAGTTTACATACATGTAGAGAAAAATGTGTCCCTTATAACCATACAAGCTGTCTATTACAATGACAGACAAGCAGCAGATTATCTTGTGTATGTGCAAAAAGATATGTGCTTCACACTAGTATATACAGCTATACCGTTTTTCCTTATCAAGGGCGTAGGCCAAGTGCAGTGTTAGAAACAAATCGCCCAATAACACTTTAAACCTAGGTTGTGGATGCCACAACAGTATGTCTAAGCACCATTTCTTCCCCAATGGAATTTACTGTTCTTATGTCATTTCTATACCTCTTTATATTTTAAAGAAAAAAATCTCAAAGTGGTTTACAACACATTAAACCATCAAATAAAATACAGAATAAAACAAATTTAAGCTTCAAGGAAAATATTTCAGATCCTTCTCTAAGTGACATTTTGCTTTCCCCATATTTACCTACTTTATTCAGATACATGTCCCATAGCAGAAGTACTCTAGGAAGCCAGTGTTGTGCAATGGTTAGAGCAGAGCCGTAGCTATGGGGGGGGGGGCAACCTGTGTGTGTAAGCAAATGTGCACAGGTGTGTGTGCCAAACTGGGTCTTTGACTAGTTTCAGCCCTGGGTTAGTGTGGCAGACTAGGACCTGGGAGATCAGAGTTCAAATACCCACTTAGTCATGAATCTCACTGGGTGACCTTGGGCCAGTCACAGTCTCTTAACCTACCTCACAGGGTCATTGTAGGGATTAACTGAGAAGGGAGGTGAGCCATGCACTCCTTTGGACAAAAAGGTGGGATATAAATACAATAAACAGGGGTCAGCAAACTTTTTCAGCAGGGGGCTGGTCCACTGTCCCTCAGACCTTGTGAGGGCTGCACTATATATATTTTTTTGGGGGGGGGAATGAAAGAATTCCTATGCCCCACAAATAAACACGCTGATTCCCGGACTGTCTGCGGGCTGGATTTAGAAGGTGATTGGGCCAGATCCTTAGTTTGCCTACCCGTGACAATAAGCAATTCTGCTTACCTGCTTAAGAAAGATCGAAGGGCCAGCCAGATGGAGATTTCAGTCACCAACCTGGCAGCCAGAGATCTCCACATGGTCACAACTGAACCTGCACCAGTTGCAAAACATGCCTGGCATCTGGCTAATTTCTAACACTGGCCAGTTGAACCTCACTTCTGTTACCAAACCAACACATATCACCAGAATACAATTTACCACTCTAACGTATTGTCTTTCCTCTAGAAATGTCCATTTCAAAAGCACTAACAGTAAACAAGCAGCGAAATATCTGTCAAAAACTTCAGCTATGAGAATATAAATGTAACTTTTTCTCCTGAACACATAAATCCATCTTCAGCATAAAGTAGTTTTGGAGATGTATACTACCCATTCTCATGTTAAGCTACGTTAAGGCATGTTGCAAGTTCCAGATTCCTACTTCAGGAAGATGTTCCCCTAGAGCATTTGCTACTCTACAAAGGAACTGAGATGCACTAAATCAGATATACATTTTGTGGCTCTCCCCACACAACCCTGCAACATGCATGCATCCATGAATGCACACACACAATATGAAAAGTCAATAGCAAAAGAATACCAGCAACAAATACATATTAAACCAGGGTTTTATTAAATCAGAATATGCATGCCTTTCCTTTTTTTATTCCTTCACGCAAACCAGGAAGTTGCAATGAACCATAGATTTTCACTGCGCACGAACCAGGAATTATGATTAAAAACTTCCAAATAAGGAAGCATCACAAGTTAAACTTAAAACATCTCACATTCTGACTTAAAAATTGTGTGAACACAGCCACTGCGTGTGACTTCACAAGAGGCTTGGAGAAAAACCTACGGTAGATTTCAACAAACATCCTGTAAGTTACCATTTATACCAAAGAGCCAGTCCCAGCAATGTGGTAATGAGGTTTAGGTTTCTCCAATGTGAAAACATCAAGCCAGAATTTTAAGTAGCCCTAAAATCAAATAGGTATAATTGACACAAATAATAGAGTACACCTGCAACTTATGCTCACTTTACAACGCAATCACACCTTGTGGGGGGAGGGTGCAGAAAGAAAGAAACAAACAAACCCGCCATTCCCCATTTATTTGTTTTTCCCCCACCCACGCACCCAGCAGGTTTTCCTTGCTTATCAGACTCCAGGTAGGCTGTGGGAGTGAGCTCCCAGGGCACTCCAGCAACCTCCCCAGATCCAGGTAACCAGCGCTCAGCCTTGTGGGGAGAAGCAGTTCCAGGAGTTCCAGACTTTGTGCATTTCTGCCTTTGTGCATGGGATCCCAGGAACCAAGCCCTTGTGTAAGTGGTGAGCCAAACGTACTTTAAAAAGTGCATTTATATTCCTCTGATTCAAATGGGAGCGTTCTTGGATATCTTTCTTGAATCACTATCACTAGAAAGTGCTAAACATTTGGTTGGATTCTGCCCTTTTTTTAACCAAAGCACAAATAAATTGGAATGTAAGGTGTACTGCAATATAGAAATATAAATTTTACTTCTAAGTATTTTATATAAGTAAATACAAAATATCTGGGTTAAATTCTTGAGTTTAAATATTAATAATGTTTAAAAACAATAAAATAAATGCACATTCCCAAAGGTGGGCTATCTACGGTATGCCTCCATTCAATTTAGAATTACAGTTGAGCTTTAAGACTACACCGAACAGGAAAGCTCTATACTCACATGCAGTCAACACAAAACAGTAATTTATTTTTTTTCTTCTTCTAAAGGAACCAAAATTCACATAAACCATTCAAACATTATAAAAATACATATTGGGGAAAGGGCTCTCTGCACAACTTGCATTTTTAAGACAATAGGGATAAGCAGAGACTAGACCATTTTTGGTTGGCCTTGCTGACCAAGTCAAAAATTTCAGTCACTCACCCAGCAAGGATTAGGAAGGCAGGGAGTTAACTTGGACACTGCTGCTTGAAGATACCTCAAGCACCCAAGGAAGACCCCTCCTACCAGCCTTTGTCACTCCTACGGTCAGCAAAGGGGGATACTGGCTTGGTCCAATCCCAAGTATGGGGGCGGAGGACAGGGATCCTCACCCACCACTGCAGTGTCAAAGTTCGAAGGCTGATTGGTAATCATTCTCACCAGAGGGCAGCACCACACTCACCAGGAAAAAAAATACTAAAACCTGAAGATAAACAACATTAAAAGAAGCCTCCAGTCCCTATAAATATTTTGGTGACTTAGATTAAACTTGCTTTAACTAAGGGATTTAGAACTTTTTCAAAGTTAATGCAGACTCTTTCTTCAATGGTTCATGCTGCGCTACCACTACAATGTTAAAAAATGGCAAACTGTACAGGTGTCAGAAGTTTAAGAGCAATGATTAAGGTTTCTAATTTGGCAACATCTATTCTTATATTGATAGATTCATGAATGCCAAAATCATAAAAACAGACAACATCTGCCACTAGCAGAAATGGCTATACAGTACACTGAGAGAACAGGCAGAACAAGGAATCTGGTCTTCACCAGTCACGAGATTATCTCCAAGCTGTCTTTTTACATGCATCTGGTCGCACAGCAGACTTACATGGTACCCAAGCTTATGGTGAGAAACATATATATATATATATATACACTGGTTGGTTACTCTAACTACCTTTCTGTGATACACTATTAATAATTTCTTCCTAGCATCACAATTTCTGTATGTTTTACACCAAAAGTTCATTCTCTTGAACCAATACAGCAACAACTAACTAAAGCAACAGAACAAGAACTCAATGTTTGTACTGTTGGCATAAAATCTTGCAAACACACACTAGTATACACCTTATCCAAGTTATGTGCCCTGTAGTTAAAAGCTTCTTAGACTTGATACTTAATAACATTTAGCATCAAGGGTTACTATCCCCAGTTGATTTACTTGTGCAACAAATAAAAGATCTGCTGAAACCCTAGCAAGAGAGCATACATATATAATTATGTCCATTGCTTCAAATTATACCACCCAAAAGCAAAATCATTTAGCTTATTTGATAATGAACTCTGGTCAACTGAATTAGTATCACTGCACTACGAAATAACTTCTTTCAAAGTCCTAAAGAAAAATGGGGGGGGGGTGTCAATATACAACTCTATCACTCAGTTTTAGTTATTGTATTGTTTTAATTTCTATACTAACTTCCTAACACTAGCTGCTCAAGTCAACTCACAATGAAACCAAGTTAACTGATGACTGATAAACCACTGGTTTTTGAAAATACTGACAACTGAACTTTTTTAGAAAGGTAAAACTGACAAATGGAAAGAAGTGGGTTTAAGGCTCAGCCTACCACTGTTAACATAATGCCCCAAACAGAGCTCAATTCACTGGTTTTAGTGGAAGACATTTAAGTCAATGCTCACTTCTCCTATTGAAACCAATGGGATTTAAAGACATTTCGTTTCACTGGAACATACCCAAAGTTCCAGCCAAACACCTCAAGACACTTTTCCAAGTCCATCCTGAATCTGTTTCAGGTTCTATTGTCTTAGTGTCAAACTAAGCCTTGTAATTTGTCATCTTGCTAATTAAAACCCTCTACATTATTTTAAATTTACTTCTCAATTGTGAAGTACTAAACAGGAATTAGTGCAAACGGAACTGTTCATTATCCTGTCAATGAACACACTAGTCACATGATTTTTACAAAACACCTTTGTGTGTTGCTTGCAGCATGTGTGAAGAGGGTAGTTCAAAGAAGAAAATTATCCATTGGGATTCTCTCAAGCTGTGTTAGAACAAAGCTAGCATGCCTATTTTACCATGCTGATCCATGTTTTTGTAGCTTCTAACCTAGTCTAATGCAGTACACTTTAAATGGGGCTGCCTCAAAGAGGACTTGGAAGCTTCATCTGATGCAAAAGTGGCTGTTTGCTTTCTAACAGGTGTTGCAAGGCACACCCACAAACAACTTGTGCTGTGCAAAAGCTGCCTTTGTGCTTCTGGTGCAATTCAAGGTGCTCATTTTAAGATTTAATGTCACACCATGGGACACACATAGCTAAGGGACCAGCCCTGCTCTGTATGCATTCTATGCCAAATAAATTTAGTGTTAGCAAGGGGAGGAGAGGGCCTTTTCTGCTGAAACCCCATTGTTCTGGAATGCTTTGTCCATTCAGGGAAAGAAATGATCTTCTTCAGTGTTCGGTTGATTGTTTTTGGCATGTTCAGTGTTTATTTTATTTGCTGTTCCAATTCACTGGCTAGAATTTTTAACTTAAATGTACTTTTATTTTTGTAACCTGCATTGAGCTATTTGGAATTGCAATGTTGTATCTAACTAAAGCAATGTGCACAAAGTCACAGCCAGAAGCACTAACCAACAACGCATTTTAGCATGCATCAAAACAGCTTTTAAATGGAAAATTAAGTTCATACGCCATAAATGCAGTTCATATGAATACAGAGGTCTGTTCTTAACCTGAAACTGTTCTTAACCTGAAGCACCACTTTAGCTAATGCGGCTTCCCACTGCCACCGCACCGCTGGAGCACGATTTCTGTTCTCATCCTGAAGCAAAGTTCTTAACCCAAGGTACTATTTCTGGGTTAGCAGAGTCTGTAACCTGAAGCATATGTAACCTGAAGCGTATCTAACCCGAGTTACCACTGTATATATTTTGAATCTATATGAAGATGAGCTTTAGAAGGCAACAGGTTTTAGAGGTAATTAATATTTATTTACCTACAAAAATAGACAGTAAGTAAAATGTACCTTTCTTACACAGGAAGATACAAGTTTTGGAAAGAGATGAAGTTGTATTCTAGTTCATCTCAGAAAGAGTGCTACTGCTCTGTGCCAGTTATGTTTGATTTGACAAACCGTATTTTTTGCTCTATAAGACTCACTTTTTCCCTCCCAAAAAGTAAGGGGAAATGTGTGTGCGTCTTATGGAGCGAATGCAGGCTGCGCAGCTATCCCAGAAGCCAGAACAGCAAGAGGGATCGCTGCTTTCGCTGCGCAGCAATCCCTCTTGCTCTTCTGGCTTCTGGGATTCAGAATATTTGTTTTCTTATTTTCCTCCTCCAAAAACTAGGTGCGTCTTGTGGCTTGGTGCGTCTTATAGAGCGAAAAATACGGTATATGGAAAATGGCTTCTGCAGAAGAATTTCCTACCTAGGAAGTCACCAAAATTCAAAAATATTAGTAACTGCTATCAACTGACAACAATGTTGAACCATCTTTCACTCTCATTTTGCATCTGAGGAGAATAACACTGAACAGCTTCTTATTTCTTTCTGCACAAATATACAAAACTTATTCATCTTTTTAAACCAAAATCATGTTACCACTACAGAAGACTAAAGAATAAACAAAGTAGTGATCCATAATAGGTAAGTCTTTCCACATTAAACCAGCGTGGCTGGCCCTTACCTAAAAACACTAAATCACATAGCTCCACTTAAAATTGTTTTGAATGCTGACACAGAGAAGTAAAATAGCTTTTATTGCAACTCTACAATTCTATGATTCTATGCACCATATCATGTTGTTGGGCATGTGCATTCTGAACTCAATCTTGACAAATGATGTGTATGCACCAACAGAAACTGATGCAACGACCATATATATTTTGCCCAGCAATGGCAGCAGCAAGTTTCAGTTTCCATTAATAGTACATATGGTCCTAACAGCAGCTGAGTGACATTTCTTTAGTATGAATAAGTTTTAAGTTTAAGAGCATATTACAGGCTCTAAGTAGTCAATGAAATTCCAGGTTTAAAAACCTATTTGGGGGATACAGTTTGACAGATGCAGTATATCTTGGAAAGTTAACAATATTTTCAGTCACATTATATCATGCACAAAGTTACTGAACTCTGGTTTTCCGTGGCTTACATGTTGACTCAGAAGTAAGTACCACTGTGTTTAATGGGGCTTGCAGCCAGATAAGCATGCTCAATGATTCCTGTGTGAGATTCTTATGGCCCACTACACCTAAAAAAAAAATACACCCAGTAGAGACAGTAGCAATTCCTTCCACACACCAAGTTCTTTATTCTTTGCCAGTCCCAATATGGAACTTCTTCAGAGATTCCCTCACCACATACATGAGCCTATGGCCAAAGTTTTATGCATACTTTGAAAATTCCGCTAGGATTTGCTCCCAAACATATGTAGTCAAGCACACCATTAAAGCATTGATTTTTCTTTTCAACTATCTACATGTTCACAAAGCCTCCAAGATGCCTACTGATATTACAGCCTAACCAATTTTATGATATTAAGCTAAATGACATTAGTCTAAGGGGACAGAAGAGGAACTTTAACATGGACAAAGAACACATTATTAAATTATGCTACCAAGAATGTGCAGTAATTGCTAGCCAATGAGGTACCGTTACCTATAATCTTGTGATGATCATTACTTCATTAGCACTGCGGTATCAACTTTTTAGTATTGTGACAAGTAGTTCTATGAAGTTTGGATTTTCTAGTACTTGTAAATAGATTAACATCTAACCCAATAAAATGCAGCCTCATCAATAAAGCCATTTCTTCAGGATGAAGAATCACAATGAAGTCAAGTCTTTAGAGTCTTGTCATTTTTCATCCTAACAGGTTTTAGTTATTCTTTGGTTTCTTCTCTCTGTAATTTATTCTGTAAATAGTACACATATGAATTATCTGAACCGATTGCAACCTGTCAACAGAAGAATGGCAGGTTTTATTCAGGAGACACAACTGATTATACACCTTGCACAATAAAAAAGCAAGATATGCACAGCATGTAAGTCATCCTCAGCTCTCTTGAAGCAACACAACAGAGAAGCTTTCTTCATATTCATTTCATCATCATAAATTTTTAATACATACTAAACTGAAATCTGTATTTCAGAGATTAGTAAAAGACTCCACACACTTAACTAGCCAATATACTGCAAAGAGAATTTCTACCTGATTCAACAGGAGATACTAATTACCATATCTCTATGATGCTACCAAGCCAACTGGAGTTGAAAACCAAAATCAAACTGTCAAAGTGATTATACTTGCTTTTCTGATATTCACTGACCCTAACGTTGTTATTGCTTTTGGCCTGCTAATAGAACCTTAACGTATTCAAGCAAACCCACATTATCTCTGGATTGCCACAGTCTTTCCTTATTTGGCTAACATTATGAGATTCCAATCAGACTCCTATAAAACTTTAACATGCACAAAGCATCCATTTTGAGAAAACCTCACAAGTGGTATTCCTTCCATTTTCACTAAAACGTTAAATTTCAAGGAGTTGGCCAAACAAAAACAAGGTAAAATCGCTATAACTATTTTACAACGATGGGGGGGGGGCCAAAAACGCGCATACCAAACACGAATTCGAGTTTGCGTTTCACACTGCAGAACTAGTACCGTTCAAGACCTGTAACACAAGTTTTGTTTTGTTTTTAGAGAGAGAGCATGCGAACTATTTAGGATTATTCGGGAGGAGAGCGAGCTTGAGCAGTGAGTCTAATATTTTGGAAGGGAGTCGACAGCGTTCACACCGGGGGCAGGAAACGGCAGCCGTTCACACTGCGGGACAGGCAGCCACTTCCATCACTGCCAGAGGTTGCCCCCTTTTCTCGAAGGTAAGGAAGGGACCTTATTCTCTCAATTCCTGGCCATATACTGGGGACGAATGGGGGAGCCCTCGAGCCTCCCTCCCGGTAGTCGGCGTCCCCTTCCCCCCTCGGAGGAGTCTCCCCACCCCACGCCTCACCTCAAGCCCTGCCAAGTGCAAGAGAGGAAGGAAGAGGAGCCTCGCAATTGTCACTGCCTGCCGGGGGCGGGCGAGGGGAGGCAGGCAGGCAGGCAAAAAAGCAAGGCCCGGCTCCCCGGCCTAACCAAGCAGGGAAGCACCCTCCTCCTCAGCAAAACACAACATTCCTACGGCACAAACAAGGATGCGCGCAGCCGGCCTGGCTCCTCTCTAACGGCCGGGAGGCGGGAGGGAGAGAGAGGGGGGGGTCCTTCCCGACGTCTTCCTCGTTGCGCTCTGAGGGAAGACGGATGTTTGCTGGCATTTCCCACCCCTCACACAAGCACCTCAGGCGGCTGCCTCCTCTACCCAGCTCCCCGGGCAGCGGAGGGCTCCTTCCCAGCTAGGCCCCAGCAGCCCCCGGGGGCCAGAACACAGACCTGGTGCAGCGCGGTGAGCCCGTCCACATTGGCGTAGTTGATGTCGGCGCCTCGCTCCAGCAGCCGGAGCACCTCGTCGGTGTCTCCGCTCGAGCAGGCGGCCAGGAAGACGGCGCCGTCGTCGAACTTCACCTTGGTCTTCTTGCGCTTCACCACCGGCGGCTCCTGGTCGGTCTCGGAGCCGATCCAGCGCTTCAGCTGCTCGTTCCGCTTCTGCTTGGCGTCCGCCATCTTCATGCCCTGCTAGGCTCTGGTTCCCTTCTTCTCCCGCTCCCTATCGCCTAGCTAGCTATCACTCGCCCGCCCGCCCTGCCTTGCCTCGCCTGCCTCCCTCAGCGGCGGCGCTCCGCACCCAGGAGGAGGAGGAGGAGGGGGAGGCGGGGAAGCCCAAGCGCCGCCTGGTTCCCACACAGCACCGCGCGGCCGAACGCTCCCTCGCAAGCTTTGCGCGCGCGCGCTCCCTCGGCCCCGCCCACAAGCGCCCCAAAGCGCCGCCCGAGAGAATCCCCCGCGCGCCTGCTCTTGCCTTGCCTTGCCTGCCTAACTAGTTAAGCGCTGGGCGGGGCGGGGGCGGAAAGAGAGGAGGAGAGGAGCGCCCGGCTTCTTCCGCGTAACATCTCGCGAGAGCCCCCGACGAGAAGCGGGCGGCGAATGAAGTTGGCTCTTGAGGGAGATCCGGGCGGTGATTGGAGGGAAGAGGCCGGCGCTGATACGAGCGTGCCGCGGGAAGCGGGCGGAGGCGCTGCAGTAAGGGCAGCAGCAGCTGCGGCGGCGAGGGTGTGAGAGCAAGTCCCCGTTGAAGTGGATGGGATTTAGTTGCTTCCCGAGCGAAGGCTACATGGCGAGCCTGTGCAATTCCCTTGCGGGGAAGCGAGTTCCATTGACTTCAGCAGGGTTTTACCCCTGAAGGAAACGCGTGCGCTTTAAATTGCTGCAAAGTCCCTGGAGTGAGCAGTTGCAGAGGCAGGAAGTGCCGGCTCGTGGGCGATGTTGGAAGCGGAGCCGCTACTACGAGCCTGCCTCTGCCGGGCTGTCTCGGCAAGCGCTGCTTTTGCATCCGCTCTTGTATTATACATGTGGGACAAATTTCGGAGGAGCAGCAGCGATCCTCAGCAAAGAATCAAAAACAAAAAACGGGGCGGGGGTAATAAATCTGTTAATTACACAGTATATCGGTCTTTAAGGTGCTCTCAAAATGGATGGGTTGGTTTTGTGTTTTTAATCGAGCTTTCGAACAGCGTACATGATGAACACAGTAGTCAACAATTCACAAAGAGGTTGCTTCCAGTTTTGAGACACACAAAAAATGTAAACAAGCCATGTGTGCAGAAGGTTGGGCTGCAGTCTTCCCTGCAGTTAAACCTGGGCGTGCCCTGCCCTGACCACAACATACAGTACATAGTCATAGCTAAGATTAATGCTCTTGAGGTATGCAGACTGACACTGTGGATGTCATTTAGAAGTCTCACTGTGTTTAATGAAGCTTATTCCCTTGTAAATGAGGCTTACTCTGGTATCACTCCAACTTTAAAACATGAGATTATATATACCTTCTTTCAAAAGGTACCAATGTTCAAACTGCCTGCAGACAGCAAGAAAGGTGTGTTTATGCAGGGATCTCATAGTGTTGAATGGGGTTTTACCATAAGGCTACTAGTCCTTTCAGCATTTATGTGAGATTACGGCTTCAACTATTAACTATTCCATTGGATTAACTTAATACATTAATAACTTCTCGATAAAGATTCTCTTTATTTATTTGTAGTCGTTTTATGTTGTTGTTTAGTCGTTTAGTTGTGTCTGACTCTTTGTGACCCCATGGACCAGAGCACACCAGGCACTCCCGTCTTCCACTGCCTCCCACAGATTTATACCCTAAGCCAAAAAACATACTACCAGAGCTGCTTACAGAGACTTGGTGAAAAGGCAGTCAATTTTGTTCTGCCTTTTGATTACTCTGATTAATCAAACAGATTTCCATTATGTTTACTTGTATGCAAATTTATACTGATTTAATCAACCAACTGAAACTTACATGACTAAGCAACTAAGATATGGTAACTGAGTGACACCTAAAACTCATTTGAATATCAAGTTGTTGTTATTTTGTAAGAACGGGGTTGATCCTTAGCAGATGCCAGATTGGTGGTTTAGTGACAGAATGACTGTTTGCTACATCAGGGCCAGATGCAGTGCTTGGCCAATATAGAACATCCTGTTTATGAAAGCAGGTGTGCTGCAGTGGTTAAAGGCTGGGTTGTGGAAACACAGGTTTGAGCCCTGTTGGAAGTCTCGGCGCAATTCGGCTTGCACTGCAGGCTTATGTACCTGCATGAGAAAGGATAGAGAGGAGCTTCCAAGTATCCTAGACTATACTTGTGCTCACCTATTGATCTTGCTTCAGGTTAGACTGATACTCTTCTGTTGCTGATCTGACCTCATTTCCTCCTCCATGTCATCCTTATGAAAGCAGGCATACTTGGAACACTGTTCTGCTGAGATTAAAGAATAAGCATGGCTCTTCCCATCTCCACCTTAGAACTAGGGATCTTACATAACAAACATGTATTTCCTGTAAAAACCACCACCACCATAGCTTTCTTATTTTCCAAACCCAGAGTTTCAGTGTGATTATATCTAGGGTAAGGTCCAGCAGAGGTTTTGTATTAAAATTAATTTCTGCTGAATGTTTCAATTCCAAATGCCATCAAGCTCCTGCTCACTAATGAAGTTCAGTTTGCCCTTAAGCAAGGCATTATCTCTTAATCAAACCTTGCAGAATGGTTCCGCCCTTCTTGGATGGTCATTTCCAGAAAGTGATGCTTGGACAGTTCTCTTTGGCCCCATGGAGACTTCAAGGTGGAGTTCCTCAGGGTTTGATTTTATCACCCATGCTGTTTAACATCTACATGAAAATGCTAAGTGGGGTCATCCAGGGCTTTGGAGTACAATCATACCTCATGTTGCGTTTGCTTCAGGATGAGCATTTTCAGGTTGCGTCCTGCGGCGACCCGGAAGTACCGGAAAGGGTTGATTCCAGGTTTTGCCGCTTGTGTATGTGCAGGCGCTCAAAATGACATCATGCACAGTCATGGCGAATCGCGACACGCGCAGACGCGGTTTGCGTTCTGCTCAGGTTGCGAACCGGGCTCCGGAATGGATCCTGTTTGCAACCAGAGGAACCACTGTATGTTGTCAGCAATATGCTCATGGCACACACCTCTTTTTCTCCTTTTCATCTGCAGTTGTGGCAGTGAATGTGCTGGACTTGCCTCAGCAATGGACTGGATGAGAACCAATAAACTGAAGCTCAGTTCAGATAAGACTGAGGCAATGTTAGTGGGTGGTTCACTAGACCGGATGGATGGGAGGTTGCCTGCTCTTGATGGAGTTACACTGCATCTGAAGGAGCAGGTACATAGCTTATGAGTATTCCTGGATCCATTGCTGTTGCTTGAGTCTCAGTTAACCTTGGTGCCACAGAGTGCCTTCCATCCATCACCTTTGGCTGGTGGCCCAGCTGTGCCCCTATTTGGACAGGGGTAGCCTAATTTCTATCATATAGTTTCTGGGTCCAATTCAAAGTGCTGATTTTGACCAATAAAGCCTTAAGTGGCTTAGGACTGTAAGGACCACCTCCCCCATATGAACTGAGCCAGGCCCTGGAATCATCATCTGAGGCCCTTTTTTGTGTGCCTCCATGAGAAGTTAGGAAGGTGGCAACACGGAACAAGTGTTTTCTGTAGTGACTCCCCGTTTGTGGAATGCTCTCCCCAGGGAGGCTCACTTGGCACCTTTGTTACAGATCTTTAGGTGCCTGGCAAAGCATTCCTCTTCTCCCAGACCTTTGGCTAATTAAACAATTATCTTTAAACTGGAGGTTTTAAACAAACTTTTGTTTGTTACTATCCTGTGCAGTTTTGTCTTTTTATGTTGTAAACTGCTGTGTGATCCTCAAATAAAAGGTAGTATAGAAATAGAATAGAATAGCATAATATAAGGTAATAATATAATATTATTAATTATAAGGTACTATAATAATCTTATGTAGCCATTCTGAGCACCTAATAAAAATAGAGATTGGATGATACCAATACAACATAACATAAACATATGTTGTGCACTTTGGTTGGGTCTAGCAAAATGCCAACAACACCAGCAGCTTTTCTCACTAATTATGGGATTACGTAACATCGTTCTGGATGTTCCTCTCGTCCTCAGAATAAATTGAATCAGGCAAAAGCCAAGCCTTCACTTAGTCATTCCCCTTCCTCCTTGCCTATATCCAGCAAGCCTGCAGAGGTCAGATCAGTCAGACTGGAGAAAATGCTTGTTCAGTGGTCAAATCCCAATTATAAAACTCCCTCCCGAGGCAGCTCTGCCTGCTTTTAATGAATTGATCAATAAGTAAATCAATCATAAAAATTATTCACAGAATGGGGATTTGTGCTCTCTGTTTTTAAAATGTGCAGGAACAGGTAGGTGTCTGTTTATTTGCGAAGACAAATGAAAACTAGACCTTGGACTCAGTAAATATTTTCTGAATAATTGACTTTGTTGAAGGCTAATTAACCCTGGGCTCTTTTACCACAGAAGTGCGCTGGTGAAGCTTGTGCAATCATCCAAAATCATCGAATCCAAACTCTGTTAGGCTATGGAAACATTAGTTAAGCTCCTCCTTCATTTGCTTCCTGAGCAGCACTAAGCACATTATTAGTGCTTAACAAATAATAGAATCAGCAAACCAGGATATAAATGTTCTTCAAAAATGTTCGCAAAAAAATACAAACACAGAGTGAGAGTATGTAAAGCAACTGCACTACCTCTGTTCAGGAGAGTGGGAACATTTTTTTTAAAAAAAAGAAAGAAATGCAGCTCACTGCTGTAATAGTGTTCTACATTATGTGTTCTCCTCATATTAATTATGTATTATTTTTCTGTCCCAAGATAAATTGTACTTTAAAAGAGGATTAGTCTTATTCATCAAGGGAGGGACGCAGGTGGTGCTGTGGGTAAAACCTCAGTGCCTAGGACTTGCCGATCGTATGGTTGGCGGTTTGAATCCCTGCGGCGGGGTGAGCTCCCATCGTTCGGTCCCAGCTCCTGCCCACCTAGCAGTTCGAAAGCACACTTAAGTGCAAGTAGATAAATAGGTACCGCTTTATAGCGGGAAGGTAAACGGCGTTTCCGTGTGCTGTGCTGGTGCTGGCTCGCCAGAGCAGCTTCGTCACGCTGAGCACGTAACCCGGAAGTGTCTCCGGACAGCACTGGCCCCCGGCCTCTTAAGTGAGATGGGCGCACAACCCTAGAGTCGGACACGACTGGCCCGTACGGGCAGGGGTACCTTTACCTTTATTCATCAAGGGGAAAGTGAACTAAATGGTTATAATAAATACTAAATGTAGAGAGTTTCTAAATAAGTACAGTTGCTGTTCAGAGTTCTCCAGTTGTTGAATCCCCCCTCCCCCCCAGCAACATCTCTTATATGCAACATAGATAAAGATTAAAAGGTGATTCATATTTCAGTGGGGAAGGTAGGATCTATCAATGTTTGCAGACTATTACCAGCCAAGAATAAATAAGACTCTTAAAAATATTCATCAGATTTTTACACCTATGCTTTGCAATCCTTTGTAACTAACTAAACCAGATATTCCCTGCAAATTTCTATCATTCCTCTGTTAACGTGAGTCGCAACACCCAAAATCAAATGTATTTGACTGGCCTTCTTTATACCTAGAGCAAAGTATACATCAGGAGGCTTTAGTTTGCTCAGAATCGAGTCTACACGTCCAGAATTAGTGCTAAACACATTACTTCTAAGGGACATGGGTGGCACTGTGGGTGCCTAGGGCTTGCCGACCAGAAGGTTGGTGGTTCGAACCCCCATGACAGGGTGAGCTCCCATTGCTCGGTCCCTGCTCCTGCTAACCTAGCAGTTCGAAAGCACGTCAAAGTGCAAGTAGATAAATAGGTACCGCTCTGGCGGGAAGGTAAACGGCATTTCCATGCGCTGCTCTGGTTCGCCAGAAGCTGCTTAGTCATGCTGGCCACATGACCCGGAAGCTGTATGCCGGCTCCCTCAGCCAATGAAGCGAGATGAGCGTCGCAACCCCAGAGTCGGTCACGACTGGACCTAATAGTTAGGGGTCCCTTTACATTACTTCTGGTAAATGAACTACCATAGCCTCTAGACTCTAGGGGGCCGTGAAAAATTGTGTCCCAGGCTTTTTAGACTCGTCTACCCATGTACTATCTGAAACCAAAGGGGCACATTGGTTGTCAGGTGTGATTTTGTTTTTCTTCAGCTCTCCTACCCCACTAGTTATTTAACCAAGAAACAATGTGAAATGATTGTGGAGGGGTTTTAAACTCAGCAACTCCAAAGTAGAAATAAAACACAACTATTGAGCAAGGGAAAGCATTTGTCCTTCACAGCAGAGTAGCAAAGGGTATGGCCAATGCTCTTTCATCAGATTTGTTCCATTACAAATCCAGAAAACAAGGGAATTCCATTGGGCCAAACTATGGAGCCACTGCTGCTCGGGGGCCGCCTTGATTTTGATGTTAAAATTATGCAGCTATGTATCTGAGAACTGTACATTAGACCTATTGATGGTTTTTATTTACTGTAACTTGAGGTGCTTGAGGTGGGAGTCACCTTCTAGATACTGCATAAAAATGAGTCATCAAAACTGTAACTCGTATCATAGCAACCGTTTCATAAATTATCTGGCTTTGAATCAGACTAGCAACAAGCTATAGTCAGAGTTGCCAAACTACTTACTATTGAGAAGTCCTATTGCAGCAAGATCCACTGCTTTAAAGACTGTTACCATGATATTGTCACAAATGTCTTGCAAAACATTTCAATCTAATTATAATTTTGCCGCAAGTCTTAGTCAGAAGATGAGGTTTTGTTTTAGATATTACATAGTAGAAAGAAGATTTGACTGTATATTGACGCCAAATGGTGATGAGCATTGAAGTCTGTGACGTTTAGATTCTAAAGATCTAATACATTCATTTGTCATCAGAGCTAAGCTGTTGCAGAGGCAGTACCACTGCTGTCTTATCATGAACACAAAGCTTATTCATTTTTCCTGATGACTTCTGGGTCACCACACTTGCCTGACTGCCTGGTCATTTGCAGCCTCATGTCTGTACGTCACTCTTCTGTAAATCTTGTTTTCTCCCATATACAGAGTGTCAATATCAACATACATCATTTTTCTAACTCAGTTTCAATATATGGGAAGAGGAGGGGGTTAGTGTGCTCCCACAGTGTCTTGCTCTTCAGTATTGCCCCAATCTGCAGATAAACTTACTTGGGGAAAACCAGAGGAGAACGTGGGTACATAGAGGCAAGCAAGCACCATAGGTAAAACCAAACAGCCTTATTGTCTTCATGGTGGGCACCTCCATTTACAAACTCTACACTTTTGGATGGATAGCTGAATTTAACGCTACCCTTGAATCAGAATATTCATCTGTTGCAGACAGGGGTTGAATTCGGATGCACAGAGGTTTCTGCCTGGATATTCTCCCCATGAATATTTTTAAAATTAAAAAACCCCATTCTTTATTATGTAATAAATGGGGACATAAGTTAGACTTTGCCAGACATCTCTAAGGAAGGTCAGCTTTGCAGTTATGCATTAGTATGATTTGTTTTGAGAGAAAAAATGGCACTTAAATATTTAAGTGTACCAGGTTCTATGTGTTTAATTTCATTGTTTAGATGTTGCATAGTTTCCCAACTATGTAGCTGCTGGCAAAAAGCAGTGGGCTGCTCTTTATTTATGTGCTGCTGCTTTTGGGAGCTTTCTTGACCGGCTGCTGTTATAAGTTGTTGCTTTATGCTTTGGAATACGTGTGTCAAAATGCATAGGATACCAACAAGCCCTCCTTTTATGGTACAGAAGATGAAGAAGACAAAGAGGAAGAGGAATTTTAGACTGTTTGCCATAACTGGTTTTATAAGAATCCCAGCTCAAGGTTTTGTTTTTATCCTGGTGCACAGAGATTCAGGCCTGTGCCTGTTCTTGCTAACAGCAATAGTTAAATGTGACTACAGTTTTCCAGCACCTTGCTAAAAATGTCCTCTGGGAACTTGGATGCCATGGCTCTCTGTTAGCAAGCAGAATGGAATTCGCAGTGCAGCATGGACTATTGTGCCCTGTTGGTGTGCATGGCACTTTGCAGACCACAAAGGAAGAGGTCCCTGCCCCAGGGACCTTACAGTCTAAAATTGGGCACAAGAAAGGGAGGGGAGGGGAATGGGAAATTGGTATGTGGTTCTTTTATTCACAAATGTTCAGGCTTAGTCACACTATGGCATGGAGAATAAGAGGTTGTTGTGCCAAAGGCTATCATCCTCCTTGCGGAAGAGCCATGCTTATTAATATGTACACACACACACACACACACCTCAGTTCTCTGTTGACATGCCTTCTTTTCCCTAGAAAATTCTGGGGAAGAGAAAGCTTGTGAGCAACTGATTCTCACCCACTATTATGTTTCACTTCTATGTTGCATTGGTGAAGCGGATATAAACAGACTATGGGAGAGTCCACTATAGCTTGGGCCAGTGCGATAGTGGCTAGAACACTGGGCAGGGTTCAAATCCCTGTTCAGCCACAAAACTCCCTTTTCCTGTTGTGGCTGCAAAGTACAATGAAAGCGGGATGGCTTGATGTTTCCCCAGAAAGAATCCGCTCCGCAGGCTTTTAGTTCATGAGATCCATAGATGGGATATAGCACAAAAGAGCAAGCTGTGTGACGTGCATATTTATTTATCTTTGCAGCACTGAGGAACAGCCAAGAAAAGGGCTGCACTTTGGATGCCTGCTGGTCAGAAGGCAGGTACACATGACTCGGGCAGCCTTCTCTTGTTCATATAGAAAGGAGGAGGCTGCTTGTGCAATTCTGGAACTTGGCTTTAGAAATGAGAGAACGTTTGAAAACTATTCTATTAAAGGGTATGTTCAGAAAAGGGACGTAAATAGAGGCTGGAATGTCATCTCTGAGGTTCTCATGGCTTATGTCAGCAGCAGAGCCCCTACATGGAACTCTTGCCTTCTTATGTATAGTTCACATAAGGACAAACAGCCGTCTCCATTCCCCAGGGAAGCCCCGATTACCAGCCCAGTGCAGAGTTTCTAAAGCGTTCCATGCAAAACAAAAGGCAGAGCCTGGATTTGGGACGGAGCAGAGCCAAGACACAACGGCACATTTAGAAAAGTTACTTAGGTAGACGGCTGTAAAGTCCTACGGTGGGGATATTTTATAGCTGACTTTTGCCAATGTAGCTGAATGAGCTACATCATTTAAGGGCAGATACGTCCACTGATGGGTGTACTTAATTCAATCTGTGCAGCTGCTCTTCCAGATCCTTCAAGTGTCCCTATTATCCAGAGATGTCCCTGAGTCAGAGAAAACATCCCAGTTTCTGATTTGATCCTGGAATGTCCCACTTTTCCTTAGGACATCCCTGTTTTCAGTGGAGAAATTATGGAGGGTATGGCAGGATGTTCCTATTTTCACTATTTTGGAGGGTGTAGAGTTATCTGACCCCTGAGCCATCTAAAGGCAATCCTGGGAAAGTTTTTTTACATGTTTAATGCTTTATTATGTTTTTATATATGTTAGATGCTGCCCAGAGTGGCTGGGGCAACCCAGCCAGATGGGTGGGGTATAAAGAGTAAAATAATCATTATGGAATGGGATGTCCCTATTTTTATTGGAGAAGTGGTTGGAGGGTATGCTCTCCTCCCTAACCCCCACCCCCCAGTAGAAAACGGGCATGTAGAAAACAGTCTCTGTGCTTCAGCTTCCAGCACGCACAAATCGCAGATGGGGGAACGTTACACAGCATGCTGAGGGAAAACTTCAGATTGTGTTTGAAGAAAGATGAGCTACACTAACATTTGGACATGCACACATTTGACTTAAATTGAGAAGCAATATCTATGCAGAGTGGAAAATAATCCCCAAAGCTGAACTCCTCATTGTGGTTGGGCTATATAGATTCATCTTAAAAACTTGGCTATATGTAACTACATCTCTATAATTTTTTTTTTGTTTTTTTACACTGAACATGCTCCTTTGAAGGTTCTGCTAATGTTTGTACGATTATGTGCTAGTTTGTAAATATGGTTACGAAGCATAAGAATCAGGAAACTGGTATGTTTTCATAGCTCTGCTTCTGCCCACAAGGAAGGGATTCAGTGTGGCCGTCAGACAGCCGTTGACCCCATTGGGATTTCAGGGCCTACTGATGACGTTTTTAGTTCAGATAAGCGATCCCGGCCATGCCTAATGTCAGTTTTGCAAAACAGAACATTTTTTTTTAAAAAAAAGTCTTCTTAATGTTGTTGTCTATTCTGATTCCATAAAACTTTTTGTTGTGCGCCGCTTTGAAATTCTTCAAAGATAATAATAATAATAATAATAATAATAATAATAATAATAATAATTTATTATTTATACCCCGCCCATCTGGCTGAGTTTCCCCAGCCACTCTGGGCGGCTTCCAATCAAGTGTTAAAAACAATACAGCGTTAAATATTAAAAACTTCCCTAAACAGGGCTGCCTTCAGATGTCCTTTAAAGAGATGATAGCTGCTTATTTCCTTCACATCTGAAGGGAGGGCGTTCCACAGGGCGGGCGCCACTACCGAGAAGGCCCTCTGTCTGGTTCCCTGTAGCCTCACTTCTCGCAATGAGGGAACCGCCAGAAGGCCCTCAGTGCTGGATCTCAGTGTCCGGGCTGAATGATGGGGGTGGAGACGCTCCTTCAGGTATACAGGACCGAGGCCGTTTAGGGCTTTAAAGGTCAGCACTTTGAATTGTGCTCGGAAACGTACTGGGAGCCAATGCAGATCTCTCAGGACTGGTGTTATGTGGTCCCAGCAGCCACTCCCAGTCAGCAGTCTAGCTGCCGCATTCTGGATTAATTGCAATTTCCGGGTCACCTTTAAAGGTAGCCCCAAGTAGAACACATTGCAGTAGTCCAAGCGGGAAATAACTAGAGCTTGCACCACTCTGGCAAGACAGTCCGCAGGCAGGTAGGGTCTCAGCCTGCTTCCAGATGGAGCTGGTAGACAGCCGCCCTGGACACAGAATTAACCTGCACCTCCATGGACAGCTGTGAGTCCAAAATGACACCCAGGCTGCGCACAGTTACCCCATTCAGGACCAGGGAGTCCCCCACACCCACCCGCCCCCTGTCCCCCAAAAACAGTACTCCTGTCTTGTCAGGATTCAACCTCAATCTGTTAGCCGTCATCCATCCTGCAACCGCCTCCAGGCACTCACACAGGACCTTCACCGCCTTTACTGGTTCTGATTTAAAAGAGAGGTAGAGCTGGGTATCATTTGCATACTGATGAACACCCAGCTCAAACTCCCTGATGATCTCTCCCAGCAGCTTCATATAGATATTAAAAAGCATGGGGGAGAGGAACCCTGAGGCACCCCACAAGTGAGGGCCCAGGGGTCTGAACACTCATCCCCCACCACCACTTTCTGAGCACAGCCCAGGAGGAAGGAGCGAAACCACTGTATAACAGTGCCCCCAGCTCCCAGCCCCTCTAGACGGTCCAGAAGGATGTTATGGTTGATGGTGTCAAAGGCCACTGAGAGATCCAGCAGAACTAGGAAACAGCTCTCACCTTTGTCCCTAGCCTGCCGGAGATCATCGACCAGGCAGTTTCAGTCCCATGGTGAGGCCTGAATCCCGATTGGAAGGGATCCAAATGGTCCGCATCCTCCAGGCGTGCTTGGAGTTGTTCAGCAACCACCTGCTCAATCACCTTGCCCAAGAATGGAAGATTTGAGACTGGGCGATAGTTGGCCAAATTGGCTGGGTCTACAGATGTTTTTTTAAGAAGAGGTTTAATGACCGCCTCTTTCAGCGGGTCTGGGAAAGCTCCTTCGCAGAGGGAAGCATTCACCACCCCACGAAGCCCATCGCTCAGCCCTTCCCAGCTTGCTTTTATCAGCCAGGATGGACTAGGATCAAGAAGACAGGTGGTTGGTTTCACTTGTCCAAGCAGCCTGTCCACATCCTCGGAGGTAACTGATGAAGCAATTAATGCATTTTTCAAACAAATAAATAAGAAGGCAAAGTTTCAATAAAGGGAGGAATTATATTGGAGTCATAGCACTCTAAGCACGGGTTTTGTTCGGCACCTAACACCATAGTTAGACATATATTATGTATGCAAGAGTTTACATCTGGAAATAGAGCTGCCTTCTGCTTTTGTGGCATAAGGCTACAAAAAGGTGCTCATTTATATTCTGATTTCCAGTTATGCCAGAGTGTCAGGGAACTGACCTCAGAGGGAAAGGAGGTGATAGGGCTCCCAGAGAATGGGAGAGACTCAACAGCCAAAGCAGGGACCAGCAGGGGGAGCGCGGGGTCTCTGGAGGAGGATCTCAGGGATACTGAGAGAGATGCAGCAGCGCAGGCAGGAAGCAGGGGGGAGAAAGGGGTGAGAGACACGTCCAGTGAAAATAGTGGGGAGGTGTCAGAAGCAATTGCAGGGAGACCCATGCTTCGTCGGAAGCTGTCACGTCGTGAGTCCAGGAGACGTGTTTCCGTTAAGGAACTTCTTTGTTGGAGGCGTTTCCGCAAACAGCCACTGTCGGACTCTAACAGTGACTAGAGCAGACATGTCTGAGGAGCTCTGTCACACACAGAGGTTTGTGGGGCCGCACAAACTCTGAAGGGGCACCATTTTAAGCACAAGCAGCTAATCATCCCCTAATAGCAGTCCGACAGTCTCTGTACGCTGCCTGTGCAGGAGAAAGCATCATGAGCGACCCAGCCGGAGCAGGGGGAGGAGCTGATCCAAGCTTGGAAGAAAGATGCCGAGCATTGGAGGTCCAACTGGCGCTGCAGACGGCGAGGCTCGAGGAGAGGAGGGCTCAAGATGCAGACAAGAAGGGGAGAACCACTCAGTTCCCCAGAAAGGTACCAGGATTGGTGCAGAAGTTTGGGGGGGACCCCAAGGATTACCATGCCTTTAGGACTGAAATGCAATATGCCCTGAATGTCCAGTTTGATGAGTTCCCTGATGAGGAATCTCGAGTTGCTTTTGTAATTGGGCATCTTGAGAAGGGCGCGCGAGACTGGGTTCGACCCCTGATGGCAACGCACAACGATATCCTAAAGGACACTATGAAATTTTTTCGTGCAATGGATATCATGTTTTCCAGCGACGTTGAGGAAGGGGCGGTGCGCAGACAGTTAATGGCTTGCAAGCAGGGAAGCAGATCTGTCCGTGAGTACTGGACTGAATTTACCATGCTGATTCACAGATTGGGGTGGGATTTATCGGCAGCACCCATTCAGATGCTATTTGAAGAAGGTCTTTCTTCAGCTGTGAAAGACGAGCTGGCCAGGAGCCCCAGGGCGGTGTCTATGGATCAGCTGACCAAATCTGCGCTGACCATTGGAGCGCGCCAGGAGGCAAGAGCCTTGGAGAGGCGGGAAGGGAGAGGGGAACGTTGGAAGGAGTTACGCATTCCAGACATTCCTGAGCCAGCTTTCCCGCCGGCAGAGCCGATGGAAATCGGAACAGCCCGCGCGCGCGCAGTTTCAAAGCCCAGTGAGGGGGCGAAGAAGGAGGGAAAGGGAGCCCGGAAATGCTATCTCTGCCAACAGCCAGGCCACTTTGCCAGAGTCTGCCCCCAGAGGAAGGAATGGCAAGGGATGGTGGGAACTGTTGAGGGGGAAGAGCAGGGAGAAACGGAGCAGGTAAAAGCCAACGCCTGGTTGCCATCAGGGCACTGCAGCCAGGCCAAAGAGCAGTGAAAGTGCCCCTTCCCCAAGTGCCAGTGCCAGAAGCTCCTCGACCGGCTCTAGTGATTGAAGTGTCGCTAGAGCTGCAAAATGGACACCCCCTAAAAATAAAGGCACTGTTGGACTCAGGCAGCTCCTGCAATTTTATGAGCAAGGAGTTTGCTGCTGAACACCAGATACAGACTATCCCTTTAAGCAACCCCCTGCAGGTGACCACGATCGATGGCAGGGAACTGTTGGGAGGAGGAGTCAGCTTGCAGACCATCCCAATGATAATGAGGGTGGCAAGGCACACAGAACTGATAGCGTTTAATGTGGCCACCTTGGGAGGTGCTCCCATTATTTTGGGAATGAGCTGGCTAGCCCTACATGATCCGCTGGTGGGCTGGCATCAAAGAGTGGTTTCCTTCGGTTCCGCACATTGCTTAGAACACTGCAGGGGGGAAAAGGGGTCAGCAGGGGCCCAAGCCACCCTGGCAGGGACTGAAGTAGTGGAGAAGGGGAAGGTGCCACCACAGTATGCTGATCTCAGCGACGTGTTCAGCGAGAAGGAAGCTGACCAACTACCTCCGCATAGACCCTTTGATTGCCAGATCAATTTACTCCCTGGAGCACAGCTTCCTGTAGGCAAGTTGTATGCCATGTCAGACAGGGAAATGCAGGAGTTGCGAGCGTTCATTGACAAGAACCTGAAGAGGGGCTTCATCAGAGAATCCAAGGCAGCGGGGGGTAGCCCAGTGTTTTTTGTGGACAAAAAAAACACGGACAAGCCGAGGCTGGTATGTGACTTTCGGGCCCTAAATGCAGTGACAGAGCCGGCGGCTTTTCCTATGCCCAGGATTGATGATATTTTGACCAGGGTGCGGAAGGGAAAGATTTTTACAAAGCTGGACCTAAGGGGGGCGTACAACCTGATACGTATAAGGAAAGGGGATGAATGGAAGACCACCATGTTCACCCCTTTGGGGGCATTTGAATACTTAGTTATGCCTTTTGGATTACAAACAGGCTCCGCGTGTTTTCAAGCTTTCATGAACCACGTACTGGGGCCTTTGCTCTACAAGAATTGCGTGGCCTTCTTAGATGACGTGTTGGTGTATTCGGAGAATGAGGAGCAACATGTGAGAGACGTCAGAGAAGTGTTGAGCAGGCTGCAAGCCAACCGACTGTGGGTGAAACTGGAGAAGTGTCAGTTTCATACCAAGGAGGTGGAATTCCTGGGGTACCGCTTGTCAGACAAAGGGTTGGCCATGGACCCCGGCAAGGTTCAAGCGGTGCTGGAATGGAAAACACCCAAGACCAAGAAGGATGTGCAGAGGTTCCTAGGGTTTGGAAACTTTTATCGTAAGTTCATCCGCAACTTCGCCCACCTGACGGCGCCCATCACGGACTGTCTCAGCAGCAAAAAGAAGTTTGTTTGGACGGGGGAGGCGGAGCGAGCGTTTGAGGAACTGAAAAGGGCCTTCGCCTCTGGCGAACAACTTCTACATGTGGATTTACAAAAAAAGCTGAGGGTCGAAACAGACGCGTCGGACCGAGCCATAGGGGCGGTGCTTCTTCTGCAGCCGGGGAAGGAGGGGTCGGAGTGGCGACCGTGTGCCTTCTTTTCGCGGAAGCTGAACAAGTCTGAGAGGAACTACACGGTGTACGACCGGGAACTTCTTGCAATTTATGAGGCCTTCCGGAGATGGAGGCACCTACTAATTGGTGCACAACAGAAGGTGCAAGTGTGCACGGACCATAAGAATCTAGAGTATTGGAGAACTGCGCGAGTGCTCAACCAACGGCAGTTGAGATGGGCCCAGGAGTTCTCCAAATTTAACTTTGAGATTTGTTACGTACCAGGCCCGGAGAACGTTAGGGCGGACGCTCTCTCACGCAAACCTGAATATTTGGAGGGAGAGGGTGTACCCGAAGAGACCCATGTCATTCCCGAGGACCGCTGGGTGTGTGGGGCGGCATTGGTGGGGCAAAGGGAACTGGTAGAGGGAACGGGGCAGGATGTATACGCCCAGGACAAACTCAGGAGTCTTAGGAGGGAGGGAGACAAACCCGGGGGTTTTGAGGAGAGAAATGGGGCGTTGTACTACAAGGGAGCGTTATACATACCTGAAGGGGAATTGAGGGAAAAGGTACTCAAGCAACTGCACGATAACCCCACAGCAGGGCATTTTGGGCAACACAAAACCATGTGGCTGGTTACCAGGGAATTCTGGTGGCCCAAGGTCAGGGAAGATGTGCGTGAATATGTGAGAGGGTGTGACCGTTGCCAACGAGCCAAGGGGGAGAGGCGGGCACCGGCAGGTTTATTAGAACCACTACCCACGCCGGAAAGACCGTGGGAGGCAGTGGCAATAGATTTTATGACTGATCTGCCCAGGTCCAAAGGGAAAACAGCCATTATGGTGGTGGTAGATCTGTTAACCAAGATGGCACACTTTATAGCCTGCTCACATGCGGTCACAGCAGAAGAAACCGCCAAATTGTTTGTGGAAAATGTGTTTAGGTTGCATGGCGCCCCCTTGAGGGTGGTTTCGGACCGAGGGAAACAATTTACTTCCAGGTTCTGGAGGAAGCTCATGAGCTTACTGCATGTAGAGGTTAATTTCTCTACTGCCCGTCATCCAGAAACCAACGGGCAGGCGGAAAGAGCTAATGGTGTCCTCCAGCAATATTTGAGGTGTTATGTTAATGACAGAGAGAATGATTGGGTGGAGAAGCTGGCGTTGGCAGAATTTGCTTACAACAATGCAGAGAACGTGTCCACGGGAATGAGCCCTTTTTTGGCCAATCACGGGTGTCATCCCCGAGCCTTCCCAGGGGGGGAGGGGGAGAACTGGAGCGTTCCAGCAGCAGAACAGTTCGTTGAAGAAATGGAAGCGATCCATCGCCAACTCCAACTTAATTTAAACCGGGCGAAGGAGGAATATAAGAGGCAGGCAGACAAAACCAGAAGGGAAGGGGAAAGCCTTAGGGTGGGAGACCAGGTGTGGCTGTCCACCCAAGGGTTACCATTTAAAGGAGGTTGTAAGAAGTTAAGACCCAAAAGACTGGGCCCATTTGAAGTCACGCAACAGGTCAACCCAGTGGCTTTCAGACTCCGGTTACCGAACCACATGAAGTTGCACCCAGTGTTCCACAGATCGTTGCTGTCACCGTATATAGGGGACAGAGAGGGGAGGGTCAATAGGGGACCAGCGATGGAGGAAAAAGAACACAGCTACCATGCAGCGGAGATCCTAGATTCCAGGTGGAAAGGAGAGCAAGTAGAGTATTTGGTAATGTGGGAAGGGGAACCGGAGTCGGAAAACACCTGGGTCAGGGCAGAGGATGTAGATGACGAGGTTCTAATTGAAACTTTTCATCAGAGATTCCCTCGAAAACCCCAGCCAGTGGCGAGGTTCCGGAGGGAATACTTCGCCACCACAGACGAAGAAGAGGAGTTGGAGGGGTTCTCTGATTCCGAGGTGGAGGAGGATTCAGCGAGTCGGAACAAAGACCGATGGAGGGAGATGTTCGAGACGTCGGAAGATGAAGAGGATTCGTTTCGGGGTTTCAGCTCCTCACCGCCCAGAGGAGAGGGAGGGGGCGGGGGGGAAGGGGGCCCTGGAGGGGAGGTGGATGTCAGGGAACTGACCTCAGAGGGAAAGGAGGTGATAGGGCTCCCAGAGAATGGGAGAGACTCAACAGCCAAAGCAGGGACCAGCAGGGGGAGCGCGGGGTCTCTGGAGGAGGATCTCAGGGATACTGAGAGAGATGCAGCAGCGCAGGCAGGAAGCAGGGGGGAGAAAGGGGTGAGAGACACGTCCAGTGAAAATAGTGGGGAGGTGTCAGAAGCAATTGCAGGGAGACCCATGCTTCGTCGGAAGCTGTCACGTCGTGAGTCCAGGAGACGTGTTTCCGTTAAGGAACTTCTTTGTTGGAGGCGTTTCCGCAAACAGCCACTGTCGGACTCTAACAGTGACTAGAGCAGACATGTCTGAGGAGCTCTGTCACACACAGAGGTTTGTGGGGCCGCACAAACTCTGAAGGGGCACCATTTTAAGCACAAGCAGCTAATCATCCCCTAATACAGAGGATCCAAAGGGAGATCATAAAAATACATATTGTGGTGTAGAAGGGAATTGGGAGAAATGGTATAAGGTTATCAAATCCTTTCTTTAACAAGTATGTGGTAAGTTTAAGAACACAGAAAGATCCCTCTTGGTTCAGGCTACAGTTCAGCCTTTTGTTCCCAAGGTGACGCAACCAGAAGGCCCCATGCAGGCTGTGCAGGCAGTAGCAAGATAACATCTTGTATAATGGCCAAGTCACTCTTCAGAGACAGCCCTCTTTAAAAGACAAGTTTTCAATAGACACCTAGATACAAAAATAAGAGACACTGGCCAAAGTCCACCCATTTTGGTGGTGGGCTTCACAGAGGAATAGCGTAGGTAGTGGTACATTGCCAAGCTTTCTGAAGGTGTCAGGATAAATGTGGTTGGGACTGCTGCAAAAAACCCAACAACCTAACAATATCCCTTCAGATGTCAAATGTGCAAGGTTGAAAATGTTTGTATGCTATGTTGGTGATAATAAAAGCTTTATTAAGTTACGGGGATGGGTGGGAATCTAACAATTATAACCCCTCACCATTCCATACAGGTTTCTCAGTTTAATGTCAAAAGAAACATATAAGAAAAACAACAACAGGCAGAGTAAGGGAAGCACTAGGACTCTGGTTTTGAAACATTTCCCCACCCATATGCACTGATGAACTAAACATATTTCACGCAAAAAAATATGTAGTTATAAGCAACTACAATCTTCTAGCCAAGTTGCCCTCGGAAACCTTGTTCTTATATATTAATAATAAAGATACCATATTGTTTTCTTTAATATTGGGTGCTCTGCTAGTGCTTTAAAATGACTGGAAACCAAATTAAAGTTAATACGTTGTCTAGCAACCCAGAGAAACAAACATTTAACTGTTTTCTTACAGTGCATGCCATTTACTTACTCCACGCAAATGAAACAAGCTCACTGCAAGGAGTAAGTTAATTGTCCCTCTTGAGAACGTGCTGGAGGTTTAGACTCTGGATAAGAGATGTGCCACTCCTTGTGAAAGTTATCTGAGCCTCATTAATTCTTTCTAGTCAAATCAACCCCTTCATTTTTACTCCTCCTTATGGAGTCCAGACCATGCCACAAGGTTGGAAGCATGAAATAAAGTAGTTCAAGAATATGGTGGGGGGGGGGGAGAGAAGGAGGAGGGAACAGGGAAAGGTCACATTTCCTACCATTTTTTTAAAAAGTCTTTCCCTGTTGCACTATAGAATGGATTATAATGATTCAATTATTAGACCCATTGCTCCAGAGCTCTAGTTGGGTAGAGGCCCTACTGCTGGCCCAGATTCTTTCTATTTAGATATTTATTAAGGTTTTCCATTAAAAAAACACCCAACATATCCATTTACATATCACATAGTTTGTCTTTTTTTAGACCTCCCACAACTTCTCTAGCAATCATTCGTAGTACAAATCTTATCCTCACATTCCTTTGTTACAATATTTCCATTGTGTTTTATATTTCTGATCTTATTTACCTTCTGGTAATATTCCCCATTTTTCACAAAGCTTCTTTAAGACACACTAGCGTTGTACCCTCCTCACATATATTTTTCAAATACTCCGTAAATTTCCCCCAGTCCTCAAAAAATCTATGGTCTTTTTGATATCTAATTTTACCCGTTAATTTGTCCAGTTCTGCATACTCAGTTAGTTTTGACCTCCATTCTTCCAGATTCGGGACCTCTTCCTGTTTCCACCTTTGAGCTAACAATGTCCTTGCTGCGGTGATCGCGTATTGAAACAGTTTGCTGTCTCTCCTACTTATATCCCTTCTTGTTATCCCCAGCAAGAAGGTTTCTGGTTTCCTAGCAAAGCTATATTTTAGCATTTTCTTTAGTTCATTGTATATCAGCTCCCAGAACCCCCTTACTTTTCTACAGTCCCACCACATATGCATAAATGATCCTTCTTTCTCCCTGCATCTCCAACACTTATTACAGGTCTTGTACATTTTTGATAGTTTTACTGGTGTCATATACCACCTGTAAACCATCTTCATTGTATTTTCTTTTAGTGTGACACATGCGGTAAACTTCAAGTTCTCATTCCATATTTTTTGCCAATCATCCAAATCTATGTTGTAACCTAGATCTTTGGCCCACTGAATCATAACTCCCTTCACCTCCTCACCCATTGTGTGCCATTCCAACAAAATTTTGTACATTTTAGAAATTATTTTACAGTCATTATTCACAATTTCTATTTGAAACTTTGAGTCTTTTTCTTTATACCCTTTTTCTTTCTCATCCTTTTTAAACATTTCATTTACTTGGCGGTAGTGCAACCAGTCATAGACGTAATTTTTTACTTGTTCATATGGTTTTAACCTCCACTTGCCCCCTTCCTTCCCCACCAAATCTGCATAGGTGGCCCAATCACTTCTCATATTAATTTTCTTAACTCCCATGACCTCTAGCGGGGATAGCCAATGTGGAACCCCTGGTTCCAATATATTTTTGTACCTGTCCCAGACTTCCAGTAACGATCTACGAAAAATATGGTTTTCAAATGAACCGTAGCCTTTCTTCTTTTCTTTCCAAAGGCGCGCGTGCCAACCAATTCTGGCATCGAATCCTTCCAGATCTAGGAGCTTTGTATTTTTTAATTTTATCCATTCTTTTAGCACTGCTGGCCCAGATTCTTAATTTTTTATGATGTTGGCGGTGGGTGTTAATAATGCTAGCCACCAACCTGAGTTTTGTAGTCTCATAGAATGGGGCTGACGGGCTGTGGGGAGTAGCAAAAGGAAAAGAAGAGTTGATGGGGGAATGCTCCATGAAACCAGATCTCTTATTTGTATTCCATTTTGGATGATACAAGAAGAGAAGCTACAATTCTGTGGTTCCGTTTTCCCGACTATATTTACATGGAAAATAGATGTATGAAAGTCAGAACTGCAGTTAGCACTGCAGTAAATCACATTGCCTCTGACTTAAATGGTTGTTCGCTGTCAGCAAAATGAAATGCTTAAAAAAAGGGATCCAGAGAGATTATTTTTTCCTAAACATCACCATCATTAAGGTTTTATATCCAGAGGCTGTTCCCCTTCCCCCGCTTCTGCTCAGTGTTACAGATTTATTTTTAAATATGATAGAGAGCCAATTACACGATGGGCATTTTTTTTGTCTTTCTTTTTTCATTACATAATGGTAAATGGAGTATGGGAGTTAAACCTGGGAGATCTCAGTCAAGTACACAAACTGGGTGGCCTTGGGCAAATCACTAGTGCTGTCACTCCATGTGTAAAGAATAGGAACCTGCCTGAAGTGTCCTCATGAGGGTGAACATAAAGATGGCAAATCAATTTGCACAATAAACCCTTCTCCGGATAATTTAGATTTTCATCAAAATGTGTCACATGGCAGCTGAAATGAGCTGAATTAACTCTAGTGTACAGATAGACTTTCAGTATGGGACGTATTGCTTTTCAGACATCATCTGCCATTGTTTGGAAAAGATGGATGTTTCTGAAAGTGAAAAAAGACTTCATTCAAAAAACAGACTGGAAAATGAGCCTTAACAATAGATCTTTATTAGAAAGGGCACCGGACTGCTATGCATGTTCCACTTGTTCATAGTATTGTATCGTTCTGAGTCAGCTGGCTCAGGCAGGAATAACAATCAGAGTTCTGTACAGCAATAATTGCTTGCTGAGGCACTAATTGGAACAAATTGCCCCCCAGGGGTAAAACATTGCATGATCTTTGCACCATTGAATCTGTCCATTTCTCAAATACTGCAGTGAGATTTGAATGCAATACAATTGTGATCATGGTACTCAAGCAGGAAAGAGGTAGGCAAGTGAGTAAGATCTGTATCATTTTCAAGATTTTCACCTCTGAAGGATTACTTGCTAATTAGTCATCTGATGTATGATGAGATAAAGCAAAGGACTGAGTGTAACAATTTACTTGACAAAAATAAAATGTGGTTTGCTTCCCTAGTATTTCACAGAGTACTTTCTCCTGTATGAACCTCCTCCACTCCCTCGCAAGGCCTTAAGGTTGACTAGTATAGCCTACTCTGCTTTACTTCATTTAATGGTGTATGGTTATTGTCTGCAAGAAGAAGGGACATTTTGTGGTGGTGCCAGAGTTGTGGATAACTCTTCCCAAGAAATGTGCACATCAGGGGTAGCCAATACAGTATGACTGTTGGCCATGCTGCCTAGAGCTGACAGAAGTTGCAATCCAACATCTGTAGTACACCAAACAGGCTTCTGCTTATGTCTGTTCCCTGGTCTCCTTTCACAGACAGGTGAAAACACTTTTAATTCTGCCAGGCTTTTAGGGGTTAGGGGAGATTCTGTTTCTATGTAGTTGTAAATTTTGTTTTTTGCTTAGCTGTTTTTCTATTTTATTAAGATTTTTAATGTGTAGTTTTTGAGGGTTACAATTATTAGATATATATATATATATATATGCTTGCAAAAGGGCTGTTTTGATGCTAAACTATTACTTCAAAGGACACACCCAGATCTTACAAGAACAAAAATCATCTTGCTAGATTTGACTACAGGTTCATCTAATCCAGGATGCTGTCTTCAACATTAGCTGGTTAGATGCTCCCAGGATGCTTACATGACGGGAGACAACCATTCCAGTTTCCCAGAAGTTAGCCCCATTGAACCAACAGGATTTACTTCCAAACACACACATAGGATTGCATTGTTAGTTTTTACAGAGCATTCATGGTTTCCAATGTTTTTTCAGTCATGTTCTGTGATTATTTTTCTGGGTTGATGGAATATAAAATAAATTAATAAAACAACAACATACATACATACATTTGCAGCAGCAGCTTTTCCAGTGTGGTTAGACAAAGTACTATTAAGCCTAATTGGAGCTCCTTTGTGTTTAATAGGACATTTCCTAAGTACAGCTGCTGCCAGTTTTATGGTTTATTTATGAGTGTCAGGGAGGGAACTAATATTGAATGGCCTATTAATTGCCCTTGAATAACCCTGCTTGATTGCCTAGTGTCAGTTTCTGTTCCTATGACAGAGAGAGGGAGTAGAAGGCTTTGATTCTGTTTGCTTGGTTTTCTTTCTTTCATTCATTATTTCCTCAATGTTTCATTCTCATTTTTATAATGATACGGTATAGTTGTCCAGTTCCACCTGAGCTTGGACGCCACAGGGGAAACAGACACAGTGACCAGTCTATGCCAAGGTCAAGCTGAGAGCAGACAAGAGCAGGACCTTGGACAGCTCCAGCAGAGCCTTGTTCTCTGAAGCTACAGGTGTTGCCTCTGCAAGGAGCTAGAGAATGGGTTGGCAAACTAAGGCCTGCGGGCCAGATCAGGCCCAGTTGCCTTCTAGATCTGGCCCGCGAACGGTCCAGGAATCACCGTGTGGATCGCCAGTGTGTGGGTCACCAGCGTGCACGTTCTTTCCCTCTCCCTCACACGGCGGCACTTTTCTCCTCTTATCCCAGGCCAGGCGCTGTTGAAAGCAAGAGTTGGCTCTCCCGCCTGAAGGGGGCGTGTGACACCAGCTGCTGCTTTTCCCCCCTCCTGCTCCTCCTGCCTCTCCTTCAGTCCGCCCTTCCTTCCTTCTCCATGCCCCTTTTCCGCACCGCTTCCTCGCTTGCTTGCTTTCTTCTTCGCCACCTCCCTCCCTCCTTCATTCCTCCCACGGCATTCAGGCGGGTTGTTGCGGTGGCCGTGGTTGTGGCCGCTGCTTGCAGGTTGGCAGGCAGCTCTTCCTTCCCCGTGGTGCAGCAGCAGCAGCAGATGGTGGGTAAAAGCTCCGGCGATGCCCCGGTTCCCCTAACTCTGTCCATGGCTCCTCCGTTGGGGCTGCTACTTCTGTCTTCACCAGCCAACACAACCTCCTACCCTGCCACGGTGACTGACTGGCTGGCTGGAGAAGCCCAACTGCGGCTATTGGGATGACAACTGGGACAGGTAAAGTGAAGCATCTTCAGGCCTCTTTGCAGATGGATGAAAATCATTCTCCCTCCCAATATAGTCCGGCCTCCCACAGGGTCTGAGGGACAGTGGTCCGGGCCCCTGCTGAAAATGTTTGCTGACCCCTGAGCTAGGGTCAATGGAAGCCTTATGGAGGTTTGCCAGACCTAATGTATGGTAAGCTCTGCCTCCCTGGAGGAACCAGCTGGCTGGTTAAATGTCTCTCACCCTATTTTGTAGGGAGATAGATGGTGGGGCTGTGTCGTTTGGTCAGGAAGGTCCCCAGTAAGGTACAGGAGGTAGCCTATAGCAGTGTTTCCCAACCTTGGGTCTCCACCTGCTGTTGAACTACAATTCCCATCATCCCTGACCACTGGTCTTGCTAGCAAGGGATGATGGGAGTTGTAGTCCAAAAACAGCTGGAGACCCAAGGTTGGGAAACACTGGCCTATAGGTCCTTCTCATAAGAGACCTCCACCATCCATTGCAAGATTCTTGGTTGTGAGTCATGACAATTATTCCACTACTAAAATTATAAGAAAAAAATTGAGAGAAAATCAGTAACTAAAGCCTCCTCTCCTCTGGTCAGCAGAAATAGAAACCGACCCTGCAAATTTTCAAGGGGAAACGGAGATACACTCTTTAACACTAATTTTCCACCAACTCTCATATGAAAACAATGGCATGTAGGAAACATTTAGCCAGTGTTCCTGAGACCCTTTGCTAAATAGGCTTATCTGTGAACAAACATTATAGGATGATATTGGCCATAAGGAAGGGCAATGGTCGATGATATAGTAGTACAATATATGCTTGTGTGGGAACTACATTTCAACTCTGTTTCACCTAAATTGTGGGAAAGTAATACCTCAGTGGCAGACTAAAGGGCTGTAGAGTATTCTTTTTAAAAAATCTAGATAGGTTCAAACATATATTTTTGCTAGATCTGGAAAGCTCATTATAGCAAGGGTATCATTATAGCATAAGGAATTCATGTCTGTGTTCAAGAAACCTATGTGGAACCTATGCAACTCTGTTAGTACTAGTAGATCTTGTTGTGTTAGTGGTGAAATGAGTGGAGCCCATTGGAACTTCCCAGGATAGGATTGTTACCCTTAATCCTTCTCCTCCTCCCTTTTTTTAAACATAGGCTTCTTACAGCAAGAAGATGAAATATAATGATTTCCTTAGGATGCAATCCTGACCACGCATACCTGGAAGTAAGCCCCACTGAATTCAAACAGACTATGAGTAGACATGGTTAGGATTGTGCTGCTAAATTTTATTTTATTTTTTCATTTTAAACAGAAAGTCTTCTTTTGAGACTAGTTCTTACCAGTACATTTCAGTATGGGCTGGAGCTTCTCAGTCATGCAGACCATAATTAATATCTTTTACATTAGAGCTGAACCACAAACCACAGCTTTAAAGTATAACTTTTTGAAATCTTGATCTGGCAGTGTTCACCAATGAGTACTTTCGTACCATGGAAGTTGAATGGCACTGCAAATAAGATTAAGCAGAAAACCAAAGCAAATAACTTGCAGTTTGGAAAGCAGAAGTTGGGCCTTGGGTAGAAAAAAGACTGCTCAGCTTTAACAAACTCTATTTAAAAAGTCAGGACTGTCCAACAAGTGGAAACTCTGTGTAATACTGTTTATTTGAAACCTAAAGTAGTTTAGCTTGTATCAATAAATTAACTCATTTAGATGTCATTTAAGCTGACCTAAATGAGAACTGAAGCAGTAACAACCCTGGTTTAAGTACATATTGGATCCTTAAACTCAGTCATAGCAAGCCTCACTCAACCAAGAAAACTAACAAAACCAACTGTTTGCATTCTCCATTTGTAACCAAGGAAAGTAAAGACACATATACTGGCATTGCTTTCACTCATTCTTGCTCCCAAATTGAGGGTTCATTTCACACTTAACATGTAATAAGTTTGCCGTCAAACATACCGTAAGTTTGCAGCACAATCCTACACATTCCTACCTCAACCCATTAAGGCTTTTTAGACTCATCTACCCATGTACTATCTGAAACCAAAGGCGTCCATTGGTTGCCAGATGTGAAATATATTGGCATTATTTTCAGCTCTCTTACCCTGCTACTAGAGGCATGTAAGCAGAGACTATATGGCCATCTGTCAAAGATGCTGTTGTTGCTTCCCACATTGCAGATTCTGCATTCAGCAAGAGGTTGGAGTAGACAAGTGCCAAGATCCCTTCAAACTCAGATTCCTCAGATGTAAATCCCTTCCTCAAATTTCAATAGAATTAAAGATAATGTAATTTACTTAAAGTAGGGATTTTAAATGAGTGGCAGTTAGGAAAGTGTTGCATTTTATTTTTTGTTATCTGCAGTTTTATGTGCCTCTGCTCCCATTCCATAGTTCAGTGGAGATTTGAAGCCGAACTTCCAATTGTTTAAACCATGGGTCGGCAAACTACGGCCTGCGGGCTGGATCAGGCCCAACTGTCCTTTGGATCCCGCCTGCAGACGGTCCTGGAATCGCCGATGGATTGGCATGATTGTTCAGGCTGTGCCATATTTTTTTTTTGCAATTTTTTTCAGGCGCCACCCCCCCCACACACACACCATGGCAGTGCCCCCTCCCTCCTCCTGGCTTCTCCCTGCCCTGTGGAGGAAGGGAGCTGGGCTTTGATTGGTGCCATCCAATTTGAAGCCTCTCCGTGGCCCAGACTCGCCACCCGCCCGCCAGCCTCTCTGTGCATGGCCGCGCTGTGGGCGCGTCGTGGGGCTTCGGCTGGAGATTGGTGCACCTGCTGCCCCCCCCCCCGCCTGGTGCCCGGGAAAGCTGGCCCAGAAAGGAGAGGCACTGCCACCAGCTCCCAACCGCAGGCAAAGCAGTGGAGGAGGTAGGAAAGCGGGGGATGGGAGGGGCTGGAGGAGAGGGGGGAGACAGAGAAGCCCCCCCCCACGTTGCATGTGTGTGTGCACCACAAGGTCTGAGAGGCCGTGATCCGGCCCTCTCCTAAAAACGTTTGCTGACCCCTGATTTAAACTCAGCACTGTCTCCACAGTACTATACATCATACCTGTCAATGTTTCCCCTTTTTAAAGGGAAATTCCCTTATTCCGAATAGGATTCCTCACAAGAAAAGGGAAAAGTTGACAGCTATGCCATATATTTTGGAAGAAGTACAGGCACACATATATGCAGGGCTTTTTTTCAGCCTGACCTCAGTTCCAGCAACTCTCAGGTGGCCACCATTGCCATTCTAAGAGAATGAGGGATATGTTCATGGTGAATTCCGGTACCTCTTTTTCTGGAAAAATAGCACTGCATATATGTGATCCTGATCTGAAATGCACATATTGAAGTGGTTGGTGAAATTTGGACTCTGTACACATACAGGTCTGCTGCAGCATCCAAACCTGAATTAAGGGTAGAAATCTCAGAAGAGAATGTGCAGGTTTATAACTGAACTATGGCTATCACTGGAACTATGGTGTTCTCTAGGAGAAGGCACCCATAATATGTTGCAGTGTTGGCATTACCTAAAATAAGGTTGTTCATTTGAAATCAAGGACATCTGGTAACTCTGGACTCAGCTATACAGCTGAGCTATACAGCTGTATAGCTATACAGTTTTAAGTGTGTTTTAAGTCTAGTATACAGTGTGACACTAGATGGTGAGCCTTATAGAAAATTCAACGTATTTTTAAAGATGCATTTATTTAAAATGCATTTTCAGAACGTTTTTTTTATGTGTGCAGAGCTAGGGATCTGGATTTGTAGCTTGCATCTCTCTCTGGCTCTCTTGCAGAGCACAGATAACTATGGCAAAATGCAAGAGTTTCTTAGCTGACAGTTAGGAAGAATACCAGATGCATATTCACAGGGTAAACTTCTGTGGACAAACTCTACTCTCTGGCAAAGGAATAAATATCAAGGTAGTTTGGCAAACTCCTTCAGTCTCATTCCAAAGATACTATCTCTACCTTCCTTTGTACTCAGTTAAGGGCCTAATGACCTTTATGGGGGAAATTGCATTAGATCCAAAATAGAGATAATCCCGACTTCTACTTACCTGGGAGTAAGCCCCATTGAATTCATTAGGAATTACAGCTAGCCATGTGTTACTGTAATTAATGAGAATTAAAGTCTTGCTGACCACCTTCAGCCCCCATCACTTTCAACGTGTGTACTCTAAATATGACCTATCCTAATATTTATATGCTACAGATAAATACACTGCAGTAGGACTTCTACACAGAAAAGATCCCGGGGTGCTTCCAAACAGATGTTTATTTTGGGATTGGTGGTCCTCTTCATGTGTGCACGCTTTTTTGCAGTGTACATATGACACCATAGTTATCAAAATGCCAGTCTGTTATTTTCCTCCCATTTAGAACTTGCACACGTAACCCCCTTAAAACACAACTAGGTTGTACTTTTTCTCAGTTCATATTGAAGCTGTTTTTTGGGGGGGGGCAGGAAACACATCAAAATGCAATATTTCATAAGAAACTACAGGATATATAAGGCATAGATATGAACTGAGTCAAATGTCCTGCATTCACCACTTCCCAAACCAGCAGATGCAGAGGAACGCATGGGGGTGTATACAGCCTTAATCTGGACTGACCGTTTCCAGAAGAACTCTAAAAGTTTTTTTAAAACTGTTGCCAATGACCTGATTGAGATATTGGTGGGCATATTTTGGGATATGAATATGAGCACTATTCTCTGCAAGCAGGTTGCCTGGAAAACAAAGTACCGTATATGAGATCATAGGCTGTTCCAGAATCATAGAGTTTCAAGGAATTTTAGGATTATCTAGCCTCTCCCAGCTTCTCCATCAACAAACGAGTAAAAATCACATGCTTGTGAACAGCCACAGCTTCATCTGCTTGTTTTAGATACTACAATTCTTCGCAACATGAAGGATTATAGTGAATACTCCCATCTTAAAACCTCTCAACAACAAATCCTAAATTAGCAGTGGGAAACATTCCAAGGCTTTGCGTCAGAAGAGAATCACAGTATTCAGAACTTTATTGTTTTGGATATCTCTCAAGATCAGGCTGTGTGTGTGTGTGCGCGCGCGCGCATGAGAGAGAGGGAGTGTGTGTGTGTTCATGTTTTGAAAGAGGCCAAAAATAATCTTTTTAATGGAATATTATTTATTTCACTGCCCTGCAAGCAAAATATATTGCCTGATATATTAGATACCAAAGCAGGTAGTATCGAATTCCAACTCTTTAGATCAGGAATGTGCTAGCTTTCAAATTTGCATAACCAAAGGAGTGTCTGCCAGATAAATATACGGTAATCTACACACGTTTATTAATAATTGTTTTTAGACATAGTACCAAAAGAACGTCTGCAATTACATTGTTGTGTTAATAAGGGTACACCATTAATGATTCAGACAGCATGATAAACATTGAATTAATAATTCCTTTGGAACATCCAGACCAGAAATGCTAGTAGCTATTCAATGCATTCTAGTGAGTAAGTGATACTTGGCAAACTCTGTGTTGAAGGCTTGATCTGAGTCAAGAAACTGCTTTCTGGAAACAAGCAAGGCCCCAGGATTCAAAGTCTTAACAGGGAGGAAGTAGATGTACTGTAAAACTCCCAGTGAGTTTGGATGTTTGGTACAGTGACCTGTCATATTAGGAATATTCAGGCATTTCCTGAATGCTAACAGTTTAAGGAGATGGGTGGGGTGATCTAGGGATGGAGTTCCAAAACACAGGTACCACCATTGCCTTTTGTGGAATCAGATACCTAGTGGCCACCAATACCTAGGGAGCGTAGGCACCTAAAGTTACATACTCAACTGGGTGCCAGATGCTGCAGTGCCTGCCTAAGGAACAAGGATGACTCTGGAATAAAGGGATACTCATAAGTAAGCTACTCCTCACTTGTAGACCCAAGCAACATGGATGGTCCACAGCTGTGTTGTCAGACTGTGATTCTGGCCCTGATCCACTCTTAGCTGCTCTGCCTGTGAGTCACCTGGCTGAAGATGTCAGCAAGGTGTTGGCTCTATGGTGATGTTGAATGGAATGTCCTTATTTTAATCTCAGGAATGTTGGAGCATATGGGTCATCAGAACTCTGATCTCATCTTCAGGTAAGTCCTATCCAAGCAAACACAGATGATGGATGGCTTAATAATTGAACTCTGTTCTGGTACAAGGCCTATAGTAAGTTCATGGAAGGAACGTTTCACATCTCTTTCTCCTTCTCCCTGTGCCCCCTGAAAAGCATTGGGAGGGTTGTGGGCTCTGCTGGACCATGTGAGATGGGGAGTGGTGGCTGGCTGGAAGAACTGCTGGATTCCTGGAGATCAAATGCAGCAGCAATCACATTAACTGCCTAAGCTCAGTTGCTTATTCCAGAGATAAGCCAAGGCTTTGACAGGATGGTGTTCTATGATCACCAAAATCTCATTGAGGGCATTCTAGAAACTAACAGGAATCTAATCCCAGCCAAATCAAAAGACAGAAATAGGACACCAATGTCCCCTGGGTATCTCAGCAACAGTGTTGAATATTTAGCCATCATGACTGATGTAAAATACTGATGTTTTTTATTAAATTAATAAATATTCCTTAGATATCTTACAACAAAACAATATGAAAATAATTAAAATCAACAATGAAAGATAGCCAAAAATATGTCCTTACAGCAGAGATGGCAAAGAACAATTTACATAGTTTCAAAAAACACAGTTGAAAAACCAGGGAAGAGTACAAATGTCTTGGCCTGGCGACAAACTGGCTATATAGAATTCATCCCTCTGGGGGCACTATTCCAAAGCCTGGGAGCCACTACTGAAAAGGCCCTTGGTAGACACTTACCTCGCTTCATTTGGCAGGGGCACCCAGAGCAGGGTCTTCAGAAAAAGATCTTAGGGCTTAGGTAGGTGTGTGCTGGAAGAGGAGAAAGGTGATGCATTTGGCTCTTTTGAAGCCATGTGGAGTTACTTGTCCTTGCCCAAAGTGTTTCACACATGCATTGTTGATTGTCAGGTGAACAAGGAAGATGTGGCTATTCCAGGGCCATTGACAAGGATGGTGCTATATTTCAAACAGTTATAAAACACTGCAATCCATACACACACATATAAATCCAAAGTATATTTGCAAATACAAATATTTGGGTCATTATGCAATTTTAGTCAATTAGCTAAATTGACTAATTTGAATTGAAATTATCCCATTAGCAGAGGAGTCACCAATGTGGCACCTGTGACTCTCAAAATATTGAAAAAAAGTGTGACTTACAACACAAGAAACAAAAGCTGTCATTGTTAGGAGGAATCACCTTACTTCATATTTTCTTTTTCATTGTTAGCATAATGCTCTGGAACCCGTGCTATTTTTCTAGGGGGGGGGGGAAGGTGCTAGAACTCACCACGAACACATCTCTTATTCTCTTATAATAGCAATGGCTACCACTAAGAGGTGCTGGAACTGAATTTCAGTGAGTTCCCGCTGGAAAAAAGCCCTGCCTAGAACCAAGCGTTCCAGAAAACAAAAAGTCTGTTCTCAGTAGTCAGCCGACTGATAAAAATACAATAAAAAAATAATAATAATACAATAAAAAATGCTCAGCTCCACTGATAGTAGCTGTCAACAATAAAAATCTGCTACACACTACACAAATGAATCAACTTGAGCTTTAGATGTTTAGTCAAATGCAAGGACAAAAGCTTGCAGCCCTAAAAACACATATTCTGCATATCTCCCAGCAACCCACAGGGGGGAAATTGAGGCAACTTCCCAAGATGATCATGTGATTCCTGCTGCCTGCTTTGACTTCCCCCTGCCCACTTGTGACCAGAAGTTTTCAAGTGTCTCCCTTTGACTTTATAGGCTTCCTGGGGGCTTTTGCTACTGGTGTGTTTAGAGCTCACTCCATCATTTCCTTTCAAGAGCTGCCGAAAATGGCACTTTGGAGGAAACAGATGGGCTGAGTGTGGCAGTTAGAAGGCTTATTATCACCCTGAAATGGTTTCTATAGCAACTAGAGAGATGCTGGCTCATTGGTCTACCCTCCTACAGGAGTAGGTGATGGCTCATCAGACTGGCAGGTATGTGGAAAAAGCTCTGGGCACATCCTTCCACTCCTCCCCAAAACCTATTTTTAGATGGCCACGGAAATAAAGTAAATGCACATTCATACATGGCCATGCCCAGGGGTGGTTTTTTTTTGAGCAGGAACTCAGGGGAACGGAGTTCCCTTACCTTTTAAAAATTAAATAATAATAATTATTTTTGCCTGGGGGGACTGGAACAGTTATAAACCCAATAACTGACCCAAAAATTCACCTATATCTGTAATCGATAAAGTTGTGGCTATTTCTAATCCAGATCATTGTCTGCTTGAGTATATTAATCACATCTTACATTTAGCCTCTCTCTCTCTCTCTCTCTCTCTCTCTCTCTCTCTCTCTCTCTCAGTGTGTGTGTCTCACTGGGACTGAACCTGCAATAAACTAACCAACATGCATTCATTTAAGACACATTTAAAGCGCATGCCCCCATCCCAAGAATCTTGTGAACTATAGTTTGTTTAGGGTGCTGGGAATTGTAGCTGTGTGTTTAAACTTCAGTCTCCAGGATTCTTTGGCAGGGGGAGGTGCCATGCGCTTTAAATGCCCTTTACATGTATGGTGTGGATGTGACTTCAGACATCCTGGCAACCACAACTCGTGCCTCCAAAATGTGGATGTGCCTCGATTCCAACTCATCCTGCTAAGCCAGTCTCACCAAGCCAGTCTGATGTGGTTGGGAAGGGAAATTTATTCGGAGCTCACTGTTGACTCTAATGGACATGTTTATACCTCTGCCATTTCAGGGAACTCAATGTGGTGTACATGGTTTACCCCTCCTCATTTAATCCCCACAACAACCTTGTGAGGTTAGGCTGCGAGGCAGTGAGTGGCCCAAGGTCACCCAGCAAGCTTCAAAGCCGAGTGAGGATTCAAACCTTAACCCAGCACTCTAACACTGGCTCTCAATGGAATTTGGAGTGCTATTTCTTTCCTGCCATGACACCACCTCCAGCCATTTTCCTTCCCATGCAAACACTGTGCTCCTAGCAATATCGGAGAACAGCCTTTACCAAAGGTGTCATGGACTTTGAAGACGCTCAAACTCAGGTCAAAATGGAGAAACATGCTAAGAGGAAGGCACGCTTGGCAAACCCTCACCATGATCAACTCCCATCTGGAAACATATGTCTCCACTGTGGAAGGACATGTGGATCCAGAATTGGCCTCCACAGTCACTTATGGACTCACTGTTAAAACCATGTTCATGGAAAACATTCTTACTCGGCTACAAGTGATTGCCAAAGAAGAAGACGTGGGCATAACTTGAAGGTGAGCTCTACATGACTTAACTTTTTTGTAAGTAATGCCCTTGCTCATCTTGTAGCAAGTTGTATTGGTATTCTGTATCTTTCAAGTTTGACTGCGGTTATTTTTTTTACTTTGAGCATCTATGTAGCTCTCATCTTTCCTAATATATTCCTCTGCCCCTCCTGCTGTTCTGCTTGCCCCTTGCTCCAACATAACATCCTTTAATTTTGCTTCCTCTTAGGAAAAGAAAAAAAAGCCCAGTTCTGTTACATTTAGTATGAATTTCTTTGCTCGCTCTGTACCCTAAAAAACAATGTTTGATTTTGTAAAAAGTTCCTGACTCCTTCAGGGTGTAACACAAGAAAAACACATTCGTAAGCAAAGAAACAACAGCAGTGAACAACAGCACCGTGTTGTAATGAACCATTGTTTATTTACTATAACATTTAATTGCTCAACTTTAATCATAAATGCAGTATCATGTTATTCGTCAGGAAGACCTTTTGCCTGGTTAGCTGAGTCATATAACCAAGCCACATATTTATAAGTCTATGAAGAGGTGACCATCCAGTTGTCTATGGACAGTAGCTTGAGCTCCAGCAACAAGAGGGCAAAAACTTGTGCCTCACTTTCATGGGTGATGCTTAAACTGATTTTAAAGTACAGTAATCTAAATTTATGGGACGTGGGTGGCGCTGTGGGTAAAACCTCAGCGCCTAGGACTTGCCGATCGTATGGTCGGCGGTTCGAATCCCCGCGGCGGGGTGAGCTCCCTTCGTTCGGTCCCAGCTGCTGCCCACCTAGCAGTTCGAAAGCATTCCTAAGTGCAAGTAGATAAATAGGTACCGCTTTATAGTGGGAAGGTAAACGGCGTTTCCGTGTGCTGCGCTGGTGCAGGCTCGCCAGAGCACCTTCGTCACGTGACCCGGAAGTGTCTCCGGACAGCGCTGGCCCCCGGCCTCTTAAGCAAGATGGGTGCGCAACCCCAGAGTCGGTCACGACTGGCCCATACGGGCAGGGGTACCTTTACCTTTACCTTTTAATCTAAATTTGCCTTCAGTGATTGCTCATCTGTATTGTCTCATAGGCATACACTGTTACAGTGCTTCAAATAACACCAGGGAGACTCCTGTGTGACGTTGCACAGTGAAAGAGCACTTGCGTTGCAGGGAGGTTCCTGGTTCAGTCCCTAGCACTTCCTGGAAAGGCGGGGAAAGACCCAGACTGAAACCCTGAAGAACTGCTGCCAGTTACTGTTGACAGTATTTGACTCATTCGACCAATGATCTGACTTAGAATTGACAGCATTCCATTTAACATTTGTTAAAAACCCCGAGGCATTTTTGTTGGGGATTGCAGGGAAAGACCTGCCAAAAACATTGAAAGACATTTTCATGTATGCGACAACGGCCACGAGAGTTCTTGTAGCGCAAGGATGGAAGACTGAAGAAACCCCAACTAAAGAATCATGGCAAGAAAAATTGATGGACTATGCAGAACTGGCAAAATTGACATATAAGCTACAGGACAAGGATAACTGTGACTTTAAGGATGAATGGGAACCTTTCACAAAGTATCTGAAGGCGCAACAAAGTGAACTGGACTCCTTGGCAGGTTTTGAATAAATATTCAGTTTTTTTACTGATAATAATCAGCTAAACAGTTTGAAGATCTATACAACTTTGTAACATGCAGAAAACAGCATCATTGGAGAAACCAAAGACTGGAACTGAGGGAAGTCGGGTTGGGTTCTGTGGGGGGGAGGGGGGAGGAAAAATGGGGGGGGAAATAAGGATATGTTTTTGGATAATATGGCTTGTTATAACTTTGAATAAAAATAAAAATAAAAAATAGAATTGACAGCAAGATGTCTTATACCATCTTCATAGCTTTGCCCTTCCCCAGAGCATTATGGAGAGCACAGCCAATATCCTTCTAAATGTTTCCCTCATCCATGGAGAGAACGACATGAAGGGGAGCTGGGCATACAGCTGGGCATTTGCAGTCAAAGCATAGCCATTTCCATATGCATTCATTATATTTCTATGCTGCTTTTCATTCACACAAATCACAAAGCAGCTCACAAACAACAAGCAACAATAACATAGTAGAACATCACAATCACAACATAAATCATATAGAACAGTGTTTTCCAACCTTGACTCTCCAGCTGTTTTGGACTACAACTCCCATCCTCCCTAACTAGAAGGATCAGTGATCAGGGATGATGGGAATTGTAGTCCAAAAACAACTGGAGACCCAAGGTTGGGAAACTTGGATATAGAATAAATAACAAATAGCCAGTAGAACAATGGCAAAACTAACTGGCCGTAATGGTGATGAGAAAGGTATGTTATCGGTTGCTCCCAACACCTGTGTGACAGAAAACGCCCCACAATATTACATAATAATAACCACTCCCCGCTTAAAATGGGGGGCGCCCTTTGCGTGGACGCGTGCAGCCCCTAGATCTGGAGCGGCTCCAACAGCATAGGCTTGGCTTTGCCTTTCCTCAGGTGGGATACCTGGAGGTCTCTGCCTACCTCAGTCAGTTGTCCAATCCCACCTGGGGGAAGCGTTGCCAAGGAGACCAGGCCAGGTAGGGGAGGGATTACCTGCCCACACAATAGAGGGAGGATCTTACCTAGGAATCCTCACTTGGCTCCAGAGCTTCTCCCACCCTACCCACCCTCAGTTAAGGTCTTATTTTGCAGGTTAACTTTTCTTCACAGGTTTTGCAGGTTAACTTTTCTTCACAGGTATGCGGGCGCTGCTACGTTAAGGTCGCTGTTAAAGGGCCGGAAAGGAATTTCCCTGCATTGGCAGGTTTCGCCTTTCCTGTAGCAAAACGTCACAACTTTGGTGGTATCAGGCCTTGGGTGGAATCCTTTTGTCCATCTTCCTCTTGCGGCGGCGATACCAGGGTTCCCCGTTAAAGGGGTTTTCTGAAGGGAGGCTTTGGCCGTACACCGAAAGGTCGTCATTGCTCTCTCCTGCGGCGGCGGCGTTACGGGGGCGGCCATTTCTGCTTGAACATATGTTCTCCAGAGCCGGCCCATCCCTCCCCCCCACACTGGATAACCTTGATGCTCCCTAGGTCCCTGGCTGGGGACCGGGGAGGGAGAACGCCCAATGCCTGAGCCAAGGTCTACCCACATTTGAAATTTAATAAAGTTGTGGCCAATTTAATCCCATAGCACGTTGTCTTGAGTCGTTATTCCACATGACGGGGGGACCGTGCAGGATCTGGGGACTCCGCCTGTCCACACAATGTATAAAATTGTGAGCAAGCTCAGAGTGGATGGATGGATGGATGGACTGAGAGGGAGACAGGTGACCCACATTCATCCACTACTTCTCCCCTTAAAACTAAACCTCATTTCCCCTTTTTCCAAATGCACATCTTAGCACAGCCACCAGCTGGGCTAACCAAAGCTTTTAGCTCCCTTGTAAATAATAAACAGCTGATGGATGTATCATTTCCTCTTCCACTAAGGTTGCAAATCTTTTTCTGCAGGCTCTTAATGCCTACAAAATCCTCGCTGTTAAGAGGCTGCTCTGCCCACACAGCTGTGTCTGTGTCAGAGGAATAACATGTTCCCTGCTGTATCGTGTATAGTTTTTCTTCTGTAGCAAGAGGAAAATGAAAGCTACTCAAAAGCAACTTCTTGATCAGCTTGAGAAATATACATTATAGACAGCAGGGTGATCAAAGGGGTATGTGCTGATTCATTGGTTATATTCATCTATAAAGGTGTATGTGTCTCACGTGTACAATTCTGATAGCTTCTAGGGCTGTGAGCAATTATTAGAAAGCCTTAAAAGGGTTCTAGAATTGTTACATAGGCGGTGCACTGAAAAAATGAAAGATTTATTAAAGAACAAAATCATTACGGATGAAAAATCAGTAAGGATGATTTTTTTCGACATTCAAGATGATGGGGAATAGGAAGTGTGGCTGACTTACACTTCCTGCTCTCTATGATTCTTTATCATATCTGAACTGGAGATTGTACAGCCAGCTTCCCTTGCACTAAGATGCATCAGTGATTCCTACATCAGAAGCATGCACACATATCTCACAGCTGAGGAGATGCATGTGCTTCATTTTGGACATTGCACAGAAGCAGAGAGAAGAGGAATAAGCGTTAATCACTTGTACTTTCTGCCCCTTCCCCAGATGTCAAAGGAAGGGTACCCTCAGAGAATAGTGGACAAACTGAGAGCTTAGAAGCCTGCAAGATAAATAACATTTCTTGAAAATGGCCTGTCTGGCCAGTCACCTTCCTTTTCTGCTGCAAAATTTGGAACTACATCCCAGATTATCAGTAGCAGGATCTCAGTCTTTTTATATGATGATTTCTCCATGTGCCATGTGGATGTAACCAAAACATATTTGGATTGAGAGGGAGTTGGGTGTTCAGATTTTTCAGAGGCCCCCCGCTGAGGAGTGTAGCTCAGAGTTCCTTCCACCAAAACAGTTCCTTACCATCTAATCCATCAATGCCGGAACTGGAGTCCTCTTATTCCCCTGAGCGGCATAGACCCGACATACAAACGGTACCAGTACGCCAAGCATCCCCTGTACCTTCACCAGCATCAGGTCATGGGAGTGCTCCACCTACATCAAAAAATGGCCCGGATTTGATTGAAGACCCAGCCGGACATATAAATCAAATGGTTTCATCGGCGACCTTCAGCCCTCGCGGTGGGGCAGTCTCAGCAAATCCAGTGGAGTTTCCCACTGAAGTGTCCGCCCTTGGGTTACCCAGCGGGAGACCCGTTTTGTCGCCTCAGTCAGAATACTTCACTACCAACTTCAAGACCAGGTACCTTCAGCAGGTGCCTGCCATGCAAAGTAAAATAACTGACTTTTTTGTGGGGTCTGCCCTGCCTCCAAAGGACTCACATCTCTCCCTGAAATGACAGCGAATTGGGCACAACAGGAACTCCTCCCTATCAGTCCTCAGCTGGAACATTGCGGGCTGGAGGGGGGAAAAACTTGACCCAGAATTCCTGGAGTATATTAACCTGTTTCATATCATCTTGTTCCAAGAATCGTGGGAAGTAGAGAGAATTGCCCTAAATGGCTTTGAGCTTCTAGAACTCCCTGCCTGCCCCTCCCTGAAAGGAGGCCGCCCCAAAGGGGGCCTAATAATAGGCATCTCCCTCAACCTACATTCTAAACTTACTCTAGTACAGGCCTTGCCTCCTTACGCCCTTACCGGACTGATTGCGGGGGGAAAGATCTCACTTCTAGTTACAAATGTTTACTTGCCACCTGGGGGCTCTTCCTCCGAACTGGGCTCTAAATGGGGCTCGCTAGAAGAGCATTTGCTCTCATGCTATGTTAAGTTTCCTAACACCCCGGCCATAATAGGTGGCGATTTTAATGCCCGCACAGCAGCAAATTGGGACTCGCTAACCAAAGCCAAATGGTGGGTTACCCCAAACCTTGATAATTATGAGCTGGAACATATCATGAGGAGAACTTCTAAAGACCAACGAGTTAACGAGGCTGGAGTACTCCTCTATCAAATGGCCATCCGTTTAAATCTGGTCCCCCTAAATGGAACATGCCTCCCTGATATTCCAGGGGATTTCACTCATCTGAGCGTTAAATCAAACAGCGTTCTCGATTACCTGCTGGTTTCCAGTGATCTACTTAAGTGTATCTCCACCTTTAAGATCGAGAATGTACAATCTAGTGACCATCTTCCCCTTGTAGCCAAGCTCTCCCTGAACTGGCAGTCAGAGGCCCATAGACATGCGACCCAGATGGTAACCAACGAATCCCTCCAAGTAAGAGGAATCAAATGGTCGGAGACCCAGGCTCAAAGGTATCAGGAATTCTTTCAAAAAGAAATCCTCGGGCCCCATTCCAACATAGACTCTGCCTCAGACGAGTATAGCATAGTGTTGAAACGCTTCCACCACCATACGACTGATCTTACGTCCTTCTTCAGGTTACCACCCAAAATATTAAATCGAAACGAGTATACTTACGGTGCCCCCTGGTATAATTCTCAGTGTAAACAAGCAAGACAGCGCCTTCGTGCTATATATAATGTATACAAGACCTCCAATGCATCTACTCTGCCAGCTAGTTATGCACAAGCCAAGCAAGTTTACAAACGCACGCAGAAAACTGCCAAACGTGAGTGGCAACACAATCGCTGGCAGGCCTTGATTACTGCTTCAAAACCACATAGATCCAGGGAATTCTGGTCTTTGATTAACAGAAGGGCGAGGAAATACCCAAGGGCAGTCATCCCAGCACCGACATGGGAATTGTTCCTGAAGAAATGTTTCTCACAGGCAGACGCTCCCTCCGACCATCTGATGCATCTGTTTTCCCACCTACCTATTTGGCCTCCCACCGATCCAGATGAAATAGCCAAGCTAATAGCCCAGCTGAAACCGGGCAAAGCCCCAGGGCCCGACCTGATCCCTGCTGAAGCCATCAAACTACACCCAAAATGGTGGGCTGACATCTTGGCCAAAACCTTCGACGCAATCAACGCTTCTGGTCTCATCCCCAAAATATGGAAGGAGGCCATTATAGTACCAATTCATAAAAAAGGTTCTCCAATGGAGCCGGAAAACTACCGTAACATCAGCCTCCTTTCGATCATAGGGAAAATTTATGCCAGCTTTTTGCTGACTAAACTATTGCGATGGGCAGATGAGACTAACCAGATTGGCCACGAACAAGCAGGGTTCAGAATTAAACGCTCTACAACTGATCATGCAATAGTTCTTTACCATCTGGCACGGAAGTACTCCTCCCCTCCCCGGGGCTACCTGTGTGCTGCCTTCTTAGATCTTAAGGCAGCCTTTGACAGCGTTCCTAGAAATATTCTTTGGGAGAAACTTGCGAAACAGGGCATTGATAGAAGACTCTTATGGCTTATAAGTCAGCTCCATGAAGGTACCCTTGCCAGAGTGAGACTTACTCCTGCGGGCGACCTCACAAATTCGATACCAATAAACAAGGGAGTGCGCCAAGGATGTATATTGGCTCCCTGCCTATTCAATCTATTCATCAGTGACATGCGAGCACCCCTAGTCAACTCATCTCCAAGTACACATGCGCCTAGACTAGCGGATTACCGCTGTCCACTCCTTTTATATGCGGACGACGCGGTAATTCTATCTTATACACGTGTTGGACTAACCAGAGCTCTGAAGATCTTTGCCACGTATTGTCAACTCAACCAATTAACCATCAACCATGCTAAATCTAAGATTCTGATTTTCGCCAGAAGTCGGAGATTATACGAATGGAAGCTTGGTGGAGCAAAAATAGAGCAAGTCCTAAAATTTCAATACCTAGGAATTATTTTTCAATACAATTTGGGGTGGAAAGCACAAATTCAACACCTCCTTAGCAAGGCCAAAACTCTGTCATATGCGCTCCTCCGATTTTTCTTCTCGGATGGAGCTTTGCATGTTCCCTCTGCCCTAAAGGTGTTCAAGGCAAAAGTGGTACCCGTGCTTGCTTATGCTGCCCCGCTCTGGGCCGTGATGACAGACCTTGCTCCTCTTGAGACTCTGCAAAACCAATTCCTACGTCGGCTCCTAATGCTCCCCCTGTGCGTAAGCAACGCAGCCATGCGACTAGAATTGAAGATCGCATCCTTAGAAACTTGCCTGTGGAAGCAAGTCTTCAATTATTGGTTATCATTGTGGCATAGATTACCAGACCATTACCTTGTCCAATGCTTATGGTGAGATGAATTCTCCAGCCTTTGGACTAGTAGAATTCATGCCAAACTCCTGAGCTATGGAATCTCTCCCTTAGATTCCCTAAAACTAGATCAAATCACTGCTCAAAGACTGATCCGCCAAAGACTGGATGACATCGATTTACAGCGAAATTATATGCTGGGGGGAGGGGTTTGTTCGCCCCAGAACATTGGTATCACTTTAACTTACCGCGTTCCATCATACCTCTCCTCCCTTTCGACTGTTGCCCATAGGCTGGCCTTCACCAAAGCGAGGTTTAACGTTTTCCCCTCCAATGTCCTGAGACATAGATTCTCAAAGGGCCAAGCCTCTGCCATGTGTGAATGTGATAAGGAGACGCCGGAGTCGCTTCAGCACATTATGTTCACTTGCCCCTTATTCAAGGTGCCACGGGCAAATTTGTTGGGATCAATCATACAGAAACTAGAGGGTACCCCACCAAAATTCCACCTTGCCCAAATCTTGCAGGATAAGGATACCCATACGACCCTGAAAGTGGCTAGGTTCCTGGTCTCTGTCCTTACCCAAAAGCGTTGCCAAGGAGCACCACAAGCTAATTAAGGCGTAGTATGCCATTCCATCTTATAGTATTTTATTGTTATAGTAGTGTTTTAGCGGCTGTTTTTTCCCACGTGCACAAGCTGTTATTTATGTCTTGTTTTTATCTGTATGGGCCTATGGCCGTAATAAATTATTATTATTATTATTATTATTTTTCAGAGGTTCTCAAACTGTATTCCTAAGAAGTTTATTGGGGTTCTTCAGTGATAACATTTAGGGTAGACAAATGTCTCTGAAAGGCAAGCACTGCTTCATTATGAAACATCTCCAGAGATGCTCAGGCCCAGGGGGATGATAGGTTATAGGTTGACACACTCTTATTTTGCACAGAGGAAGGGCCTTGAGTGGCATTCGGTGTAAAAGAAGCCACAAATCTATTGGCACTTGAGGTGGTCTTGCAAACATGCGTAAAGTTTGGGAAGAGGTAATGAAGGTAATTTCTTACATAATGAGTGCAAAAGTAAAGGGACCCCTGACCATTAGGTCCAGTTGTGACCGACTCTGGGGTTGCGCGCTCATCTCACTCTATAGGCCGAGGGAGCTGGCGTTTGTCCGCAGACAGCTTCCGGGTCATGTGGCCAGCATGACTAAGCCGCTTCTGGCGAACCAGAGCAGCGCACGGAAGCGCTGTTTACCTTCCCGCCGCAGCGGTACCTATTTACCTACTTGCACTGTTGTGCTTTCGAACTGCTAGGTGGGCAGGAGCAGGGACCGAGCAACGGGAGCTCACCCCGTTGCGGGGATTCGAACCACCGACCTTCTGATCAGCAAGTCCTAGGCTCTGTGGTTTAACCCACAGCACCACCCATGTCCCATAATGGGTGTACTGGTGCCTTTAAACCCCAAACTGTGACTTCTATCAATTACTGATGAGTCGAATAGATTTAATATGTAAACCACTTATAATTTTTCTATTAGTAGCTGCTTTTTTGACCATATCACAGGGCTGGAAGGAGTCTTGGGTTTTTCTTTAAATAATTGGTTCAATGGTAAATTAGTGGTTATTCTCAGTTTTGTGAAACTGATTTATAAATTAAGGGAATCTTGGTGGGGGGCAGCTACATCTATGGATTTTGCCTCCATTTGATAGCAATTTATTGCTTATATGGTAAGGCCAATCACAGGGATATCAAGTCCTGATGAAATATGGCTTTATTTGGTATTCATAACATTTGTTTTGTATTCCTCCTATATCAGGTTGGTTTTTGTTGTAACATCCAATTCACTGTGCAGTCCCTTGAGAATGTATTTTATGAGGTAATGGCTGTGAAGCTTGGGTTTGTTTTTATTTTTTAACTGTTTCCCTACCACTTCTTTTTTTTAATTTCATATTTCTTATCAGATTGTGATTTAAACTTTATAATACATTTTTTAAAAGAACTCCCAAACCCACCCTGGAATTATCATCTTTGCAACGTTGAAGTGACTCAGTAGGCAAACAGTGATTTTGTGATGGTTCCCAGAGGGCAGGAAGTTTGAGAAGAAAACCACTAGTTACAGGGAAGGAGGCAAGGCTTTTAAGTTAAAAGGCAACAGCACACCTACTTCTCATCCTCTTTGCAAGAGTTCTACAGGATGGGAAGGAGATACCATTGAGGCATGAGAAGCAGAAGGGCTGTTAAAGCTATAGGGATGGTGGGGCTACCAGGTTTCAACGCAAGTTTCTTCCATGACTCCTCCAATGGAGTCCAGTAACACTGTGACTATAAAAGGTAAAGTATGCTGGTAAGGAGTCCTGCAGTATTCCTGCGGCCTATCAGATTGTTTGAATAGGGTAGATAACCACTGAACTAAGCTGCTGTGCGTGCACATCCTGCTGCAGTAGTTAATTACCATGCCCTCGCTTTGGCATGCAGATTGGGAACAACCCCTTTCTTAGACAAATAAATATATGTGAGTTGTAAAGATTAATAGGGGGAGAGGAACGGGCGGACAGGGAAAGAGATCTTGGTTATAATCAATACCAAGTAGCAAAGTAATGCCTTTTCCCAAATACCTTATACGGCTATAGCCAGCCTTAGTCACTTCTTGCCAATTTATGTTCCCTTTGTGTTGGTGCCATGGCAACTCCTCTCCGTTTATTGTTGGCATGCTTGACAGAGGAGTTCTCGGAGGATGAATTCCTTGACCTTCCCAGATGCTGCTTATTTGGAGTTCAGAAGATTGTTTCTTTTTATAGGCAGCAAGTTAAATTGGGATTTTCTTACATATGCAAATAAATCAGCTTGCCTCCGATCCACCAACCTGCTCCCCTAGTATCTGCCGCTGCTTTATCTAGGATTTTTGCCGTCGTCTGAAATGAATATATATTTTTTAAAGGAGGTATGTCTGAAAGCAGAAGTAATGTTGGATTTATGGTTATGATCTGACTAACCAACATTGTATGCAAACCGCTCAGGTAATTAGGAGTCTGGATAAACAGGAGTGCTGTGCTATATAAGGAGGGACAGCTTGGGGGGTGGAGTGCAAAGGCAATTGCAGGAATAATGAAGTATGGCTAGACAAGATATATATTAGATGCCTAAGTGCAGATTATTGCAAATATCTGGAACATGCAGGTGCAGAGGTAAATACTGGCATATTGCCAACAAGCTTTACCTGAAGGAATGCAGGCCCTGGCTTAAGAAGAGACTGTTTGGGATCATCAGAGTCCCAAGTTCAGGAGCTAAGTTCTCATGCACAGTATCCTGGCTCCATCTGTATATATGATTTACTCCTTCTCAGTCAGTAACTTGATGCCCTGGACTCCTGGTTTCAGACACATAAGGTTCAAGTCAGGAGGTGCAATCTCTTTCATGGAATTGGAAGGGACCATGAGAGTCATCTAGTTCAACTCCTCTTTTGCCCAGCGTGGGGCTCAAACCCACAACCCCAAGATTAAGAGTCTCATGCTCTATCGAGCTATCCCAGTTTTAGATTTTAAAAAAACTTAGGGTATGTATATACCATATGTATATACCGTACAGTTAAAATATATTTAAAGCAGCCCCACAAGGAATCCAGGGAACTGCCATTTGCTCCTCACAGAGATACCTTTTAACAAACCACGATTCCCAGGATTTGGGGTGGGGGTGGGGTGGGGTGGAGAACCTGCTTTACAGGTGTGCGGTGTATGCACCTTGGGGACCACATTCTCACCTGGGCAGCCTTCTGGGGGCTGCACACCAGAGCAAAATCCATGAATGTAAATTTAAACTTTGTACAGTAGGCTACATCTACTTCTGCTTCATTGACTATGCAAAAGCCTTTGACTGTGTTGACCACAGCAAACTATGGCAAGTTCTTAAAGAAATGGGAGTGCCTGATCACCTCATCTGTCTCCTGCGAAATCTCTATGTGGGACAAGAAGCTACAATTAGAACTGGATATGGAACAACTGATTGGTTCCAAATTGGGAAAGGAGTATGGCAAGGCTGTACATTGTCTCCCTGCTTATTTAACTTATATGCAGAATTCATCATGCGAAAGGCTGGGCTGGATGAATCCCAAGCCGGAATTAAGATTGCCGGAAGAAATATCAACAACCTCAGATATGCAGATGACACAACCTTGATGGCAGAAAGTGAAGAGGAATTAAATAACCTTTTAATGAGGGTGAAAGAGGAGAGCACAAAATATGGTCTGAAGCTCAACATCAAAAAAACGAAGATCATGGCCACTGGGCCCATCACCTCCTGGCAAATAGATGGGGAAGAAATGGAGGCAGTGAGAGATTTTACTTTCTTGGGCTCCATGATCAGTGCAGATGGTGACAGCAGTCACGAAATTAAAAGACGCCTGCTCCTTGGGAGAAAGGCGATGGCAAACCTAGACAACATCTTAAAAAGCAGAGACATCACCTTGCCAACAAAGGTCCGTATAGTAAAAGCCATGGTTTTCCCAGTAGTGATGTATGGAAGTGAGAGCTGGACCATAAAGAAGGCTGATCGCCGAAGAATTGATGCTTTTGAATAATGGTGCTGGAGGAGACTCTTGAGAGTCCCATGGACTGCAAGAAGATCAAACCTCTCCATTCTGAAGGATATCAGCCCTGAGCGCTCACTGGAAGGACAGATCGTGAAGCTGAGGCTCCAATACTTTGGCCACCTCATGAGAAGAGAAGACTCCCTGGAAAAGACCCTGATGTTGGGAAAGATGGAGGGCACAAGGAGAAGGGGACGACAGAGAATGAGATGGTTGGATGGTGTTCTTGAAGCTACTAGCATGAGTTTGAGCAAACTGCGGGAGGCAGTGGAGGACAGAAGTGCCTGGCGTGCTCTGGTCCATGGGGTCACGAAGAGTCGGACACGACTAAACGACTAAACAACAACAACAACAACAACAACAACAACAACAGTAGGCTAGTTTCTATACCTATTCACACCAACCAGGCAACCAAGGGGCCAAGAATAGACTGCAGCCAAGAAAAAGCACTGATGAGAAGTATGAAGTAGGGTCAGTGAGGGGTTAGGCTGAGGACATGTGAGTCCCAAGGCTCGTACAGAGAGAGCTGGAGAGCTGCATTTGGTCCCCAGGCCTGAAGTTCCCAATCCCTAGTTTACATAATGTGGGAAAGCTGCCTTACATGAATCACAGTATTGCTCCATCTAGCTCAGCACTGGCTACACTGACCGGCAGCAGCCCTCTCATATTTCAGACGGAGGGGTGCATTCACAGCCCTACCTAGAGATGCTGGGGACTGAACCTAGGGCTCTCTGGAAGCAAAGGAGATGTTCTACCATTGGGCTACAGCCCTTTGGTTCTCCTACTAGAAGGAAAGGCACTTTCTTTTTCCCAGGAACACTCTTTATTGCTACAGTTCTGGGGGAAACCCAGCAGGGCTTAGCAACTAAGCCAGTCATGAAAACCGTGAAAAGCATGGGAGTAAAAGAGGCAGGAGTGGAGATCTGGACAATTTAGTTTTGACAGCACTAATTCTGGACTGGGCATTCTGTATCAAGGGAGTGGGAGTCAGACAATGCTTTGGGTAAACCCTGCAAGGCCTTGAGTCAGGGCAACGTGCTCATCGGGGGAGAAAGATGACCTGTCTGGTGTCTCTGGCAAAGCCTGGAGAACACTGGAGTTGACAAATATCTTCGCGGCTTTCTTCAGATACCTTCGGCAAAATTCCAAGCATTGAACTGACCACTGGAAAACAGGAATCCCTGGTGGGAGACTGTTTACATTGAAGTGAAGTATTCTCCTTTCTATAAAATCGCCCCATTGCTTTTAATCAGCTGTACCCACTTAACTTTATTACAAATATTGTCACTGAATCTTCAAACGTTACTTCAAAGGGCCACAAATAAAACAGAAGACATTTTCTAGTGGGTTAGTTTGCTTCTTTACTCAGCATTCAATGGCCCCCTGGTGCCAGCTCTGTGAATCGCAGCTCAAGAGCCGAATCCAGAGTTCAAAGACTGGAATAGACTTTTGGATCAAGCAGCAGGCATTTGTGAAAACAAACTACTCAAGGCTTATTGTTACAGTTACCTCATGGTCAAAGTTACAATTTCCGTGCTCACTCCATGACATCATAACCCAAACCAGTTTTTTACTTTGCTTTCTGGACCTTTTTCATTCATAATTGCCACATAAAGATTCTTCTCTGCTCAGTCCTATGCAGGAGTAGAATGGGGCTTGCTCCCAAGAATGTGTGGTATTGCAGCATTAGTCTTAAATTGCTGTTTAAAGACAGAATACTCCTGTCCTGATTCACCCCCTTCCTTTCTGCCCAAAAGTATTTATTTAAGGTATTTATAGGCCACTCTTCATTTCATCAATTCCAGTGTGGTTTGCAAATAGTTAAAAAGACTGACTTCCCAGCTTCTTTTCCACACTCAGTGCCCTGCCTTGGATCTTGCACTTATCCTCTTGCTGAATCCTGCGTGATTTGACTCTGCACCACCTTCCTGCTCTCCACACCTTGCTTCTTCATTCCAAATCCCAGAAGTATGACATTCTTCAGTGGTTACAACTGCTTTCTTCCACCTCCTGCTCTAGTGAATGAGGTAAGGTGGGTCGGTGTAGCCCTTCTCAGCGGTGGGTCATCTGGGATAGTGATTCCCAACTCCCCCAAACCCATTTGAACTTTGCTGTAGTGGAATGCTGTACTTCAAAAAAACCATGCCATCAGTATATTTGAAAGTAACCTTAAACCCACTGAGGCTTATTCCTCCTGCGCAAGATTGTAAGATTGGGAATTCTAAATGGAGGTATCCATGGTGACAATTGAAGCAGAGTGCTCTTTTATTCTGAATTTCTTATTTCAGAACACTTTGTCTCTGGCAGGATCCAGTGGGGTGGGAGCACAGAATAGCTTCCCAGCAGGAGAGTCACTACTGCTTCCTAGGATGGGGAGAGGCGAGGTGGTGCTGTGGGCGCATCTGTGCTGTCTGTAAAGCCCTGACCTCACCGCCACTTCCCTCTCCCAGTAAGTAGCAGTGGCTCCCCTGGACAAGTCACTCCTCTGCAGATCATTGCCTCTGTCTCCATCCACCTTTGGCCTGTACCCTGAACAGATGAGCCCTGAAAAAATTCAGCCCTTGACAGACAACACAGATGACCCTCCTGTTCTGGAAGATACACATGCTGGAGTTTGGCTAGTGCTCTGGATGCTCTCTGCCTTCTGAAAGGTCAATAGAGATGACAACAGCTTCATTGCTGCCTTTTAATTTTCTGCTAATGTTTCTGCAAGAATTACTTAACGAAGACTGTGTACTTTGTTGAGATTCATGAGTAATGTGCATTAGCAAGCTGGAAATGGTTTATAAAGCATTTAATTGCATGTGATGCAGCCAAGTATTTTGTCCTTCTTTCAGGGTCCTTGCTGATGTGTTCCCAAGAGACCACAACTTCCCATCACCACTTTAGGAACAGCTCATCCTTTAATGGTTTCTTTTTCATGCTGACTAAAGAAGGTGGCAGGAAGCCACTGTTGCTAAATATGTTTATCTCTCCATCTGACAGCCCTGACAGTGCAATGCTGTTCGCATGGCAAGGAGTTGTGGCAACTGCAAAAAAGGCCACTGTGTGCTAAATGGCGTTCCCAGCCTTTAATTTGATACAGATTAAGGGGAAATTGTTTGAAAAGCTGTAATAAGCTAAAATGACAAATTAATATTAACCTTTAGAATATGAAAAGCCTCACTTGACTTTGAATAACAATGACATGTACATCATATACATCCATAGTTTGTCACAGTTTATTCTAAGTAGGGTTAAATGGAATATTTGAAAGGCAAACCATTTCATGGGAGGGGGAAATGCCCCAAGTTCCCTGAAGCTCCCTCTACCTTTTTGCATATGTGTACATATTTACATATCCTCTTGGTACTTCAGCACCACTTTTCTTCTTTCATATACCATCCTGATGCTAGCAATGCAATCCCAATTGGGAACCAAGTCTGCAAATGTAATGTGTGAACAGGAAAAAATTCTGTTGCAATTTTTGATTAAATATGCATGAAACTGGGCCATAAAGTTTTAAAATAAGTTTTGCAAATGATGGATTGTATGATTTTAAAGTTCAGAATATACAAGCACTGAATATATAGCACTGACCCTGTCTTCAATATTTCCCTAGTGTGCAGAGGAAGAGCAGAAGCATGTGGGTCCATGAGGCTTAACTTGTAAGCGAGCACAATATGCAAGACTTAATAGTGACTTTACTGCTTGCCTTCATGTAGGTTGAAAGTTAATGCAGAGGCCTTAAGTTAGTGCTTTTTTATGCACAAGTGATTGACAAGACTTAACTATTATCTTAAACTGAAGGTTTTTTTTTATCCTAGAACTCTGATTTATGTCTAGCATTCAGTTAATATAAAGGTAAAGGTAAAGGTACCCCTGCCCGAACGGGCCAGTCTTGACAGACTCTGGGGTTTGTGCGCCCATCTCACATCTATTGGCCGGGGGCCAGCGCTGTCCGGAGACACTTCCGGGTCACGTGGCCAGCGTGACAACGCTGCTCTGGCGAGCCAGAGCCGCACACGGAACGCCATTTACCTTCCCGCTGGTAAGCGGTACCTATTTATCTACTTGCCCCCGGGGGTGCTTTCGAACTGCTAGGTTGGCAGGCGCTGGGACCGAGCAGCGGGAGCGCACCCCGCCGCGGGGATTCGAACCGCCGACCTTTCGATCGGCAAGCCCTAGGCGCTGAGGCTTTAGCCCACAGCGCCACCCGCGTCCCTAGTCAGTTAATATAGACATTCTCAAAATAATAATCATAGTATCAACACCACCAATACAACACACACACAAATTGTTGCTGTTGCTGCCAGTTTCACAAATGGCTTGATTTAAAGGCAAAATAAAACAAAACCACCCAGGTTTCTACAGACATTTATTTCTGCATAATTCAAGTATGCCTCTCGCATGTACTGTTCTTGTAGCACCAAATGTAATGTTTATCTTGGCATTTTAATTGGTTTTTAATTAATGGGATTCATTATTAGACCAGTCTCTAGTACACTCTGCTTCACGTATGATATGGTGGCAATAAATCAGGGTTGCTCAGCCTATTAAGAATTTACAGCTGCTTTCCTTTGCAGAATAGGCTCTTTTTGGTGTGTACCTATCTCCCAAGCAACCAAGTAAGCTGTGCTGTTACAGTCCACGCGTAACAAGCAGTTCAATCTGATTAGAAACCAAATCCCTCTTCAATTGGATAGTCAAAAATAAGTAAATAAAGCAGCCGTGAATTTAAACACTTGTCTGGCAGCTAAAGGTGAACAGGACCTCAATGCAGGTGAGTGTGCCAGCTCTTAGGCTGGTGTGGTGAAGATGCCCAGAATGGTTCTGCTTGCCTCCAAGTGATGGCAGTAGAGGTAGCTCAGGATATTATGGTTTTACACCTGCCTGTTTGGGCTTCTGTCTGCTGTTTGGGTAGATGCACCAGCAGAGCTTCCTGGCTAACAGCAGAGGCTGGCAGGGCAGGGGGACACCTCTGCTCCATCCAAACCCCCTGTAGCATGGTGGACTGGAGGGTTGGGTTGCTTTGTAAACAAATAAATAAATCTTCAAGAAGAAAAGGAATTTTTCCTTCATAGATGAAATCTTCGCATAACCAACTTCCTTGCATTAACCCCACTTCATACATTCTCTTAATAGTAAGCTTGTTGCTGCTCCCAGGTGCCCTCATGCCAGTCAGATAATGTCTTAATGTAGGGTTGCCATATTTCAGAAAGTGAAAGTCTGAACACATAAGTTGTTGAGCTGCTCCCCCCCCCAAGATCTCAAAGAAGATTTTTAAAGAAAATTTGCCAAAATCTACACTTACAACATGGGGTGCCATACGTCCGGATTTTCCTGAACATTTAAAGCAATTTTCCGTCCAGACACCGTTTCTGAGGCTGAATCCTGGCAATGTCTGGTAAATTCCAGACAAATGGCAATCCTACTTGATGTATCCTGTACAGATGAGAAGCAAATAACATCTAAACCTGAAAAGTCTTTTTTGCCCATCCTTCTTTCTTTGGGTACTCACTTTGTGTGTGCCTTGACTCTGCCTTGTTGTATCTGTAGAATACAGGCTTGTTTAATTATCTCCTACTTTTCAAAGGTAGTGGCAGCAGTAAAAACAGGATTCATGAATTTGAAAAATAAATGAATCACATTTCAAATGCTAGATAACAGCTCACAACTGTTGCCCTCTCATCATTAAAACAAACCCATGTCTTTTACATTGTGTGTGCAAGGCCTGTTTAAAGAACCTCATTAGATGTGAATTTTGCCTGCCAAAATAAAAGCATCTGGTCAAAACCATATGGTTTGTCTAAAAAAATTAACTCTCTGGAGTGTTACTCACACAGGCCTATGTATCACCAATTCTTCAGACCTTGTAGTTTTGTAGAAGCTTTCCCACAGCAATTTGGGCTTAATTCTTGGTCTGTTTCTAATCTTGTTTTTCTTTACAAGAGTGACATTTTAATATACTTCCTAATGTTCAGTGTTACCGCAACTGCTTAGGGTGTTACTACTGGCTATATTTTGCTTCCTCTGTGTGCTGGGACAGCTGCAGGAAGAGCACATATTGATATGTTAGATTTCTGAGTCATGAAAATGGTATGGTTCTTTGGGCATAAAGAATAGCCCATAAATACATTCATTCACCCTATTTCAGTTGTATGGCTTGTTTATCAAGTTTTCTGCATTCTCAAAGTGTTCAATGTGCTCAAGTCTGACAAAACTCACAGAAAGCACCTGTATGTTTTTCTTATTTGTTTGTTTCATAAAAGTTATGCAGCACTTGGTGGATGGATGTGTGGGACCTCAAAGCAGGAAGGAAATAAAGCAAGAGAATTATTAATAAAACAACTATTTAAAAACATTTTTTAAATCAATTATCAGTATCAATTGCAGTTAGTAAAAGTTACAGGTAGGTAGCTGTGTTGGTCTGCCGTAGTTGAAACAAAATAAAATAAAAAATAAAAAAAATCCTTCCAGCAGTACCTTAGAGACCAACTATGTTAGTTATTGGTATGAGATTCGTGTGCATGCACACTTGTTCAGATACACTGAAACAGAAGTCCCTAGACGCTCACATATAGTGAGAGGGTGGGGAGCGGTATTACGCAGAAGGGTGGTGGGAATGGTAAAAGGCACTTCTAGCCACTGAGGCTAGCTGAGCCTCCAGCGACATAACTGGGTCCAGAAGCACCCTCAGACTGCAAGCCTGTTCCTTCAGCAACAGCACAACCCCCATCCAGAGAAGGACGTTGACCAATTTCTCAGATACTACTCACTCACAGTACCTCTAGGATTTAAGCTCAGCTTGTTTTTCCTCATCCATCTCACCACTGCATCCAAGCACTGGCCCAGGGACAACATGGCCTCTCTTGATTCAGATGTTATGAAGAAATAGAGCTGTGTACCGATAATGCCTTGCCACCAAACTCCTAATGACCACTCCCAGTGGCTTCATATAGATATTACAGAATGATAGAATCACAGAGTTGGAAGGGACCATCTAGTCCAACTCCCTGTAACATAGGAATCTTAACTAAAATATCCATAACAGGTGGCCACCCAACCTCTGCTTAAAAACTACCAATGTAGGAGAGTCCACAACCTCCCAAGGGAGTCTGTTTCACTGTCAAACAGCTCTTACTGTCAGAAAGTTCTTCAGTCTAGCACTGAAGACAAGAAAGTGCCCTGCAGCATCCCATAATGTAGCCACCAAAGGGCTGAGAAGCACTCTTATGGTGCTGCTTTCTGGATATGGTCCCAAAGCTAGGATTGGAACCACGGTTAAACAGTGGTCCCGATTCCTATTCCCAATTCCTATTCCCGGTTCAGGATGATACCATGGTCAAAAGCTGATGAGAGATCGAGAAGCAGGAGCAAGTTTGCACTCCCCGTCCCACTCTCTGTAAAAGTAATCCATCAGGGCAACCGTGGCCAGGCCTGAACCCAGACTGGAATGGATCTACATAACCTGTCATCCAAGAATTTCTGGTTGTTAAAATTGCAGTGCATGTTTTTCTTATACATCTAGTATGCTGAATTATGGTTACAGTTTTCTTTCTTTATAACTTTATAACAATTTTCTGCCATGCATGCAGTTATACAAACATTTCAAAGTATCTCAAGGTAATTTTTATAAAACGGTTTGCTCACTGTGTGTTGGTTCATGACACACGATAAAGTTGCTTAACTAGGCACAGAGGCAACTAGCAACTTTGAGCAACAAAGCTCTGATAAGTATGAGCAATAGGGAGAGAGGTGTGTTGTCAAACACACCCCATATCAAAAGGAGCAACTCATTTAGCCCTTTTCTTGTCATGGGTCACGGCAGCTGGAAATGAGCAGCATGTCAACAAAGAGGCATCTTGGCACTGCCGAACTGGTTTCTGAAAAAGCAGGCAAGAGGATGACACACCCAAAGATGGACTACTGTTGCCATGATCCATGCAAATCTTCTGAAAAACTAATTTGTGCTGGTATAACATCCCCATGTGAAAAAAGGTGTAACATCCTCATATGAATTTCTCATGTGATTTTCGGGTGTGGTTCCTACAGTATATTTATTTTAACACAAGGGTGGGGAATCATTATCAGTCTGAGGGCCGCATTTCCTCATAGGGAAAATTCCAGGGGCCAGTGGCCAGTGATGGGCAGGGCCAGAGGATGGAGGGATGGACTCATACGTTTGCACAATGGGCTACATTCCAGCCATGAAAAGGGCAGAGGTTTCCACACACACTTTTGCATATAAGTGTCTCTCCACCCTCCAATAAAACACTTACAGGAAGAGGCATTATTATAGGCCATTTCAGCCAGGCAAACACAAGGAGGGTGTAGTGCAGGATGGCCTAGGGAGAGACCCAAAAGCCTTAAAAAGAAGCTGAGGTCATACCTGGTTTTCCTCACCTGTCTTAATCATTAAAAAGAGTCACTGATGCACCACACAAACCTCTGCTATACATTAATAAAGCTCCATTATATTTTGGGACCTATGAATTCATCAAGTTATTCCAGTAGTCTTCTATTTTTTAAATTGGACATTTAAATATTGTATTGCTACCACAAGGGACGTGGGTGGCGTTGTGGTCAAACCCACTGAGCCTCTTGGGCTTGCCAATCAGAAGGTTGGCGGTTTGAATCCCCATGACGGGGTGAGCTCCCGTTGCTCGGTCCCAGCTCCTGCCAACCTAGCAGTTTGAAAGCACGCCCAAAAAGTGCAATTAGATAAATAGGTACTGCTCCAGTGGGAAGGTAAACGGCATTTCCATGCGTTGCTCTAGTTTCGGTGTTCCATTGAGCCAGAAGCAGCTTAGTCATGCTGGCCACATGACCCGGAAAGCTGTCTGCAGACAAATGCCAGCTCCCTCGGCCTATAAAGCAAGATGAGCACCGCAACCCCAGAGTCATCTGTGACTGGACTTAACTGTAAGGTGTTCTTTACCTTTATCTTTATTGCTACCACACTATTTTTTTACTGCCTCGCCAAAGCCTAGCATGATGATAAAAGGGCCAGTTCTGTATGAGCAGGCAAGGCTCTCTAATGCCAGATTTCTTAGCCAGAACATTATAGCTGTTCAGTGACATATATAAAGTCAAATCACAGACCTTGGTAACTGGTCAATTAAAAAACTGAACAGATAATACAGTTTAGTCTCAAGCCTTTTTACACAAACCCAGTTCACTTCACTGACAGTTTGAACCTGTGCAATATTTTCGACAATAAGGCTGTGGAATATTTTTGACAATAAGGCTGCTATTAGCTGTTTCACATTCAAGCTCTCCTCTGAGAGCATTTAAATGTGTGTGAAAAGCATTTATCCTTTCCTAGGGTGATCAGATGCTTCCGTTTCTAAGGAAAACAACTGGGCCTCTTGGGCCTCTGCTTGATCTTCCCCTTCTGTCATATGCCACGTAATCAAAGGCAGAAAAAGTCAAAATTACAAGGAGAAAGATTTCAACTAAAGGCTTATAGATGAGTGCTGCCGGACAGCTGGGTTTTGGACTGACAAGCTCCAATAAGAATTGTGGGCCCTCCAGACAACCTGTTTATGGTGTATTCATCCTGATATGCTTACCTAAAGCTTACATGGATATTAGATTGTATCCAGTCTTTATCGAACTTATGTTCTGATTGCTTTGTTGAGTGTTTGTACAATGAGTATTTGTTCTGCATTCATTCCGATTGGCTTGTGGGATGTTCATTCATCTTTCCCTTAGTCATTCCCTCATTCTGCACTTTTCAATGCATTCCCCTGTCACTTTCTAAACTGCAAAAAGTCAGGCCCTTTTCTAAAGTGGATTTTTGTGTGTGCAGTTTAATCTATTTTAACTGCACAAACCTAAAATTGTGGCATGTGCTTGAATTCCTCCTGCAAAATAGTGAAAGTTTGGAGGTGCCCTCCAATCACTGTGGTGGTAATTATGGGAATGCTACATTTTTGGAACCTGCTTGCAGTGCTGGCCTTTCTATTCCCAATAGCAATGCAAAGTCTCCGTGTTAGTTAACAGGCAGGGAATGGCAAGACGTGAGTTGCTTCACTTGATGTTCTGCCAGATCCTTCCTGTGGCATCACTCCCCTTCCTGTATCAGGGGTTGGGTGGGGGGAGGTTTCTGACTGGTCTTTTGTCACAACTCTGCAAAAGAGCTGGTAGCTGCCTTGCAGGAAGAAAATGGGCAAACTGGTCATTACAGGACTTAGTCCTGTCCTTTTCTGGAGGACCTGTTTTCTTTTGGGCTCTTGAGCCACCATGTAAGCCCAATCCTATGCATTTTCAAACCAATAGTAAAACTGGAGAAGGAAAATATCACACCAGACTTGCTCTACTGTATATGGAAATACTATACTATTAATTCTGGTAACCAATCTGTTCTAAAGCTTAAGTTACAGAGCCCAGTCCTATGTGTATCTAATCACAGTGCTGGTTTAGTCCTGCTCAGCAGTGGCATGTGAGGGTGTGTGTAGAGTGCCAGTGGTGCCTTTATGGTGGTAATAAAGCAGTCACCAGCATGAGGCAGGTTGGCAGTGAGGCTGGGGGATGCGCAGGTTGGGTGTACCAGCCCTCAAATGAATGTGTATCTATGGGGCTGCTGCCACAAACCCAAATCTCTCTTAACCGTGCAACCACCTCACCTTGCCCCATCCAGCGAGTGGCATCAGTACCCCAATCAGAAAGCCCCTGCTGCTGCTCCACCCCACTTGTGTCCTGCCGCTGGTCTCACTGACTTGTGTTACCTCATGGAATGCCCAGCTGCCATCAGTCTTGTGTTCCTCACTACATTCTACATCTATCACCCTTGTTCCTCCTATGCACAGTGTAGCACTGCTTCCATGTGCCATTCTTTCTATAAAAGCAGATAGGTGTACACTTCTGTGTGGTGTCCCCAACTTCAGTATCAAACTCGAACCTTACAATAGAGGACTATGGCTGAAAATCAAAGGCAAAGTGTGTCTGAACAAAGTCTAAATTGTAAGTTAACATGTTGGGAGACTGTAAAATGGGAGACTAATGGTTGGACCCAAAGCTGTGCTTCTGATTATGGGAGGAACCTTTCTTCGAATGTAAGAGACTTTGATCCAGCAGACCAACAAACAGAGGATGTATTTTATTTTGTTTTGTTTCTCCTCCCCCGAAGCCAAGGGTGTAGCCAGGATTTATTGGGGGGGAGGTTTTATGGGGGGAAGAGAACCAAGTTATCTGTGACACAATTGGTCAGTTAGTTAAGCATTTTTATTTCTTTACTTGATGGGGGGCAGCTGCTACCCTGCACCTTGCCTGCAGCCTCCCAATGCCACCTTGCCCACTGTTTTCTGTATTTAAAAGATTTGGAGTACTGCATTGTGAAGAAGGAATTCGTGAAAATTGTCTCCTACCTCTGTTTGTAGGAGTCTCTGCTGGACAAAGGTTTTGGATCCAAGTCATGGTGCATAAGCTGAGGTAACTGCACAAAATCAAGGTAAAATAGTTTAAAAATTAAATAAAAATGTATTCAAAAATGAGAAAACAAAACCAAAGAGAAAATAATCAAGTCAGCAGTAACATTTCTGAAAAATCAACAACTAATATAATCTACACAATTCTGTTTTGTTTTTGTTTGAAGGATACAATACACTTATTTTCCTCTATGTAACAAGATGATATCAGTTTAGCACTGAAATTGAGAAAACAGAGCCAATTTTGTCTTGGAAGGGCTCATTAATTTCAAGTCATGACACTGAAGATGCATATCTCCAAATATGAGGCGCCTAATAATGCATTCATTGACTCAACATATACTGAGAAAGCCAAGCATACTCAAGTTATAATATCCATGTTGGCAAGAAAGAGTGAACTCACACTTTCCACAGCTCACTGAAATACCAAGTAGTTCCTGAATGTCATTTATAAAATATGCAAGAAAGAACGAGATGACGCATGTTCACAGCAATGGTTACAACGTTCATGCTGAACAAATTTAATATGGAAATTATGTATGCTGAATGCAGTTGAGCGAGAATGCCATCTGTGAGTTATGGATGTCATGACCAATGCAGTCCATTTGTCTAATGTAAATTTAATAACAAAACAAATGTGGAAGCGCTCTACCTTCTAAGGAACATAAGCTTTGCTATAGTAGGTCTCCTGAAATCTCAGGCACTTGTTATTTATCCATCAATATCAAAGAAAAGAAAAATGCGAAAACAGGAATTATCTTCTACTTTCATTAGCCCCACAACAGAAACTTGAGGGCAAGATAAGCGTTTGAATGTTCAAATCTCCCTCTACTTCAAAGCTCGCTGGCAAATAAGGTACAGTCATAGTGGTATTATTCCTATCCTGCGTTATGCTTATCAGTGATAAGAAAATATTTAGAATAACCGCTAGGTGGCATACCAATTCTGGCCATTTGCAAAACCAATTAGTCAACATGGATCATATGGGAAGAAGGAAAATATAAAACAGAAGGCTTCCAGTTCTAATAAATAAAACTTCTAGTAACTTTTTATACTTCTAATCTTATCACTAGTGGAGCAACAACAGTAAGAGAGAAGGCAAACCTTGGACGAACTGAAAAATATTTCTTAATTTGAAGCAAGTCCCACAAAATTTGGAGAAATACATGCCCTACCAAGAAACCATTACTTTCAACCCAGCATTATCTGTTTTCTCTAATAACATTTGTATTTAACGGCTTTAATCCTCAGAGATGTCCATTGTGATATATACCACAAAACTTTTTTATTTGAAAGTGAATTGGATTGGATAGGGGAAGCAGGACTGACTACAACTGATAGATTCAGTTTGTGGCAAGGGCTATGCACCAGAAACAAAATACATATTGGACCCACTAGATTGGCCTGGAACTGCTTCCATTTTCCATATGATGGCACTGTGGGCAAATAGTAAGTTTTTATAGCTTCCAATTATGCCTGACTGCTTATAGCGAATTCAGCGCAATTCCCTCAATTGCATATATTGCAATCTAACAGAATTATTAAATAAAGCATGTATGAATAATCTCTATGATTGGAGCTGGAAAATATTGTCAATCAACACTAGTGGGCTTGTCCACACTGAACTTTTGCCCCTTTTTCTAGGTACAGGTCCATGCTTTAAACCTCTGTGTTCCAGCATTCTTTTTTCAGATTTTCCATAAAAGTACAGTACAGATAGTGCAATTCTGTATGTATGGACTCAGAAGCAAATCTCATGGGGTTTCAATGGTATTTACTCTCAAGCAGATATAGGACTGCAAACTGAATCAGATTCCTACATCCATGCAACTGCAAAGCTGCAGTTATGTGGCATGACATTAATATGCAAGAACTAGACAGCATAGAACCAGCAGCTGCACTTTGGTCTAGTCAGTGGTAGTCGGGATAGGTGCAACTTGGTTCAGTTTCCTGATACTATAGGTTTAGTTCAACCCTTGCACCTTAAAGATATTCAGTGGCCCTTTTAAATTCACAGCACAATTTTTGCATGTCTACTCATAAGTAAATTTAATGGTGCTTGCTCCTAGAGTGTGTAGGATTGTAGCCCAAGTCATACTTATAGGGACTTTCCTTCCCTTGTCTAGTCATACCAACTTTGGAGAGGTGTTAGTGGGAAGAGCACGATACTAAAAGGTGACAGAATATTAGTTTATCCAGAGCTAAAGGGCATTATTTTGTGTGTGATCCTAAAAGTGTTATCCTTTGCTTATTATATGTGCTTAACATTGCACTTCCTTAGGCTTGCCATATGTCAGGAAAATTCCTGACAAGTCCTGGTTTTTGGGAGGCGTCAGGGGAATTTTTTTGCCAAATCAGCAAAATGTCAGGGTACACCTGGATGTATGGCGACAAGATAGAAAAAACAGGGGAAACAGCTCCCAAAGCTTAAAATCACTATTTTGGGGGGAGGTTCCCCCCCAGAAAACCCTCAGCAATTGGGGCTTGTTCCCAAAAAGAACTCAACAACTTTGCAGGTGTCAGGAATTTTACTTTTAAAATATGGCAGCCGTACACTTATTTATCTGAGTTTAAGCTCCAAAACTGTGGAACCTATTTCTAAGTAAACAGGAATAAGAATGGCTGATTTACAGTGGTACCTTGGGTTAAGTACTTAATTCGTTCCAGAGGTCCGTTCTTAACCTGAAACTGTTCTTAACCTGAAGCACCACTTTCGCTAATGGGGCCTCTTGCTGCTGCTGCGCCGCCGGAGCACAATTTCTGTGCTCATCCTGAAGCAAAGTTCTTAACCTGAGGCACTATTTGTGGGTTAGCAGAGTCTGTAACCTGAAGTGTATGTAACCCGAGGTACCCCTGTACCTGGAAGTAGATCTCACTGCAATAAAGGGAATTCATTTTGAAATATAAGCAATAGTTATGGAATGGTTGGCATTATTCCCACACTATCTGGGTTGTAGAGGTAGGATATAGGGTAATCAGAAGATTTTTAAAAAATATGCTAATTTCTACCCTGCCATAAAACGCCTGGGCAAAGCATATACTGTATTCAAATCTTCTGAGTATCCATGACGACCGCTTTTCTAATTACAGGATGACAAGGTTGAGTAAGTCTGCACACACACTTATAAAACATATCTGAAGCCTTCCCTCAAATAATTATGGGAACTGCACTCTTCGTAAGAGTTCCAGTGCCCACCAACCTTTAATAAAGTCTTTGGAAGGAGGAGGCCGTGGGGGGGGGGGCGACGAATTCGCTTTAAACCGTTGGTGCTTTCGCAGCCTCAGCAGCGCGAGCATCAACATCAGGTGGGGGGAAATGTGCCTATTAAACGTTATGCAGCATGAATGCGCCTGACTGCCTCCGCCCACCCCACCTTCTCTCTCTCTCTCCACGCAGGAATGACCCTCGCGGAGGAACCCCTGCGAACAAGAGAGCCGTGAGCGCCGCCATTTCCCTCAGGCAACTTGCGGAAACAGCGACGGGAGGCCAAAGCGGAAGCTTTGCCGGGCAGCGCGCGGCGTCGCCGGAAACGACGTCACGCCCCGCGCGACCGAGCCTGCCCCTGCGAGATAGGCCTGGAAAGCCCCGTGCGGCTCCCTTTCTCTTCCGCTCTCGCTGACGGCAAGGTGGGTGATCCGTGGGGCTCCGGCCTTTTCCCCGGTCGCGGCGTTTAACGCGGGTCTCGCGAGCAGGTCTCTCACTCGCCCGTTTCTTTGTGCTTTTGTCCCCTCCCTCAGGCGCCATGCCGGCTAAGGGACCCCTCCAGAGCGTGCAGGTCTTCGGCAGGAAGGTGAGGCTGGCGGGGCCGAGGGGGGTGGTGGTGGTTGGGCCTGGCTACTTCCCTTGGCGACTCTTGGACTGTACAGAGGGGTAGGGAGGGAGCGGATACCGGGTACCGGACCTCGGTTCATTCTGCCCCGTGAGTCTCGGCTGCTGCGGTGAAGGCGCCGCGTGTCTCCTTTTCCTAGCGCGCCTCGGCTCCCTCGCATAATTCATTGGCCCTCTTTCTCCCGCCGCCCAAAAATAAAGTAACTGCAGCTGCTTGAGTAGAGGGCGAATTGGGTTCAGCGCCCCCTGCTCCTCCCGACGAGTTGTCTTGTTTTTTCATAACTTGGCGGGGTGAGGGGAGGCCCTTCTCCACGTGGCTTTTGTAAGCCTCCCCCCCCTTTTTTACAAACACATTTCCCTCCCTTTGCCTTCTGAAAAGCTTACAGTGTAATTTTTTAAAAAATCAAATCGAGATTTGTTTTATAGTGTATTTGAATGGGCTGTTTCTGCTTTGGTTTGCTTCAGTTTTCCGTATTAGTTTGCATTATTCTTAATGTTATGTCAACAGTATTCGTTTCCCCTTTCTATATTGTTAACTACCCTACCCCAGCCTTGGTATATATTAAGGTCACATGCAACATGGAGTACATCCTCGCTTTCTTATAATGGGTCTTTGCCACTCCACTGCTCCACCAGTGCTGAAGTCCAGAGTTGTCCATAAGAACATAAAAAAAAGAGCATTGAATTGGGATGAGGGCCCATCTAGTCCCAACATCCTGTTCCTGCAATAGCTTGTGCAAATGTCTATTGGAAGCAGGGCATGAATGCAACAGTGCACTCTGACCAGTTGTGGTTCCTAGCAATTTTGTGGTGTTGATCTCTGCAGCGTTTTTTCTTTTAAAAGGATTTACATTGCATAATAAGAAATGAGGATAGGATTTTATAGATATATGTGAATAGCAGAAGCTACACTGAAGTATGAGCCAGATCTAACAGCTACTGGTTTTAGCAGTAGTGATCTGTATATAGGGGTTGCTTCATAATTATATTCTAGAATGGGAAAGATACAATTAATGCTGCTCAACTATATACTGTATGTTAGAATTGTTCTTGTTTTTTCCCTACCTTATTTTAGAAAACTGCTACTGCAGTTGCTCACTGCAAAAGAGGAAATGGCCTCATTAAGGTGAATGGAAGGCCTCTGGAAATGATAGAGCCCAGAACTCTGCAGTACAAAGTAAGTTGCTACTTTCATTTTAGCATCATGAAATGATTGTTGTGTAAAGGTAAAGGTACCCCTGCCCGTACGGGCCAGTCTTGACAGACTCTAGGGTTGTGCGCTCATCTCACTCTAGAGGCCGGGAGCCAGCGCTGTCCGCAGACACTTCTGGGTCACGTGGCCAGCGTAACGAAGCTACTCTGGCGAGCCAGAGCCGCACATGGAAACACCATTTACCTTCCCGCTAGTAAGCGGTCCCTATTTATCTACTTGCACCCGGGGGTGCTTTCGAACTGCTAAGTTGGCAGGCGCTGGGACCGAGCAGCAGGAGCGCACCCTGCCGCTGGGAATCGAACCGCCGACCATGCGATCGGCAAGTCCTAGGCGCTGAGGTTTTACCCACAGCGCCACCCGCGTCCCTCTAGGTGGTAGAGGTACCACCTAGCATACTAGTACTAACTGAACCACCCCCCCCCCAAGTAAATAAAAGTGTCATGCTATGCAAATACCTATTGTGAGGGTAGACTGCGTGAATAAGGCACCTACCACTGCTTCCTAACAGTCATTGCAGTGTGACTGCCCCTTTAACATTTGGGGTAGTGTTATACTTTGGAAATCACTATGGTAAGGGGGTGTCAAGAATCTGAAGGCGAATAGGGCAGTGTTGCGTGTTTCTGTGCCCTTGAATACTACTTAGCTATGCCTATTAAAATACAAGCCTCTCTTCTTTTTTAAGCTGAGATGGGGGAGTATGAGGCTTTCTAGTTGTTGTTGGACTCCAACTCGCATCTTCCCCAGCCATCATGGCCAGTGGTTGGGAATTATGGGAACAGTAGCCTCACAGCATCTGGATGGCCACATGTTGGCCGCTCTGGTTTAGACCACCAGTACTGTATTTCTGCAGTGCAGTGGAGAAGTAGAACTGAAGTGGGTATCTGGGTAAATAATCAAATCTGGTCAGAGTGGCTGGGGCAACCCAATCAGATGGACAGGGTACAAATATTTATACATACATTTTATACCACTAAATCAAGATAAAAAATGGTCTGAAAACAGTGCACATAACAGTGAAAATATAAATAGGCAAATATGAAAGCAACATAACTGGGTCACATGGTAGGGTAAGCTGGTGTAAATAAAAATGTTTTACGCTGACGTCTAAAACTAAACACAGGAAACACTTGTCACATATACAGATACTACAGTATAGGTGCTAAATACCTCATCTCTTGTGGCCTCCAGGCATGTCATAAAGGGACAGTTAGCGATTTTTCTCCAGCAGATTTCACAGAATGACTATGAATGTATGTAGAGAAGTGGTGCTTCAGGTAGATTGAACAGGAAAAAATAATTTGCATTCTATGTGGTGATGCAGTCATACACTGAAGTAATTAAAAGCACAATCATTCTTACTGTATCCCTGGGATACACCAAGCACAGTGGGACTTTTGAGTTGACGTGCATAGGATTGTGCTGTTAGTGATCTACTCTCCTTTCCTACATACAGTAGGTTCAGCCTGATAAACATGTATTGGATGGACATAGAGCAGGCTTACTAATTTTTTTGTAAATGCTACATTACAGAATCAGAACTTGTAGTTGCAGTGCTAATTAAAGTGTGCTGAGATCATGAGTGCTTAAATGTTCTTTTTATAACTTTTTATAAATTTTATAACTTAAATGTTCTTTCTCCAGCTGCTTGAACCAGTTCTCCTTTTGGGCAAGGAGCGCTTTGCAGGAGTTGACATCAGAGTCCGTGTGAAGGGTGGAGGTCACGTAGCACAAATATACGGTATGACTTATAAGCAATATTTGTTCGTTTGGGCTGAAAAAGAACAGACATTTGTTTCCATATATTAGCCGCTTCCTAAAATGCACATAAGTATTTCTAATCCACCTTCGTACAATTATAGATGTTATAAGAATATTGATAGGTCTAGAGTCCCATCTATTAAATTTTCCAGTTAGTTCTTGTACCAGGTTTTTTCCCCTCTCTCAAATTTTTGCATGAGATCCCAGATCAAAAGAGCAGGAGTGTGCAGAATAGTTTTGCTGTAGATGTGTCCAAGTATATGCAATATGTGTGCATAGTCATATTAGCTCAGAGGTACTACCTAAATATCCCCAGTCACCCCATAGTTATGTGCTCTGATCTGCATTTCACTTTGTTAACCAGATTGTATCTAGTGCTAATTGTTGCTTTCTTCTACAGCAATTCGGCAGTCTATTTCCAAAGCGCTGGTGGCTTATTACCAGAAATGTAAGTTTCTCCATTTAACTTTTTTCTTGTCTCTTACAAATGCATAACTTCAGACCAGCTGTGAAGGGCTACAGTTTGTAGAGTATTATTGGTACTTAATTGTACTGTTCTGAGCCAGATCCAGCATTGCACATAAGTGAATGTTTTGAGGACTAATGCAAGTATTTTTTTTCCCCAAGATGTCGATGAAGCTTCCAAGAAGGAGATAAAGGATATCCTTATCCAGTACGATAGGACCCTTTTGGTTGCTGATCCTCGTCGTTGTGAATCCAAGAAGTTTGGTGGACCTGGTGCTCGTGCCCGTTACCAGAAGTCTTACCGTTAAAAGAAAACTATGCATTTGTTCAGTCTTTTAAATAAAGATGGAGAAAACTGAATTCTTGTGTTTGTCTGAAAACTACACAATTCTCTGCATATTTGGGTGTTCAAGAAGAAAATTTATCAGTTGGTTGAAGTTACAGGATATAATTCCAATGTGTAGAACACATTTTTAAGTTGCATAGTCCTTCCTGTTGTGAGATCAGGGAATCTTAATGGGTCAAGGGACTTAAAGGGATCACAAAAGAAGCAGTGGATGTGATTGCTTCTGGCTGTCTCCTCTTTCCTGGCACTTGTTCATTATTTGGTAAGGAGTCTAAGTAGCAAAGTAGAACATTTTAGAAGCACCAAAAAGATAAATGCAGAAGTTATTATCATTGTTGCTGCTACTAGTTGTCTTGAGGTGCAATTGTATGGATGAAAGTCAATAAATTAAGAGATTTCCTCTCAGGAAAGTGCATATAAGACTGCAGATGTCAAATTAATTCCACCATGTGATTATACAGGGTGAGTCCTTTAAAATAGGTCCCGTGGATACAGAGTACACACGTTCCACAGGGCCTCTTTTAAATGACTCGCCCTTTATATAGGTAACTGATGGAGCACAGTTATTGGGAACTAGCCTCTACAAATTGTGTTTTACTAGTAGAAGTCCTAGAGCTCTGATTACAGATGGCTGCTGTTGCCCCACATGATAAACCTGCACACTTGCTTTTCCCCATGCAGTTGTGCACCAATAGTTTTTGTGGGAGCACTAGCGTATATATCACAATGGACATCTCTGAGGAATAACGCAGTTACTTAGAAATGTTATTGGAGTAAACAATGCTGGGTTGTGCTTGGCAATAAAGTAGTGATAATTTTCTAAACGTTATCCCAACAGCTCATGTACACTGCATCAAATAGAAATGTCTAGTGCAGATTTTTTAAACATGCATCATTACCATTTTGACCAAGGCCAGATAAACATGCTAGTAAGACACTACTAAATTTATCCTAGAAATTCATCAGGGTCCTTCTCAGTGTGGCATAGGCCTGTGAGTTTCATAATAAGGTGCTGGTTTTGATAATACCAGTGCTGAAAAAAAGATTCTTAATCCGTGCCCTGAGACTTCCATAAATTTAAGTGGTAGAGAACTGGCCTAGATGAATGAAGAGGGGAGGGATTTGCTGAATTAACAATTGGAACTGGAATACAGAAAAGGAAGGCGTGAGGAGGTCCGGGAAATAAGCAAATGAAAAATATGTGATAGAAAGATTGTATTGTTTTTTTAACTATTTTTATTTTGTATTTTTCTTTTTATTCTGTAATTTTTTTTTGAAAATCTTAATATCTTATATATATATATAAAAAGAACTGGCCTAGATTCTTCAAATATTCCCCGTTTTGTTTGGAGGGCACCACATTGACTTCCTTTGCTCCAATTTCCTTCCATGCACACTAGGTCCAGTCATGGCTGACTGGGGTTGCAGCGCTCATCTCATTTTACTGGCCAAGGAAGGCAGCGTACAGTGGCCAGCATGACTAAGCTGCTTCTGGCGAACCAGAGCAGCGCACGGAAACGCCATTTACCTGCTGGAGTGGTACCTATTTATCTACTTGCACTTTGAGGTGCTTTCGAACTGCTAGGTTGGCAGAAGCTGGGACCGAGCAATGGGAGCTCACCCCGTCGTGGGGATTCGAACCACTGACCTTCTGATCAGCAAGTCCTAGGCTCTCTGGTTTAACCCACAGCGCCACCCGTGTCCCCTTCCATGCACACTACCATTCTGTTAATAGGTTCTCACAAGAGCCAACTGCATTAGGCCAAAGGCACTTCTAGCCCAACACTCAGTGGCCAACCAGATGCCCATGAGAAGCCTGAAAGCAGGACCTGAGTGCAACACTACTTTCTGTACTTGTGATTCCCAACAACCGATTTTGAGCACACTACTCGCAGACAAAAAATGAAATTCAAATCTCTCGTTCCTCTCTCTTGTAGAGAATGTTCTGTTTGTCAATATCTAACACAGACAGCTGTGCTGCTTTCCATTAATAGAATATTTTAGAAAGTTACAGGACTTGCAAGTTGCTGGGAGCTGTTCATTATTGACAACCAGATTTTGTTCTCTTATAGGTAACCTATTTTTTTAAAAAAATTAAGGTTTGTATTGACCGTAATATAAATAAATCTGAGATGGCGCACCCTCCAAATATTGGTGGTGATGGCTGAAACAATAAGTCAGTATGCTACTAGAACAAGCAGTAACATGTGAGAGATGGAAGGAGAAAATGTTTTTCAATTGTTCAAAATGACTAGTAAAGCCAGCTTATATGTTGCAGGCTTATATTCATTCCTGGCTGTCACTGATAACCTTGTTTCCTCAGTTCTGAAAAGGAAACCGTGCAATCTTGTGCATCTAATTAGAAGCAAATCCTATTGAGTTGATGGGGCTTTCTCTTGGGTGAATGAACATAGGACTGCAGCATCCCTTTCGTTCTGTTGCCTTGTTACTAAGCTCATATGGTATCCAGTAGGTACCCCTTATTTGGATTGGGACCCATTTCAAGCAGGATTGCTGTGGCCGCAGCCTGACTTACGCTCTGAAGTGTGGGCCTTGCAGGCAGCAAGTGGGGTAGTGGTGGGGAGAGATGATGTGGGTGAAATTTCTTGCATCAGTCTCATTCTTCCTCATAACCTGATTGCTCCCCTGCTTTTGACAAGTCCAGATCACTCAGAGTGGACTTGCACCAGTCTGAAAGAATCCCAGTTGAATCCAATTCATTTCAGGATTTGTCCCGATGGGTGTCACAGCCCTGGTAACTAGGACTGTGAACACAATTAACTCCTTGTTCTCTGTGAGCATTAATGTTGATGAACACATAGGGGAGAAGCATGAAGCAGAAGATGTGGTGGTTATACTCTGTATCTTGGTATTTGCACTGGGCTTTCTTGTCTGCAAAAGCACTACATAGCATTATCTCAACTGAACACTTACTTGCTACGCAAAATGTGGAGGGCTACAATGGCTTTGTGTAAATCCACAGTAACAATCAGCTTATAAGCTTTTAAATAATATTAGCGTCAACAGGTTACATTTAGCTCCCCTCTAATGACTGAGCATACTTTTTGACCGTGTGGAAGGATTTGCATGATGCAATCAAGAAGAGCCGGAGGGGGACTACAGCTGGAAATACTAAACGTTATTGAGGCTGTGGTTGCTGTTTTCACATCCCTTCAGGTAAAGAACTTGCCCATGTTCTCTTCTGAAATAGTTGCTAAATACAGGAAGTCTGGTGATATAACCTTGTCCTTGTCAGATCATTTTGCTTGTTTATTTATACTTGCAAAGCTTGCGTTTTACCAAAATGGCCCCCGGTTGTGTTACAAAAAATATCGCAATGAAAACAAGTACAGTGTGTATTAAAATAAATAAAACCACGACACCAATCCTTATTAGAATAAAAGCACAGCAGTGAGGAGGGAAGAGAAAACTCCATCAAAGGCTTGGGCAAAGAAATGTGTCTTGATCAGTTGTCAAAAAGCATACTGTGATGGTGCAAGTTGTACAACCTGGGGTCCGACACGTCAGCTTGGAGGGGCCAATGCACTTTTGTACCTCACAATGTTTTTTTGGAGGGGGCCGGACCCCCTCAATGTTCAGGGGGCATTCAGCTCTGCCCCCTGGCTCCTCGCAACATCACACACGTGATGTCAGGACAGCATCTCAGGCCCTCTCAATCATCTTGAGAAGATGGCGCCTCTGCCTGGGGTCCACCACAAGCAAGGTCCTTTTATGTTTTCATTGAACCAGGAAGGGTGGCAGACCTACCAGCAGTGCCTCCCTTAGCTTAACATCCAAACATGTTGATGTGTGTGTGGGGGGGGATATGCTCCTGTTGCATGACATTCTGACAAGATTCCAACACCAGGGACTAGTGTTCCCCTAGCCCCATCACTTGAATGGAACACATTCCTTTGCATCTCTTATGAGAGTTGTTGAACTATTCTGATCGAGAGACGGTTGTTCTGTCACTTGATACGGTTCCATATCTGACGTCTTTGAGAGCCCTACACACATCAGAATGGCGTCGCTTATTTGTGTAGAATATGCACGATATAAGAGAGAGGATTACGGTCACGTTTCATAAATTCAGGTGAAACCCGTTACAAATGGATGCTTGCTTGATGCAAATTGACATCATTGCTATTGAAACAAATGTGCTTCAAAGACGAACGCTTCTGAATGTTTGAACTCTTCAAGTTGTGGTTGTAAGATGGGAGAGGGGGAGGAACTCTTGGTCAGTGCAGGCTTCAAAGCAGACAGATGCAAAATGATCTCTCAAAGTAATGTGGCACAGAAAGATTTCTTTCTGTGTCCCTGTCCCCAAGCGTTATAAAGGGTTGATTCAGTCCAAAAGAGGAGTAGGAGCGTCAGGTCCCGTGAAACTAATACTGACTCAGGTAAGGAACTACCATGCATTACTAATGAGAGAGACCCAGCCAAAGCGCATGCTGCGATTCCAAAGCTCTAAAAAAGTGAATGTGGCAAGAAAACTCCGTTTTGCTTCCCCCTCCCCCCTTTTTATTTCAGTTTACCAAATTTACAAAAGATCTGCGAAGGACGTTAACTTTTAAGATGCCATCATAGTTAAGGGCACCAGTCTGGACACTTTCCATCTTAAGAAGTTACCTTGAAATGAACATTGTGAGAAAAGTCAATTTCATGATACCGTGGGACATATTTTGGGTTCATTTTCTGCTGTTTTCCTTGGAAGGTAAGTTTTGTTCGTTTGCTTGGTGTGTTTTTTTACTACAAATAACTGATAAAAGCTCTAAGAAATAAAATAGAGTTGGTTGCTTCCCCCCCCCCCTTTCTTGCAAAAGAATAAAAACCTATTTCTGTTACTGAATAAGGTGTATTCTTTATCTCAGGTATATGGAAAACGAAAGCAACTTTGATGCGGTTAAAAAAGCTGTGGTCTAAATTGAGGAATTTTGGTTTAAAACAGCTAACAATGCAATTCTGTGCGTGTTAACTTGGAAGCCAATCCAACTGTATTCAGCGGGGTTTGTTTCCAATAAAGTGTGCATAGAATTGGATGACAAATTTATTTTCCTTCAAAGTAACTTACAGTTTTCTTCTGGAGTTCTGCTGTTCCTTCAGAGTGTTGAAGTGGTAAAAAAATATATTAACTGATGAAATATTTCTTAGCTGGCTTTTTATCTCACATGCTAATAACAGAAGTTCTGGAGAGTCTGGGGAATTGTTTTAGGCATTATGGCTTTATGGCAAAACTTAAAATGCATAAATAACAGTTTGTCATGCAATAGATACGGATTGAAACAGATGGCTCTGTGTGTTATCTAAAAAGGCTGCTAAAGAGTCAATTTTACCAAGTCAGGACTCTCATATTTAATGACAGTGAACCTGATCCTGGAAGGATTGCATAGGAATCACTGCAGGACTTCCACTTAAGCCTTATATTTCATATGCCTGTCATCCAAAGCATACCTACTTGTATGTAATTCACGCTGTGACTTATCTCTCAGTAAACACAGTTTATATTGTGCTGTGCATGCAGTTTTCTTCATGTGTTCGAAAGCAGCAAGTTCTGAGTTCTCAAACGCTTCGGTGTTTTCAAATAACAGGCTTCTGCCACTCATAAGAAGTCTATATTCTACCTTTGTCTGGATGCATCTTAACGGAAAATCCTGTTAATCATTTCTGAAAGAGTACAAATCCTTGTTTTTAAAACTGAACTCAGATTCATCGTAATTTTCTGAGCTCAGTCTAGAGCAGATACAAGGGGGAAGAGTGAGAGTCTTTCTGCCTTTTTTATCTAACAGGATCCCTCTGTGAATTGTCTCTTCTGAAAAGAGCTCCAAGGTGAGTCTGCATTCATCATTTGCAGGATATAATAGCCCATTCAGTCAGAGTGTATAGCATGACTCTGATGCATCAAAAGTATATGAAATAAAAAGTATAATTAAGCAAGTATGTATTAAACTCCCCCCCTATGGTGACATTACTGATTTTCAGAGCATTAGCAGGCAAAACGTCACCCAAAGGCATTTTGTTGGTAATGAAATATGCCTGTTTTGTAACTGCAGTAATTGAATGTAAGGCAAGCGTGGGAAAAAAGTGCTTTTGATTGTGTTATATGGTGCTTGGAACTGAAAAGAAATATTTGAAAATGTTTATCTGCACTACCAATTATAATACGCTGCTTGGATGGGTGTGGTGGAAGTATAAAGTCAACATATATCTGTTATTTCAGTTTAGTTAGGATTCTCTTTGAGTAAAAAGATACACCATTTTGTAGACTTAAACACAATACCCCTCCCAAATGTAGCGCCTAATCTCTTGTCAAATTATTTGCATGCAGCAGTGTAGGACACGTTACCCCCAATTAAATGGGATGCTCTTAAATAAGGAAGGCCATCCAGAAGATGAAGCACCTAGAAAGAATAATTTACATGATAACTGCTTATGTTCTTGAAAGCAGAGGTAGTTATTTTGGTTCTTAAAACTATCCTTAGAGTCCATTAATTCTAATTTCTATGTGTTGCTGTTCCCATAGGTGATAGCCCACACAGTAGTAGCTAAATTATATTTAACAATTGAACTGCCACTGCTTTGGTGGCAATTTCAGTTGCAAGTCAGGGAAGATCAACAAGTGAGGTGTAATTATAATGCACTATTCAGAATGAAGGTGGGGGAAAAGAAAAAAAAATTAATCTGACCTTGAAAAGCACTTGTGTGTGTCACCATTTGCTCCCCTACAATATTCCGTAAAACAAGACTGAGATCTTGGTATCACATCATTTCAATTACCAGTTTCATAAAAAAGCAAAGTGGGGAGGAACACCCCTTGCTCAAGGCAGAGCACCCTCAAGAGATACCTGAATCAATTACCTGGCTGACTAGATGGGTACCCTACCGTACTGCAACCTCAAGCAGAGGCTAGATAACCATTTGCAGAAGCATTAGCGTTGCTGAAGTCTTCCTGCATGAAGCAAGAGTTTGGACTGGAAGGCCTATGGAGCACCCTTCAACTCTCACTGACTTATTCAATTGGCAGCATATTTCTTTGTTAAATACTGCCTGTAGGACCACTGACCTAAATCTGTGCATACTCAGCAGTTTGGATTGCGGAATTTAATGCAGCTCTTGTTTTACAAACTAAAGTAGATCTAGTTCTGAGTTATTTCTCTTACTAACTGTTCACTTCGAAAGGCAAATGAAAAAAGGGGGGTTTCTTCTTGTATTTTGTCGAAAAAGAGGGGACGAATGTTGAACATGAACTTTAAAAAGGGGGAAATAAAAGAAGAATTAACTCAAGAAAGGTGTCTTTGATAAAATGAGAGAAATCAAAGAGAAACACCTCTCTCCTGGGAGCCTACCGATTCAGGTTGCTTCGAGACCTTTGATTATACAAGATTCTTTTTGTTTTCTTCCAGGAATGGATTTAATGCAATTCGTCAGAAAAGAGATCTCTTAGCAGCTGAGGTAGGTTATACCTCAAAGGGAGAAAAGAAAAACCCACACACTCTCACCCATCAGCCTACAAGGGGAGCTTGCTATCCCTACAATGAAGCCTTTGTGCAGCAGAATGGAAATGGTAATAGCAAGGCAGGGATGAGGAGGAGTTGCTTTTCCATACCTGTTTTCCTGCAATTCTCAAAATGCAAACCCTACATTCAGCCATTCATTCATTCTTTGCAAATCGCTTCTTGAATTAACCACCCCAACAAACCAAGTGACGCACATCAAGCGGGGTAGGGGGTGTATTTCACTGTTATCTCTTTTGTGAGAGCAAACAAAGAGACTGGGAATTTTGTTAGTGCTTGGCAAAAGGCAAGATCACGAAACAGTAGATGAGCTGTTTTTCAGACGGTGCTGTTATTGTGACAGCTTCTGCTCCGCTCTACAATAGGTTCCCAGGACAGAGTTGCTTACTTGTGAAAAGTGCTCTCCCTGCTTCAGTGCCTCACTACATTGGAGATCTCTGCAGACTAGTTTTCTAATATAACAGTTTCAATATCGGTTTTAATGTACAGCAGGGTTGGGGAGCCTCTGGCCTGGGACCAAATCAGCCCTCCAGGTTTCGGTACTCTTCCCAGGCCACACCTCTTGGTGCCCCTGCATTGGACCCCAAATTGTTTTGTCCAGCTACTCTGGATGGAGGATAGAGAGGTGTGTCTGTGTGCATTGAAACCAGCCTACTGCACTAAGATAAAATTTATATTAATTGCTGTACCCACTTTTGCCTCTAACCCTGTCCACCAGTGCAATGTGGCAGTGGGAAGGTAGCCCAGAAGGGAAAATGTTCCTCTGGCAGAAAATATTCCCCATCCCTAATGCACAGTTCTTTTAGATGAGAGTGGAGTAGAGAACTGGGCTTTTGGGTCAACTCTGAACCTATACCTGTTGATCAAGGAGGGCTTTGGGGTCCCAGCACTGAGAGCACAGACCCTACACTTAGAAGACATTCATGCCGGTTCTGAGATCCTCCTTCACACTTGCCTTAAGATACTCATTAAGCTGCTTTGTTGTCTTAATTTTCTGCTGGGTTCGCTGCTCCATTTTCATTTCAACCAAATGTCTTTGCTGTTCCGAGGCCTCTGTCCTTGTTCCAAGTTGCTCTTTTGACTATTGGGATGCCTTCATTTGCTGTTTCGATACATACCACTGAGCCTCTTGGGCTTGCTAATCAGAAGGTTGGTGCTTTGGATCCCCACAACGGGGTGAGCTCCCTTTGCTCTGTCCCAGCTGCTTCTGATGTAGCAGTTCGAAAGCACGCCAGTCCAAGTAGATGAATAGGTACTGCTGCGGTGGGAAGGTAAATGGCATTTCCATGTGCTCTGGTTTCCATCACACTATTCCGTTGCGCCAGAAGCAGTTTAGTCATGCTGGCCACATGACCTGGAAAGCTGTCTGTGGACGAATGCCGCCTCCCTCGGCCTAAAAGCGAGATGAGCGCCGTAACCCCATAGTCCCCTTTGACTGGGTGTAACCATCCAGGGGTCATTTACCATTATTATTATTATTATTATTATTATTATTAGAGTTAAGAAAGTTTCTGCAGCTTCCTCTGTTTTAGTTCAGTCACATCAAGTTACTTTCTCTCAAATAAAAGGTCATCTCACCGCTAATGCCATTCTTATGTGCTTCCATTTTCCTGAGCAGTGGGATGTCCCAGGACCAGTGCTACTAACCTAAATTTGCCGAAAGAGCCTCTCCCATTCAAAAGACTCTAAAGAAACATCTATACAGTGGTACCTCGGGTTACATACGCTTCAGGTTACAGACTCCGCTAATCCAGAAATAGTGCTTCAGGTTAAGAACTTTGCTTCGGGATGAGAACAGAAATTGTGCTCCGGCGGCGCAGCAGCAGCAGGAGGCCCCATTAGCTAAAGTGGTGCTTCAGGTTAAGAACAGTTTCAGGTTAAGAACAGGCCTCCGGAACGAATTAAGTACTTAACCCGAGGTACCACTGTAGTTTTAACATTAACTCCCAGTGAGGAAACACCTACAACTATTAATAAACAAATTCTCTCAGAAAGGAAGGTTGTCCCATCATGGTATCAGCTTTATGTGCGAAGGACTAACCCATATGATCAAAAAAGTAAGGGAAGAATTGCACATTGTCCATAATCTATTTGTGCCTATCACCTGCTTTACATGTGTAGCCTCAAAGGTGTGTGTATTGGTGTATACCTCCTGCTTCGCTAGAAATACAACTTTCCCACCTTGGGTGAACGTGTGAACTGGAGTCTGGTGGCTTTTAAGAAACATCAGTGGTGGAAACAAATCACACAAAATGGCAGTACATTTAACCTGTACATTTCAGATATGGAATACAGTTAAAATTGTAATGTATCACTTATATGAATTTTAAGTTGTGCCCACGTCTGTTAGCTTGCTGTTTGTGCAACATATCTAGTGTTTGAATTATCAAGGCTTTTTGGCTCGAGTGCAAATTCAGGATAATTTAGTTTAATTATAATAATTTTCTTTTGCACCATTATCAGAAACATTGGTTTTGTACTTCCAATTGCACGATTTGCTTTTATCTTTGTCTTTCTCTCTTAGACTGCTGCAGTTTCTTCTGGGGCTCACATACATGAGGCCTTTTCTCAGGCTCAGAATTCATCAGGAGGTCAGGACCATATCATTACTATGATTCCTCTTTGAAAAGACATTTGTGAAATGTTCCATAAAATAATCATTGCCAGTAATTCTAATCAGGAATGCTGACATACAATTTGATTTTCTAGAGTTTATTACATTATTACATAGAGGATTGAAAGTGCTCCTGTGAAACCACTGGCCAAAATCATGGATCCAGTAAACACAGCAACAATTCTATACATTAGTTGCTGCAACCTCGCACTGAAAAAGACTTTTCATTGTTTAAGTATTTACTGTGTTTCTCCTGCTCCCTGACCAAGCCAATATTTCAGGGGTGGAGGGCATCAACAGTTGGTAACCTACTATGGTTCCATATTGAATTTGAAATTGTTTTTACATATGATTTTCTTTTATAAAAACTGTTGTTATACATAGAATTCTAAAATTGTTTTTGATTACTGATGTTTTTACTGTATGATTGCTTCAAGATATTTTTATGGGAAGTAGTTCATAAATGGAATCAAATGGCTAAATGCACTCCTAAATTCCTTATTTAATATGTAACAACCCGAGATTTTGTAGTGTATTTCAAGTATCTCACTATCATCACCAAAAACTTTTATTGCACCAGCCAAAAGGCCACGGCATCATCCAAAAACATCAACAGTCACTAGCATCCCAGTGATGATTACAACTGCCCTGTAATCTATGCTAGTACTATTCCCATCATTATGATGGGGGTTTTGGAGACTGGCACTGAAGCTGAAAGAAAAGTGGAATGCTTTAAGGCCACCATGTGAATCCCTGCTTGAGAAAGATTTGAACAAAGGTTTTCCCATTTCACACTCATACACTGCAATTCTGCATGTGCTTACTCAAAAGTGCATCCTATTGGCTTCAGTGGTGCTTATTCCCAAGTTGTAGTTTAGCAATGTCTGTAAGAAATTCTCACACCTGGGCTGCATTGTACCATCCAGGTTTTCCCTGACATTTTGTCAATTCAGCCACATTTTCCCCCAAGGCTATTTTTACATCCAAAAATCAGGACATGTCAGGAATTTTCCTGATGTATGGCAAGCCTATATTGGATGATCCTTTTAATTTATTATGTACTTTTAATAGAGTTCAGTTCTGGGAGAACTCTTCCAGTTATGAAAAGAAGGAACTGAATATATGCTTGGTGAGGAATTATATATGGTAGCTTTTTGCAGCAGTAAAGGTAATGGTGATTTCTGGTCTGCATGTGGCAACACAACCTTTCAATAAGTGGAAGGAAGCACTGTTTTTTGTTGTTGCTGCCATTAGCATATAAAGTGACAAATAATATACCAAAGAAAAAATAATTTGGGCTTTATGTCTTATATAAGAAAGCTGGTGCAGTTTTCTTTAATATGGGTAGACTTTTATCCAAACTATGCAGGATGTTCATGCAGTTTGTGCGCTTGCTGACATCTGTCTGTTTCTGCTGTCCAGGTTCTTGCCCTCAAGAATGCCTTAATGGAGCAGTTTGTACAGAGGCTGGAATATGTGACTGTGAGACTTTCCAGGCACAGGGTGAACGGTGCCAAATTGGTAAGTTCCAGGAAGATGTTAAGAAGCTGAATTTCATATTAAGGTGAGATGTTACAACCTTGTTTGTTAAAACAGTAATGCATACAATGCTTTTGTAATTTGCTTCCAACAGTTTGTGGAAGCGAATTGTTAAAGTGTCACGCATATCACTATTTTAACATTATTATTATTTTTGGATTGCACATTTTTATTCTTTGTAAGCTACTTTGAGACCTAGATGAGGTGAAAAGCAGGGTATACATTTTTTTAGAAAAATAATAAATAAACCTAATCAAATGCTAGATCCCAGTTTAATTGCATGGAACTTTCACTAAAAGACCAATTTACATTGGGTTATATTCAGCCACTTGGAGTTTCTGTACAGAGTCAGTGGTGAATGGATACAGGAACTGATCCTGTACCATCACAAACAGCCTGTGCTGAAGATGGCTGAATCTGCATGGTGAGCCACTACATTTGAGTAAATTGCTGCATGAGCCAGCCTCCACATGACTGCATGGAAAGTAGCTGTCTACCCGCATGAGTCTGCCAGGAATCTCAGTGAAATTAATAGTACTTTTAAACTACTGAACAAGAATAATGGGGTTTCAAGGCAAGCACTTCCAATTTTATCCCCTCTCTTTAAGAGCTCTGAAGCTGAGCAACATTCAGCCTGTGTGCTATTTCCTTCTTTTCCACACTGCAATGAGAGATGTTACATCTGTGATATTCTTCTCTGTTTTATTTTTTGCTCCATCTTGAGTTCATGTTCTCTGGTTGCAAACCAAATTTGAATGCAAGTGAAGGAGCCACAGATTATTAAAGGGGAAAAATTCAGAGGATACTCAAGCTGTTTATGTGATGCCAACATGAATGTGAATTGATTTTTTTGATTGTGATCCAAATAATCTGGCCTATATCTGACAGGCATCTCTTAGATCACCCCCTTCATAATCTGAATTTTGTGTGTGTGTGTGTGTGTGTGTATAAAATGATATGATGAATATATTTGAAATGGGTGACATGGGGCTTCTTTTGCTGCACCTGCAAACCAACACTTTGCTCTTTCTAGTTCCAAACGCTGGCACAGACAGAGATGGAATTTGCAAATCATGGGGTCAGCATCACTTTGAAACATTTGACGGCATCTATTATTACTTCCCGGGAAATTGTTCATACATTTTTGTGAAAGATTGCAGTGATCCAGAGCCTCAATACACTGTGTGGGTAAGATTGGGAATTTGGCTTGAGAGGGAAGTAAAAACAGAATAAAAAATTAGTACAACATTTCTTTCCACTTTCTTTAACTCCTTTGTAGTTGCTCTGCACAGATTGTAATGTTTTTTTATTGAAATATGTGTATCTGCTTTTCAAGACAACTCATACATGCATAGCTGGTTTTGATGCCCAGGTTTAAGAGAGAAACATGTATGCTTCTGTGTCTGATCTCCTGTGCATGGTATTTGTGCTTGTGAGTTCTGACTAGGGATGCGGGAAAAATTTGATTTGATTACCAAAGCTACCTAATTTACGCTTTCCAAAGCAACACATGAAGCAAAAACCAACCATCCTTAAAAGTTTGCAGTGTGCTGAATTGTGCAATGCAGTTCCCCAGCTGAGTCCTGGGTATAAAAATGCTTATACAAGAGTAAAGCATGCATTGAAATGAATATATTAGTGAAAACAACATGAAAATGTGTTATATTACAGGAAATTATGCAAATGTGTGTATATTAGGCAAAATTGCATATAGGCATGTGTATATTAAGAGGAGGATGAGGGTGGCACTGTGGTCTAAATGACTGAGCCTCTAGGGCTTGCCAATCAGGTCAGCGGTTCGAAGCCCTTGACGGGGTGAGCTCCCGTTGCTTTGTCCCTGCTTCTGCCAACCTAGCAGTTTGAAAGCATACCAGTGCAAGTAGATAAATAGGTACCGCTGCGGCGGGAAGGCCCTTTCCACCTGGCCTAGGAGGCAGAGGCTCCTCATGAGGCCAGAGGAACATCGCCCGGCTATTGCTTTGTTGATTTAGTATGCTGTAAACCGCTTTGAGATTTTTATTAAAAATATAAAGCAAGAAAGAAAATTTAAAAATATAATATAATAAAATAGGGTAAATGGCATTTCTGCGTGATCTGGCTTCAGTCGGGTGTTCCGTTGCACCAGAAGCAAATTAGTCATGCTGGCCACATGATCCGGAAAGCTGTCTGTGGACAAACGCCGGCTCCCTCAGCCTGAACTGAGATGAGTGCCACACCTCACAGTCGCCTTTGACGGGACCTAACCGTCCCTGGGCTCCTTTACCTTTTTACCCTATATTAGAGGAAATATGTAGTCAAATGCTCATGAATTTTCACGAAGACTTGAAAAAAAGGCAAACTGATGTGGAAATAATGGGGAACTGAATTTAAGATTGGAAAATGAGAGAAACCAAAACTGATAGATTCACCCATCGTTCGTTCTGACACATATGTTTATGGTACCTGTGTTTAGACATGAGACCCAGAAGGATTCCTCACAATTAAGGGAAAGAGGCAGAAGACAGATCACATGCTTGTGACCTGCGTTTTCCTCTAAAGTCCATAGAAGGAGGGGGACGATTCTTCAGCTACATCGTGATGCAGCTGAAATGATACATTTGTATTTTGTACTTGGATATTTGTACCAAAAAAAAAAAAAAAATAATGGGGTAAAAAGCTGCCCAAAGTATTATTTGGGGTAAAGTTTATTATTCTTATTTCATTTTATAATGTATATAAAGCAGAGAGAACAATCATAACAACAGACAAATATTAAAAGATGAAAAACCAAACTATGAAATAGGCACGTAGAACGAGTAGTTAGATGCACATGAGTTAAAATTGCCCAAAGTATTATTGGTCCCAGTTCTTGGTCTCTTTTGGAAAACAAGGTGAGCTGCTTGCAAATACCGGGCAAAATAATGTATTTGTTACTCACGTAAATCTATTTCTCTCCCTTTAAGATTAACAACAGCCCACGTTGTGTTGGTTCAGTGTATTCTTGTTGGCGGTCAGTCAGCTTGTTCTTTGCAAATCAGGAGGAAATAATCATATTGCGGCACGAAGTAAGAAAGGGCAAGATCAGGTAAACAGTCCAGAGGTTTTTATCTAAAGATGTTTTAAAATCAGAGATAAAGTATTGCGATAATGCTTAGGGAAATAATGTACTCTAATACAGCTCTATTACAGGTCCAGTGTGAAAAAACTTTGAAGTAGGAAATAAAGATTGATTTGGAGTATAAAAGCATTGGCTTCCCCCCTGCCCCACTGTAATGTCATTAAATGAATATGGGGAATAATAGGAGCTCACATTAATTTATCTAAAGTGACAATTTATGTTTGAATGATGGAAAAAGGAAAAAGTATAATTAAAATCAAGAATTTCAACTGTACATTTTGATTGTACAGTGGCCCAGTTTGTGAACTACAGAAAGCTAGGGTTAATGGTTTACTGTGAATGCACCAGTCTCATTCCCTTTGCTCCTCTTCAGTCACATGCAGGAGAAAAAAAACCATGATTGCTGCCTTAACATTAGGTCTGAACTGAAAATTGTGCTTTGTTTTACTCAAACTGCAATCAGTAAGCCAAGAACAAATCTTGGCTTTAAATCATGGTTTGTTGGGAGTGAAATCACTGGTTTGGGTGTAACACTAAGCCAAGTACCATAGTTTGTTACTCCTATGTGAGAGTGAGAATGTGGATGAGTAAAGTGGTTGAGATCAGCACATTTATTGTAAACTATGGTTTACTGTGCTGTGAGCAAGGCCTCACAGCACAGTAAACCAAGGTCTGTTGAAAACCTTCAGTGCTGCCAGGTATATGTTGACAATTAAGGAAATATCCTATAATAGTGGATTTCTGATTTTAATTTTTTATATAGTTTTTATTATATGGTTTTATGTATCAAATGAGTAAAAAGACAACATGAAATGCATTTGACTTGCACTTTTTGAAGTGAAACTTCTTCTGCTTCCCCAGATTGAGATTGCCCCAAACAATTGGAAACGTTTTCATTGAAAGATTAGCAGATTATATTCTGGTGAAAACGACCTTTGGCTTTTCCCTAGCTTGGGATGGAAGCTCCGGGATTTACATCAAACTGACTGAAGAACACCAGGGGAAAACATGTGGCTTGTGTGGAAACTATAACAGCAACTCATCGGATGATCTTGTAATACAAAATAGTAAGCAGATAGCCGAGTCAGATAATTTGTGAATGCAACCCTCATGGATCCTAGCCTCTTACAAGTGTAAGGGAACACTGCAAGGATATTGTACCATGGTACCTCTACTTACGTTCACCTCCGGTTACGTATTCTTTGGGATAGGTACGTGGCAAACCCGGAAATATTTTTCTGGATTTTGCCACGTGTGCTCATGTGCAGAAGCACTCTATGCACGCACAGAAGCAGCACCTCCAGATACGAACACATCAGGATCCGACCGGAGCTCCGGAATGGATCCCGTGCGCAACCGGAGGTACCACTGTATTGTGAACTGTAGTTATCTTTTTTTCTTCAAGTTTTGTTTGGGACAAAATGTCAGTAGATTTATATAATGCTTATGGTATGCATGTTCAAAGTACACAATATCATTCCTTCTTGTTGCAATCCTTACAGTAACCTTGGAAGAAAGGCCAGTGGTGTTAGCCTTGTATTACAACATAGGGGGCCGAAGTTGAGAGACTGACTTGCATAAGGTCATCTGGTAAATTTATTGCAGTCATGAGATTCATGCTGGTTGTCTCTTAGTTCGGAGCTATTGATGCTTTGCCGAGTGATAACAAGATGCTTTCATATCAGCTCTATGGTGTACCCATAATTCAGAGCAAAGTAGATATGATGACAGAAGCTAACTGAGTTATACTCCGAGTAGTGGAGGCAGTGATGATTACCAACTTGGATGACTTTTAAAGAGAATTAGACAAATTCCTGAAGGATAAGGCTACCTATGGCTACTGGCCATATGGGCTATGTTCTGCCTCCACAGTTGGGGGCAGTGAATGCTTCTGATCCCAGTTACTGTTAGCCATGGTCTTGTGCCTGGAACTTGCTTGCAGGTTTCCTACACGCATCTGGTTGGCCACTATCAGAACAGGATACTAAGCGAGAGGAACCATTTGCCAGATCCAGTAGGTTCTTCTTATGAGTAGACTAAGTGAAAATAATGGACCTAAGTTAGTCATCTCCAATCATTTCAATGAGTCTACTCTGTGGATACAACCTCATGTGGTTAATATTTTTTTTTTTAATCATGGCCACCAGTATGCCGTAAATGCCTTGTTGTGTGAGATATGTTACAAAGGTTTAAGGTTTAATGGGCTCAGGTCAAGGGTGCTTCCAGACAAGCACATGGTGTCTGGAAATTGCAATCATTTCCATGACCGATAAATGTAGGAAATAATTATATGCATAAATGGACTACTATTTTAATACTATCTACAGCAGGCTTCCTCAAACTCGGCCTTCCAGATGTTTTTGGCCTACAACTCCCATGATCCCTAGCAAGCAGGACAAGTGGTCAGGGATGATGGGAATTATAGTCTCAAAACATCTGGAGGGCCGAGTTTGAGGAAGCCTGATCTATAGTATATGCATTCGCACGTTGCTAGCCATATGTCATTTACTCTTGTGGGAAATTGTGTTGTTTAATAGGTGACTATAAGGAGGATATTGCTAAATTTGCTAACAGTTGGTCTGTGCAAACTCCAGATGATGCAGCTTGTGTAGCTATTGCCTCTGATTTTCCTAGTCCATGTTACATTGACACAGAATCTTATGAGGTAAGCTGACTAGATTGCTGTTTTTATAGAGTGGCCTCTAGGATATTTGTTTTTCTGGCCTTTGGCCAGTGAGAGCACTGAATAGCAGAAATCTCATAGAAGAGAAATTTGCCGTTCTCTGATGCTCCTGCAGCCTCTTGAAAGCTTCTCAAGGGGTTAGGAGACAGTGTGAGTGGGATGTGGAGGCTAGCAGCATGTACCTTCATGTATACTTAGGGGTAGGGGAAACTCCAATACTGATTTGTGGAGGGGGTCACAAGAGAGAAATCCAGTTGCGTAGTGGAAGTCCTTATGCTAGTGGGATGAAATCACTGGATACAGCCCATGGACACTGGTAAATAGGTTGGGTCAAGAAGTTTAATCTGATTATCAGCAGTTCAGTGTGGGACAATCCTGAATTCTTTTTTGATTTTAAAAAAAATGTGAGGAAGTTAGAAGAGCTGTACTTTCAGCATGCTCTCCTGAATAGACTAGAGTTCATTTTATTGCCAAATTAAACAATGATTTAATTTTCATTGTTACTTAAAGAATGAAGAGTTCCTCGGGGGAATGCTCTCTCTTTCTTTATCACTGAACCTGGGAGATATTTTGCCAATACAACACAGTTGGGAAGGGAGAAGCATTAGAAACACAATGTAGGACAACAGAGGGGTTATAGCAGAAATTGTACGGGTCTCAGGGAGAGTTAAAAAGTGACCTTGGGATGGGGGGTAGTTCATGCTTATTTTATGAAACATACATGAATTAATAATCAGCTATATTCTTTTTTTTGCACAGAACATATACTTCAAGTGCCAAATACTCTTGCAGTTCCCTTTTCTCAGCTGCCACCAAAGCATTGATCCTTACCCCTATATTTCCAGCTGTATGAATGACCTTTGTAGGTAAGCAAAGTCCCCCCCCCGCCATTTCTTTTTTGTATTGTCCCCAATTGGGTGGTGTGTTGCGTTTTCACCATTATTGTTTCTTTGCCTTGTAAGTGATTTTCTCTATTCTTAAGAACCTGGAGCAGTTCAAAATGTCAAAGTCAGCTACAATAGAGGTAGGCAAACTTCCTGCCCCATTATCTCCCATTAGTTTAGCCAGGAAATAAGCCAACGTACTTACCTAGAAACTGTCTGTAGCTCCATTGGAAGCCAAGCCAGATACACTTAATTTTCACAGGGACAGTTCTTCACAGTAGCCTCTTGCAGTGCTGCAGAGAAACATCTCTGCTGATTTGCTAGGGGACTGCAGAAACTGTAAAAAACAACAACTCCATAAACAGCTCCATAAACACAAAACAATGCAGTGTTTAACTGGTGACCCATTTTCCCAGCTTGACAAAAGACTTTAGCTTGGGCACTTCTAATGCTCAACTCTTGTTTGAGACGAACACTATCTAGGCGATAAAGCTTGTTTCTATGCCCAGGCCCAGTAAACCTTTTTGACATCTCTTCACCGGTATCATTACTTATTTTTCCTAATGAACATTTGTGAAAACTAAGGATGGTACAAGTACAGAAAACTTTCAGATTATTTTATTTTATTTTTTTGCAGGTGTGTGTGTGTGTGGGGGGGTTCATTAACCAGGCTTGGGCTATTTGTGAAAGTGAATTCTTGCTCTGTGGCAGACTGCAGGGAGCAGCTTGTAGAATGACAGTTTATCTATGCCAAGGCATGTAGTTGGTGAGATTCATTTAATTGAATTATCTGTGGTAAGGTGAGGAGAGTGAGGGTAAGGAAACAAGCATAATGGAGTTTGACATGGTGACTTTATAATAAGGGATTTCAAACCACCAGCACGCATACCATGTGATAGATCATTATATTAAACATAAAACTACTAGAAGCTGGAACATCTGCTGAAAGGTAGATTTCATTTTCATTTCGGTGTCTTTGGCACGGATTCCAACTTCTGTTTTCTGTTTTGTGAACATAATGGACCTGTGTTCACAGAGCAGGGCTTTGCTACCTATACGCCCCCATGTGTCCTGAAAATGTACTCCTGAGGATTGAGGGACACCCCTCTCCTTTGTGGCTGTAGCAGGAAAGGGGTTATTGCTGAAAACTGAATCCTAGCTTGTATTATATCAATTTTCTTATGAAGTTAAAATAATCCTACACATATAGTTTAAAGATTACAGATTTAATCAGTAAGGGTTCGTTTTTGTCTTTTCAGAGAGGACGATGATGAAACTTACTGCCGAGCAGTGACAGAGTATGCTCGATCATGTTCACATGCAGGCTACCCAGTGCGAGACTGGAGGGATGATTTTCCAGCATGTAGTAAGTCTGGTGGGTCTAAACTACAGAGCCTAGGGCTTGCTGATCAGGTCGGCAGTTCGAATCCCCGCAACGGGGTGATCTCCCATTGCTCGGTCCCTGCTCCTGCCAACCTAGTAGTTCGAAAGCACAAAGTGCAAGGTTTCCCTGCACTGCTCTGGTTTCACCAGAAGTGGCTTAGTCATGCTGGCCACATGACCTGGAAGCTGTCTGCAGACAAACGCTGGCTCCCTTGGCCAGTAAAGCGAGATGAGCGCCGCAACCCCAGAGTCGTCCATGACTGGACTTAATGGTCAGCGGTCCCTTTACATTTATTTTTAATATTAGGTCAGCCAAACAATAGCTTCAGTGTATCAATCAGTGTTAAAGGTGTTTGTTGGACCAACCTAATACCACTGAGAAATTTCCACTGCAGCAACCCAATGGTATAGTTGGCACATTGCAGCCATTCAGAGTGGAAACAAGAACAATTCTAAGTACCAATTGCTTTCAAATTTTAGGATTTTGACTACTTGGCCAGGGTAATAGAGATGTTTCAATATCCTGTCAAAGCAGATGTGTATTCTACATTACCTTCATATAAATATTTATGTAAAATATTTATGTACCACCATTTTTCATACTAGATTTCAGGATTATTTACATTCTCTCTCTCCCCCCCTCTCTCTCACACATGCACACTCCTGGTTCCTATAAATGTACATGTCTACACTCCAGATTCCTCTTACTATGAATGTGCCTATGAAGGTCCTACCTGAAGATGTTTGGACGTGAAACATATGCTAAATTTAGGATACTAGTAATTAGTTACAGTACTATTAATACACTGTAGAACAATACTTTGTGGGTGGTATTCAATGCTAGTCTCAAGGTAGACCCATTGAAGTTGATGAACACAACTAACTTAGGACCATTAATTTATTGGGTTTGTGCAATATGTCTCCTTATCTAAATGCAATGTCCAGGATCATAGCAATGTTTTGAACTTCTTGTATTTTAGATGATAAATGTGAAGATAGTTTTATCCATCGAGATTGTATTAGCTGTTGTCCTCCAACCTGCACTTTTGAGAAAGATTGTCTTGGCAGTAATCTTCATTGCTTAGATGGATGCTACTGTCCCGATGGTAAGTAAGCTGCTTTTTCAATTACCTTATCTGAATGTTAGAACCACTCTGCTCACAACAGAAGCGTGTTTTAATGGGGACACTCCTTTTGACCTGCATCTTCTGAAGTTCCTGTTGATTTCTAGGTTGTATGTACAGAAGAACCTGTAGAACCTCAGAAAAGCATATGTGTGTTTCTATTTCATTTTTATACATCTTTTTTTCTTCCCAACTCTGGCTATATACTGTTTTGTGTATTGCTTTAAAAAGGTACTGAATTCTTTACAACTCTGGGTCAGTATGAAAGCTCACCAAACATGTGAATGGCAAATATAGATATACAGTACAAGTAAATAATGCTATTTGAGAGTTGTCAGTATTGGTCACAGCAGTATTTGTTGTCTCTTAATAGGATGGTTTTTTTGTCTGTACAGAATTTCCCAATTTTAGACCATAGGTTAGTCTAGACATGTACATACACGCTGTGAATTGGTGCAGATGTATCATGGCAGTCTCTTAATCCTGGTTAATTGATAGCGAATAAACTGACAGGTTGTGGACTTCGTTCTCTATTTACTACCATTGCTACTTATCATCACAATCATCATTTCATTTGTATGCCGCCTTTCCATAGTTACATAATCACAAGCATAACCAAAGTAGTCATAAACAATAAAACCAAAAAGCATATAACCAAATTGAACTATTTCCACATAAATCGTAAAATCTAAAAATAGGGATACAAAAAATTAATATCAACAACAGCAACAAAATCCCCTAAACCATACTCGGAGTATTCATGCTGTCATCAGCCTCAACAGTGGTTAGGGATTAAATGGCAGTGCTGATATAATCCTTAACCACAGTTGGGTATTAATGCTTCATTTAGTATCAAACTCTCTTGCATCCTAACCATGGTTGAGAAAACATGGTTTTAAACCGTCAAGTCCAGAGAAGGCCTTATCAACATCCCTCCCTAAACTTCACCTGATGAACATCTTTGCTACATAATGAATGACAGGATATATATGTGTGTGTGTGTGTGTGTGTGTGTGTGTTTATTGTGCTAACATAAATGGTATTTTTTTATAACCTTAGGTCTCATAATGGACAATGGAACTTGTATTTCCCTCTCTGATTGCCCATGTGTTTATCATGGGACAGCATTTCCTGTTGGCTCAAAAATTGAGCAAGAATGTAGTGACTGGTATGTAGACATTACTTCTATTATCTCTGTCTTGTGTCTGAATACCTTTAATTACCTTGCTTTAAAGCATTTGCCTTGTTGTGCTATTATTGTGGGAGTTTTAATAGTTGCATTTATATAGTAAATATCAAAAGGGTTACGATGTTTTCTCCCAGCATTCTATTCTGTTAACACATTGTCTACTTTGTTTTAGTATTTGTATTGGTGGAATTTGGAACTGCACTGAACATGATTGCCCAGGTAATTTATTTTTCCTCTTTTTTTGTAAGATAATTTTTTGTTTACTTTGTATTAATATATTTAAAAGTTGGTACGTTAATAAGTAAAAATACTAAAAGTGACACATCAGTTGAAATCTAATACAAAAGATATTGTAAACCTCTGAACCACTAGCAGTGAAATCTTATACATCTACTCAGAACTCAATTCCATTGAATTCAGTGGGCAATATCCAACTAAATATTTAACTGTTCTTGCCTTAAGCTGAATGTTCAATCGTTGGTGATTCCCATTTCACAACTTTTGATGGTCGCCATTATACCTTCCTTGGGATCTGTCAGTACATTCTGGTGAAGGGCACCGGGAAAGACAAATTCACAATTACTGTACAGAAAACTCCATGCGGTCAGGTAAGGGCATGCTTAAAATAAAATTCTATGCTGATATATAAATACCTACACCATTGGAGCCAATTAATTAATTAAGAGGATTAGCAACAATAAATCATTCTTTTTTTCTTAATATTGAGGGTCTACCTGATCATAACCTGGATTCCATTTCAGTCGTAAGTATTGCCTTTTTGTAAAGCCAATTGCGCCTTTTACTGAGATTAAGTCTACAGAGCTTTTCATTCACGCATGATTACACAAGCATCTACATATTTGGTTACAGTCTGAGCAGGTGTCCTAGGCAGATAAATGCTCTTGGTGACAGGGCTGAACAGGTTTGATATACTGCCAGCCAGATAAGAGGCATTTTGAAACTGACTGAGATATTTATTTGATATTTTATAAGCTCTCTCGTGTTTTTTTTTTTTTTTGGGGGGGGAAACAATAAATCTGAGAGCTCACAGAATATTAAAATATTAACGATAGGGCATTTCAACTGCTGGCTAGTTAAATCCAGAATGCTGCAGCATCAATCTCTTCCTCTTATGTATGAAACCATTCTTTGAGTTCAATATGTGTAGCTCAAGGTTAGCCAACATGACATCGTCCAGATGTTGCAGGCTAATAACTCCCATCAGCCCCAGCTAGTATGGCCAATGGTCATTGATGGAAGTTGTAGTACAACGAAACTCTAGAGGGTGCTGCTGCATTCCATGAGTATAATTAATTCATTTATTATCTCTAAAGTTATTTTTTAATGGTATATTGCAGCTCTTTCCTCTAGGCCTGGTGTAGTGGATAGAATGCTATATTGGGGAGACGAGGGTTCAAATTCCCACTCAGCCATGTAGCTCACTAGGTGACCTTGGGTCGGTCACTACCTCTCAGTTTAAGTTACTTTCAGGGTTGTTGGGAGGATTAAATGGGCAGAGGTAGGAAAAAGAACATTGCCCTCTTCCTTGGAGGACGGCCTAATAAAAATGGAATGTTTCTCAAAATGGAATGGAATGAATGGAATGCAGTTTAGGAAATACTTATCTATATTTTTCCTTTCCTTGCGTTCCCTGTTGCCCTGCCTTCCTGGGCCCATTCAGAATCTTGATCATGTCTGCATTCAGTCTATAACACTAGTTCTTGAAGATGACTTGAACAAGCAAGTGACTTTGAACCGAGGTGGTGAAGTTCAGTATAGCTCTTCCAGTCAAGGTTTGAACCTAAATGGTAAGACATTTATTACAATACCCTTCTATTAAGGTTCTTATTGTTCCTTTTCTAGCCGGTCTGTTTCAATGAAAATATACAATTTTTTACATTAATGTCTCTCTGTGTGTGTTTTCTCATGCCTGGCACAGAAGATGAGTTAAATAATTGTGCGGCTTTTTTTTTTTTAAAAAATGAACTGTTATCAGTTGATATGAATCAGGGTTTCCAACTCCAGAAAACTCTTTTTCAGTTTGGGAACTGAGGAATCGTCCAAATTAAATAACTGAAGGCATTGATAGATTAGTATACAGAACTTCATTCATCATGTGACTTGCATTAGCTAGTTGGCCCACATCTCTGGAATTCTATATGTGAAAGCAAAAACGCATGAAACGAAGCAAGTTTTATAGCCCTGAGCCTGATCTTGTTACAGTTAATTGATATATTATGCTTTCGGCCTTGAATGATTAGCATACACATTTCACTCATCATGTGAACCGAATTAGGTAGTTGGCCCACATCCCTCAGGTTCTGTATGTGAAACAGAATACATACGAAACGAAGCACGTTTTATAGGCTTCTCTTGTCACGGTTAATTGATATCTCATGCTTTGGGCACCTTGTCCGGAGGCTCTTCTCTGGAAGTATTTTAAACTTCTTTCACTCTTGTATATGGTATATACAAAAAAGCTGCAAGGGACTATTCTATCTGAAGTGTCTGTCACTTGAGGCTGAATAAACCACAAAGCCCTCCTGGATAACTTGTCACCCAATCCCTCTCAATTTCCCACCTTGAGAAGGCTCCAAAGGGGTTTGGAGAAGGTCGTCATCTTTTCAGTTCTTTTTGTTTGCTTGTTTGCTTTTAGTTAAACGGAATAATAGTGGCAGAGTTCTCTATATTAAAAAATGCTCTTTTAAAAAATCATTTTTTTAAGAGTTGACATTATGAAGATGGAATTACAGTTTCTTCCATATAGGTTAAAAATAACATCTCTCTGTTTTGATACTATGTTAGCTTGTGTTAACAAAAGAATGCAGTCTCGTACCTCTGGACAATTATTTAACGTTGTTTGGGGAATTACCCCACCTTCTGTTATGTGTAGGGTATGCTGAAGTACGGAATCTGTCTTCATTGTTTGTGCAGCTGAAAACTAAATTTGGTTTAAGAATTCAGTTTGCTAAAGATGGCGAGAGAGTGTATATTCAACTCAGTGCTGCTTGGAAAAGGAGAACCTTGGGTCTATGTGGAACATATAATGGAAACTTGAGAGATGATTTTCTGTAAGTTTGATTTCTACTGTTACTTCATTATTCATTTAGTTAGCTCATAAGCAAAACTCAACCCATATGTAAAACCTGAGTAATGATGTGTATTAAATCCAGATATACAAAATATTAACCAACATATAGAATATGTAGCACTACACTTTATTAGATAAAGCTTAGCTACTCAGTCAAGCCAAATGATCAGTCACTAGAGCTTTTCTGGATATTGTTTATGCTTGGCTAATCTACTGAATTATGTAACTGTATAAAAGCAACCTAACATGATTCTGTATACCCTTGTTGTAAGTTCTTGCCACGTGGTGACCAGCAAGCATCAAGGAAATGCTCTCAGGTGATCCTGAAAGTACAGCAGATCAAAAGGCAAGATGTATAAGCCTATTTAAGTAGCTCTCAAATACAGTGGTACCTCGGGTTACATACACTTCAGGTTACATACGCTTCAGGTTACAGATTCCGCTAACCCAGAAATAGTACCTCGGGTTAAGAACTTTGCTTCAGGATGAGAACAGAAATCACGCGGCGGTGGCACAGCAGCAGCGGGAGGCCCCATTAGCTAAAGTGCTTCAGGTTAAGAACGGACCCCCGGAACGAATTAAGTACGTAACCAGAGGTACCACTGTAGTTTAAAAGGCAAACCTAGCAGCTTGAACTGTTCTCAGAAGACTACAGGTAGCCAATGGTCAAATGTTACTTTAGTGAGGAAAAAAGAGCCCCAAATTAAGTTTTCAGACATGTGAGCATCTTCTATGCTCACAGTCTTCCACTTGTGCATGTCTCCCATCATTCCTGCCCTGCAGACATGCTGGCTAGAGCTGATGGGAATTGGAGTTCCACATCTGGAGGGAGTCCATTTGCCTACCCTAGGTGATGTCAGGGCAAATAGTTTATTTCCAAAATAAAAAAAATTCTTCCTGTAGCACCTTAAAGACCAACTAAGTTAGTTCTTGGTATAAGCTTTCGTGTGCATGCACACTTCTTCAGATACACTTCTTCAGATATTTTGACTATGGCAGACCAACACGGCTACCCATCTGTAACTGGAACCATGGAAGGCACCACATTGAGTTTATTTCCAGTGACAGGCATTTTCTCTTGTCCTGTCTGGTTCTTCTGTTTAATCACTCTCATTTTCCTCCTCAGATCTCCAGCAGGAATGATTGAAGGCACCCCGCAGCTCCATGCCAACGCATGGAAGGTTTCATCAGCGTGCCATGTGCCCGTCAACATCCCCGTGGTTGATCCTTGTAACATTAACCAACAAAATGGTGCACTTTTACTTGGGGGGTTTTGATGTAGATTTATCATAATAGCGTTCTTAGATCCCAGTTCTTTTCCTGTGTCTGAACTTTATTGTCTCCTACAGATGATCTTGGGCTGTTTCTTTAATCTGCCATTTAGATTCAGAGCAATCTTTCTGGTAAAGGCAAATCTCTCTCCTGTTTGTTTAAACCCCATTGATTTCAATGGCTAGCATATACACCTAGCTTCCTGGGATAGTGCTCATTAAGGTCAGTAGGATGAGGACTGTGCATGTATATTTGCATGCATTATGTTTTGGCTAGCCTGTCGTTTTGGTGTAGTGTTATCAGTCTTGGCTACTTACTTTTCACCAAGTGCTTTAAATAGTATGAGTACTGCTATAAGCCAAATGTTGCTTTCCCATAGTTGGGTATGCATCCCAGTGTGATCTCCTCAATCAAGAACTCTTTGCTCCATGTCATGTCTACATCAGCCCAGGATTATACTACCAGCGGTGCCTCTTTGATGCTTGCAAATGTGGGAGCAGCTGTTTGTGCAGTGCTCTTGCACACTATACTTACCTATGCAGCAAGCATGGAGTTACTGTTGACTTCAGATCTCATGTCTCATACTGTGGTGAGTCACTGAACTGTGAATTATTATTATTTTTAAAATTGAAGCATTACTAGGATACTTACAGTCTTCAAAAAAACAAAAACAAAAAAAGCAACCCCAAACCCTCAGACTGCTTTTTTCCAAATCTACCTGGATTAGTAACCCCATACTGAACATTAAGCAGATCTGGCCTGTTCTTTAATGTCTGAATTCCTCTGCTCCTTGATTAAGCTGGTAAGATGGAACAGGTACTAGCCTGGTCCTGGGGGGGGGGGGTGTCATTGAGAATTTACCAGCCTTTCTCGGTTTGCTAAGAAGCAAGTGATTTAACGCATCACAAAACTAGCCAGATGCATCTATATGCTTCGAAGGGGGGGGGGACTACATGCAAGTTTGAAATGCTCTTCTACAATCTTCACCTGAAATTTAGAATCTTACTATTGGGCAATTAACCCTGACCATAATATATAGCTGGAATTGGCAGCATTGGCAACAGATGACAACTGCAGTGTTTGGGCCAGTTAAGGTAGGGGGAGGTAGTCACTGATGTATTAGGGTCCTGAGCCACATAAGGCTTTATATGTCAAACCCAGCACTTTGACATACAGTGGTGCCCCGCAAGACGAATGCCTCGCAATACAAAAAACTCGCTAGACGAAAGTTTTTTCCGTTCGCGATTTGCCTCGCAAGACGAATTTCCCCTATGGGCTTGCTTCGCAAGACGATAACGTCTCGCGACTTTTTTTCTTTGACTAAAAACAAAGACATGTTTTGTTTATAAAGTTAATTTACTTTCCCTTAAATTTTTGAACTGCTCTTTACAGTATGTGTGACTTTAAAGAGCAGTTAATAAACTGTTGTTGTACCAAATTTGGCTTTGTTTGGACTTTTTTTGACCATAGGAACGCATTAATTGATTTTCAATGCATTCCTATGGGATTTCGTGCTTCGCAAGACGAAAAATTCGCTAGACGACAAAAATTGCAGAACGAATTAATTTTGTCTTGCGGGGCACCACTGTATTGAGGCCAGAAACTAATTGGTAGACAGGGCTGTCAGGCAAGGATTGGTGTTGTGTGCTCAGACCATCTTGTCCTGGTGAGCAACCTGGTTGCTAAATTCTGCACTAAAATTGTTTGTCGCTCTGAGCCCGGCTTCAGCTGGGGAGGGCGGGATATAAATTATTATTATTATTATTATTGCATAGACAATAGATGTAAGGCTACTGCTGTCCAGATAGAGGTGTAGCAACCAGATGAAGGCAGTCTACACCACTGAGGCCTCCCGAGGCTCAAATGACAGTGATGGCCCCGGAAGTACTCCAAGCTATGTACCTGCTCCTTCAGAGGGAATGTGACCTCATCCAGAACAGGCCACATCCCATCCATCCAGTCTAGAGAACAACCCACTAATTGCACCTGTTGTCTGAATTAAGCTTCAGGTTATTGGCTCTCATCCAGTGCAGTACTAAGACAATACATCAATCTAGCATCAGTCCACTGCCACACCTGCAGGTTTAAAGGAGTATCGGAGCAGTATGTCATCAGCACATTGCTGACAAACATACTCCAAAATTCTGGATAACCACATTCAGTGGTTTCATGTAGATCAGGCATAGGCAAACTTGGCCCTCCAGATGTTTTGGGACCACAACTCACATAATCTCTAGCTAACAGGACCAGTGGTCAGGGATGATGGGAGTTGTAGTTCCAAAACATCTGGAGGGCTGAGTTTGCCTATGCCTTGTGTAGATGTTAAACAATATGAGGAATAAAATCAAACCTTGCAGAACCCCCAACTGAAGGTTCCACTCGCCAGGCACCACCTTCTGAATACAAGCATCCAAGTAGGACTGGAACCACCACAGAGCAGTGCCAACTGAGACAGCCACTCCATATTAATGTTTAGAGGAATTAAAAAACAGTCCTGTTCACCTAGGCATTTGAGAACAGAAATACAGTACATTATCAGCAGCTTTGACATTATTAGTTTTGTGGATATTCATTTGGTGTTTGTGTGTTTAAGGTTTAAATTTTATTGCTTTTATTGTTTCGTTTCTGTTTTTTGGAAGGAAAGGTCAGATAAAAATCTAATAAATAATGCTAAAGAGAAAGTGGGTTTTGTTAAAGTGTAGCAGTGCATCTTGATGTCTGGGCCTGACATTCTGACATTTGAACAATACATTGTTTATCTGCAGCATTAATGTGCAGAAGTGGTATGCTGTACCACCAGTGCTCCTCTTTCTGTGAGCATTCCTGTTCCTCCCTCTCATTTTTGGATGCCTGCAATCATGATTGTGCTGAAGGATGTAATTGCCCTGATGGAAAATACTTTGAAGAATCTATCAACTTTTGTGTGCCAATGTAAGCCGTTTTAAATTTATTTAATTGTATTGTTTAAAAAAGCAAACACATCCTAGTTCTAGCTTTCAGAATATTTTCCCTCATTATTGTGCAAATTGTAGACTTGAAATGGACGGACTTCCTCATCTTCTTATTGTAACAATTAGGATATGATGTATGAATTATATATCACCTTTTGTTCTGTAATACTATATTATAACTGAATTCATAAGCTTTCTTTTATTAGGGTTAGTTGCCGATGCCACTATAAAGGCAGAAATTTTCAGCCTGGGGAAATTCTACCCACACCATCAGGTTCATGGTAAGAACCAACTCTAAGAGGTTTTTATTTTTTATTAAAAAAATATCATTCAAATTTACAGAGGGGCTAGATTTGCAAGCTGACACTTGTACATATTGTTTTGGATGTGCAGTTCTCAGTGCATGACCAGTTGTTTCTGGAGCTGCTTTACTTATATTTAAATTTTAATAGCCTTTTCCCAAATTAGTCTTGCATGCTCGAGTTTTCATAACTTTCTGTGTAGTAAACCTATGATATATTAAGGAACAATACATACTATTCTATAAACTCTGAACTGCTTTATTTGTTTGATGCATTGAGGACCAATTCACATTACCTCTTTTATGTATGATGGCTGTCACTATATGGAGGTGATTGTATGAAGTGCAGAAGTAGGAATTTAGCTTACGTTTCTTGTGGAAGTGTAGACTTCACGCTCTACCAGTTTGCGTACATGCCAATTTGGCCTTGTGAGACTGCAGTATGAACACAATTAATAGTGGGGTTTTGGAGAAATTCTCCCAGATCTTGGAGATCATTGTCTTAAGGGAGAGGATAGGCTGATCAGACTTAGGCTGCATTCACATTGAAGTTTATTCCATTTTTCAACTATAATGGACTACAGTGCAGGTTTAGCACTCATTTTTTAATACTTTGCAAATGGATTTTTCTGGATGCAAATAACATGGAAAAGAGCACTCAGCTTGCAGTATTGTTGTTGTTGCTATTGCTGTTGTAACAAAAAAAAAAATCCTTCCAGTAGCACCTTAGATACCAACTAAGTATGTTATTGGTATGAGCTTTTGTGTGCATGCACACTTCTTCAGACTCTTCGTGACCCCATGGACCAGAGCACACCAGGCACTCCTGTCTTCCACTGCCTTCCACAGTTTGGTCAAACTCATGTTAGTAGCTTCGAGAACACAGTCCAACCATCTCGTCCTCTGTCGCCCCCTTCTCCTTGTGCCCTCCATCTTTCCCAACATCAGGGTATTTTCCAGGGAGTCTTCTCTTCTCATGAGGTGGCCAAAGTATTAGAGCCTCAGCTTCAGGATCTGTCCTTCCAGTGAGCACTCAGGGCTGATTTCCTTAAGAATGGATAGGTTTGATCTTCTTGCCCTCCATGGGACTCTCAAGAGTCTCCTCCAGCACCATAATTCAAAAGCATCTATTCTTCGACGATCAGCCTTCTTTATGGTCCAGCTCTTATTCCACTATAATTCCAGAAGCAGCTTTTATGTCATGTGAAAGCTCAACTATAATGCAGAACTTAACAGTTGGGGGGAAAGTCATGAAAATGATATAAACTGCTGTGTGAATGCAGCCTTGCATGCTTAGTATAAGAAGCAATAAGTACAAGTTGATCGTCCATCTAACCCATCTATGTTATCCTCAGCTGTCAGACATTTTTGATGTTTAGAATGTCATGCTTATTGCATCTGTAAGTTATACTGCATTTAGTTGCATTATATGACTAACAATGTTATTCTGCTATATAAAACTGTATTTTTGTATTAAATTATTATGATGTGTTTTTTATGTGCACTGACTAGCCAGTGTCTAAATGGAACAATGAGATGCACAGAAGCTGCTGAAGTTCCTGCAGGTAATTCCCTTAGTTTCTTGAGCAGAAGAGTTCTCAAATGCTTTTTGGTCACTTTTCCTGCTGTAGATGCATGGACTGCATGTTCTAAGGAAGGGAGTTTAATCTGAGTCTGGTTTGAATCCCTGCTCACCTGAAAGTGTTCTGCATAGCCATTCTTTTTCATCCCCATTTTGTCCTAGATCAGGCTTCCTCAACCTCGGCCCTCCAGATGTTTTGAGACTACAATTCCCAGCATCCCTGACCACTGGTTCTGCTAGCTAGGGATCATGGGAGTTGTAGGCCAAAAACATCTGGAGGGCTGAGGTTGAGGAAGCCTGTCCTATATCAAAGAACATCAATAAAATTCAGAGTTTTGGACCAGAAAAAAGGGGGCCGGAATCAACTAACCTGGTGTGCTAGAGGAAGCCAACACAAAGACTTGCTTCCCCCATTTTCTCCCCACATGCATTCCCTGAAGCTCCCCCAAATCTACTCTGGAGGGTTGGGGGAACCCCCAGCACAGGGTGTGGAGGAGAAGAGGGAAGATTGTTCCATCTGGCAAGAGGAAATGCTTGCACTGGCAGAACAATCACATTAACATGTTGTTGAATTCTACCCTGTGTTTTCAAAGGAGCAAGTTGTTGGATATCTGAATAGAATCACTTGAAATATTAGCTTTTGACCAGCACTTTTGAAGTTTTGGCCAGTTGGGTTTTGCTGCAAAGTTAAGCTTAATCCAGTGAGGGTAGATTTGCACAGTTATGTTCAGTGAGAACAAGTACAGCATATGTTAATTACTTTGGTACTCTCTGTATGGATGTAACATTTCTGAAAACTCTTAACACTTGTAAGAATTAATTGCAAGTGGTTGTCAAGGAAATATAAAAAACATTTTACTGACTTCATCAAATAAAAAGCAAAGTATAATTCATATTACTCCAACGTTTAAACCTACTATAACAATATTGTATGGTTTCACATAACCCAACTTGGCTGAGAGAGATCCATCAACAATTTAACATGTTTTTAAGAAACTGATACTGCAACATTCACATGAAAAACATAGTTTGACACATAAGAGAGTTTTTGATCAGCACTTGAAATGAGCGCTGCTTTAAAGCTTAAGATACCGGTATCAAGTGTCTGTATTCATGACTGATTTGCAAAATTCTGGCAATCCCGAATGCTTTCAGATTGTATCCATTCAGAAAATGTGTGCCAAAACGACCAAAGAATTTTAACCACTTGAAGGGTAAAGAAAGTGTTACATTTGTGGTTAGCAGAATATGCTGTTGATGAATTGTGTTGAAAGATTAGGGCACGAACCGGCAAAAATTAAGTACTTTAAAGTGTATTTGATTTCAAGGGAGAGTTAAGCATATGCTGATCTCATGTAGTTTGCATTTTCAATTTGAAGCTCCCATGTGCCCTGAAGAAAAGATCTACTATGACTGCCGGTCTCATGTGCCTGGCTTGCCATCTGCTGGAGTAAACTGTGAGCTTTCCTGTGCAAACCTTGCCATGAACTTCACCTGTGCACCATCTCCACCATGTGTGAGTGGTTGCATTTGTCCCCCTGGGTAAGTGCTTCTGAGATCCAGAGTACTGGAGAAGGAAATTGTACCTATGGATTTGATTTTTCCTTCTTTGGCTATAATACTGTTGCACATTTCTTAACTTCTCAAATGGTAAGAGGTTTCAAGGACTAGAGCATATAGGTTTTTGTTTCCTTTAGATCAGAGAGTACTGGAACTTTATTTATTTATTTACACACTACCCAATTAACAATGTCTTCTGGGTAGTTAAAAACCATATAAAAGACAATCAAGGAGTGACAGATCAAAACCAACCATACAGTACAAATCATAGTGCCACTGCCAAAAATGCCCCTTCTCTGCTTAGCAGTGTGCATCTGAGGATCTTTGGGTCCAAGTAGATAATTGTTAGAGAAGGTCGTAACCTGGCCTGAAGCCACCCAGTGCATTAATGGTTAAAGCAAGCACTTTGTATCGGACCTGGTAAATACTGGTAAAATATTGATCTGATCTGGTCAGAATGAGCAGCCCCATCTTGCTTTAATTTGGAACAGCTGAAGTTTCCAGGCAATTCTCAAAAGCATTCCCACATATAGCACATTACAGTAATCCAAGCAGGTGTTAACAAAAGCATGGCTAATGGCAGCAACGCTATCTCTGTCCAGATCAGGGCACAGTTGGTATATCAGCTTACGCTGATAAAAGGCACTCTGCACTATTGAGGCCGCTTGTGCCTCCAGCGACAATGACGAATCTAGGGCATCCCAAACTGAAAGACTGCTCCGTTATGGTGAGTGTAAGTAGAAAACCACTCAACTGGGCAGATGAAGCACCTACTAACAGCTCTTCCATCTATCTGGATTGCATTTCAGTGTATTGGCCCTCATCCAGTTCATTACTGCACTTAGGCACTGATTCAGAACATCTGCTGCCTTCCCAGGAGCAGGTGAAAGGGAGACACACATCTGGGCATTTGCATAATGTTGACACCTCGGGCCCATCTTCCAGTGCTGTTGTGCTCCTGTTTGAGAGAGAGCGCTTTGCCACTGGGAAACATTTTTTTTCTCTTTAGCTGCAGAAAGAATTCACTCCCATCAGTATTTTGAAATACAGTGGTACCTCGGGTTACATACGCTTCAGGTTACAGACTCCGCTAACCCAGAAATAGTACCTCAGGTTAAGAACTTTGCTTCAGGATGAGAACAGAAATCGTGCTCCGGTGGTGCGATGGCAGCGGGAGGCCCCATTAGCTAAAGTGGTGCTTCAGGTTAAGAACAGTTTCAGGTTAAGAACAGACCTCCAGAATGAATTAAGTACTTAACCTGAGGTACCACTGTACAGCTTTCCTTCCAACTTCCAAGCTTTTAGTGACAGAATTAAATGCTGTGTGGTATGTGATTGTGCACGGATAAAGGCTGCTTATTGGGTAATGATAATAATAATCAGCGGTGATGATTGATACAAATGAATTATTTCTTGATTGATTAAATTTATATAACACCCTTTACCTGAAGATCACAGGTTGATTTACAGCATAAAGAGGAATTTAAAAAGATGAGAGACCCAGTTACATTTTTTCTGGTGTCTCATTTAGTTTGACCCTCATCTGTATCTATGGCAATAAGGTGGGTGTTGAGCATATACACACTTAGGAGCATCAGAGAATGCTTCTGTCTTTTGTAATAATGCAGTAGTAGACATAAATTAGATTATTTTGGAAATAGAATTACTCCCATCTCTAACACCAGCACAGCCCTCATACTCCCAGAAAAAGTGGACAGTGAAGAAAACAGCATGCAGGTACAAACTCTCAGCTGCCAGCAGCAGTATGAATATGTAGTTATTATAATATGTGTGAAAACTGTGATGGAAGTGAGCTGAAATATATATGGCAGCACAATGCCCTGTGCATGTTTGCTGAGAAGGAAGCCCCATTTAAGTAAGTGTGCAAAATTCATGAATGTCCATGTAGTCTTGCTTGGTAAATTGTATAGACCAGTTATTAAATATCACACCTGGTAAATTATTGCAAATGCTGAAATGACTGGCAGACCAAGTTTACCATACTACTGAATGGCATGCCATTCAAACAACCACTGTCTGGTATGGAACTGACCTCTTCTGACTCATGCGAAAGCATCATTGTGACTGCATATAGGTAGATTTCTCTTTTGAATTCATGGTTTTGTTTCTTTGAAGGATGGCAGAGCATAAAGGAAAATGCTACGTGCCTGACAGTTGCCCATGTACCTGGAAAGACTGGGAATATTTGTCAGGTGAAGTGATAGCTACCCCTTGTTACAGATGGTAAGCAGTTTTTATTTCACTGCGGTTTTTAATGTTATAATTATTTTTAGTGTTACAGATAATATTATCTGACCATAGATATGCTCCCTAATTCATGTATGTTTAAAAAGAACTTTTAATTTTTTTAAAAAAGAAATGCAGTTGAAAGATCATATAGTATTTCAATAAATAGATTATTTATTTAATGCCATTTATATACTACCCAACTATAAGTAAATATAAGATATACATTAAAATTGTCAAATGCTTCTAAATTCCTCCATGTGATCATGCTAGAGGAGATGAGGAGTGCTTGTTCTCTTCATACTATAATATAGCAAATAGAGCAACTGCATATTCTACAGTGCCATTAAGGGCACACATTTCCATTTATGCTCCTGACACAGACTTGTTACTGAGCTATGAAAATCTGCCATGTTTTCATGTGCTGATTTGCAGAAGAAGCCTGCAGAACAAATTTCATTTTCTTTGGAGCAGAGACTTGTCCTTTTGTGGCCCCATGTAAATGATACAAGAAGCTATACATTCTCTGCTATAAATTCTCTCTAATGTTTTTTGTTTCATGACAAGAGTGCCACACTTTCATCTTCCACTCGTAAAAGCTCTCCAATCAGAACATCTTCATTTTTCCTCCTCCACAGTATTTGTCGACGTGGGATATTTAATTGCACATATTATCCTTGTCCTGCTGTTTGCACAGTCTATGGGGACCGGCATTATTACACCTTTGATGGACTAGAGTATGATTATGTCAGTGACTGCCAAGCTTATTTGGTAAAGGTAAGGAGGCATTTGGTAAATGCTGAAGATACACCCCTTTGCCCTGGCTTTTAACATCTGAGATGTACGGTATATTTCGAAGACCCACCTTATTTCTGTGATAGTAAGTTGTTTTTAACATTGTGTTTTAATTGTTGTAACCCACCCTGGGACCTTAGGCTGAATGATAAGTAATTAATAATCATAATAGTAGTAATAGAATACAGGGTCTGTTCAATTACAAAAGTTAGAGATATTGTATGTGCAGCAATATATTTATATAGCCTAGAAATATCTTATGCCTTCGGCTAAGCCTATACATCAATTATAAACTAGTTTAGAATTGGTTTGTTAGCACTTCTGGGAATTCCAGCTCCAGATTACTACATTAGAATTCTCCAACAGAGATCCTTAACACCCTCACACACTCATAATTCCTAAAGATCCATGGCTAGATGCCCTAGCAATTTAGCAGACACAGATTTGTAGAGACATGACCCTTATGTGTGTCTCTTTTTCTGAGATGTCAACATGAATGCTGAGAAAACATTTTTAAAAATGTTTTTCCATCCTTTACTAGGCATATGGGTTCACTGAATTTTGGCAATTCCCTTGTCCTGTGCCACAAGTGTTTCATATTAAGCCACTTATTCTACCTGGGACATTAGGAGTTCTAAAGTTCAGGAGAGAAGTTGGCATTCACAAAAACAAGATTCGTGGCACATTGCCTGCAGCCTTTTCATCCAACAAGCAAGATGACACGGGTGATGAAAACGCTGCCTGTGTAGATTCGTGATATTAGAAGTAGCCTTGTTATTTTTTAGACAGGTGCAATGCTAGCCCTACCTGGACTCCTTTTCAGACTTCGGCTTTTTTCAAAAAAAAGGACGATCTGCTGTTTCATAATAGCTAATTTGTTCTTAGGATTTGGACTGCACGAGACTGTTGAAGGATTTCTCTGGCCTTACTGGAAGTTTGCTAACTGTAGTCTAGACTAGGTATTCTCAGACTATGTCGTAAGGGACCTTTCTAGTTGATCTAGGAGTTCCTTGATGATATGGGGAGGCAAATTCTCCGCACAAATGGAGGTGGCAGGACCATGTATCATATACCCATCATATAAGGCCAGAAATTAAGCAAAACTCCTACATAAACTAGTGATTATTCCATTGGCCTACTACATGATTAGTCAAGGAGAGCCAGTGTGGAAGACCAGATAGATAGTCAACCTTCAACAAACCCCACACAGGGGCTACCATACCCACTTGCTGGTCTTCCCTGCTTAGATCAGGAAAGTTAAGTGGAGAAAAGCATTGGATACTGTTACCTGAATGTCCCCCAATAGCACAAACTCCGTCATTCTGTTCTCCTTTGGGAAGCAGTGCCCAGTGGAATATTGGATGCTGCTTAACAAAGGTGTGCCGTTCCTCAGGAAAAGCAGCAGGAACTTGACAGTTTTTTGCATTGCCAATGAGACCTGCCAGAAGTTGTAGGCTCCAGTGGATGGTGTCTCGGACCAAGAAGACCTGGACTGAAATCTCTATTGAGCCATGAGACTTTTTGGGTGAACCTGAGGCACTCACCATATCTAAGTGTTCTTCTTCTTCTTCTTCTTTGGCAATCACTCATAGCTGAGTTAAGATTGTCTTCCATAAACACAGTTTTAACAGTGGGTCCATAAGTGACTGTGGAGGCCAGTTCTGGATCCACATGTCCTTCCACAGTGGGGACATAGGTTTCTGGGTGGGAGTTGATCATGGTGAGGGTTTGCCGAGTGTGCCTTCCTCTTAGCACATTTCTCCCTTGTGTTCTGAGTTTGAATGTCTTCAAAGCCCATAACACCTTTGGTAAAGGCTGTTCTCCAATTGGAGCACTTGCAGGCCAGTGTTTCCCAGTTGTCGGTGTTTATACTACATTTTAAAATATTTGCCTTGAGAAAGTCTTTAAACCTCGTTTGTTGACCACCAGCATTACGCTTTCCATTTTTAAGTTTGGAATAGAGTACAGTGGTACCTCAGGTTACAGATGCTTTAGGTTATGCATTTTCGGGTTGCACACTGCGCCAAACCCAGAAGTACCAGAACTGGTTACTTCCGGGATTTGGCGCTCATGCCTGCGCAGAAGTGCTAAATTGTGTTTTGCGCATGTGAAGAGGCACCGAATCGTGACCCACGTGTTCGCAGATGTGGTGCTGTGGGTTGCGGATGTGCCTCCCTCACGGATCACGTTCGCAACACAAGGTTCCATGTAGTTGGTTTGGAAGATGATAATCAGGCATCTACACAACATGACCAGTCCAACAAAGTTGATGTTGAAGAATCGTTGCTTCAACACTGGTGATCTTTGCTTCGTCCAGTACACTGGCATTAGTTCGCCTGTCTTCCCAAGTGATGTGTACAATTTTTCGGAGACAACCTTCTTCAGACTTTCTGTCAACACTGCAAATATGAAGCAGCATGGCTTCCAAGGAATTGCAGCTTCCACATTTCTACTGCTTAAGGAATACTAAAAATTCCCTAATGAAGGTACTTTGCCCAATGATTCCTAGAGATCCCTGGGTAGATTCCCATCAATTTTACCTGATTATGATTTCTCATGTAGATAAACCTAAGTGAAAGAGTTTCTGAGAGGACAGATTGGGGTTCTGTATGCAAAACTAGGGAAATGGGTAAAATAAAGTGTAACAATTAATCAACAGTAGATGAAGACTATACAGCCTTGTGGGGCACAGATTGCAAGAGAATAAAGATTTACACTTTGGGTGGAAATTGCAAGGGCCTGCTTGCTCTTGAGAATGCAGGCATTGTTTTAGTTGCAGTTCTTTCTCCCCTGCCAAACTGTTTCTGCTGTGGGAATGAATAACTTAGGTTTCTGGTATGAACTGGAGAGGGTTTAAGTATCAAAATGCAATATTTGAGACTTTCCACTGAGTATTATTGCTTCACTCATTGCTTAACAGTAGAAGGATGATTTCCTTAATGGCAATTTGGACCTGCATTTCTGTCTTCATTTCTCCGCTTTGTAGCTGGGGCCAGTCCATTTACCTGGCAGTTGTAGCTTGACTTGGCCACGAGCCTTTTGGTATCTGATGCACTTGGTTTAATCTGTTCCCTTTTTATGGACCAGGACATCCAGCTGTACAAAAGAGGCTTTGCATTTGTATTAAAGTTCAATAAGTCCCACCAGTGTGCATTAAGAAGATTGGGAGGTTGACAGCAAAGTGAATGTGTGTTTGCACATTCTGCAAACTGTGAAAACTGTCATGCCCCCTCCAACTTATTCTATCAGTCAGTATCTGGCTCTGGGTCAGGGCTGGGCATGGCAGATGTTAGGTTTGAGATCTGCAACATAATTTAGCATGCAGGGTTAGATGGTGTCTCTGACAAGCTCTGTATAGTTTCCCGTCGTCAAAGACCTTATGGCTTCAATCATTATTACTTCAGAGTAAAGGTTATTGTGACAAAAGATTCTGAAACACATATTGGTTCCGCCTCTACGTATCTCTCTTTATCTGGCTATTTTAAAATTTTGCCTTTATTAAGTAATCTTTTCAGAGAAGAAAGGCTGTTTTCACAGGATATTGGCTTTTTCAGTACAATTGTCCCTTTGGCAGATCTTCAGATTGATGTGCCTTCATGCCAACCAACTTTTTGTAGCCAAATAAGAGAATTTAAGTTCCTCTCATGCTGTGCATTTCCTTTGCACCAAATGCTCTGTAGGCACAGGAAAAATAGCCCAATAAGTGAACACTACACACACACACACACATATACATACATACACATATACATACATATATATGTGGGTGTGGGTATGCTGGTCTCTTATCAGACTGTGATGACAGCCTGAGCTGCCAGGAGGGCAAATGAGGCACGTAGACTGAGCTGATACTTGGAAGTTGGCCCTTGCAGGTATCTACCTCAGAGCCTGCATGAGCCTCCTCGAAAAAGAGCACAACAGGAATGTGAGGTGCTGCCACAACCTGCCTGATGGTGGAGGACTCTCCTCCCTTCTCCCTCTCTTTCTCCCTGGGTCCAGAAACATATTGGTAGCTGGTGCAGCTCCTTAAAGGCAGGTGGCCACAGTGTCCTGGATTGCTAGCTCTGTTTCAGTGCTAAGGGCTTACCTCTAATTGGGACATAGATCAATTTCAGGCTAGTTTAGTGTGGTATATAGCAGGAGTGAAGAGAACACTGGAAGCTGGTGACAAAGGAAGACTTACCAGTTGAAGATAGCAAGCACCTGATGATGTGTCCATGAAAGCTAAGGTCATAAGGTCCTTAAAGTAGAAAAGACTTGTTTTTGCTGCAACAGACTAACACAGCTATCCTCAAAATATATAAGAACTTGTAATAAGTACGTAATATATTTTGCATGCAGACCTCCTAAAATGGCCGGGTTGATTTGACGGCCCATTCATTTGGTGATTGCATTTATCGTAGGTGTGCTCTCTTCTTCCCATTGGTCTGCTCTTTCCAGTTTTTCCACTTCTTCAACTTTTCTTCAGTAGGCAGAAGATCCAATTACAATTGGCACTGAATTTACGTTCTTCTGACTGAATCTACTCCAGATAAGCAATTTCAGCTTCATTTACCTTTTATATACCTGGCTCCTTCAGACCAGTAAATGCTCTCAAGTTTTGTTCTTCAGTGCTTCTTTTAAATTGTGCAGATTAGCAGGAAGAGCTATCCTCAGAAATGGCAGGAGAAGAAGGGAGATCTATGATGATGCAATACAATCATTGTAGCTTCTTTTGAAAGGGGTCCAGTCATTCAGCAGTGACAACAGAGCCTGGATAAAGAAGCTTGTTTGTAACAGACTCCTTCACTAAGGAGGAGAGCTGAGTAATGTGACCAATTTTCTGGGTGTTTAAAAGTTTCAGCTCTTCCTTTTAACAACACTAGAGAGGTCTGTGTTAACTGTTTGTCGTATCGTTTCTTTATTATACAGTAACCAGGTGTTATATTTGTCTGAAGGATGCTCTATGTCCACTTATTCCCCTACAAAGAGGCACTTCTGGAACAAATCTAGACTTTTTTATTTAATTACACTTCTTGAGATTTTTTAAGTTTTATGGTTACTCAGGCAAACACACTTTACAGAGAACCTGAAAACCTTATTCAATACAGTAGTAAAGGTAAAGGGACCCCTGACCATTAGGTCCAGTCGTGACCAACTCTGGGGTTGCGGCGCTCATCTTGCTTTATTGGCCGAGGGAGCCGGCGTACAGCTTCCGGGTCATGTGGCTAGCATGACTAAGCCGCTTCTGGCGAACCAGAGCAGCGCACAGAAACGCCGTTTATCTTCCCGCTGGAGTGGTACCTATTTATCTACTTGCACTTTGACATACTTTTGAACTGCTAGGTTGGCAGGAGCAGGGACTGAGCAACGGGAGCTCACCCCGTCGCGGGGATTCAAACCGCCGACCTTCTGATCGGCAAGTCCTAGGCTCTGTGGTTTAACCCAAAGCGCCACCCACGTCCCTATTCAATACAGTAGTCTTATTTAAACCTAGCCTCGGTATATACTATTTTGCCCTAGAATGTCTTTTAGTAGTACTACAACAGCAACAATCTCCCAGTCCCTTCTCGGATTTTTACTTTCGCCTCAGGAAATCAAATCAGGTTGCTCTGCCTAACTAACCCATAAACTCTTTCAGAGCAGGCCCCTTTCTCACCAGGCCCCGAACTAAGTAAAAGGCAATCCCTCTCCAATGGACCAATTTACCATTTGGATTTTTTGTTGCATCAGTTACTCTTGTCTCAGGATAGACTATTTCTACCCAGGGATGCTTTGTAGGGACCTGGAAGATGGCTTTCTTGGTGGCTGCTCCCAGACTCTGGAACTCCCTCCCTAGAGAAGCTAGACTGGCTTCTGCCCAAGCTTTTTGACACTTTTATTATGAATAGATATTGAGAAATAATTCCTAATCATCTACTAAACTTCACCAGTTGGTTAGCTGGTCAATAGTGCATGTATAGCCACTCTGTTCCACCCCTTATCATAATCAGTATCCACTCTTCTGAAGTTTTGCAGTGGAGCCTAGGAAGCATCTTGCACGGGAACCATGCTACAAGTAACAGTGTTTTGCTGCTGCAACAACCTTAATGTGTAATCATATACAGTTGTACCTTGGAAGCCAAATGCCTTGGCACTTGAACGTTTTGGCTCCTGAATGCCACAAACCCAGAAGTGAGTGTTCTGGTTTGAGAACGTTCTTTTGGAACCTGAACATCTGCTGCAGCTTCCACGGCTTCTGATTGGCTGCAGCAGCTTCCTGCAGTCAATCAGAAGCTGCACCTTGGTTTCTGAACATTTTGGAAGTCAAATTGACTTCTGAAACGGATTCCATTTGGCTTCCAAGGTAAAACTGTACATGTTTTGCTTTGCACTACGGGCCATCCAATTGTCCAGTAAATTGCTATATTCTTTTATGGAAGGACGAGAAACATCTGTGCTACTTTACTGCTTGGATGTTTAGCTATGGTTACACTCTGTGCATCTCGCACCCGGTGTATCTCTGTGTTAATGTTCAATGAGTATTTCACTTGGAGCTTCTTGGCATTTTAAGCTTTCGCCACATTTAATTTGGCTTTGGTTTCTCTTCGGCAGCAGCTTAAACCCTGTCCAGTTTCTGAAGACTTTGACCTTGCCCTATTCGCAGCACATAGTTATAATTAAAGGAATTCTGTTTTGTCTTCAGCTTGAGAAAAATGTAATACAAGAAAAGCATGTGCTGGTGTTGCCTGTTCTGCTAGTCACATGCGGAAGAAGAGATATTTTCAGAGCACTAAAAATGAATCCAGAGCATGCAGCCCAAATGGGGATGTATACCTACATATGGGGCTTTCTTTTGTCATATTCACTGTGGCTTTTAAGTTCCACATTTGAGTCTTGGATTTAATTGTCTGTTAGCTAACTCAGGAATCCACACAGATTTCAGTGGAACTTTTCCCCAAGCAAATGCATTTAGATTGATAGGCTCCTGTCTGACTTTACGAGAATGGAACTTGTTTGTACAGAGATAAAAAGAAATAGAGCTGTACCATCCTAATTAAAAAAAGTATATAACAGATTTCAGGTCATTTGCAAGTACAGTAATAATTCCTCTTTTCTTTTCCCTGCTCCATTTCTTTTCCTCATTCCATTCTACATGAGACCAAAAAGGGGGGGGGGGAATCATGAAAACAGAAAAAAGCAACGCTTCATGAATGTGTGTATAGACATGAAACAGAAATAGAGCACAGGGTATGCTTCTTAATGTAAGACGATCTCGTATAGGTGTCTTTGCAAAGGCATGAAAAATGCCAAGATCTTCACCTGTTGTGCTACATGGATACCAACAGTAGGACATTGCTAGGGATTATATCACTTGGTAATGGATACTCGAGCCTTCTCAAACCTTAATCTTGGGACTATCATGTTTTTAATTAGGAAAGGATTGCTGCAATGTAACCCAATAAAATGCCAAATCTGATACTCAGTGGCGCAAAACCGAATAAATGACACAAAAGAGAACTGTTCATAGCAGTAGTTGTATTCTTCAAAAACTACATTAATTGACTTTCCACATTACATCATTAGTAAGAGTTTTTATTGAAATCAAAGAGCAGCTTTAGGCCTCTTATTAGTTGCCTCATTCAACACACACATCCTTTTTAAAAACACTTTTATAGGAGTCATTGAATGTCCATTTTATCCTATTTATTGAATGAGAATGCTGCAGAAATCTTTTGTAGAGAAGAAGAAAGACAAAACAGCTTGAATACACTGCTAAGAACTCTGCTCATACCATGGTTGTTTATAGAAAGTCCTCTTTGTATACCATAATTGTTTTAGGAGCTCTTTGCACAGCTTTTCATCTGCAATGGCAAGGAAAATAACTAAATAATTATGGGTTGTTTTTTTACTTGCCTTTCTTTCATTTTGAGGAAAGTGGCCAAATAAACAACCACATAGTCAAAATCTTGTTATTTGCTGTAATCATACCCAGCAGGTGACGAGTAATAAATTGATAAATTGCAGCAGACTTTAAAATAATAATTAAAAACATCACAATAAAATGTGTGAAATTGCAACAGAAGCATAGTACAACACAGCTATGAGCTGTTTCTCTGGACAGTATCCAGAGACCTTCTCTGGACAGTATCCAGAGACCCTTCTGAGTCTCTTCATCAAGGGAACCAATAAGTTTATTATGAAGCAGGTGGCAAAATACCTGAATTTTATCATAGACCTGAAGTGTGCAAAGAAGATTTTTGGTGTGCAGCTTGTCATTTTTTTATGCATTGCCTTTTCTCATATTGGTTGGTTAACCAGTAACCTTTGTGGCATGCAATTGTCTCCAGTAAATATCTTTCTGTGAACTATATTTCTGTAAGATGCATGTGTAAGCAGATCTGGTAACTTATTTAATATCTCTTTGCCTTATCTGGCACCACGGTATCTTCCGCTGCCCTAAATTGTATCAGTAGCGGCACCACAGTGATATTGGCACAGTACTCTCTTCCCCAACATCCTTCCAGCTCCCAGGTCACATAATTATTTTATATGAAGTACTTCATCCTGCATACCCTCTGCAACTGTCCCAGAAAAACTGAGACATCTCATTTTTTTCTCGTGAGAAGGCAGCGGCCATTTGGGGAGCCATGAACTTGCATAATTTTGCACCACAATTTCCACCCAAAAAAATGTTTTGGAGGGGCACAATCTTGTGTGGCACCCCAAACCACACACTTAGGGGCACTGTGCCCCCCAAAAGCACTTTTTCAGGGTGAAATCATGGCATGGAAACACACAAGATCACAGTGCCCAAAATGGCTGTTGTCCTCTTGTGAGAAAAAACAGAAAGATAGCATGCTAGTTTTTGCCTTCAATGTGTTGGAGAGTAGGTGTCTGTTCTGACTCTACTGCCAGTCATTCCAAAGGGTTCAGTATGATGAAGGAGATGGGGGTGGATGGAATTTATTTCTCTCTACGCTCTCTTCCATCATTCAAGAGACAAAAGGGGACATAGTGCTTAGTCAGAATTAGTATGCACGAAATGAAAACAATTCATTTTTGGTTGTAGAAGAAATGAGATATTTGATGGATCCCTTTTGTACTATTGGCAGTTTTTTCCTCCGTTTTTTTCAATGGCTGCAATTGCAGGTCTAGCTTACCACTGTTTGTTTCATATTCTAATTCTGAATGTTATAGCCAGCTTGGGTGTTGGGGTGTGTGTGATATATATATAGAGAGAGAGAGAAAGAGAGAGAGAGATTATGATTAAAATATGACTCATTAGATTGTGAAAGCCCTTGGGTGATTTCCAGCGTTAGTCATATTCAAAGTAGCCCCATTGATTTCAGTGGGTCTACTCTGAGCATGCCTTAGCTGGATATCACTCATTATTAAGCTAAGATTTGGGGTATACTTGTAATAGTTTATTGGCTGATGTAACAGAAAAGACATTTTAGTTTACCTTCAAATTCAAAATAGTGACACTTAGTTCTTCTGACAGTCTACTTTTTTTCCATCCGAAGGCTATAAAGTTCATTATTTAGTCAACGTATGATATACTGTTTTCTGCAAATGCAGGCCCTTTGCTGAGTTTTTGGTTGCTTGCCCAGATTTCTGTCCCTGTTTCTCCATTGCTTAGCAACACCCCACTATCCCAAAGAAGTTGATACCAAGTAAGAACAGGCTTGTTTTGGTAATTTAATGGGAAGACAGAAGCAAGGCTTAGGGGGGTGGGGTGGGGGAGCATTTTGTTTTTGTTTTCTATCAGTGTAAGTTGACTTCACATGGCAGACCAATGTACTTCCCGTCTTTGTGTATTACCTTAAAAGGTAAATGTAGCTCTGCTCCTGAAAGTGGTTATGCAAAGATGGGTTTTTAAAATTGAATTTCATTTACTTAAAGCATTTTTACTGTGCTGTTCAGCCAAACACACACACACACACACACACACAGAGAGAGAGAGAGAGAGAGAGAGAGAGAGAGAGAGAGAGAGAGAGGCTCTGCCTATTGGCTTTCAGTCTAAAAGATAGGATAAAAAGTAAAAAGGGATGGGGAGGGAGGAGGGAGGAGGAACAAAGTAAACTCAGCCACCAGTTCTGAAAATTACACTTCTTATAGTAAATAGCCAGGATGGAAATGGGATGATGGAATAACCAATGCTAGATGACAGAAGGAAAAGAGATAAAGGCAGTTCTCTCCAAAGAGCTGATGGAATAGCTCTGATTTCCCTCTTCTGCAGCCTGATGGGAATATGCTTATTCCTCTCTATGTAGCGGGACGCGGGTGGCGCTGTGGGTTAAACCACAGAGCCTAGGACTTGCCAATCAGAAGGTCGGCGGTTCGAATCCCCGCGATGGGGTGAGCTCCCGTTGCTCGGTCCCTGCTCCTGCCAACCTAGCAGTTCGAAAGCACATCAAAGTACAAGTAGATAACTAGGTACTGCTCCAGCGGGAAGGTAAATGGCGTTTCCATGTGTTGCTCTGGTTCACCAGAAGTGGCTTAGTCATACTGGCCACATGACCCGGAAGCTGTATGCCGGTTCCCTCGGCCAATAAAGCGAGATGAGCACCGCAGCCCCAGAGTCGGCCACGACTGGACCTAATGGTCAGGGGTCCCTTTACCTTTACCTCTATGTAGCACTGTATGCAGTGAGGCTGGGGCCAGGTGTAATTACCCATTATAGTAATGTGTCTTTTCACTCTTTGCCATAGCATCATTGAGCCAGCATACAAAAAGGTGGAGAGGCACATGCTTTGCAAACAGAAAGGCCCACCTTCTCTCTCCAACAACTCAAGTGTCTCAAGTAGCAGGGCCAGGAAAGGCCACTGCTTGTGAATTTGGAAAGCTGGTGCCAGCTGGGATAGACAGAAATTAAGCTAGATGGAGCAAATGGCAGCATAAGGCAATTTGTCTACTCATATGATTGACAAGAGTTATATTTTGGTTGATCTGTCATCTCGGCACACATGTTGGGATTAAATACTGACATTCTTATGTAATTGTATTTCCCATTTTCCCATTTTCCCTAGAGGCTTTAATTTAATTAATTAGTAATAAAATTACTTAATTAAATTAGTAATAAAATTAGTTAATTAGTAATTAAAATTATGTGGTCAGTGTCATCACCTGTAGTCATTCAAGCGTGCCACAGGTAAAAAGTTGTGTGTGTGCCACTTCAGACCTGCTGTTTTACACCTCCCCAACTTTTCTTATTTTTTACACAACTTAGTTTTACAATTGACTGGTGAAATACTTGACAGTAAGGTAATCTCTCTCCCCTCTCCCTCCTGCCCACATCCCAGCCTGCTTCTGGGGTACTGTCATATAATGAAATGCAGTACAATGGCACCTCGGTTTAAGAACAGCCCTGTTTAAGAACTATTTGGTTTACGAACTCCACAAAACTGGAAGTAGTGTCCCGGATTGGAACTTTACCTCAGTCTAAGAACAGAAACTGAACGGTGGAAGGGCACCAGTGCACGGAGGCCTCATTAGGGCAAGCACGCATCAGATTAAGAAAGGTTTCGGTTTAAGAACGGACTTCTGGAACAGATTAAGTTCATAAACCGAGGTACCACTGTATTTTATAATTGAAGGCCTATTGAAACAAGCTAATTTGAGCTTTTTCTAGGCTATGCTATTTCAGGTTGCAAGCAGGAATGTGTCAACATTCTGCAACTACAGATTAAGTGATACAATTGCACAAGTGCACTTCTGCTGGTTTTATACATTCAATATTTCTAAGGTAGTTTTGATTTGTAGAAACAAGGGTTTCCCACCTTAGGAAGTGCCTTGGAATGAGTTGTTAACCCTCAGTTTTAAATGGGGATGATGGAGGATGAGAAGAAGCTATTTGGTTAGGATTGAATAGGTTATACAAGTAAGCTGAAAGGAGGAACCACATTCCTTTTCAATCTGTGGATGAGTTTGCAAGTCTTCTTCTGGGAAGATTCCATAGACATAGAGTGTTGGCTGACAAATTCAGTCTTCAAGATGGGAATGGTGTCTTCAGTCATCCCAAGTCACTTCATTCCAGCCAACTCGAGTTGTACTGTGACATGGACCACTTATACATTATGCAGCCGAATGGGTAACATCTGTTCCTTGGGCTGCATTCTGGTTTATCTCAGTTTATATCTAGGTCGACCTGACATAACTTGATTTAAAACAGTGTTAACTCAGGCTGAACCAGAAACAGCCCAAGGCAGCTGGAGTCCAGTTAAGCGAATCACATGCAGTATCTGACACATAGCCTGTAGTTTTGTCATGCGCCTGCCGCAGTGATGTATAACCATGTTTGTTCACAATAATCCTTTCTCTTTTACAGGGTGTAGATAGTTCAAACTTATCTATAATCATTCAGAACAAAAAGTGCTTTGATAACGACATTGTGTGTTCAAAAAGTGTCTTTATCTCTGTTGGAGACGCTGAGCTTTTTTTCAATGACCCCCTAGCCATACAGGTAAGTTCTCTTTTCCCTTTTCTGACACGCCCTTTACTCACTGAAGCACAGTACAACTTGCTAACTAAAATGCAACTTGTCTAAACAAATAGTAATGTAAGGGGGGAAAAGCCCAACCCACATAACAGCAACTAAAACGTCATTTTCCTTGTCCCCCCACCCCCACATGGACCTCTGTTCAATTAGCATCCTGCTGGACATCACTGAACTTTTTTGAAACCATGGTATTGTTCAGCTTTTTAGTTCCCATCCCATGGGGTTTCTGAGGGAAGACCTCCATCATACAACACAATATAACTTTCAATTGAAAGAAGAAAGCTTAAAAATAAAACCACACTGGTCATAAGCCTAGGAGAAATGTCAATGTAGTCATGCCCAAAGAGATGTCAACAGATGACCAAAGGAATATATCTGTGGTAGGAAAATGTCTAGCAAATGTGGCTTCTCCTTCTCCAGGGATATGAGAGAGCCAAACCTACTATAATTATTCTTGAAAAGCCTCTGTTTAAAGCAACCTATTTAGGCTAAAAAACTGACAGTCTAATGGCCCAGTTTTCACATCAACTTTTCATATGGCAAAGTAATTTACTCATCACCTCCATGTGCTGAACATTTCACTTGATTGTGCCCCTATGCACTGGAACTTCATTCGTTCACCACATCTAGCACAACTTTAGTTTACAGTGGATCTCCCTTATGTTGGCTACAATCCAGATGGCTGCTTCAGGTAGAGCCAAAGGCTTGTGCACATATCCTGAATTTAAGAGGATACCTGTGTGCGGTATCATAGAAAGCTTTTGAAACTTTTAGTTCCTTGTTGTGTAGTAGAGAACTGGATTGTGGCAATTGCTTTTAAAGCAACACAAGACCAAAGCCCTCTAGGGAAGCAAAACTGATCAACTTGTTATCTAGATCATGGTTGTGGTTAGTACAAAGTTTTATTATGTTAGGCTGCATTGAAAGTAACCATGCACCTCATGACAATTATATGGTAAAGTACCTTTGCAAGGGTTTGGCCTAATGAAGAATCGAAGATATTTCTGGAAATAGTTTGGAGATTTCTGTTTGGAGATAGAAGCTATCAAAACTATTTCCAGAAAATATGCCTCAATTTGGCTTCAAGGAACAATGTCTCCTGGGTTCTGAATAATGATATTCAGACATTTTAATGAATTCATTTTAGTACTCTGGCTTGGATATCTGTGGAAAGCTGATCTTATTGGCCTTTTTACAAATATAATATTTTTCACAGAGGATGCGGAGGAGACATGAAGTCACAACCAAGTATCAGCTTTGGAAGGCTGGATATTATACAGCAGTGCACTTTCCAGACCAAGAGATCACAATACTATGGGATAGGAAGACAACAATGCACATCAAAGTGGGGGTTCGATGGAAGGTGAATGGATATGAGATTGGGTGGCTTATATTTTGCAGCATCAGAGTTTTTATAGGAAACAATTTGTTAATTCAACAAATAGATTCTTGATTGATATAAATTGCACAGTAAGTCAGAGATAGGGCATCCTTTTCAGACCACGGGTGTATTCCCACTGGGGCAAACCTTTCAGGTACCACATGCCAATAGGGAGCAGAGCAACAAGTATAACATTTATCTTTGCACAACAAGCTAGCACACTTACAGACCCCTCTCTGCCGTCTCACCAGGCAAACAAGAGGCACTGTCTGAGTTCAGGGACACATTCCATCCAGACAAAAGTGGGGTGAAGCAGGACTGGTGAGGGATGTGGTCTGGGGAGAGGGAGGTGGCTAATGTGAGGGTGTGGCCTGTGGAGAATCTCATGGGTCACATAGAGAGGTTGGAGGGACTTGTTTGGCCACAAAGCCTGAGATTCCCTGCCCTGTGGCAGGTCTATTTCAAGTTGCCAGCTATATTTCCTCACAATATAGTGATTGCTACTGACTTTTGTCAACATTTTCAGAGTGTTCTACATTAACAAGGGTTCCATAAGAAGGGGATCCTCTAGAGGTCCAGTGCTCTGGTTTCTATAGACTCAAATGTGGTTCTATTTGTCAGAAAAGGTTGTGGGAGGATATGGGCTATGCTGTCTCATTGCAAATTGGGGAAAAGGACAGCTCCAGGTGTGTGTGTGTGTGTGTGAGAGAGAGAGAGAGAGAGAGAGAGAGAGAGAACTAAAGCGTCTCCTCCATTCTGACTGATTGAAAATAATCAATAAATATATCATCCTGTTTTAATTCTAGGGTAAACTGGCTGGTTTATGTGGCAATTTTGATAAATTCACTTCAAATGACCTGACTACATCCAGCAACATGGAAGTAAGAAATGCTCAAGTCTTTGGAGAGAGCTGGGAAATAGGACAGGTAAGCATGATATATCCATTCATTTTGAAAATAAACAGGCAACTGATGGTGAGGGTGTAAGAAATGTAGGAGCAGCATTACCATTAAACCAGCAACTAGTTAAACCAGTAGGCCATCAATTTGACAGGTTCTGGGTGTGGTAGTTCCCTGTCCTATCGCCAACCATTTCTCATACTTCTGCACATTCACCTTATTTCCACTGTTCCACATGGTTGCCATGTGGAGCGAGCAAATACGAAAGGAGATGCAATGCATCTTGGCCCCATGGAAGCTGATGGGACTGGAGCTTCCACCGAGGAAGGAATTTGTATATTCCAGCCACATCAGGAGGGCCCCAGGCTAACCACCCCTACTCTAGTACCTAGAAAGGCTTTTGTTTCATTGGCACAAGACAAAGAGGATGACAAGAGCATCACAGTGAAACCCGTTAAGAGTTTCTGTTTGTGTATATGATACACAAAAGTGCTTACATTTACTGTGCTATAGGCCAAATAGCTTGTATGACAATGTTTAAAATTTATTTCCTGCTTTGTCCCCCCCCCCACCAGACTGTAGTCACGTAGCTCAATGTAACATCTCCTATTTTGCTGAAGCACAGCTGCTTGAGAGCATGCAGGCATTTCTTCCCCATGACTTCCCGCCTTTGCTGTTGCAATTCAAAAGTGCAATGACCTTGGCCCCCCCTGCTCCTCTGCTGCCACATCAGATTACAAATGCTCTGACTAATTTTCCATCCTCTGCTTTTTCTCACCATCTTTACTGCTCCATCTGAGGGCTGCTTCATATAAGATTATTCCCTACATGAATACCACTAATAGATTTAAAAAACAAACCCCTGTGTATAATGCATGTACTTCGGCAACATCTGACAAATATGCACACGTCTGTCTTAATACATGACTAGAAGCAGCAATCTCCAGGGAAGGAGTTGCCTTCTGTATACCCAGGGAAATAAAACACAGGCACCTGCCATACATCATGGTGTTTATATGGTATATACATAATAGGTGGTAGTTTTACTCAGATTAGACCCACTGAAATTGATCAACATGTCTAAAGTAGTTCTGTTAATTTCAGTGGGTCTACTCTGAGTGAATGGCACCCAATATTTGTGTACAAAATTGTTTTGCATGTGGCTCTTTGTATATGTTACAGATAACATCTCTCCCACTCTGCTCCCCGCCTTTCCTTAAAAAGCTTAGGAGAGTTGTTGTTTTCCACTAATGTTGATGGTTTTTGTGGTTTGTGTCCCTCTACTGTCCCTGAATTAATTTATTTCTACTGTTGCTTCTTCATATAAACTTTTTAAATTAATTACAGTTGTTGTTAAAACCATCCATATTAACCCAAAAAAATCATATTCCAAAATGCTAAACTGGCAGTTGCAATTAAATCCTTTTGTCACCTGCAGAATTTAAACTTATTCATTTAAAGTTATGGACTCTTTGTCCTTATTGCCAGAGCACTAAAGTTTAAACTAAATGGTACATTGGATAAACAATGCTCTGTTTATGATTTACAGATGGCTGCTGTGGAAACAGTGATGATGTGCGATAAAGAAAACATGTTGTTTGCCAAAAAGGATTGGGGGGGGGAACATGAGGTTTTTTTAAAAAAACCAAACAATAAAGAAGGATCCATTCTAGCTTAATGTTTTCAGCTGTAAGGAAAGTGTGAGGTTTAGGAGAAAAGAGAACAAAAACATGGAATGCCAGGGTCTTATTTCAGAGACTGGGGGCAGATTGGTGGGCGTTTCTAAAGGGGTTTGCAGTGCAACAAATGTGTAATGTACCCAAAGTTATTAACAAGTGCTTGTGATTTCAGTGTGCTAGCCCAAATGAGACCATAAAACCATGTGAAGTACATCAGAGCAAGTTCCCTTATGCCAAAAAGGAATGTTCAGTTTTGTACAGTGATATTTTTGCCCCCTGTCGCAATGTGGTAAGTATATATTTCCTAAGCTATCTAGAAAGCACATCTTTGCTCTGGATCTCTGCTTGCCAAATGTAAGAGTTGCTGTGGCACTAACACCTGGCTCATAACAGGCTTAGTTAGCCCTGCTGTTAGGCACCTGCTTCAGGCACCAGATGGCGAGGTGCGGAGGGTGATGATCAGTGTCAAGCAATCATGCTACAGAGCTGTGTGTACCATGCATCCTGCAGTTGCTGCCCTCAGGTTAAGCAGAAGACACTGCCAGAGGTTGAAGTAAGATTCTGCTTCCAATCTGATTTGCTTCTGTATGGGGAGACTGTCTCAGGCAGCAAAGTTTGTTGGCTCAGTCCTGGTCCACAAGATGAGCAGCTGCTCATTTGAAGGGCAAGGGAGCCACCACACCACATAATGTCCCCGGGCTCTGTTCTAGGAATCTACTTAGCAGATGCTACAGGGGAACAAGCCATATCCTTCCAGTTTGGGCTTAGTAGTCCCCACCTGAAGACTTTGAAACTTGTGGCCTTCTCCTTTCAAGAGCAGCATATCAAAAGCAGGGTAGCTCCAAAACATTTTATTGAAAAGATGTACAGTTCCAAGATATTTGTTGTTTGGGTTTGAAATGTTCCTTTCCTTTTCCTTTCTGGCCAGCAAGCTGCCATCTCACACTCCTTGTCTTATCACTACTGAATTGTACATACAATGTATTATTAGCAGGCTGCTATTGGCTCTTGTAATCTGTTAGTAGGTTCTGGTTTCTGTGTCTAGGATTGAATGAAGAAACTGACACAGGGAGATACCAAACTGCACCATAGAGCATGGAACAAGGAGGCCTGTATTATCCAGGAAGCATACCTGGGGAAGTTACCAGAAGCCCATCACTAACCACCAGTTCCATTTTCCTACTGTTTACTTCCCAAGTTCACATCAGGATTACCATTATGTTTCTGGAGCATTATTGTAGGCTGCTTTTAAGGGAGGGGGGATATACAAATGTACAAAATAAATACAGTGGTGCCCCGCAAGACGAATGCCTCGCAAGACGGAAAACTCGCTAGACGAAAGAGTTTTCCATTTTGGAGGTGCTTCGCAAAACGAATCTCCTATGGGCTTGCTTCGCAAGACAAAAATGTCTTGCGAGTTCCTGCGGGTTTTTTCCCCTTCCCCCTTTACCTAAGCCGCTAAGCCGCTTATCAGCTGATCCGATAAGCCGATAAACCGCTAAAAGCCGCTAATAGCGCTAATCTGCTAATCCGTCAATGGGCTTGCTTCGCAAGACGAAAAAACCGCTAGATGAAGAGAATCACAGAACGGATTCTTTTTGTCTTGCGAGGCACCACTGTAAATAGTGTTCTGGACTAACTGAAAAGATGACCCTGGAAATTGGGAAAGCACAACTCAAAGGTGATGGTGATATCATGCTAAGATGACAATAAGCAGATGGGATGAGCTGCTGGCTGGATTTGACAGGCATGTTAGTTTCAGCTGCATAGCCAATCAATACAGTAGATGGCAGCATTTGCTTTATAACTGAAGAGCATGGTCATTCTTTGCTTGGTTATAACATTTCTCTTTACAGACAATCTAGCCCCCAAAAGTTACTTTAATTCAGTATGAGTTTATGCCATTATTATTGCTGTTCTTAATTGCACTGCTGCTGCTGCTGCTACAACAGTGTTTGAACCACTTTTGGTAGTCAGATTTATTTTATCCACTTCTGGTTTCCATTTAATCTCAAAGCAAATGTCAAACTTCCACATGCATGCTTTGTTTCTCAAAAGTGCATCGTCAGCTAAGCTAGTTTTCTCATAGTTTTTCAGACTTCTAATTTTCATGTTTTCTACCCATTTTTGAGGACAAATGTTAGGTTGACAGGTCTATAATTTCCCAGGTCCTTAAAACAAAAACAAAAACTGGAGTTAGGTTTCCTGACTACCCATCTTCTAGTAAGGACGCCAATTTTAATAATAAGGTGCACGTTTTCATTAAACAAGCAGGAATTTTGTATTTGAGTTTTTAAAAGAACTCCTGCTTTCCAACCCTAGATAAATGATTATTCTGAATTTGTCAGTTTAAAGCTGTACTCTTTGTCGCTTCTTTGTGAGACATCTCCTCCTTGAAAATAATAGTTCACCTGTGACTATTTGTTTAACATATTGTGCTGTGAAGGCTGAAGCAAAGGGTCAATCAGTTTTCTTGTTCTCATCGAGGAGTCCTTTGCATCTTTGTCATCTAACATCTTACTCTCTCTGGCTGGTTTCGTGCTCCCGGTGTCCTTAAATCAATGTTTGCTGCTTGTTTCTACACTTTCATCAATATGCCCATTAAATGACTTCTTTATTTGTTTTATCCTTAGGTTTGTGAAAGTTGACTCCTTTTAGAATGACCACCACTCTTTGGTGTACAATTTACCTGGACCTCTTTCCATAATTGTTTTCAGTAACCTCTCACAACAATTTAATTTCAACAGATCCCCTCATTTCCCTCCTCTGCTACTCTGAATCTGACTTTCTCCATATTTTTCAGATTGATGTGACATCATTCGTCAAAAACTGCCATACAGATACTTGCAATTGTAATCTTGGCGGAGACTGTGAATGTCTGTGCACAAGTATTGCAGCTTATGCTCACAAATGCTGCCAGCAGGGTGCAGTAATTCACTGGCGATCTCCATCTCTTTGTCGTACGTATGTTTTGCTATTCATTATGCCATCAAGCATAATCTCTGGAAAGCAGATTATTCCATACTTTCTTTAACTGATTTCTAGTACAGCAATGTTTCCTGTGCAAATGCTGGTAACTAGTGGGTTGATACCAGATATGGTTGCACAGAAGTAATTCAAGGGTAAACAGTAGCTATGCTCCCCTGTGCTGTTCTACACCAAACAAGCTTAAGGTCCATTAGTAGGAGAATGTAGAGTAGTTAAGCTTCCAAGACTCCAAGCACGTCCAAGTAAGATGCACCATGTGGCAGTTTGCCATTCTTAAAAAGAAGTAGTAATTCTGGTCTGAATTTTTACAGATGGACCTTATGTTAAAAGTTGTACCTTTTTACAACTATAAGCAATATTCAGTGTTGGGCATACTTGGAGTAGACCATTGATTTCAATTATAATACCAGATGAAATCCTACCTGAGTAACTATTTGTATATATTATCCGCCTGTGTATACATTATGTTACTTTTGTATTCTACTCTTCTTAAGCTAGCAATTTATTAGCACTGTTGACTGCTGCTGCAAAAAAATCAATAATCAGTGAATGTACAAACACATTTTAAAGGGTTTTTTTTGTTGTTCTGCAGTGCAGAAAAAACATATCTCAGAAACTGCAGTTAAGGTTAGGTCTTCAAAAGAGTGACACTAATTTCTTTACTAATAACAGAATCCAAGGAAAATGCAGGTTATAAGTAAAAGAACAGAAGAGTGAGTTTTGTGAATCAGAATTTAATGCTTGGCTATGTGACCTTGTCTTGTTGTTACTGACAATCACAAATTCTCTAATTATTCTCTGAGTTGTTGTGCTTGTCATTAAATGGTATGCCTGTTCCTTCTTTCAGCTTATGACTGTGATTATTACAACCAAGGTACGTAGCATTTCTGTGAGCTTTAAAAATAAATAATAGTAATATATTGGATATATAGATTCTCCCAAAACACTGCTGTAGTAGTGATGGTAGTTCCAAGTATTTATAGACTAGTTTTCACCATACATGGTCACAAGAAGGTTTACACAACCATCAATAAAAAGAAATCCATCAGTGTTTTGAGTTGCTTGTTTCTTTTGCTATCATTTAACATCTGACTGTCATTTTTCTTCCTCCAGGACTTGGGGAAGGACCATTTATTTTAGCCAGCTATGGTCAGAATGACACTGTTATAGGAGTCAATGTCACCAGCAAAAATATCTTTCCTTTGCCAAGAAGCAGTGTCAGTGGGAATGTGTATTTTAATTTTATGCTAACTCCAGGACTTTTCAAAGATAAAATACTATGTGAGTCCTATCTTCAGTATTTCATGTAATTAAATCTCAAGTTTTCAGAGTTGAAAAAATGTTAATCTTTATGTATCAGAGAATACTTTTTCATTATCTTTTACAAAATCTATTTGTGATAGACATGAAGACAAGAGTTGTAAGAGAAACAAAGGCTTTAGTATTTTTAATCATTAATATTTTTGTTTTATTTATTTTTACTTTATCAGTGTACAAGTGCTTTCTCCCTTGATTTAGAAGAAATGCTTGATAGCATCTTAAAGTTAACTGGAAATATCTCAGCTTAGTTCTTTTTTTTAAAAAAAGTAGTCTAAAATAGTAATGGTAAAGGGACCCCTGACCAATAGGTCTAGTCGTGACCGACTCTGGGGTTGCGGCGCTCATCTCGCTTTATTGGTCGAGGGAGCCAGCGTACAGCTTATGGGTCATGTACCCAGCATGACTAAGCTGCTTCTGGCGAACCAGAGTAGAGCACGGAAATGCTGTTTACCTTCCCACTGGAGCAGTACCTATTCCCACTGGAGCGGTACTTGCACTTTGACGTGCTTTCAAACTGCTAGGTTGGCAGGAGTAGGGACCGGGTAATGGGAGCTCACCCCGTTGCAGGGATTCGAACCGCCAACCTTCTGATCAGCAAGTCCTAAGCTCTGTAGTTTAACCCAGAGCGCCACCTGCGTCTAAAATAAATGCCTACAATTATCATTTTACTTTCATCCTTGAATTTCTAGACTGAGTTGCCCTGAAACATTCAGATGCAGCCATACATTTCAGAAAATATTACTTCTTATAGGTTCCTTGCTGTAGTTCTGTAGGATAAACACCCAGAGTCAACAACGGACTCTTATTTTATATTAATCAGATTCAAAGTATCAGGCTACAAACCTATGCACATTTTCCTGGGAATAGGCACCAGTGAATACCATGGAGTTCAATAAGCCTATCTTTTAAGTAGACATGTATAAGATTTCACTTGATGTTCGGCCATAGTTAATGTAGGCCAAGAACAGGAATAATCACTATGAAAAGAAGCCATTTTAAAATACTGTTAGCAGAATTTTAATGTAACCTTGTCAGGACTAGTTTGCCACTGAACAGATTTTTAACGGAAGTATCACCATATGAACCATTTGATTTTGGTGGTGAAATCTTATTAATATATTGCTGTGGATTTAATTTGTGGCAGCTCCATCTCTGGTTTCTCTTGAGTCTGCTGAAAGGCCAAACTACTTTCTATATGTCCATGATGATGAAAGCATATCCTTAGAACAGTGGGAGGCAAGTTCCTTGTTTCGTAGAAGAGCAACTTTTTTCCATCATCAAGGCCTTTGGATCCCAGGCTACAGTGCATTCGAACTACATAGCAAGAAAGGTTTCTTTATCATACTCAGAGCATCTTCTGTGAAAGTATCAAAGTTTGATGATTCTGAAGAATTCAAACGTTCAAGCAGTTTCAACATAGAGGGTGAGTGGTACATGTTTCTGGGAGCAATGTGTGTGTGTCAGGCGTCAGGGAAACCGATCCCCCCATGGTAGGCTGCTAGGAATAGATAGACAAGGAAGGCTCTTCCCAGTGTATTTTATTGAATATTCACAGAGAGAGGCTTAGGAATGCTGCCTTTTGGAGTAATGATGTTGCTCTGAGTAATCTCCACCTCTCTTCTCTCCTCAATCGTCAACAGCACCACCCTCCTTATGGTGGCTGCTTAGGGCCATTTGTCTCTGAGCCCTTTGCTCTCCTACTTTCAATGCTTGCCGGGTTCTGGGAGAATGGGGATCTGGAATGCTTTCTAGTGATAACGTGTCAGCCAGCTGCTCGGGCTCTGCCTCCCCCTCCTCTTCTCCCATTATTTCCCAACTTTGCCCCTCATCTACCTCTGAGCTATGACCTCATCAAACTACTGTTGTAAATCTATACTGTCTTCCTCTTCTCCGGAAAGTTCAGGCTGGGGAGGCAGTCTCCACCATTCCTCCTCTGTCCAGTCCCTGACAGTGTGGACTGCTGCAGATATATCATTTTCAAGATTTATAATAGCAGCAGTTACATTGTAACTTCAGAATGGACAAACCAGTCAATCTGCAGCCAGCCTCAGTTTTTATGTGTTCATTTGCAAACCCATTTCATTGTGCTTCCATATGTGTGATTTTAACTTGTTAAGAAAGCACGACAACCACTTTATTTTTTAAACACCTTTTGGTAGATTTTGCTGAGCTGAGAATTGTATTGAGCTGAGAATTGTAATTGTATTGCAAAATTCAGACATGTGTGAAAACTGAACCATAACTCTACAGAGGGGTCCACGAATCAGGTCACCCTGAAAGAAACCCTAAAGTATCCTCATTTTGCTGTTACCAGCTTAAGAATTAGGATGAACCTGTTCCATGCAAGGAGATCTCCAGACAGCCTTCATTTATACACAACTGGTGTCAAGATTTCAGATTTTCCCCCAGGCATTTGCTGGTCTTTGTGTCTGCATTGATTTTATGCTGCCTCTTTTGTGCTACGACCTCTGCTTTCATGCTGTTGTTTTATGTTCTACTTTTAATTAGTGTTGTCATGATTTTCACATATATTATCTTAAGGGTTATTAAGCTGGAAAGACAATTTATAGATTAGATAGATATTCTACTGCACCTATCGTATGGAAATACTCAGCAGTGATCCTAATTTTTCCTCTTATTTGTATCCCACCTTTCAAGTCACAAATCCTTCCAAGGTGACAAAAATACATAACTAGCATCACTGTATTAAAAATTTAACAATTCATTGGGATCCGTCTCACAGGGCAATTTGTTGTTGAATGCCCAGCCTTTGCCTCCCTTCCTCTGTCTTACTCCCTTGACCCAACTTTCCTGTGACACATGTTTCTTCAGTGTTCAAATGGTGAAGGAGAAGAAAAGACTATCTCAAATGATATGCAATAGAAACAGGCAGATATTAATATTATAACAGTCATCTGTTTCTGTTGTATCACTCAGTGTAGACACAATCTGTCTCCAGAAGAAGAAGAAAACCAACACGTACAAAGAGGGTGGTGGCACTGGGAATATGTACTCCCTTGTCCTCCATAGAGTGGACTCCACCTTCAGTTTCCTTGTGGGTGTTCAGATATAGTTAATGTTTACACCCATGTGCCCAATCTGATGCTTTTGTTGTTTCTCAGAACTCCATACAGCAGTACCTTATAGGAGGATGTGTGAATGGAGATATGAACCTTGTACAAGTCCTTGTGTTAAAACATGCAGTGACCCTGAAGGAATAGCATGTAAATTTCTTCCACCGTGAGTATAATTAATATTTCATGTAATAATTAACATACTAATCTTGGGATATTATTTTCCACCGTGTTGCCACATTTGCCTATTTGACCAATTACGGTTCATTAAGTTCCGTATTCAGAAAAATATATCTTTCTGAGTAGCATCCTTGGGAATTGTCAGGGAACTGCCATCAGAGGCACGGGAGAAGGAGAGGGTCTCTGATTCTGCAGGGGAGGGTCCAAGCACCAGAGGGAGACTCAGCTGGGAAGAAGGGGAAGAGAATGAGTGTAACACCAGGGATCCAGGAGAACAACAGGACAGGGAGGTGCAGGGGCTCCAGGACTCTTCGTTGGAAGTTAGCGAGGAGAGCTCAAGCACCCCGCTGCCCACGCCCACCCTGCGCAGGAGACTCCCGCGCAGTGAGAGGTGGAAACGATTGGGCGTCAAACAACTCTTATGTTGGCAACGCTTTAAGAAACACCCACAGACAGATTCTACGAGTGACTAAGGGAAGCCATGCTGAGATGGGCTGCGTAGTCCAGAGGGTTTAACCAGGCAATCCGAGGCTCAAACAGAGCAGGATTACGCACGAGTAACTTCCAACCACTACAGGAATTAAGTAACATTTGAAGAGGACTTGAGTTCTGCTTACATTAGAAACTTGCTTATGTTTTCCACCAGTGTGTTTTTTGAAGTTCCTAGAAATTTTCAGACAATATCTTCCATTGTCATCAGCAAAGGATGCCTTGTTCAGAGCTGAAGTATAGAATTCAAGTATTGAAACGGAGACTAGTTTTCAACCATTTTCATTTTGAGTCATGCATTTTGTATTATATGGAGCACCCGTGCAAACTTTAAGCTTCTTGCCTTTTTGAAATGACTACAAAAGAATTATTGTGTTGTTGTTGTCTTCCTTGAACCTTTTAGGGTTGAAGGATGCTTACCATACTGTCCCAAAGATATGATTCTTGATGAAGTCACACTTAAATGTGTTTATCCAGAAGACTGTAAGTGTCTCCTATATCTTTTGAGTAGATTGTTAGAATACTGTAGTATGTAATGTTTATCACCAATATAATCCAACATACAAGCTATTTTGATATAAAGTTAGTCTTTGCATCAATAACTTTAAAGGTGTTATATTATACTACAGTAAATTTAAAGGTATAAGTCTATGAAAAATAAGTGCAGCCTATGAAAAATACATTTTTACTGATATATATCTGAAAGTTTAAAATAAGCAAATATACCAATAGCAAACTCAGTTTTCTGAGTGTTGCTTCTCATGTAGCCAAAATGGCTTGTCCATGAACAATAGGGAGGGTTCAGTCCACTAGGGGAAACTTGGGAAAATTTTGCATAAGCCCCACAAACATCTTTGTGGTGATGGGGGAACCCTATGGAGGCAAAAATCCTCAAACAGCTCAATGCAGACTAAGTGTGCTGAGTAGACATGGACTGCTGACTGTCTTTTGGAAGGTGGGGGATGGAATAGGCATGGATGTTTGGCTGGAATAATGAACATGAGCACGGCACCATCCTGGTTACATTTTATTGCAGGCCCCACTTGTTTTTATTAATATATTTCTGGAGAAGCAATCCTATGCAGCATTGCCTCAGGAGCAGGACCCACTAAACTGACTGGGATTTCTTGGCAAACATATAAGATTGGACTATTAATTGTAGAAGTGAAAGATCATCTCTTATATGTGAATAAGTAAAAGAAAAGCTGATTGTGTGTGTGTATTGGCTGCATATTTTCTAAAAAAAAAATATGAAAAGCTTTGTTCTCGAACAAAACTGTGGGATGCAACTCTTTAAATAGACCTCATTGCTTCTTGTACAATAATTTTATTAAGCAAAGCAGCAAAATCTACTATTGCTGCTCGTTCAGGCCTAGGAAGAGTCTGACTTTCTATCTTCCACCTTATTAAGAAGCTGGAGAGCCTGAATCTAGATTGCTTCCTGCTTCCCTTCCCTTTCATTACTATGGAATAATACTGAAGCATACTCTTTTTACAGGCATACCTGTGAAAGCCACAGAAGCTTCAATGACAGCAAAGCCACTGAGAACAAGGCCCACCGTATTAAGCCCCCATACAGTGGACACGGCACAAACATTTCCTCATATGCCCCCTGTGCTTGTCACTGAAGCGGTTAAGATAACATATATTAATCTAACTACCCAAATGGCAACTGAGAGAGTGGGGACATTTGGAGGACAAACTACAGAGAAAATAGTTACGGATCTTCATTCAGCAACACTGTTACCAGTTCCAGAGCACTCTTCTGAAGGTAGCTACATCACTACAACCCCCTCTGTGCTACTTGCACCTATATCCTCAACAGCTCTCCCAACCACTAAGGAAGCCACAACAGTTACAGCAAAGGTGACATCCTACACCACAAATCCTATCTTTTTTATATCATCGCTCACTGCAGCAACAGCTGAACCAGCACTGTCTGCCTTTCCTTTAATATCCACATCACCTATACCATTGAAATCTGCTGCATCAGCTGCTGGACAAGAATTTGCCTCTGCTAAAACACCTACAAGCATCTTAATGAGTGGAGGTCCTTCCACAATCAAGTCTGAGGTTTTCGTAGCAGGAACACCACAGCCATCTTTATCAACTGAAAGAACATCTCGTTCAAGTCTGTTTTCAGGTTCACCATTAACAGAAACGCTTACTGTGACTTCAAGAACCAGGTCTACTATGTCCGAGCCAACTATTCGTTTGACTCATTTGCCTGTGCTTACAACAACTCAAATTCCCTTATCGGCATCTAGATTAGCTGCCTTTTCTTCAAGTCCTCCTTATAACATACCACTTTCAGGCTCAATGACAACTCGACCTGACTCAGGAGTGCTGCTGCCTACATCTCCATCATCACCAGAAGCACTTATAACACCTTCTGAACACACTGTTCCCTTAACCACAAAGCATTTTTCTACTACAACACCATCCCCAGCTGCTTCACCAAGCCCTACAACCATGCGGTCTTCATTGAGTCCCCAAGTGACACAGGCAATGTCTACGCTGATGTCTCCTCCAGTTACGTCTCAAATGTACAAAGCAACTGGGGAAGTTACAATTATCTCAAAGAGCTTTCATATAGGACATTCCACTGCTTCGCTTCCAGACGTTCCTCAGACCTCCCAGTCCCTTGAAACAAAAACAGTTTCGACAGAAAGCAAGCATGCATTGCACATTGGTTCTTCTCCAGTGCCAACTGTTTCTGTAAGTTCATTAGAGTTTGCTGGCACCAGAGCTTTGCCAAGTAGAACCCCTTTGTTACCTACGAGTATTTTATATGATACAACACAAATGACTCCGAAAACAAGTATGCATTCAGTTGGACCACACACGGGATTAAAAACTGATTCTACTCTTAGAAGTGTGAGTAGTTTCACCACTTCTGCAGTGCTTCCAGGACATCTATCTGCTTTCACAAGTTCGTCCACATTACTTACAGTGTTACCAAAAACTTCTTCTGTCTCAGCCTCTTATTCTGAAAGCTCATCGGTGATTCCCACAACTGGCATAACGTCTGCTGTGATGCCAGCTCGCACTCTCATACAAATGCCAGTTGGTGAACATCCTACCTCAACAAGCCCAGGTTCTTACCCTGCAGCTTCTCCTTCAGCTTTGTCAACTTTAAGTCCAACTATTTCCACAATAAATGCTTCATCTTTGCCTCCTCTGGAGGCCTCTGATATGCCCATGCTATTTTTAGGAACAAGGAGTTCCTCTTCAGTGGATGGTAGAACGTTATCTTCATTACCCAGTGCAATCAGTACTCAGTCTTCAGAGCCAGCATTTACCATGGGTGCTCTTGGGAATATGACATCAACCCCAACAAATGTCACTGAAAAGTATACCCTTAGCCCACCAGTAAGTTTACTACCTTCCTCTACAGGCACAATAGTTCCTAGCAAAACTGCTCTAGTCACTGAACTCTATCCCACTGGTTTTGAACACCACACTGCTACTACGTCATTCCCAATTCCTACTACCTCCCAAACACTTACACATACTCCAAACTTTACTTTGTTTACACCCAAACCTTCCACAGAAGCCTTCAGAACTATACCCATTAAAATGGATGAAGGGACTACCTCAGGTTGGATAGAGCTGGGAGCGACACATGCTACAGAACTTCAAAATGTGACCGCTTATGCCTCAGAAAGTAACCAGACCTCAGAAATACAAGAAAAAGTCACTAAGTACACAAGCACTGAGGAATCTTCGCTGCTTCCCACTCAGATGACTCTGGCTATCAGTGAAAGCAGAAGGGCTTCGGTGAAACCAGTCTCTCTTTCAGACGATCTGATAGATGTAACATTATCCGATTGGTCTAGAGCTCCACCACCAAAATCAATTAGGCCTTACTATAGTGTGGCTGAACCCGAGGAAATGAGAACAACCAGCATGCAGAATGTCACAATAGCAGATTCAACTCACTTAACTGCAGAGCAATTAGGGGCCCACACTTTAAAGGCTGAAATGGAGATGGTGACTACAGATGGTGCAGAATATGCTTCCTTTGGCACAATGATACATACATTAATATCTGCGACATCCGCAGAATGCACGGTGAGGACATTTTTACCTACTTATTTAATTTACTTAACATTCTAAAATTTTATTAGACCATTTATTTTGTACATTATTTCTTTTTGTTCTTCAAAGCTGCTTCAGAGACAATATCTTTATCGTCATAATATGCAGACATACTCTCTAGAGTTTATCTTTCCTTTTTTGTATGGTGAAGGGGCATCTTGGTTCATGGAATAAATTCAAGACTGGTGCTAATGTCTCCCAATTCTCCCCCCATTATAAAACAGCCAAGGTATCTTGATCCAGTAGACAGATGTAGTCAGTACGTGTGCATTAATATGGGATGGATGCTGTACAACCTCTCAAAGAACTGCCATAAGACTGTGGAGAAGCCTGACTGTGGTTTTCGTGGGATGCCAGTCCAATTAAACAGTGACAGCTGCTGTCCAGAATGGGAATGTCCTTGTAAGTTCTAAATCCCTGACATACAGTGAAGAAAAAGTAACACGCTTCTTAGAAAATACTCTATTGCTGCATAGGAATGTGCCTATTGACTTAATAATATATGAAGCAGTCCTAGGAAATGATGTAATGATGTCAGGAAATCCTATCCAAGCTTCCTTGAATGTAACCATCACAGTTTAACTTCAGAGTAATAAGGATTGTACTGCTGAACAGTTGTCATTTTTTAATAGTATTTTTCTATTCAGTGAACTTTCTGTGCATTTCAGTATATGAAGTAACCTAGCAAAATAAGTCCTTTGTTGTTGTTGTTGTTGTTGTTGTTGTTGTTGTTGTTGTTGTTGTTGTTGTTATTATTATTATTAATCTCTGAATTGCTGGTTATTAGATGTCACTTTTTTCCTAGGTCAATGTTCTGTCCTGTCTGAACTGAGCATTATTACATTTGATGGAAATAACATGGCATTGTATAAAGTAGCATCCTATATTTTAGTCAAGCTACCCACAGAAATTATTGTTGCTCATATTGAAAGGTGCCCTACAAATCAGGTAGGAACCTTGTGTACTACTATGCAATATTAAAAGGGTTACTCCCCCTCCACCACCAACAAAAAATTGTTTATAGTGCTTTTAAAAGGAAATTTGCAAATCAATATTATCTCTAGTAAGAAATAAATGAGATCATTCTTTCTATTATGTATTATAATCTGATAATGTGCAATCCTTGTGTGAGGGATTCTGGATGGATTATTCAATGACCAATTAGCAGAACTGTAGAAGAAGAGAAGAAGAGAAGAAGAGTTTGGATTTGATATCCCGCCTTTCACTCCCCTTCAGGAGTCTCAAAGCGGCTAACAATCTCCTTTCCCTTCCTCCCCCACAACAAACACTCTGTGAGGTGAGTGGGGCTGAGAGACTTCACAGAAGTGTGACTGGCCCAAGGTCACCCAGCAGCTGCATGTGGAGGAGCGGAGACGCGAACCCGGTTCCCCAGATTACGTGACTACCGCTCTTAACCACTACACCACACTGGCTCTCCAGTAGTATTAGAAATATGGATCTTACGTAATGCTGTAATTGTACTGCTTTATGTAACTGTGATTCTAACCCATGTTTATACCTATTTTTCAGAGTGCCAATTCAATAAGAAGACTAGTGAGTATTTTTCTAAATATGATTTTAATATATCTGTAAGCGAACACTACAATTAGTGCTGATGGTGCCATACCGTTCTCTGTGTTTGTCTTCTTTCAAGGTTCCACCTGGAAGTGCTTCGGGTCTTTGTTTTAAGAAACTTAACGTAACAACACCTTCACATATTGTACTTATCAATCGTTTAGAAAGAAAGGTGAGTTAAGAGGAATAGTCAGTGAAGACTAATACTATTAGAAATCTATTGTGGATAAGTAAAAAAAATAGGAAAACCTTTTCCAGAATTGCAAGCATGCATTTAGATATTTGGGATTATGACAAGCAAGTCATATTTCCTAAGACTGCCCCATTGGTTGGCCTTCGGAGGGTCAAATTAGATCTCATGTGGGAGATTTGAGACCAGATCTCCTTGACAAATAATTTATTTTCCTAGCCCGGCCTCAAGGGGGCAAACTAAATGGTAGAAAGCAAGTGATTAAAAATGTGCTTTGATTGGCCATGTCTATTTATTTACAAAGAAGCAGCAATGAGGCTGAGGCAGATGGAGGTATTTCACCTAGATACAGTTATCCTGCAATTTTTTCAATTTCTTTATTTTTAGGTGGTCGTGGATTCTATGATTCAGCCTTTGCCTTTCTCAAAACATGGTTTATGTATTCAAGATACTGGTGCTATGTATGTAGTCAACACGCCAGCTGGCATCAACATTAAGTGGGCTCATGTCACAGGCATTATAGATATCCAGTATGGTTTTCATTCTAATACATCTACCAAGACTGAAGGCCTTTGTGGTGAGAACATGGTTTCTAATCAATATCTTCATTTTGATCCACAGCTGTTTTATTTCTTAAAAAAAATTAACTGAGTATGCTTGCTATCCAGTGTCCTTCCAACCAAAACCAAAAGTCTTATCCATGATCTGATGTCTGCCTCTCTGTCTCTCTCACTTGCCCCACCACCCCAGATACTGGTATTGCTGGTAAAGCTTGTGTCTTGTTCAGCAGCAACTTCCAATGATTGTGTTAACATAGAAGAAGAGTACAGGTGGCGACCATTTTAGGCAGGTCCAAATGATGCACAATCGCCAACATATGGCTCCTTTTGGACCCGGAAGAGGGAAGAACGGGGGTGGTATGAGGGTGGAGCGGGGCCCATTGGGGTTGGGAACAGAACCCCTGCACAACATAGTCATCGCCTGCAGTTAGTAAAGGACTTATTTGTATCTCTCTACCGGAAGATGACTGGATCATAACAGGGCCTATTTACATTAATGGTGAAGGAAATTTATACTAGATTGTATCATTCCACACATCGAGATTAGCTTTTCTGCCTGCTCTGAGCTCTTTCCCTATTGCTCTTTCCCTATTGCAGAATAAATCAAACCTTTTAATTTACTGTCTAACATATTAAATGTTCTATGCTCATTTGTTAAGGTGTCTGCAATGGTGATCCAGGGGATGACCTGAAAATGCAAAATAGAACCATAATTACAAATGTGGATGAAATTGAGGCTTTTATTAAGAGTTGGGAAATTGAGAAATCCGTTGATCTAACAACAAGGAGACCTGTAAGAAACTGTACAGAAGATAACTGTACATACTGCATGGAACTCTTACATAGATGGGCTTTTGCCCCATGCCACAAAAAAGTAAGTATATACAAAGGAGCGAGCACTGTCTCTAGATGATCATATCTAGCAATTCAGGGCACGCTAATATAAAGCATATAAATTAAATTTGAATACCTATGAAATGGGCACTGTTCTAGAAATTGTGAGGGGAGGAAGAGGATTAACTTTCTTTGTAAGATAATTGCTTACCAGTGCTTACTAAGAGAAGTGCTCATCTAATGTATTGTGAGTGGACAGTTCCAAGATGGAGATTGCAGGCTGAATAAGTGTCTCACAGTTGCTGCAGGTATCAAGTTGAACATCTAGGAATCTGAGAACTCAAATAATTGCCACACATCTCTGATATTCTGGTGCATCTCCATTAAGGTATTGAACAACTGTGAATTTGAGAGTTCTTTTTTTGTCTTTACTATTTAAAATGACATTATTCTCTTTCTCTCTCTCTCTTGTTTTTTGTTCCTAGTGAAGATAAAAGAAATTTACTCATCAATTAATGAGTGTTAATTGATCAGTCACTATATAATGTATTTTAATGTAGGTTTCACCCCAAGACTTTTGCGAAAAAATGTGGATCAACAATACATATTTTTGGAATTATGAATGTGATGCTCTTTCTGCATATGTAGCGCTGTGCAACAAACATAATATCTGCATTAAATGGAGAACACCAGATTACTGTTGTAAGTATAGTACTTCTGCTTCTCTCTCCCTGCTACCTCAGCTGCTTCAATTAGGAGAAGAAAATGTCAGCAGTGTTGATTTCCCTCTGTGTGTCTGACATGTAGCTCTCCGTTGTCCTGATGGGAAAGAATACCAGCCTTGTGTGCAACCATGTGCTGCTAAAACATGCCTAAATAAATGGTTCTATGAAGAATCACCCTGTTCCTACTTAAGAGAAGACTGTGTTTGTAAAAATGGAACTATTCTTCACAGAACAGACTCTGATCTCTGCATTCCAGAAGAAAAATGTGGTGAGTAAACCTATAGCTATGTAAGCACATTTACCCACACTAGGCCCAAGCGTGCTTGGTTTCTGGTGGGGCAGAGACATGGTTTTTATCTTTGTCGTTTATTTATTCAAAGAGCTTGAAATTAATAGACAGCCCAGAATACCTCCAGCTTTTTCTATTCCCAAATGAGTGCAGCTTGAAAAACTGTGTTCCATCTACAGGCTGCAAAATCACTGCCACTGTTTATCCTATGCATGTTGATTCAGAAGTGAATTTCTGAGTAACAGTCCATAGGATTGCAGTCTGTGTTTGTTTTAAAATTTTCATGGCCTGTTTTGTAAGCTTGAAGAGTCATTTAGCTGTCAGCTGCTGGAAATAGTATGGTGGGTTAGATGGAACTCAAATTCACCCAGTAAGGCAAGTCTTCATTTTCACAATGGTTCATAAAATCACATCAGCTCCTTTAACTGGACCATGGTGAAGTAAATGGGTAATTTGTGCAGAACCATGAACTCTGATGTGCATAAGTTGCTAGTCAGGAAAGCAGATAATTCTATTTTGGTCATAGATATTGAGTAACTAAAAACTCTTTTAAGTTGCACAGTTTTTCAAATGATAGTCTACAAATATGTTCCAGGAAGAAATGTAAGCCCCTTAATTAGAAGTTTTATTTGTACTAATTTCCTGATTTCTAATTGGATATGGTTCATATTTTCTGTCTTTCTGAAGGATGTTATGCTCTCTTTTCATTTATAGCATGTACTGACAATGCAGGGCATCCCCGTTCAGCTGGAGAGGTTTGGAATAGCTCCAAGAAAGGGTGCTGCATGTATATGTGTTTGGAGAATGGGAGCATTATTGGCGTAGAGCCTGAATGCAATAAAGAGGTGCCTCCGATATGCCAACGAGAGGGTGAAGTGATTATTAATGTGATCGAGGAAGGGGCTTGCTGTCCAAAGAAAGTCTGTGGTAGGTAATGTTTATGAGGTGCTGCATTATTATTTTGAAAGGCATTGTTCTGCGTGCTAATAAAATTTGTCAAATTGCTTACAGTTAGAGAAAATTAATAATTCCTCATAGATAAAGCCAGTGCTGAAGTTCTGGAGAGAAAAACAAATGAACATATATCTATTATGGTTCTGATCCCTGCTATAAGCTATAAAAAGGCTCCCCTCTGAGTTGTGATGGAAATGTCCCATCACAATTCAGCTGAGGAACTGGCGGCGATGGGTGTCTAGAATCAAACACCTATATGGTTACACATCGTCATAGGAATGTGGGAGATGGGACTGTGGTTTACATGCTTCTCCACAATTAAGGAGCATAATTAGGCCATCTAAAAAGCTTGCCAGGATGTGTACAGAAGTGCAAAAAAATTATAGCACTCTTCTTAGCATCTTTGTGATTCTCCACTTCAAACTCTGACTTCTCTGTTTCCATTTAATTATGAATGATCATATAGCTGCACTATCATGGCTGCATGCAGAAGGGTGGTGGGATGCACTAACTGAGGAACCCCCAGGGGAAGAGGGCTCAGAGCCAGAGGACTGGTGACAGGACAATGACGAGCAGTTAGAGGGAGAAGACTGGGAGGGGGAGGTGTTGGAAGCTGAAGAGGCAACAGGGTTTAGCGAGCAGGGAGAGGCTGGGGCAGAGAGCAGTGCAGAATCCGATGCTGAAGTGGAGGCTGGAAAAAATGGTAGGCAAGAGGTAGAGATGAGATAGTCTGCTGAAGAATCCAGGGGGTCTCCTCCTCCTGCTGTGACCAGCTCCCCTTCTTCCTGGTCTCCTAGAACACAGAGAGAAATGAAAAGAGCAGAGCAGAGATTGGTTGTGTGCAGACACAGTCTGCGACAGCTTAGGAAACACACTGGAGAGGAGGAGTCTTGGAGAACAGTGGAACCTTCAGTCCTTGCAGCTGCCTCTTCAGGGCAAGACCTACTGGGATCACTAGGTCTGCGCTGTTTTAGCTTCTTTGAAGAAAGTGTTAACTTCACTAACACCTTGTTTTTTAATTGCCGACCTACACTCATCTCTGGCTGCTGACACTTAAGTCTTCCTCAACAAATGAAGAAAAACAGATTTGGACATTGACATACTTTGTTCACCTTTGATTTTGTGCAAATAAGACATCATTATTTTTTTCTATCCTGCCTTTGAGAAAAAACTCTTCTGTATTTAAAACAATTGACCCATATCCTAGTAAATAATAAACCAAGGTATTATAATATTAAGCATGACTAATTGTAGGATCATTTTTTTTATTTGGAACATACTTCCTTGTAGGAAGTGAAAAGTTGCTTCAGTATTTGCATCTTCTGGTAAATAGTAGATTTAATAAATAGCCTTGAAGTTATGAATAGATGTCATCTTCATGAGACATGTTAACGTTTGATAGCACTATACTGAATGGGCCAGTCTTTTTATTTTTATATTCAGAATGCAACATGACTCTATGTGATCCTCTTACTCCAACTTGCAGAAGTGTTGAGAAATTGGTAGTGGTATACGATCCTTTGTCATGCTGTCCTCAGTACCGATGTGGTAAGTGATAATTAATGTTCATTTGTTATTAGTTTTATTGTATGTATATCCTGCTTTTCTTTCATCTTGGAACACAAGTTGGCATACATGTGGTCAGACTGAAAAATTATGTCAAGAGATTGGTCATCTACAGTATGTATGTGTAGCTCTTCTGAGGATTTAAAAATAACAAGTTTTTACTAGAGAAACTGTTTTGTGTTGTTTTTTAATTCAGAATGTGATCCATCAGCATGCCCCAATGCTTCCCGTCCAGAATGCAGAGAAGACCAATTTCTTGTTGAGGCAAAACAGGAGGATCCTTGCTGTTTTTCTTATTTGTGTGGTAAGGAAGCTTTCCCATGCTGGTAAATCCATGAGTAAGCAGGGGATTCCAGAATATCTACAACTGAAAATGTAAGAGCCCTGCTAGATCAGGTCAATGGCTTATCTAATCCAGCATTGTCTTCCCACCATTTTGTGTTATCAGAAGATTCAGGATATTATGAGAGAGGGAGGAAGATGTCACCCTATCAACTTCTCCACAGTGTTACAATGCAGAATTTGTGTGTCTGTATCATGTCCTCCCTTATTCGCCTTTTTCTTAAGCTAAAGAGCCCCAAACACAGCAACTGTTACTTACTTAAATGGTTTTGGCAGCTCCTTTATTATTTTAGGTGTTCTTTCCTGCAAATATAGAGTTTGGTTTTTCAATTTAGTTATATAAGTTGCCTGTTTTTAAAAGTAAGATGTAAGTGCAGTCAATTTTAATGGCTGATTTTCTCCTCAAGGCACAAAAAAATGCATTATTAGAGAGTGATTGGATCCTAAGTTTAATTTAGGGAAGCCTATTTAAATGTGCATGCACCATTCACAGTACTATTGCCCTCAAATTTTTAAAAAAGCATTGTATGAATTAGCTCTGAAAAGAAGCTAATTTGGAGCAACTTTGTACAACTGCATAACTGCATAGAATTATTTGGATTTGATACTCAGAGTAATTTTATTTATATATGGAGTAACTGAATTTGCTCTAATATAGCACTTCAGATAGCGGGAGATGAGAACTTAGCTGAAGGCATCTAGGCTTCAGCTGAGACTTTTCAAGGCTATGCCATTTTTGAGATAGTTATGTATTCCAAAGTGTTTCAGCTGAAAAAGAAACTTCAGGAAAAAGAGTGTCAGGTGATGATTAGCTGCTTGTGCTTAAAATTGTGCCCCCTCAGAGTTTGTGCGGCTCCACAAACCTCTGTGTGTGACAGAGCTCCTCAGACATGTCTGCTCTAGTCACTAGTAGAGTCTGACAGTGGCTGCCTGCGGAAACGTTTCCAGCAAAGAAGCTCCTTAACGGAAACGCGTCTCCTGGACTCACGACGTGGCAGCTTCCGGCGAAGAATGGGTCTCCCTACAGTTGCTTCTGACACCTCCCCGCTATTTTCGCTGGACGTGTCTCTCACCCCTTTCTCTCCCCTGCTGTTTCCTGCCTGGGCTGCTGCGTCTCTCTCAGCATTACTGAGATCCTCCTCCAGAGACCCCTCGCTCCCCCTGCTGGTCCCTGCTTTGGCTGCTGACTCTCTCCCAGTCTCTGGGAGCCCTACCAACTCCCTTTCCTCTGATGTCAGTTCCCTGACATCCACCTCCCCTCCAGGGCCCCCTCCCCCCCCGCCCCTACTCTCTCCTCTGGGCGGTGAGGAGCTGAAACCCCGAAAAGAATCCTCTTCATCTTCAGACGTCTCGAACATTTCCCTCCATCGGTTTTCGTTCCGGCTCACTGAATCCTCCTCCGCCTCGGAATCAGAGAACCCCTCCAACTCTTCTTCGTCGGTGGTGGCGAAGTATTCCCTCCGGAACCTCGCCACTGGCTGAGGTTTACGAGGGAATCTCTGATGAAAAGTTTCTATCAAAACCTCGTCATCTACATCCTCTGCCATGACCCAGGTGTTTTCCGACTCCGGCTCCCCTTCCCACATTACCAAATACTCTACTTGATCTCCCTTCCACCTGGAATCGAGAATCTCCGCTACATGGTAGCTGTGTTCTTTTTCCTCCATAGCTGGTCCCCTATTGACCCTCCCTTCTCTGTCCCCTTTATACGGTGACAGCAACGACCTGTGGAACACTGGGTGCAGCTTCATGTGGTTCGGTAACCGGAGTCTGAAAGCCACTGGGTTGACCTGCTGCGTGACTTCAAATGGGCCCAGCCTTTTGGGTCTTAACTTCTTACAACCCCCTTTGAATGGTAACCCTTGGGTGGACAGCCACACCTGGTCCCCCACCCTAATGCTTTCCCCTTCCCTTCTGGTTTTGTCTGCCTGCCTCTTATATTCCTCCTTCGCCCTGTTTAAATTAAGTTGGAGCTGGCGATGGATCGCTTCCATTTCTTCAACGAACTGTTCTGCAGCTGGAACGCTCCAGTTCTCCCCTTCCCCCCCTGGGAAGGCTCGGGGATGACACCCGTGATTAGCCAAAAAGGGGCTCATCCCCGTGGACACGTTCTCTGCATTGTTGTAGGCAAATTCTGCCAACGCCAGCTTCTACACCCAATCATTCTCTCTGTCATTCACATAACACCTCAAATATTGCTGGAGGACACCATTAGCTCTTTCCGCCTGCCCGTTGGTTTCTGGATGACGGGCAGTTGAGAAATTCACCTCTACATGCAATAAGCTCATGAGCTTCCTCCAGAACCTGGAAGTAAATTGTTTCCCTCGGTCAGAAACCACCCTCAAGGGGGCGCCATGCAGCCTAAACACATTTTCCACAAACAATTTAGCGGTTTCTTCCGCTGTGACCGCATGTGAGCAGGCTATAAAGTGGGCCATCTTGGTTAACAGGTCTACCACAACCATGATGGCTGTTTTCCCTCTGGACCTTGGCAGATCAGTCATGAAATCTATTGCCACTGCCTCCCATGGCCTTTCCGGCGTGGGTAGTGGTTCTAATAAACCTGCCGGTGCCCGCCTCTCCCCCTTGGCTCGTTGGCATTGGTCACACCCTCTCACATACTCCCGCACATCTTCCCTGACCTTGGGCCACCAGAATTCCCTGGTAACCAGCCACATGGTTTTGTGTTGCCCAAAATGCCCTGCTGTGGGGCTATCGTGCAGTTGCTTGAGTACCTTTTCCCTCAATTCCCCTTCAGGTATATATAACGCTCCCTTGTAGTACAACGCCCCGTTTCTCTCCTCAAAACCCCCGGGTTTGTCTCCCTCCCTCCTGAGACCCCTGAGTTTGTCCTGGGCGTATTCATCCTGCACCGTTCCCTCTACCAGTTCCCTTTGCCCCACCAATGCCGCCCCACACACCCAGCGGTCCTCGGGAATGACATGGGTCTCTTCGGGTGCACCCTCCCCCTCCAAATATTCAGGTTTGCGTGAGAGAGCGTCCGCCCTAACGTTCTCTGGGCCTGGCACGTAACAAATCTCAAAGTTAAATTTGGAGAACTCCTGGGCCCATCTCAACTGCCGTTGGTTGAGCACTCGCGCAGTTCTCCAATACTCTAGATTCTTATGGTCCGTGCACACTTGCACCTTATGTTGTGCACCAATTAGCAGGTGCCTCCATCTCCGGAAAGCCTCATGAATCGCAAGAAGTTCCCGGTCGTACACCATGTAGTTCCTCTCGGATTTGTTCAGCTTTCGCGAAAAGAAGGCACACGGTCGCCACTCTGACTCCTCCTTCCCCGGCTGCAGAAGAAGCACCGCCCCTATGGCTCTGTCAGAAGCGTCTGTTTCGACCCTCAGCTTTTTTTGTAAATCCACATGCAGAAGTTGTTCATCAGAGGCGAAGGCCCTTTTCAGTTCCTCAAACGCTCGCTCCGCCTCCCCCGTCCAAACAAACTTCTTTTTACTGCTGAGACAGTCCGTGATGGGCGCCGTCAGGTGGGCGAAGTTTCGGATGAACTTACGATAAAAGTTTCCAAACCCTAGGAACCTCTGCACATCCTTCTTGGTTTTGGGTGTTTTCCATTCCAGCACTGCTTGAACCTTGCCGGGGTCCATGGCCAACCCCTTGTCTGACAAGCGGTACCCCAGGAATTCCACCTCCTTGGTATGAAACTGACACTTCTCCAGTTTCACCCACAGCCTGTTGGCTTGCAGCCTGCTCAACACTTCTCTGACGTCTCTCACATGTTGCTCCTCATTCTCCGAATACACCAACACGTCATCTAAGAAGGCCACGCAATTCTTGTAGAGCAAAGGCCCCAGTACGTGGTTCATGAAGGCTTGAAAACACGCGGAGCCTGTTTGTAATCCAAAAGGCATAACGAGGTATTCAAATGCCCCCAAAGGGGTGAACATGGTGGTCTTCCATTCATCCCCTTTCCTTATACGTATCAGGTTGTACGCCCCCCTTAGGTCCAGCTTTGTAAAAATCTTTCCTTTCCGCACCCTGGTCAAAATATCATCAATCCTGGGCATAGGAAAAGCCGCCGGCTCTGTCACTGCATTTAACTGCCGGAAATCACATACAAGTCTCGGCTTGTCCGTGTGCTTTTTATCCACAAAAAACACTGGGCTACCCCCCGCTGCCTTGGACTCTCTGATGAAGCCTCTCTTCAGGTTCTTGTCAATGAACTCTCGCAACTGCTGCATTTCCCTGTCTGACATGGCATACAACTTGCCTACAGGAAGCTGTGCTCCAGGGAGTAAATTGATCTGGCAATCAAAGGGCCTATGCGGGGGTAGTTGGTCAGCTTCCTTCTCGCTGAACACGTCGCTGAGATCAGCATACTGTGGTGGCACCTTCCCCTTCTCCATTACTTCAGTCCCTGCCAGGGTGGCTTGGGCCCCTGCTGACCCCTTTTCCCCCCTGCAGTGTTCTAAGCAATGTGCTGAACCGAAGGAAACCACTCTTTGATGCCAGCCCACCAGCGGATCATGTAGGGCTAGCCAGCTCATTCCCAAAATAATGGGAGCGCCTCCCAAGGTGGCCACATTAAACGCTATCAGTTCTGTGTGCCTTGCCACCCTCATTATCATTGGGACGGTCTGCAAGCTGACTCCTCCTCCCAACAGTTCCCTGCCATCGATCGTGGTCACCTGCAGGGGGTTGCTTAAAGGGATAGTCTGTATCTGGTGTTCAGCAGCAAACTCCTTGCTCATAAAATTGCAGGAGCTGCCTGAGTCCAACAGCGCCTTTATTTTTAGGGGGTGTCCATTTTGCAGCTCTAGCGACAGTTCAATCACTAGAGCAGGTCGAGGAGCTTCTGGCATGGGCACTTTCACTGCTCTTTGGCCTGGCTGCAGTGCCCTGACGGTGGCAACCAGGCGTTGGCTTTTACATGCTCCGTTTCTCCCTGCTCTCCCCCCTCAACAGCTCCCACCATCCCTTGCCATTCCTTCCTCTGGGGGCAGACTCTGGCAAAGTGGCCTGGCTGTTGGCAGAGATAGCATTTCCGGGCTCCTTTTCCCTCCTTCTTAGCCCCCTCACTGGGCTTTGAAACTGCGCGCGCGCGGGCTGTTCCGATTTCCATCGGCTCTGCCGGCGGGAAAGCTGGCTCAGGAATGTCTGGAATGCGGAACTCCTTCCAACGTTCCCCTCTCCCTTCCCGCCTCTCCAAGGCTCTTGCCTCCTGGCGCGCTCCAATGGTCAGCGCAGATTTGGTCAGCTGATCCATAGACACCGCCCTGGGGCTCCGGGACAGCTCGTCTTTCACAGCCGAAGAAAGACCTTCTTCAAATAGCATCTGAATGGGTGCCGCCAATAAATCCCACCCCAATCTGTGAATCAGCATGGTAAATTCAGTCCAGTACTCACGGACAGATCTGCTTCCCTGCTTGCAAGCCATTAGCTGTCTGCGCACCACCCCTTCCTCAATATCGCTGGAAAACATGATATCCATTGCATGAAAGAACTTCATAGTGTCCTTTAGGATATCATTGTGCGTTGCCATCAGGGGTCGAACCCAGTCTCGCGCCCCCTTCTCAAGATGCCCAATTACGAAAGCAACTCGCGATTCCTCATCAGGGAACTCATCAAACTGCACATTAAGGGCATATTGCATCTCTGTCCTAAAGGCATGGTAATCCTTGGGGTCCCCCCCAAACTTCTGCACCAATCCTGGTACCTTTCTGGGGAACTGAGTGGTTCTCCCCTTTTTGTCTGCATCCTGAGCCCTTCTCTCCTCGAGCCTCGCCGTCTGCAGCGCAAGTTGGACCTCCAGAGCTTGATACCTTTCTTCCAAGCTTGGACCAGCTCCAACCCCTGCCTCTCCGGTTCCGGCTGGGTTGCTCATGATGCTTTCTCCTGCACAGGCAGCGTACAGAGACTGTCAGACTGCTGTCAGGTGATGATTAGCTGCTTGTGCTTAAAATTGTGCCCCCTCAGAGTTTGTGCGGCTCCACAAACCTCTGTGTGTGACAGAGCTCCTCAGACATGTCTGCTCTAGTCACTAGTAGAGTCTGACAGTGGCTGCCTGCGGAAACGTTTCCAGCAAAGAAGCTCCTTAACGGAAACGCGTCTCCTGGACTCACGACGTGGCAGCTTCCGGCGAAGAATGGGTCTCCCTACAGTTGCTTCTGACACCTCCCCGCTATTTTCGCTGGACGTGTCTCTCACCCCTTTCTCTCCCCTGCTGTTTCCTGCCTGGGCTGCTGCGTCTCTCTCAGCATTACTGAGATCCTCCTCCAGAGACCCCTCGCTCCCCCTGCTGGTCCCTGCTTTGGCTGCTGACTCTCTCCCAGTCTCTGGGAGCCCTACCAACTCCCTTTCCTCTGATGTCAGTTCCCTGACAAAGAGGAACACAAATCTAAATAAAATAAATTTATAAAAGTTGTTTTATACATTTGTATGTCAGTGTAGATTTGAGGTACCTGCAAAATTCATCTGATTTCTCTCAGCTGTACATTGACTGTATCTAGGAATTAAGTGTAGATTTGGTGAAATCTAACAAAATGAAGAGTGACCCAATGCTATGGTTCGCCTCAGTATCAAGTTAACATTAGATCTCTACAATACCACAGCTGTATAAGTTTTAACCTATATATATGTTTTAACTGGATGTTTGATTTATTTACTCCTGCAGTTTGTGAATCCTGCATTGAACCTATTCCGTTATGCAATGAAGGGGAAATTCTCACTGTAGATCTTAGCTCCACACATTATTGTTGCCCTCGTTACCACTGTGGTAAGGTCTGCTTTGTTAATATATCTTGGGTTAATATGATCGCTTCTATTACCATTCAATTACTACTGCAGTTACCAGGCAGTGGTATCAGTGTGGGACCTGGCAACTCTTTATTTGTTGATGTTTTACTAATGCTAATCTTTTTTCTTTTTCTTTTTAATTACGTCACTTCTCTTCCTGCAGTCTGTGATGAGAATCACTGTCACTTACCTCTTCTGAACTGTTCTGCTGAAATGAAGCTGGCGAAGAAGAGAATAACTGGGCAGTGCTGTCCAGACTGGAATTGTGGTATCTGCGTTTTATTTTTATCAATAATTATTTGAGTAAGCAACGTAGGGCCACTTTTCCCACTGACTGATCCTTCTCTCTCTGTCCTTCTCTCCTCAGAATGTGACTGTGAAAGTGCTACTATCCCATCTTGTAAAGTGGTAAGGCATGTTTGTCTTGGAGGCAGTTTAGTAACATATATAACGTTTCAGCTTTTTAGTGGAGAACAGCAATATCTCAAGGATGATATCAACTCTTTAGCTTCCTCCATAAAGCTAAACTTGGTCACACATATTTCAAGCACTGCTATTTCTCATTAATCTGACTAATATTTTTTTAAAAAACAACAACACTTAAGCCACAAAGTGTTAATTATTTGTTCCGAGTCACTGCCTTTATAAATAAGCAAAGGTCGATGGATATTAATGTATTATTATGAATACATAGTTGGTATTTGGGGAAGGGGTATGTTTGTTTTGCTGTTTTTATTCTGGTTTGTTAGCCACCTTGAGTCTCTTTGGAGAAATAGATGGGATGGGAAAAATTAAATAAATAAAATTAAAAATTTGAAGATTCTTACTTTGAGGCATTTTTTTTAGTCTGTTCTACTATCATATTCTGTTCTAACACATGTTCTATATCTGTTCTGCCATCATCAGTCATAGGTATGCAGAAACTATATAAGATATGTGAAGGATAAGATTGTACCTAAGTCTGTGTATGACTTAATTGGATATCGCCCTATGATTTTAAATATTATCCTGTTTCAGTTTGCCAACACACACTGAAATGTACGAGCTTCTTTATTATCTGCAAGAATGTAGACTTGTTCTGAAACGTATATACACTTTAAATTATGTCGACTTTTGTAATATGTGAGCTTTCAAACAAACCGCTTTCCTTCCATTTTTCTAGCTTTGCTTAAACAAATATTTCCCGTGACCTGGAAAATGTCTAATTGAAAATTCCTATCTATCACAGTGTGATAAAACGTTGATTTGTCTGTTATACCCTTCCTAAATAATATAAAGAGTGTGGTGCATAGTTCAATGTGGTAGATGCTTTATTGTGTGCCTAATATTGCCATTAATTCTAAAACCATGACGGTATGAGGAAAGCAAAGAAGTGACCTGATTAAAAATATAGAGTGGTACCTCAGGTTACCAGCTTAATTGCTTCTGGAAGTCCATTCTTAACCCGAAACGTTCTTAACCCGAGGTGCAGATTCCCTACATAGGACTTCCGCAGCCTCGGAAGCGGATTGTGTTCATATCCTGGGGCCAAGTTCACAACCCGGAACTCCTACTTCCAGGTTTGTGGAGTTCGTAACCTGAAGTGTTCGTAAGCAGGACAGTTCGTAACCTGAGGTACCACTGTATATTCTGTAGTGTTTTTTAAAAGGGGTCTATGGGGCTGTTATGAGGGATCAGGGAGGGCATTGCTGAGCATTTGCCAAGGCCTGCTCCATCTCAGGGAAACCTGCAACATTCTAAAAAAGTCACTTTTCACCTGCCTTCTCTGAGTATATAAGCAGTGACAGGAAAGAGCAGCAGCCTGCAAGTACTTTGCCCTCTTCTGCTTGGTTTTTTTCCTGAGGAATAAAGAAATCCTCTTGCTTTTGTTAACTTGCGCATGTAACTGTGCAAGTTTGTTTATCAGAAGCTAGTTTTCTCGGTCTCATAGATGAAAATGCATGTGCATATATTTGGACACACATGACACAGCAACATCATTTTTCATATCACAGGGAGAAGTTCAGAGAATAGATGGCAACGTTTCCAGCACGTGTGGCTGCTCGCAGTACACCTGTGGTATGTTGTGTGTGTGTGTATACACAATATTATCAAGATCCAATATTGTCAATATCTGTTTTTAATAGATACATACATATGTTTGGCAGCAAACCCCATAAATCTTCTAATCTTAAAATTCTCACTGAATTCTTGGCATGCAATTAAAGAATTGCATTCAAATGCAGTTAAATCGAGAAAGGGGCTACCTGATGGAATAGAAATATTTCATACTCTCTAGCTTTATATCAGCCATGTTTCTCAAGGCTATTACATCATACATTGTTGATATGGCAAGATAAATCCTGTTCTTTTTATATCTGACTTTGAACCAAAAAATAAAATATAAATTTAATTAATTGATATAAACTTAATTAAAATTAGATACAAAGCTACTTCTGTATAGTGTGAAAAGCATAATCATTGAAGGCCTATCTTTTACTGAAAGCAGAGACATTCTGAATTTTTAAGTAAAATCGTGGTCTGAATTTATTTCCCTCATAACTACAAACATTCCAGGGGATTTAGCAATGATAGACTTGATAGAATACCAGGATTATGTGGGGTTTTTTTTGTTGTGTGTGCACATATAGAAATACATAAATTTTCTGTGTCAGATAGAGACTCCAATGCTTTTTAAAGGTAGTGGATTTCTACAGGTTTATCACTTCTTGTACATTCAACATTTTTAACACAACTATTTCATTTTTTATATTAGAAAAGGATAGTGTCTGTGTATTCCAAGAAGTCACCATATTGAGCCCTGGTCAGTCCATGATTCAATATTTGGATGAAGATCATTGTTACATAGCAAGATGTTCACAGGAAAAAGACCCTAGCACAGGATTTCATGCCATGGATCTGATCGTAGTTAACTGTTCCCAAAAATGTGAAGCTGTAAGTATTGCTAAAATGTGAGGGTGAAGTCATTTGTGAATATAATCTATAAGGATGTGGGTGTTCTTTAAATTTACTCCAAAAAATTGTAGTCAGAGTCATGTACAGATGTTCTAAGTTTTGCTTCAACAATATATTCGTTATTGCTTGAAAAACTTTGAACTAATGCAGGCTTCCTCAAACTCAGCCCTCCAAATGTTTTTGGCCTACAACTCCCATGATCGCTAACTAGCAGGACCAGTGGTCAGGGATGATGGGAATTGTAGTCTCAAAACATCTGGAGGGCCGAGTTTGAGGAAGCCTAAACTAATGAGTTGGATTCAATGCTTCCATTCCTCTGATGGAAACTCCTCCACTTAGTGAAATGAAATATTTGGGTCCAGTACAGTGACTGGGAAAGACTTGTCTGAAGAGAGCCACTGCTAGATGGACCAATGCTCTGACTGCATTCAGCACAGCTTCCTTTGTTCCTTTGGTGAGATATTGCCAGGGGCGTAGTTAGCTGCTCTGGCACCCAGAGCAGCGGGAGTGGGGCGATCTGCCCACAGGCTACTGCGATGATCTGCGCATGGAGGCGCTGCGGCAATCCTCCCGGGGGGGGGGGGCGGCGCAGCAAGGCAAGCTGCTCATGGAGTCCACCTGGTGGATGCAAGCCCCACGGTGTCGTTTCAGGCAGCAAGGGGCCCCAAGCCACCGCATCACTCCCAGGAACAACTCATGGCTTGGGTGCACTGCAGGCCAGGCCCCGTAGTAAGTGCTGACCCCCATGGTGTGCCATTTTGTCATCCCCCCCCCCAAGGATGACACCTGGGGTGGACCGCACCCCCTGTACCCCTCTTCCTATGTCCCTGGATATTGCACAGGTCAACTTTGCCTTTTTGTCAGGTGCTGTAGTCTGAACCACTGAGCCTCTTGGGCTTGCCGATCAGAAGGTTGGCGGTTTGAATCCTCATAATGGTGTGAGCTCCCGTTGCTCTCTCCCAGCTCCTGCCAATCTAGCAGTTTGAAAGCACATCAGTGCAAGTTGTGGTGGGAAGGTAAACAGCATTTCTGTGCGCTCTGATTTCCGCCATGGTGTTCTGTTGTGCCAGAAGCGGTTTAGTCATGCTGGCCACATGACCTGGAAAGCTGTCTGTGGACAAATGCCTGCTCTCTCAGTCTGAAAGCAAGATGAGTGCTGCACCCCGTAGTTGCCCTTGACTGGACTTAACCGTCCTTTTTCACTTGCCATTGAGCAGGATAGTTTTAGGCCTGCACGATGAGACCACTGGAATAAATCCTTTTTCTTGGAACAGTGGCATCCTTTCTGCACCTCTCTCCTTATTTACTTATCTTAGGCAGAGGCCTCCTGGACTGTGGGTAGGAGAGCAAAATCAGATTTAGTGTGTAAATTGTATGAGAAAGCTTTTCCTCTCATTTGGTCTAAGGGCTGGTGGCAGTAGTTACAAGGTGGCAACCTGTTCACAGCAATGACATGGGAACAAAGAAACACACAGAAAACCATAATATCAATATTTTGCTATCATAACACATTAAATCCATGACATGGTTGTAGTTATTAGTATGTATTTGAAAATAATGCTTTTAATATTATCCTTTTTAAACAGAAAATATATATCTTTTTAACAGCACCAGGTATATGTCCCATCTCCTAGTCAACACGCTTGTTGTGGTTCCTGCATAAATGTGTCCTGTATTTTCTATTCTGGCAACGGAACCTCAGTCATTTATGAAGTAAGTCCTCTGGAAAAGCTGAAAAAATAGACTATATTATCAGAATTCAGACTATGTTGTCTTTAATTTATAAAAATTATTAAATTCTATAGAAGTTGTTCCACATATTCCTACTCTTGATTCAAACTTTCTTTGGTTGGAAGCCACCTTGAATATTTGGTACATTGTGTCCATGTGGGCATCATCACAAGCCAGAAAATAGTTAGGGCTGCCACTCGCACAAACTCTTGAGTAAGTCAGGTGATGTCTAGGCACATTTGACCCAAAACACTATACTGTAAATAATTGAAAATCTAATGTGTAGGACCTGAACACAACAATTCAACAGCAGCAGCTCTTTCAGACCTCTTGGTACCAAATTGTTGTTCTAAAATTATGGTCCAGATCTTTATGGGGTTTTTCATCCAACAACACCGCCTCCCTTCTTACTTCACATGAGGTAAAAAACAGCATAAACCCTGGATGCTTTCAGGCAACCTGTATTTTCAACAAAAAATGGACTTTTAACTTACTGCATTTGCCTTGGTTGTTTGTGTGAGTTACATTGTAATGGCCATAGCTACAAACAATTAAAACATCTGACCAAAAAATCCAAACAAACCTGTAAGAGGCCAGAAAGAAGCTATCTCCTCTCAGTTGCACATTCTGCTTTGTAAGTCAGTTTAAACCTGAGTTTCCCCATTTAGATGTCACAGGAAATTAACATGCCATGTATACAAACACAGGGGCAGGGCAAGGAGGGAGTGGATCAACCCTGTTACATCTTAACTGAGCCAACAATAAAAAATATTGGACGCAAACTACAGCATGATGTCTTAGTTTGAAGTGGATGTGCAAACTATGTTGCATCTTAACTGTGATTGAGTACGGTCATACCTTGGATCTCAAATGCCTTAGCTCCCAAACAAATCAACTCCGGAACGATCTAAACCCAGAAGTGAGTGTTCCAGTTTTCGAACGATTTTTGGAAGCCGAACATCCAGCACAGCTTCTGCAGCTTCCAATTGGCTGCAGGACTCTCTTGCAGCCAATCGGAAGCTGTGCCTTGGTTTTCGAATAGTTCCGGGAGTCGAATGGACTCCCAGAACACATTCTGTTCGAGAACCAAGGTACCACTGTATTGCACTGGAACTGAGCAAATCACGGTTAAAGCAGCCTCTATGCCTGCCTCATAGCAAGGTAAGAAGCAAGAGTTCTGGTAAGTTGTTATATGTGCACTCTCAAGGCAGGGCTTTATAAGCTTAGTTATGGCTCTATTCCAGGCATAGGCAAACTCTGGCTACACTGTTTGAGACTACAGTTCCCATCATCCCTAGCTACCAGGACCAGTGGTTAGGGATGATGAGAATTGTAGTCCCAAACATCTGGAGGGCCAGTGTTTGCCTATGCCTGCTCTATTCTAAGCCTGGGAATCCCCAAGTGGTGTGAAGGCAACAAACAATGGTGAGGGCTAACAGGAGCTACCCCTCTTGGAAACTGTGGCCTTTGAGAAACAGGAAAGTGTTGTTATTGCAGTGAAGATGGTTAATATGGTTTTTCTCAGAAAACATTGATTGTGGTCAGTTCCGTAGCCATTAAACCCTAATGTCAAGTAAATGTTCCTGTGGTCTTTTAATCAGTTCTTTTCTCCAGAAGAATAACCTTTGATCTCTTACTTTATAGGAAGGAAGCACATGGGACTCAAACTGCACTAAATATGAATGCACAAAGACTGGTGGTGGTGCAATAGTGCTTGGCTCCAGTGTGGTTTGCCCACCCTTTAATGAGACTGAGTGCACAAAGGTTTGTAATCCTATACATATTGTATACAAATGAGGAAATATATGAAATAACATTTTTCTCAAGCATGCAATCCACTTGTAATTGTTTAATATAGAGAAAATGTCTACATTTCAGTGTTTTCATTCATCTTTTTTTTCTGAATCATGCCAGACGGCAAATAATATCTTACTTACATAAAGTCTTATTTACATAAATGGAAATGTCATCATCTGGAGTCCATGAACTTTCTGGTGCAAATGTGGGCGGTTCTGCATGAATGCTTGTGGATCTGCTTCTTTCATTGAAATGAATACATCAGAACTGATTCTAATCAGTGGATTAGAATAAACGTGGCTAATGCAAAGGTTCACGGTCTTCAGATTTTGTGACTTGCACTGTGTCTGCTCAGAAGAAAACCCAATTGCGTTAATTGGGACTTACTCCAAGATGAATGTGATAAGGATTGCATGTTAAGGATTCTTAACATGAAAGTTATACTGGAGTGCCAAAGGTAGAGCTGCCATACTGCCAGAATTTCCCAGACATAGCTGGGATTTGCCCACCAAAAATTGCGTCCAGAGCTGCCATACTGCCAGAATTTCCCAGACATAGCTGGGATTTGCCCACCAAAAATTGCGTCCAGGCGGAATTTCCAAAAATTGGAAAAAATGTCCGGGGAAACCCAGCTGTATGGCAACCCATGTCGGAAGTATAGATTTTGTGGCAAATTTCATATTAAAAAAAATAGCTCAAAAACTTTTTGAAATATGACAACCCTATCAAAGATTAGTTATCCCTGGTTTACAAGAGTCATTCAGACTTATCAAGATGTTCCTTTGGGCACAGTCTGTTTTGAAATATTCTTTTTTTATTTTCCCAGAATGGAGGCACTATAGAGACATATAATGATGGCTGCTGCAGGACGTGTAAGTGGAACAAAAGCTGCATTCAGTGCTAGTTGTATGCTAGTTTGGCTTTGGTTTTGGATAGCTGTGTGTGTTTTTCACTCCTTTTAAGTGGGACATGTGGAAATAAAAAAGCATGCCATCCCAAATCATGTAATGTATGTGTAGTCTTAACAAATGTCATTGACAAGCCTTGCTTTATATGGCTGCTCACATGGTGATTTTGGTTGTGTTTTTTTTGGTTAAACTTTTTTTCTTCTGGAGTATAACCAAATCTCACCAAATATAGCAATGGGTGAAACTAAAAGCTACTTTATATTTTTAATAAATGAGGTTATATATACATAGATAGATAGATAGATAGATAGATAGATATAGATATAGATATTTGCCTAGATTGTTCCAGAACAATTCATGCACACATGTTTGAAATAAAAGTTTTTTAAAAATAGAGAATTGATTTGTAACTTAGCGTGATGGTGGTTTTAGGTTCTCCTGTTATGTGTTCTATAGGAATAAATGTTTTTCGTCTTCAGTCCAAGTCCATATATAACAAGATATTTAAGTGAGCAAAATTATGCATAAAGACTTTTTAAAAAGAGGCAATTTCCCTTGTAAAAAGTTATGTATCAAATTGTAATGTGCAAATGCACATTTGCACAAAATATTGTATGGCATATTCCAATTTCAGGATCAAAAAGGTCTCTGTGACATGAATTAGCACATCCGGATAGTGAAGGACATTGTACAAGTGGGTTCTCTTTTGACAGTTCCCCCTAGGCTTATTTTGCAGTGACCTAAACATTTCAAAACTTTGATAGCCAATGGGAACTTAGCAGTGCAATATGACTTTTCACAGGCCTCATTCACATACCACATTAAACCATAGTTCAAAAGCAAACAATGTTTAATGTGAATATGAAGAATATGAACTGTACCAATATGAGGAATTGTAGACATTTTAACTGAGAAGGAAGAACAAACTTTCAACACCTGCATGGGCTCTAGTAAGAACAGAATTGGGGGCATCACAAACAACTCTAAGTGAAGCACTAAAGAAATACAAAGCAAGCTACACAGATTGGTGGTTCCTAACATCTTTACAAAGGGAAAGATGTTTGTTTTTTATATTCCTTGGGAAGTCTTTCATGCTGCAGTTCACTCAAGCAGACTGAAATGTAGTCAGACCAACAGGAGATGCATTTCATGATCTCCTAGAAAACCAGCCTCTAACAATTTGCCAAATGTCTTGGGAACTTCTGTTCCGTGCAGCTGCCTTTCGGTTTCTTTAGGATGTGGAAAGCACTTCTTGCTTGTGCCTGGAGGCCCCCCCCAAAAAAAATTCCTTTGCATATAGGCCACACTCACACCTCTTTTCATTTGAAAACATAATAGTGCCTGAAGGCATGTATCTGCATACACGTGTTCAGGGCATCTGGTATGGGCCCTGCATATATAATGACTAAAGCCCTAGATATGGCTTTGGCTAAAGAGATCACTGTTTTGAGTGAGTCTGCACCTGGCCACGCCCTTAAATAAGCTAGGCATGGACTGATCGCAGCCCCTATGATTGGCTAAGTGGGCATTGGCCACCTTTACCTAGGAGCCCGACATGGTTGGAGGTGGGCAGTGCCAGGTGACCATCACCTCCCCTAGCCGTGTCGGAAGATAGTGGCTTCCTAATGGCCGCCCACCTGGAGTTCCAGGTGAGCGAATATTTTGAGTGACAGACATTAGGAAAAATATTAAGGAGAATTGTTCTGCTATGTAGATAACCAACGCTGATTAAGCTCTTGATGAAGCCACATCTTTCTCTTTCTCCATTCACTATATGTAGCAGACGAGTTCAGTGTACATGACTCAATGTATCTTCAGGGTATTATGAAAACTCCGTAGCTTTTGCAGAATTCCATAGTCTTAGGAAAGGCATTGTTATACTTCAGAACCATTGGCTGAAATGGCTTCTAAGAACAAAAAAATGCAACAAAATTAAATGCTATTTTACATGCTAATAGAGAATGTTTATATATATATATAAAAAACTAAAAGCATGTGCTTTCTTTGGTAAAGCAGTTTAAAAGTCAGCTCCAAGTATAGCTTGCGGCTCCTTGGGTTTTAACGGGAACCAATAATCTTCATTTTAACAGGAGAATGATTAAATGCATGCTAAGTGAGTTCATATATTTAATTCTTACCTTGCCAGAGTCATAAGATGCCCCCTAGATTAATTATTTTTAAATCTCTTGTGTGAACATTGTAGTTTTGTTACCCAGGCAAGCACAGGTTGTCAATAATTGAGAAAAATAGGAAGACTTTTTTCCTATTTTTCAAAAAGAAAAAAAAAAGAAATTACAGTTGGCAGTGTAAGAATTAATACAATGTTATTCTTGTAAAAATATGTTTTTATATTACAAAAAACCTTATGTTCCCAATAATTCTGCCAGGTTCTGGACGGGGTGTATTACCCTTTGCCATTAGCCCCGTAGTCTCTACTGATAGTATTAATTGTGAACCAGGTATTACTATTTTTAATAATGTATTTTCTTTCCTTTAAAAATTGTTAAAATGTTAATATTCTTTATAGAGATGTTGTTGATATGCTTCTGTGACTCAGTGTTTCCAGTATTTATTAGATGACATTACACACCTTACTTAGTTCATTGCTTATCGCTTTGCAGAATCAGAATATTTGGGCCATTATTATTTTTTAAAAAGAAAATTGCTGAGGCTTTTTCTTTCCTAACTAAAGAGCCACCTTGCAGTAATGGCTGTCACAGTGCTGTGCTAGGAAGCAATTAAGTGGTGACTGAGGGAAAGATGTTGCTCTTATTTGTATTGTGAGTTTGTGTTGTGAGGTGGTGGATGCGGGAGCAATTGTGATATAGACACATGCATCTATTGGCCTAGCTGTGTTCACAAAAGGAGGAATATCATAGAACTGTCTTTTAACATTGAAATAATGCTTCAATTCCCATGGCTGATGGAAGCTCCATGATAGTATTGGCACTCCTGTGTAGATTTAGCTGAGAAGATTTCTGTGAACCAGACCTTCAGTAAGTTAGATTTACTGCATCTGGTGCAGTCTGGCTTTCCTTCTTGATTTTTGTAATGCGCATTCAATTTTCAATTTTCATTAGCTTGAGCATCAAATACTAAATGGCAGCCACATTTTTATCCTTGAATCCTCTCAACATATGCAGTGAACATGGGGGTGTTAACAATGGATTCAAAACCTATTTGGAACAATTTGTGACATATATCATGCTTCATCTCTTCCACACAAAACGGATTCTATCAGGAATGTTCCTGCATCACAAACTAATACTGAAGAACTTACTCTTAAGTTAACCCTTAACAAATGCTCATTAAAAGGCCATTGTCCATAGAACCATGAGATAGATTTTAGAAATGCAATATGGCTCCCGAGTTCTCACTTTTGAAACCAGTCCTAGAATCACCTAATGAGAGGCTCCCAGAACTTCTGGACTGATATCTAAGCCTAAGGATGGCAGGTTGGTGGGAAGGATGAACTGCTCTGGAGCACGTCCAAAAGCACCAACACAAACCTAAAGGCCTCTTTGAATCATGGCCTAATGAATGTTATTTTGAAAATTATATTCCAGGTTTAGCAAGTATATATGAGTAAATGGCAGGTTATTTTATTTTCCATTAGGCAAACGGGATGAAAAGATTTGCCAAAAAGTGACCGTCAGAACAACTATAAGGAAACATGACTGCATAAGTCGGAGCCCTGTAAGTACATGTGCCTTAAAGGGGGTATTGGGTTGTTGTTTTAATTTTGAATATGTATTTTGTGGTTTTATATTTTGATTTTATTCTGTGAACTGCCCTGAGACCTCCAGGTATAGGGTGGTATAATAATAATAATAATAATAATAATAATAATAATAATAATATAAAATAAAGGGTACTTCCTTCCAGTCAGTGTGGGTAATAAAACAAGCCAACCATTAAAACACTCAAGGGTAGTGTGCAAAATAAAGACACACCCACACCTACAGACCTAAATAGGACCCACAACTGCCCTAACATCTGGGAAATATCTCACCCTGGCAATGTCCTCCTACTCATACATGTATTTGCAGTTTAATTGCCTCTTCCCAGAGAGAAATGCTGAGCTCTTCTGTTCAGATAAACTGTACACAACGTAATTGCTGACACCAGGCAAAAGCACTGACGTCTATCATTAAATGTCCTCCTATTCTAAATGAAGTGTGCCAATATATAACAGATGCACATAATGTGGTTTAAAAACAAACACCCCCCCTTTGTCTTCTCACAACGTGTATGCCTTTGATGTCATACAGAATAAAATCTCTTTAAGACATCAAGATATAATACCTCTGTTTTGTGAGCTACCAGATAAAAGATAATATATTTCCATGTAAGTATATACAATAAATCATTTACTATAATGTCTCACAAAACAGAGGTATTACATCTTCCCACCCTTAAGGGAGGGATTTCATTTCTATATGTATATATTAATTACAATGTTTTTGAAGTATAGTTGATATATCAAGGTTATAGAGGTACATTTGCAGTTGCAGCTTAACCAATACAAAGGTTAGGGTTGGGCTGAATTCGTTTTTCAAGTTACATGAGTTAATTTGTACAGATAAATGAAACTATCGGAGCAGGGTGCATATTTATATGGCATATTTGGCATGTGAGGCGAGTTCTTTAAGCTCTTCTTTCTCCCGCATCTCCTGGGAATGGATGCATCTCCATGTTTGGCTTGAACAAATGCTTTAGATAAATGTTCTGGGAGGTGAATGGAGACAATACCCTGTCAGGTTGCTGAGCAGAGACCTGCTGGGCACAAATCACCTTCTCTTTCTCTCTCATTTGTGTTTACCTTAGATTGGAGGCACAACAGATGTTTGCTTGAGGGCACATGTGTACTTGTAAGGAGTTGGACTCTGAGCCTCTTATGCTTTAGTTGAGGGAGCTATTCCAACTCTACAATTCTGTGATTCTATCTTTCCCGTGAAGTGAGAAGTGGGGAGTGTAACTTCCCCATTCAGCTCTGAAAACAGCCTGTAGCAACCAGGGGTAACAAGTTACCTATAGATAATGTTCTCTTTTTGGGAAGCAGCCCTGTGAAGTCATTAGATGAGGTGTGCACAAAGTGGACATTCACAAAAAATAAAATAAAATAAAAATAAATTGCTTCCTTCCTCCTCACCCCCAAAGCATCAAGTAACGGATGGTTTCTTGCTTCTTTCTGTCTCTCTTAACAGATTAATGTGGCTTCTTGTGAAGGAAAATGTCCGTCTGCCACAATTTTTAATATCAACATTAATAGCCATTTAAGATTCTGTAAATGCTGTCGTGAAAACGGAGTGCAGAATCTCACCGTGCCACTCTACTGCTCAGGAAATGGCACTGAAATCTTGTATGTCATCCAGGAGCCCACAGACTGTTCATGCCAGTGGAATTAAGATTGTCTGGAATCTTACGGAAGACCATAACCAAACAGGCTATTGTATGTTTATTATTGTATTCAGATTTAATAAATATCTTATTAATATATATACATATTTTCCATCTTTCATAAATATTTTAAAATTGATAGTATTCAGTGTTTTAACGCTACAGCAAAATTGTACATGTTAACATATATGAAAGAATTAGTTCATTTTAGTCATCGACTTAACTTCATTTAGATGTGTGAATTAATCAGTTCATGATAAACAATGTTAATCAAATACACGTCCCTAATGATAACTGGAAACATTTTGTAGCTTATTAGCATGTCTATTGCTATCACTCATTTATACTTACAATTATTGTAAACGTTACACTCCAGTAAAATGTTTGCAATAAATTACTGGCAAACTGGTATTCCTTGTTTCAGTTGTGTCTTTCTGTTTGTTTTCTATCTTCCAGCACACTTTACATTTTGTGTGTTCCTTTTGAACATCCCCAGAAGCTTGTGGCTACTGTTAAAGTGTATCTGAAAACTACTAACTGCTGACATGATTTGATATTTACAGGGTTTAAAAAAGAGCTACAGGTGTTTGTGATATGTCCCTTGGATTAAAAGGTGATACAAAATATATGTATACTTCTGTTAAAGAAGAAAATGCACCTTTACTTTGGGAGGACTGCTATTATTATTTAAACAATTTAAAGATATTATATTACTATTTTGATGAAAATATTTGATAACTTTTTGTTAAAAATATATGTGATTGTTCTGCAATAAAGACTACAGCTTTGGAATAACCTGTATATTGCCTGATACTTTGACAAATAGTATCAGGAGAATTTAAAAATGTGCATTATAATGAAAGTCAAAGAGCATAGTTACTTCTGGAGTTAGTGTCTTATGTAGAATCTGAAAGCTCCTCACTCTGTATTAAAACCAATCTGAGAATTTCAAACAAGCACCTCATCATATTAAATCTTAGTGCAGTCATGAGAAAGAGGTGTTCCACGTCCAATGATGCATATTAGATTTGGGTTAGAGCAAATTGAGATAAACATATGTGAAACTCTGGACTGTGCAAAACTATAGGGGGTTGGACTCGATGGCCCTTGTGGTCTCTTCCAACTCTATGATTCTATGATTCTATGATTCTATTTACAGATACAAATCTGCTGATCTAAGCACATCTTGAGAACCATGGGGCATTATTGAATTGTTAACCTACCTGCAACATCTGAATACCGTGCTTTTGTTACATATCCTATTAAGTAAATAAATATATTTTAAAAGACACTTACATTACTATGAATTATTCCACTGTGTTTGTGTGTTTGAGAGAGAGAGAGAGAGACTGAGAGACAGAGCTAGAGAGGGAAGAAGGAGGTGCTTTGCAGTCCTGCAGTATGCAAACTCTGACTTTTGGCTCTGGCTCTCCTCAAAGCTCCCAACAACAACAACAACAAAAATGTTCCCCATTCCTGGTGTAACCTGTAGCTTGCCCCCTGGTTTTACTTTGTGAATATTTTTAATTAACTCACAATGTTCACTAGAAGCAGTGGAAAACAAAAATATTTTTATTTAAGGAGTATCTCCTTAATTAAGATAAAAAAATGCACCACCCAAGCATAAATAAGTTGCTTTGTTTTTAAAGGAGTATTTATGCTGATTATTGAAGACTGGCCCTCACTTAAAGCTGACACTTGGCAAAAGTTATAATGTATCTGTTTCACGCTCTAGATGATCAGTGAAGGTGACTCTCATTATATGGAGGAAAAGTACTGTTGCACAAGAAAGCCGTATCTATGCTTATCTTCCTTTAAAAACTTATTTCTACGCTGTGTCATCAGTGTTATACCAATCATCTAATACGGCCATGGCCCCAATGCAGGAAATCCTACAAATATACGCAGATACAATATTACTTCCTGCAACATAAACACAGTTTTGGATATATCTGAATTGTATGCAACAAATTGAGACCAAATGTTAAATAATTGCACTGAAATGTATTCAAACAGCAACATAGTTTTTTATTTCTACAGTAAAGCAGAGTTTGTTTCAGCTGCAGGGAGCTGTTTGATATTAAGACATTGTATCACAGTTACTTTGTCATTGTTCTTAAAACTTAGGAACATAAGAAGATCCCAGCCAGATAATACCGGAAGCCCATTTAGTTCAACTCTAGATGAATTATGAACAAGTTAAAAGGGACAGGGACTCCACTTTCTACATCTCCATTCAGAGACCTTTCAATTCATTCCTGTCTGCTTCCTGTTCCTTAACCAGTTACTGACCTGTCCTCTTAAGCTAAGAAGAAGAAGAAGAGTTTGGATTTGATATCCCGCTTTATCACTACCTGAAGGTGTCTCAAAGCAGCTAACATTCTCCTTTCCCTTCCTCCCCCATAACAAACACTCTGTGAGGTGTGTGAGGCTGAGAGACTTCAGAGAAGTGTGACTAGCCCAAGGTCATCCAGCAGCTGCATGTGGAGGAGCGGAGACGTGAACCCGGTTCACCAGATTACGAGTCCACGGCTCTTAACCACTACACCACACTGGCTCTCTATGCTCTGCATTCAGAGACCTTTCAGTTCATTCCTATCTGCTTCCTGTTCCTTAACCAGTTACTGACCTGCCTCTTATGCTAAGCTTTAGGAGTCTTTGCTGAGACTTTATCAGAAGTTTTTTTAAAAGCCCAAGAGCACCATGACAACTGGAAAATCTCTTTCTATGCTTCTTGTCACATTCAAAGAAATCTGAAAGGTTAGCGAGAGGCCTTAACTGCAGAAATTATGCTAGTTCTGCTTCAGCAAGTCTAACATGATTTCCGCCAGTTTTCCAGGGACAAACTGACTTGTTATTTCATGGATCCCCACTAGCTCTCTCTTTAGAAAATTGTGTTAAATGTGGCAACTGATCTTAAGGTCGAGTTGCATATTTTTGTCATAAGACCGGCAATTTCACATCTGAGTTATTTAAGAACGCTCAGGTGGATGCTCTATCCAGACCTGTAGTTAATTTGTCAACTGGGTCTAAAATTTCAACTCTCATCATTATGATTTGCGTTATCTCAATATTTTAAAACAGAAGTTATCAGATTTTGGAATGATCTATACAGGTAATTTCAAAACATTGCAGGAGGCTATAAAGAGGTTTATAAATGTAGTTTTTAATGTGTAAATATCCCCCCTTAAAGTTTGTTGTTGCTGTTTAGTTGTTTAGTCGTGTCAGACTCTTCGTGACCCCATGGACCAGAGCACGCCAGGCACTCCTGTCTTCCACTGCCTCCCACAATTTGGTCAGACTCATGTTTGTAGCTTCGAGAACACTGTCCAACCATCTCGTCCTCTGTTGTCCCCTTCTCCTTGTGCTCTCAGTCTTTCCCAACATCAGGGTCTTTTCTAGGGAGTCTTCTCTTCTCATGAGGTGGCCAAAGTATTGGAGTCTCAGCTTCAGGATCTGTCCTTGCAGTGAGCACTCAGGGCTGATTTCCTTCAGAATGGATAGGTTTGATCTTCTTGCAGTCCATGGGACTCTCAAGAGTCTCCTCCAGCACCATAATTCAAAAGCATCAATTCTTCGGCAATCAGCCTTCTTTATGGTCCAGCTCTCACTTCCATCCATCACTACTGGGAAAACCATAGCTTTAACTATACGGACCTTTGTTGGCAAGGTTTCCCCCTTTCCTTTGGGATGTTGGGCTTAGACTAGATTTGGAAACCAAACAAAAACCCTGCCAGATCAGGTCAAAGGCCTATCTAGCCCAACACTCTATTCTCATAGAGATCAACTAGATCTCTATGGGGAGTCCACAAGCAGCACGAGTGAAACAGCACTGCAATTCCCAGTAACTGCTAGTTCAAAGCACATGACAGAGGTGGCAGAACACATCCATCTGGGTATGAAGGGCAGTATAGAAATGTAATAAATAATAAAATATCTCGGTCTGTAGAGCATGTGACCCTTAATCTCAGGGTCATAGGTTTGACCTCCATTTACAGCAAAAAATTAAAAATTAAAATAAATCCTGCACTGCAGGGAGTTGGACTAGAATGAACCTTGTGGTCCCTCCCAAGTCTACAATTCTATTTTTCTAATACCCCACCTTTCCCCCGAAACGACTTTTGGCTAGTTCAGATGCTCTAGGGTTGGGCTTTTCATGGAAATTGGATAAACCTTTGGTCAACTCAGTTTGAATCCTTGAGTGATGATAGCATGCCATTTTCACTGTCCTTTTCAGTGTGAGGCCATAATGTCCATGAACACCTGTCCACAAAAATGGAAACAATTTTCTTATGGGGTGATCTGGAGCTTCAGGCATCTGGTGAATGAAACTCTATAATTGGTCAGTTTGATTAAATTGGGGGGTATTTTTTTTTTTTTTACAGAAGTCATGCAAATCCAACCCTCCTCTCCCTTCCCTTCAGGTATTCCTCATCTGAAGAGAAATGGATTTCAAGCTTCCATTTCGTTTTCTCCGTGACCCTTGAGCCATTGTGCACCTTGTGGGTCCTCCAGTCTTAAGGCTTTGCTGGGTCGTCTGCATTGTTATTAATGCAAATCTCCTGAATTTTTTTAAAAAAACCCACAACCGAATCCTAACCCCCCCCCAATCTCCCCCAAACAGAATTCCCCCCTTCTTTAAAAATAAGCTGAGCGTTTATAGCTATCCAGGTTCTGTCTATTTCCAAATGCAGTTTGGAGCTCAGGATTCAAATTGGATTCTTAAGGCAAAGTTTTTTAAAGGGGGGGCGGATGAGAGCGCACGTTCCCTATGGACTTGAGAACGAAGGTGTCAAAGCCCCCGCTGCTGCCTCGCCTTCCTTTCCTCCCCTCCTCAAGTTTCCATGGAGACCTCCCCTCCCACGCAGCCCCCGCAGCAGCCTAAAGAAGGGAAAAAGGCGAGAGTCGCCAGAAGTAATTGGACAAGGGGACCTGAAAGCGCGCTCGCCAAGGAAGAGCTGGCCGCGCAGGAGAAGACGGCGGCTGCTCGCCGAAGGCGGCCTTCCCTTCCCTTTGCCAGCAGGTGGGTTCTGCGCAGCTGGGGAGAAGGAGCGCGAAGATTTGAAAAGGGCGTCGGGGAGGAAAGGGAGGGAGGTTTCTTTCGCACGTGCGTTTGGGGGGCTTCCTTCCCCACTCTCCTCTTAGTGCGTAAAAGCGCATGTGAGAACTAAATGGACTGGACAACAAACTATTATAAACACACACACATCCCACTTCTCGCGGTAAGGCAGAAAGATTGCTTCTTTTTGCTGGCAAGTGTGTATAACTGAAAGCTTAGCATCATGGGCTTAGTCAAGGGGCGGGCGGAGAGGCAACTTCCTCTCAAAATCAGTACAAATCTGAGGTTCTGCCCCTCCTAACAGAAGCCTTCCCCCCAAATCCTGGCTACGCCTATGCTTAGCTAATAACAATGCAGTAGATAAAAAAAAGCAATGCAACAGAAATGAAAGCAAGTGGGTGCTGCTATATTAATTATCTTATTTTTCTACGTTTATGCAACCATAATTTAGCTATTGGGATTCTGACCCAAACCAAAATCTGAGAGCCAAAGCAATCGTGCTCTATGGACAACGCGGTTTGGTTACTGATTGTTATACAGTGCGCATTTCAGGTAAGACATCGTGAGCTCTGTTTTATCTAGCTATATTTGTCATGTTTGCATAAAGTGAGCTATTCTTTGATGTTTCAATTACAATAACAAATTGCTTTGTGAATTACAACAAACTATGGTTTGATTTGTTAAACTGCACACATAAAGGGAAAGCTAAGGAGAATTTAAAGATTTTCTGAATGCAGACATTGTCTGCATTATCCCCATCTAAGCTTCACAGCAAACCATTTGGCAAACCTAGCAGTTCGAAAGCACAAAGTGCAAGTAGATAAATAGGTACCGCTCCGGCGGGAAAGTAAAAGGTGTTTTCGTGCACTGCTCTGGTTCACCAGAAGCGGCTTAGTCATGCTGGCCACATGACCCAGAAGCTGTACACCGGCTCCCTCGGCCAATAAAGCGAGATGAGTGCCGTAACCCCAGAGTTGGTCACGACTGGACCTAATGGCCAGGGGTCCCTTTACCTTTACCCTTTTAAAGCAACTCAAAAAGGTCATCAAGTGCCCTCACGTAAGATCTCCTTGCTTTTGGGATGATGTCGTGAGCATGCAGATCTAAGTCCTGCAATGTGCCATTTTCAGGGTGTCCAGTGTCTATACTAAATACTCATGAATGCTCGAAGGTTGTGTATCCCCAAAGATCCTTGCAGATTTGCACATGCCCAGAAATTTAGTTTACTTTCCTAGTCAAAGAAGAACCTCTTGGTAAGATGGCGGTTTAAAGCAGCTGAGCATTGCACTCTAGATAATTTCATAATATGAAGTTAGGTAAATATGAGCTTTGATGACTGCTAAGTGATATGTAACAACAATATATTGTTTCCCCCCAAATATGCAGTTGATTATCGTTTGACATATACTGCATCTTTGCATTGCAGATATCTGGTTGCCTGAAGTGTGGTCAAGTAAAGAAGCCATCTAGAGCTGTTTTCTTGGAGTGGTCAGAGTTTCCTAAAGGGAGGAATCCAGATTTTTATGTTGTAACATATCACCTCACTGATGACTTGGCTCAAAAAGTAGGTCGTATGCTTAGCATCACATACTTTCAGCAGTTACACTAATTTGATTTGATCGCAGGATTTGGTTGAACATGTTTGCTTAAAACATAATGTTGGCAAGGGTGTTTTGGTTGCCTACAGAAAGTTTAAGAGAAAATGGTTAAACTTTGAAAATAAAATTTATGTAATCCTATGGGTTGGAAAAAAGGAAGTCTAAAAAGGGAAGATGTTATAAGGACCCTTCCAATCCACATGGTATTAGGCAGTCTGACCTTTATTTCTCCTGAATATAATAGTAAATGAGTCTGTTGCTGCACTTGCTGGACTCTCTATAGCTCTTTTAGTTATAGACCATTCCAATAGAAATGCCATTTGAATGATTATAACTTGGGTGCTTGTGATAACAACAAAACCATAAAAGAAATTGAAACTACAATAAAAACAAAAACCAGTCAGCAAAACAGAAAGCCTGTACAGTGGTACCTCGGGTTACAGATGCTTCAGGTTACAGACGCTTCAGGTTACAGACTCCGCTAACCCAGAAATAGTACCTCAGGTTAAGAACTTTACCTCAGGATGAGAACAGAAATCGCATGCTGGCAGTGGAAGGTCCCATTAGCTAAAGTGGTACTTCAGGTTGAGAATAGTTTCAGGTTAAGAATGGACCTCCAGAACAAATTAAGTTCTTAACCCGAGGTACCACTGTAATAATACAGGCAAGAGGGAGGAAACATGGTTGCAGAAAGATTCCAGGGTGGGAGGCATATATGCATGGAAAGGCATGCCAGAATTTGAGAGCTGCAATAGAAAACGACCTTTTTCTCATGGAAGATGGAACTTGAGGGAGGGGAGGATGATATACTCTTTAATTAATACTGTTTTTAGAACTGCTGCCTCAGATACAGTGCAATATTAATTCTTAAAATAAAATAGCACTCTTTTAAATTGCAGAATGTGAAAAGTGTTTCCACAACTCAACTAAAAGCACAAAATGTTACAATTCTGCTTGAGGAAGGGAAGAAATATGATGTGATGGTGCAGTCACTGAAGAATGGGAAAATTCTACATGCAAAATCATTCAAGACACGTAAGTACAGGCAGCCCCCCGTTTGTGCGGGGATTACATTCCGAGACACCACACATTTTGGTGAAATCGCATATAATTGAAACTGGGAGGGGGCCTGTACAACAATGTAGGACTTACTTTTAACATAATCACAGACTAAGATGGAAAAGGTTTATGATTACATTTAATATTTTATAATAGCCAAGTTGATATTGAACAGAAACAGTCTCTCACACACCCCAATCTATTACTTTGGAAATTTTATTTTTTTTAATTGTGTGAATATTTCCCCCCTATTAATCTGATGAGATTTTCTAATTTGGTTTGCAGGTGGAATTTCAGACATTGTCAAAACACACGTGACAAGTACTAGTGCATTGTTTAGCTGGAATATTCTAGCTAACGATTTTTCTGTTGAAATTTCATGTAATAACATTTCTCGGATGTTTGAGCATAATGAGGTCTTCTATGAATGGACAGATCTGAGACCTGCAACTTTGTACACTTTTAGTTTTAAATTTAAACAGCTTCACTTGGATTTTGTTAATGTGTCTCAGATGCTGGATGTTCACATTGAAACAGGTGTGTACTTCAAATTTTGTATTTTGCTATTCCTGGTCTAAAAGCATCTAGTATACTGAATTTAGAAAGGACCAATGCCTGGATGTGAGAGTGTCTGGTAGCTCCATGTAGGCCATTTGTAATTTCTACAAAGGAGTAGAATACAGGTATAACCAGGGCTTTTTTCCAGCCGGAACTTGCCGGAACTCAGTTCTGGCACCTTTCAGGTGGGTGCCATTGTCATTCTAAGGGAATAAGGGTGGTGTTCATTGTGAGTTCTGGCACCTCTTTTTATAGAAAAATATCACTGGATCTAACCAATTAAAGTATGAGTGAAACCAGGTTGATGTCACTGCATGTTTATGAACCCATGAATCACTGGAGTTAGAAGATGGCAGTGCCCCATATGTTCATCTAGTGACAATCCACACTTCCATCACCTGGTTCTGGTCCTTGACATCTTCCCCACCCTCCCACCACAGCCTATCCCACGTTGCTCCAGAGAGGCCTTAGTTGGCTGAAAGTGGAAGGAGGTAATGGGAAACTTTTCCCCCTGAACTTCCTTAAGTTAACCTAATGTTTTACTAATACAATACAGTATAAATATGCCCATTAACAGACATGGTGCTATTCATGGTGTCAGTCTACAAACTGTGGTGTGAATATAGGCATTGTTATTCCAGTACAGCTCAAGTAGACTTTTAAGAGCATCCTTTATGAGACTTGTATAAAACTATGATGATTTAATTTGTTTTAGAAAAAATAGTGGGTGTGGTAGGTATGCTAAATTTAACCATCATCATATAGGAAAATAGATTTATTTAGTCATGTGTGCATGTGTGTTGAGAAATGATTTTGGAATACTGGAATTATATGTCCATTTTAGGTTTGTGTTCAGATGGTTGGACAGCTTTCAAGCATGGCTGCTATAAAGTAAGTAAAGAAAGCAAGCCTTGGAGTGTGGCACAACAGAGCTGTGAATTATTTTCAAGTGGGGCACGTCTTGTTGATATAAAGAATAAAGAAGAACATGCATTTCTTACTTCTTATCTGCGGTCATTCAGTCACGTAATCATGCTATGGACAGGTCTCAATGACATTAAGGTCAGTATGCTATATTTGAGGTTAGTATGTTAGATTCAGCCCTGCTCAGTCATTTGTACTTTTTACATGCATTCCTAATTGGAGCCCTTGCAGTTGGTAGAACTTAAAAAGGTAAAGGGACCCCTGACCATGAAGTCAAGTCGCTGATGACTCTGGGGTTGCGGCGCCCATCTCATTTTACTGGCCGAGGGAGCTGGTGTTTGTCCACAGACAGCTTCCAGGTCATGTGGCCAGCATGACTAAATCACTTCTGGCGAACCAGAGCAGCACACGGAAATGCCGTTTACCTTCCCGCCAGAGCGGTGCCTATCTATCTACTTGCACTTTGAAGTGCTTTTGAACTGCTAGGTTGGAAACAATGGGAGCTTACCCCATCGCGGGGATTCAAACCACCGACCTTCTGATCGGCAAGCCCAAGAGGCTCAGTGGTTTAGACCACAGCGCCACCTTGACTCAAATTGCCCTGACATAGCAAGGAAAGTATCTGTGGTTTTTGAGGGGAGAATTATACAATCAAGCACTGCTTCCAAGGATGAAATGGCAGCTTTATTTTAATTAATTAAGTTACAATGCACTTTTAATTTACTTGAATCTCTTAAGTGGAGGACAAGAATAAAAAATAGCATGAATTCAACAACTGATCTCATATAGTAGGAGGAAAAAACCCAACAGTTCCCAGTATACTAGAAGGTCAAATGCCTGCCTAAAAAGAAACATGTTTTGACACCCTGCCTAATGAACTTGCTCAAAAGGAACAAGGCATGACACTTGTTTGAAGTATATCAGGTGTATTGTGGAATGCAGTTATCTAAAACAAGAAGGAATTTATTACAGTAATTTTGATTCTTGCAGGAAGAAGGACATCTCTCATGGACAGATGACTCCCCATATTTTGGACAATCTGAGTTCTCTTCTCTGCCAATGATCCCAGAAAATGAAACTGATTGTTATGCATTTCAGCAAAATTCTAGTGGTCCAAATTACTTTTTCATGCCTTTCTTCTGCTATATCCCATTGCCATATATTTGCAAATATGAATGTAATTATTTTATTACTGCTACCAATTTAAAACATTTTATTAAAAGTTACTTTTAATGAAGAATAATTTAAACTTTATGTTCAGAATTGACATTTGGATTTCAAGTTTTTAAAATTGTTCTTTTCAGTGTCCTCTGTTCCTGAAAACTTCACATTTAAGGTGCAGGATGTTGGCACAGATGAAGCAGCACTTTTTTGGAGCAGTTTGATTGGCTGGTTTCCTTCAGACTTTCATCTCAGTATTAAATACTACTTTGAACTTTCAGAACAACATTCTGAAACTTTTACTCTAAATTCAACACAAACAAAAATTTTGAAGTTGTGCCCTGGTCATTTGTATATTTTTTTATTATCAGCGAGAAGCCCTGAAGGGGCACATATTAGCTTATACCCAGTGAGGATGCTAGAGACAAGTAAGTTGCATTACAATAAAATATGATATTAATGTAGCACATTTTTAATATATGTCACCCATGGAAAAATAATATATTGTGTTTTATCATGATCTTTAAATCTCTACATAAAATAATCAGAATCAAATGTTGGTTGGAACAAACCCACTTAAATCAATGGGTCTTAAGAGTTAGCTATGAGTAGGGATGCAAAGACCTGCCAGAATTTTTGTGTGACTTCCCCCCCAAACCCCCAATTTTTCTATTCAGCTTTAACAAATGTACACATTTTTGCAAGCAATTTCTCCTATTCACAGAGAAGGAAATGTATGTGATTTCCTCCAACACTGTGCACCACTAAACTGATGAAAACTAGGCCAAAAATGTATGTGTGAGAAAATATCATAAGTTAAACAATAATATAGGGAGAGAGATTTGAAGACTTTAAATCTAAAAAATATTTAATAAACAACAACAACGACGTAGTTGAGTCCAGCCCATAGACTGTAAATATTTTATTTATTGCACCTTTGTCTAAAAGTATTTGTACCAACAGCTACTTTTATATCAGAATTCTGTTTTCCCATCTTTTGATCATTAGGGCCATTACATTTACTCAATGTAAAGGCAACACGGGTGACATCATCAGAAATAGTTTTGCAATGGGATTCTCCAATGAGCCCATGTAATGCATCCTTTCATCAATACCTAATTAGCATCTTAGAGAGTGAAACAACAAAGTGGGAAGCCATCGCATTTGGAAAAAGTAACACTTCTGCTGTAATTGGAAATCTCAAGCCATACCATCAGTATCAGCTACGGATTCAAAGTGTAGCTGAAAAGGGAACTCTAAGCTGCTACGATCCTATGTTAATAGTAACAGGTACATAATTTCTGTTTTATAAACAATGTACATAATTACTTTTAACTGGTAGTAATTTAGGATATATGTCCTAAGACTCCTAAACAAAAGGAAGACATATGGAAGATGATAGCATCTACAGATAAGTTCAGCATGCAGTTAATTATTTATTTCACAAAATTTATACACCACTTGATTGTAAGAAAAACAACAACCTCAAATCCTCATTCTTAAGCAATTTTATTTTTATTCAGCCCCCCCTCTCCCTGCAGTCCCTTATGGTGCCAGATGTTTGCTCCTGGGTTGTGAAGGAGATGGAACTGTAGGGGAAGGGGAAATTAGTAAGAACGTCTCCTCCTTTTCTGCTAAAATTTAAAATGTTTATCCGAGTTGTTAGAGAACATGTGTTACAATTTATGCAATTCTCCCATTTTAGTAACCATGAAGGAATGTCAATATTATAAAATAATTATTTATTGTGAAGCTATGACTGAAACAATGAAACAGTGACTGCATGCATCCTTCTCAACTGAGAACCGAGTTTTAAAAGGAGAGCTAATCAACTAGGAATAATTTTGTCAATCTGATATGCACTGTAGATATCATTTACTTTGTTTAGGTGTCAGCCCACCTACGAATGTATTCATCCATCCAGAAGATATAGGAGAGGACCATGTAATTATCTACTGGAAACTGCCACAAGAGGGCCAGGAATCCTATATCCAAGCAAGACCATCTGCAGTTGAGGATAAAAACTTGGTGTTCTTAGTAAACAATACAGAGAGTTTTAAAATTGAACTCCTAATACCTGGAATGACTTATGAAATAGGAGTGGCTACAGTAACAAATGGAAACAAGAGTGATCTAATTACCATTCAATGCACTCTTAGTAAGATGTTTTAAGACTTTTTTTGGGGAGGGGAAGAAACATTGTTATTAGGACGGGGACACACACACACACACACCCCTACACCTTAAATGCTTCTTTATCAGTTGTGCCATTGCAGACACATGTCAACTCAAAAGTAAGTCCTGTTGAGTTAAATGGGCCTCATTCATAGTGGGTATAGGAATGCAGCCTAAAAGAAGTATACTTATTAGTAGTAGTTGCTGTAATCCAGTATGGAAGTTTATCAGTTGGATCAGGATTAAAGCCTGTGAAGGAAAGTCTTATGGTGAGAGCTAACATTATGCTAACAGGACTTCTCCTTCCTTCCTTCGCCCTGCAGTCCCAGCACCCCAACCTTCCAAAGCAGATAGATTATGGGAGTGGAAGAGAGGAAGGGAAAGTCTTATTTGTGTGAATTGAAATCGATTGCACAAGTAGGTTGCTATAATATGAAGTAGATGATAGAAGCAGAATTTATTTCAAAGCATGCTAACACAATATTTTGGAATTGTTGCCTTTTGGAAATGAGAAATTACTTTCATTGCCAACCACCAACTGGCTTGATTGAGAATAAGAGCACAGTGGTTCCCACCCCCTCAAAATAATGACACGTGGCCTGAGAGCAAGAGAATGTGTATGGTAATGTTTTTCAAAAGTCATTTTAGAATGAATACCTATAATTCACTTCAAATACGTATAAGGTTGTGCAGAAAAGATAGTATTCTAAAACAGTAGGCAACACACAAAATATGAACACTACTTAGTTTGTCAAAGTGGCATGACCATTTCCATTGTTCCATAAATTTTATTTCTTTTGTTTAGTAGTTGATACCCATATTTTGATGAGATGGCATAGATGTGAGAAAGTTCAGCTGGAACATTAAATCAGGCCTTAGGCCAGTCAATCAGGAGTTGATTACTCATCTGAACAGCTTGGATTTTCAAAGCATTAAACCCTCTTGATGCTGACATTGAAATGAATTGTATTTGTGTTGACCACCTAGCAGACTATAAAATCCATTGTTTGCCAACAATATTGTATCTGACAATCCTTACTTTATATCCCCCTGCATTAAAAACATGTGGTCTACATTTACTGTTCTAATTTACAGCTGTTTATAAAACATGTTTGATCTGATCCCTCCTTCTGTTGTCACTCTAGAACCCAAACCAGTACAGATTGTCATCCCCTATGAAGTTCAAAGTAATTCTGTGGTTTTATTTGTTCAAATGCCTGTTGTTGGAGTCTTTGATGGCTTACACGTCGTGAGTAAAAGAGGCCCTAATGCAACTACAACTTTGTCAACTGATGGGAAAGTAACTATAGAGAATTTAATCCCGGGCACGGAATATAATTTTTTTGTTTCCACTACAAGTGGATCTATGTTAAGTTCTGTATACCACCTGCCAGCTATAAGAACATGTAAGTTATTTAAGGTTATGTGATTACATCCTCTTCCTTCAATATGAAATCTTGCTGTAATTTGTCTAGTCCATATATTGTTTTCATAACTATATGTGGAAGTATTTGTCAGGGCCGTGCCGTTTCTGATTAATTTATGCTGATAGTTGTGGACTCATTTAGCATTGCTGATTTATTAGCATCTAAAGTTTTTTATTGATGACATAATATATTGTCTATAAAATTATAGGTTGTATCCAACACTGCAGTTCTGTTCATGCAGCAGACATCATGGTGCACAATGGAATTTCCCTTACTTCTCTGCGCTACAGACCTGTATCTCAAAAGCATCTATTGGGTTTACACCAGGAGAGAAAAGGAAGGGGGAGTCCCATTGCATGCATGGAAATCTACTTGACTTACTTACTATATTATATAATATTTTTTTAACTTCTCTGTAACTTAGTAGTTCAAAATATTCAGTCTAAGGCTGTGCATGTTTTCTTGGATGTAAATTGCAGTGGAATTCACTCCCTGCATAGGATTGCAGTCTTGGGTGATATAAACAGTGTCAGCGTTTGTGATGGTGTGCAGTATTTGAGACCACAGATTGTAATGTACATTAGCATTTCTCTGTGTACAGTAATATTGAGGGCTCAGATGGTTCTACCAATAACTGCAATCAATGTTTATAGGGGAATGGTTAGATGCTGAGTCAAAGTATATGAACCTTAATATTTTTTTTGTATGTTCATGTAGTCCTGCTACAATACAGGGAATAGGGGGAAAGAGTAACCTGCCGATTTCATGGCTGTTCATCAGTCTCCTTTTTAGATGCATATTTGCCCACCTCCTTGTATGCATATTTTTGGCACTGAAATAAATGGAAGTGGGTTGCACTTTAAGCAAATAGTAAAAGTGTAGCCGGAAACATGACATTTTAAACACAGTATCTTTCTGGTATTTAGATGTGCAATATTACAATCTATTACTGCATTTTCTAACAAGAAGGGAAAACCTCTTTGAGGAAATGGAGAGGTTTATCACCATCTGATTCTATGTTTTGGCATTTGCTATGCCTTCACTGCATCTCATCTTTTTCTAAAATAGTAGGAGTTTGGAGCTGCAGTAGGACTTTGTGTAACAAGAATTAACTTTTCAAAGAGAATGGGAAGAACGCAGATTCAGAAGGAATGGGTTATAGAGGTAGGGAAATGTAGACGAGAGTCTTCAGGATTTGTTATATGGAATTCCACAAATTATTGAGGACTGAATTATCCAGTGGGGGGGAAAAACCCCAAGATGAGAATGGATGGAAATACAGTATTTGATCTGAGCAAATAGGCTAGGGCCTACAGAACAACACAGATAGGAAAGCAAATAGGGTTGTATCCAGTGGAGTCATCCTATTAGTGTAAGGACTTCTGTCTGCAAAATGTTTCTCTTCCTTCTCTCCCTGTGCCCCTTCCAATTCTGCTCCAGAAAAGATTGGGGGGGGGCATTGGTGTGCACAGGGCAAGAAGAAGTCCCATTGCACAAACTGCTGACTAATTATTGGATACAATCCATAGTCTCTAAAGCAGGAATGGCTACCTGTGTGTTTACCTCTAAAGCTCTAGAAGGTCCTTCATGTCTCTACCCAAATTTACTGACACTGCGGTAAAAATTGAGTTGTTCTTGGCCCTAAACAAGTATTTGGGAAAACAGAATTTGGCCATACGTACCTGCTCTAGTGTATAAAGATAATATGTGTGTGTGTGTCTTTCTGACATTCAAAGCATTTATAAGCTTCTTTATTGCAGAACTACTTTTGAAAATAAAAGATAACTCATAAGCTGAAGTAAATTGAGTGCTGGGGTAGAACATAGTTGATGAAAGGTCTCTGCTGGTACATTTGGATATGGCAGAAATCCAAAAGGCTCAGACATTCATCCACGCTGGCTCTTTATTATGACATGAGAAATGAAATGTATGATGTACATGTTTCACATATTTTGCAGGCCTTGCAGTTCCACTAAATGTACGTGAAGGCAGAGTTACAGATATTTCAATACAGATTATTTGGGATAGAGCAGATGGAAACTTTCAGCAGTATGAAGTCACATGCATAAACTATGCAGGTATTTTCATGGTATGTTTTTTTAAAAAACCATCTGTTTTATATCACCAATGAAATCACTGCTGTCAAGTAAATTATAGTCATTTTAAAAAGGGATGAACCCACACAGACATTTTACTATTGTATTGCTGTTTTGAATGCATTTTCCCAGCTGATATTATGTATGTGCCTAGGTTCTCAAACCCTTGGCACTTGTGTGCTTGCAAAGCCAGAAGTCCACAGGGAAAGACGAAAGAAAAAGAACTCCTACTTTGTAGTCTCCAGTCCCTGCCATTCCGCTTGCACAGGTCCTGCAGTGTGAATAGGGGCAATGATTAATAGGTGCAGGATGAGGTCACAGCACATGTTGATTGCAAGAATTACATGTGCATCGAATGTGCTGATACACACCCACCCACCCACCTTCAAAACTGCAAAGAAGACACTACCTCTGTTTGATTTGTAGGTCCAAAAAGTCACAAAAGAATTGGCAGAATTTTCCTGTCTGATCCCTGGTTCACTATATAACTTCACAGTTAAAACTGAAAAAGAAGGATATAAAGACAGCCTTCCAGTGAGCATACAAATAGAGACAGGTAAGAACGGCAAAATTCTGCAAACATCACTTTTGTTATCCTGATACACTAAAGGGCTAATCCATAAAAAAAGAAGATTTCTGTGTAATGGGTAAATTGAAAATGATAAATGCTTTCTCGTTTATATATTTTTAACAGGGCTTACTGGGATATGTGTATATAAATATAGCGTTGAAGCCGTCTCTGTTTGCACCTTGTATAAGAGTCTTAAGATATACAAATATACAAAATTACAAGAACATGTATAATTATTAGAGATGGAAAAAGTTAATTGTTTATTTCTGCCTTTTGTACAACTGTAAAAAAGTGGTAATCTCTTGCAGAAACATCAAGACTGATATTGTTTCCTACCTTTGATGTACCTTATCTGTTCTCAGAAGGCGGAGAATCAAATCCTATTATTTTATATAAGGAGTTATTTATGGAAAATTAGACTTGGCCATCTGTTCCAACTTCCGGCTTCCAGACAAAAAATCCTATCTATTAAGCATTGTTAATAATTTCGTATTTACTTCCTCTTAAGAACCTCCATAGATGAGGATAATAATTGTTGGCTTACCAATATATGCTTGAATTGCTAATTTTCAACATAATAACCTTTGTTGATAGTGCCAAGCTCAGTTAAGTACATGAATTTCAGTAAAGACTCTGAGTCAGTAACTCTTACCTGGCCACCAGCACTGGGTATATTTGATGGATACATCATTACATTGGCTTGCAAAAACTACAGCAAAGAAGAAAAGCTTTCTTCAGATATAAGGTATTGTATAAAGATAACACATTACTTTCTAGCTACAGTATGATTAGACAATGTTTTTCTTAATTATATTTTCTTAATTATGCAGGAAGTACAAATTTGATGGCCTTTCCTCAGGCACTGACTACTTTATTAAAATAGTTACTAAGAACAGATTAAAGAGAAGCTTCCCCACCACTTTAAAAATCAGCACTTGTAAGTTTATTTTATGCTTTGTATTCTGGATTTTCAAACTCTGTTCATGCAGTCATTTGTAATTTAAGAGCATAAAATTGAGGGCATTTCACTACAGATGCAGTATCTACATGTGAGGGATGTATCTAATTGTTTGCAGTTTTTGATACATGATGCAAAGCTATCCCGCAAAATGGTGATTAAATGATTAATTGAATGGTGACATTAAAATCCCTTAGTAAATAAATAAAGCACCAAGGAATCAAGACAGCCCTGTTTTCTCCCCCTCCTAATCTGCACATACGCAGGCAGCACAATAGACTAATAATAATAATAATAATAATAATAATAATAATAATAATATGCCACCCATCTCTCTGGATTATCCCAGCCACTCTGGGCGGCTTCCAACAAAGTATTGAAAGACAAAAAACCTCAAACATTAAAAACCTCCCTGTACAGGGCTGCTCTCACATGTCTTCTAAAAGTCAGATAGTAGAGAGGGCGTTTCACAGTCCAAGCACTACTACCAAAAAGGCCTTCTTCCTAGTTCCATGTAACCTCATTTCTCTCAATGAGGGAACCGCCCTCAGAGCTGGATCTCAATGTCCGGGCTGAATGCTGTGGGTGGAGACACAATGGGTTGAGTGGGAGATTCATATCCCCATCGAGTCTCAATGTAAGTTAGCCATTCTCCAGAGAATGAGCATTAAGTGAAAGGGGAGGCCTAGCTAGAGATCCATGCAGATCTTGTTAGCATTTCACTCCTCCGTTGCTGGATGTGTGATTGTTACATCCATGTCAGTGTTTACTTTCTAGGCTTGGAAAGTGTGAGAACGGAAGTCAGTCTTATCTCTCCTCTGCTGTACTGTACTTTTGTACTTTTCTTTCTCTCTGTCTCTTGGAGAAGACGTGAGAGGACACCATGATTGCTTTGTCCTGTATATATTGCATGATTGTTTCTGCTATACTCTGCTGATAGAGCGTGCACATGTCTTTTGATATGTGTCACTGGTGCGCACTGGAACTGATTTGCGAATGTCTCAGGCTGCGCTTCATCAGGAAGACGCCCGGAGAGGTCTATCTCATTCCGGGGGCTGTGTGTGCCCCCCAGGCGTGTTCCGACAGGTCTCCCATTCACCTTGACAATTATTTGCACTGCCTGTGTGTAGAGGTGTGTCACAGAGCTCACTCTTGTGTAGATGTTTATTTGCTCCTGCCATGGCCCTAATTAAAACCAGCCCCAACTTTGTGCCTGCTATTTACAGTGGGAGGAAAGAGTGGAATGCACTCAATTAACCTACAGGGGTTCTCCATGTGCAGGTTCTTCACCAGCAGTAGACTGGGATCACACCTTGAATCCCAAGGATAAGCTAGCTAAAACAGAGGTAAGGATCCTTTGACACTCCCAAGGATTACTCAGCTCCAGCTCCCATCATCCCTGACCATTGACCGCACTTGGCAGGGGCTGATGGGATTTGCAGTCCGGCAACATCTAGAGGGCAACTCTCCGCTTGCCTGAGTTACAGAGAGGCATGCACCTCATAATTCTTATCCAAGATCTGAGAACAGATAATCCGGCTGTACTCTCTAAAGACCGTGAGAGAGGAACCCAGGAAAGAAAGAAAAAAAATCCATGAAAGATTGAATTGACCTCTTGGCCCTCAGAACCATAAATCAACACATCTTTATATTCTGGCACAGCCATGATTCATACCAAAACTGAATTGGAGAAGAGGTCACATTCCCTAGCAACTGTCCTTACTTCCTTGCACGTTCAGAACTGCAAATTTAAAGGAGACTATTATAATTTCTTTAATTTTATCTCTTTCATGTTATCTCTTTAACCCAGGTCCCGATCCACCCTTAGATTTACAGGCATTTGGAATAGAAGAGAACACAGTTTATTTGTCATGGGAATTGCCCAACGGAAGCTTTGATCATTTTGAGGTAAGAAAAATAGTGTGTAATTATTATTTTTATTGACTTTCTCTCTCTCCCCCCACATTCACATAGGTTGACAGTCACAGAGGTGGTTCTGCCTATGTGCAGAAAACAAAGCAAAATACATAGGCAACACACACAAAACAAAATACACGTACTTGCCCTAATCCATGTATTCTTCCCCAGCATGGAAAAAGGCATCTTGAGGTGATGATATATATAGGGGGGGGGGAATGTCCCAAGAGAAAGAGAGAAGTAGTTTATTTTCCCCTACTCTTACCATCCACTGTAGCCTCAGTGGCTGTATTGTATAAAACAAACACAAATATCTCCTTATGCCTCCTTTGACATGGCAAAGCAAGAAAAAAACACCAACCACAAATCTATTTTGTTATTCATCCTAGATTATTTTATGAATTTTAATGTGTGTTTTTTTTTTAATATGTACATGTGTGGAAATTACAAACTCCAGATTGTTTGTGCTTTTGTATAGATGTTCTTGTGGAAAGAAAATGTCATTTAATATGGATCATAATGACATCACATTATTGTCTGACATACCGCAGAGCAACCAGCCATGTCAGAGCAGTCCTTCTGAATAAATGAGATTAAGTGTGAAATATTAATAAGGGAGGCTTTGGAAGAGCGGTTGCCTAGCAAAGTGCCCAGCACAAGTGGGATCATTTTACTAGTCATTTAAAATTAATCAGCCCAGCTCATCCAATTTTCATTACACACTTAGGAATTAATGACATGAAAACAATACAAAAAAAGCAGCTTTAGTCATTTGTTTCCTTTTATATCCCTATTTTTAGTTCATTACTTTGCATTAGTATTTTGTATTCAGTTATAATTTGCAAGCGTACTTGCCTGACTTTAAGTTTGAACCCTCATTTTGGGTGCACACGTATCTATTTGGGACAGATCCTCCTTCTGCCCAGAAATCCTTTATCTCTATTACTGTGATTTTTGTTTCTTACTCACTTTCTTGACTGACCTGAAGCAGTCAGCCTGGGCATTTCACAGCCCTGTGACTGATGAGCAGGGCAATCCTGCACACTAGTTCCTGGCACAGAGGTGCAAATGAGACTGGTATAAAACTATGTCAGATCCTGAGTCAGTTCAGAAGCCAGGGGGGAGGGGGGGGATGCCTGCTGTGCTGGCCCAAGACCAGCAGAGCAGGAATTAAGCACACAATAACCCAAAATGCAGAGAGTCAACCCCTAATTGGGTGTATGCGCACTGTAAGGCCTTGGGAAAACACCAGCACAGGAATGGAAACACATGGGGGGTGCACCCCAGCTACATCCACCCCAGTCAAACAGCCACATGCAACAACAGTGCGTCACAAGTAAACAAATGCACACAAAGATCATAAAAATTGCAATCACATATACAGGCTGTTGCAACCCCCCCCCCCGCTCCCTAAGAACACACAGCACACCTAGGGAGATGCGAGAAGATGACTTATTGAGAGCATGTTGCACAATGGTGAAAGCCATAGTTCAAAGCAAGAATGGGCTGGGCACAGTGGCGGAAGAAGGGGGTGCGGTAGAGGTGGTCCACCCTGGGTGTCATCCCTGTGTGTGTGTGTGGGGGGGTGATATTCGGCGCACCACCCGCCTCCCAAGCCTGCTGCCTACCCCGAGCTGTCGGGGGAAGGGAGGAGCTGTGTTGCTTTGCCGGTGGCCTTCCCCCTTTGTTTTGACAGCTCGGGACTCCACTGCCTCCCCCCGAGCTGTAGGGTGGCTGAGTGGGAGGAGGCAGGCAGACTCCGTGGGCCCCGTGGGCAGCTGGCCCCGCCCCCGTGAGCGGTTGGTCCCGCCCCTGGGCGCAGGGCACATGTGCCGCCCCAGGTGCCCGATCGGCTTGCACTGCCACTGGCTGGGCATACACAAACGCCCTGATCAGCTCACCTGAGAAAAACTCATCAGCAGTAGAAGCAGTCCTAGAGACAGGCCACAGGAATTCATTTCTCCTTTTCTCTTAGGCCTGGAGTGTTGTTGAAATATTGCCATAATGGGACTCCATCACTTCTGTCAACAAGAAAAGTGGAACTGAATGTCCTTTCCTTGGCAAGAAAACTGCTATAGTTTTTAGAGCATTGCGTGAACAATTCTGGTTTTCCACATATGCAGACTCAGATAATGCAGGGATTCATCATCACTAAATTACCACAATGTTACTAAATTACTAAAATGTTACTTAATGACTAGCACAATGGCAGGAATGTGTACATCTTTCACTGTGTTTTAAATACTATTGGTGGGTGCTGATGCTGCCTTGACTGACTCCCTAAATTATATTAAATTACTTGGGATATAATCTCTACATGTGCTTTTCTTCTCTAGCTTTCCTATGGTTTTGCAACAAGCGTTGGTTTTCTTCATACGACTGCAGTTGCTGTTGGCAGAGCTGTAGTGGAAAATCTGACGCCTGGCGTGGAATACGTTTTTCAAGTAAAGACCATTAAAGGAAAAGACTCTAGTGTGGCTGTGGAGAGAAAAGTCACTACAAGTAATTTCCTGAGAAATAATTTATATTCTCCCCTCCCCAAATACAGTGTAAATATATTTGAACAGCAGTACAGAGAATATTGAAATATGATGTGAGACACTGGGCTGGTTCAGATGCCATGGTTTAGCACTCAGCAAACCCAAACAAAGCATTGGGGTCATGTGCTTCCTCCTCCTCACCTCTTCCTGCAAAGCCCAGGAGTGGACTTCTACTACTTCCGGTTTCAGTTAATTTCAACTTAGTTGTATGTAAGAACCAGGAAGCCTGGTTTAAAACAAATAGTCATTAAACAAAACAGTGTGACAACCGCTGGTATAATTTCAGTATTCTCTATTAACCACCTCTAAGGGTACAAATGCCATTTGTTTATAATTCTGCCCTGTGTGAAATAGACAAAAAGCCAATTGTGTGCTTCAGTTTTCATGATAAACTTCCAGTAGTTTAGCCATTTTGTATTCAATTCATTTATTGCAGGCCACAACCCTGAAGCAAATTTGTTGCAAATAACACTACAACCATTACTGAGCAAGACCTACCACCATATACATGAGCAAAATTGGCTGGTAGTATTAGCTTGTGTGTTCATTGTGGTAAATTGAATTATGTCCACCAATGTTTCATTATGTTTCATTGGTTATGGTTATTTCCCCATTATACATTGGAATATTGTGTATGTTTTCCTGATTATAAAGCTAGCACTTCTGTCCCAATTTTCTAATGTTCCTTCCACACTGTGATACTTGTTGTGTTATGAAACTATGGCTTTTTGACAGATATGCTAACCAGATAACCACCAGATGGTTGATAAGTATCATTGAAGGATAGCGACTTACCCAAGGTCACACCATGACAATGCTCAGATGTAATAGCAAACCATGGTTTGGTGCTATGCTTTGAGTTCTGCCTTTACTTACTCCCCTCTGTTGCATGTGGCAGTTTCATGATACGACCCTAGTTTGCTTCAGTAGCTGCTCACACTACAAATTGTGGAATCTTGCAGCTCCAGACCAGGAAACTAATTTGCCTCAAACTAGGAGGGGATATAAGGGACATGGGTGATATAAGGGTGGTATAAACCACAGAGCCTTGGGCTTTCCAATCAGAAGGTCAGCCGTTCTAATCCCCACGACGGGGTGAGCTCCCGTTTCTCAGTCCCAGCTCCTGCCAACCTAGGAGTTCGAAAGCACGCTAAAGTGCAAGTAGATAAATAGGTACCGCTCCGGCGGGAAGGTAAGCGGCGTTTCCGTGCGCTGCTCTGGTTCACCAGAAGCGGCTTAGTCATGCTGGCCACATGACCCGGAAGCTGTATGCCGTCTCCCTCAGCCAATAAAGCGAGATGAGCGCCGCAACCCCAGAGTTGGCCACGACTGGACCTAATGGTCATGGGTCCCGTTACCTTTACCTTTTAGGAGGGTATTCTCATGTCAAGGGGGAGGTGGAAGAAGCTGGATGAGAAGGGAAGCTGGTGCACATTAGGCCATTGGCATCACAACTGAATATAGCCAATGTATATCTGATTTAGGAAGTGAACTTGGTTTCATTAGGTACAAGTTTTAAAATATTGTTCGGTTGACTGATAAACTAAATAGGTGTCTATCAAACTTAACTGGTCATCAGCTGCCAGCCTGTGTCACTTAAAAGGGATTTCTTAATAGCACCAACTGCAAAGGTGTTGAGTGCTTTTGTCAAGTGAAATGTGCTTATTTAATCTTTTTTGCCTTATACGTATAATCTATTTTCTTTCTTTTTAATCAGAACCAATGAAGATATGTGGTCTAGCCTTAACACTGGTAAATACTTCGTCTGCTACATTAACATGGAATCCCAAGAAGACCAACTTTACCCATTATAAAGCGTCTGTATCAAACAGTACATTCACAAAGGAATATACTATTTTAGGAACTCGGATACATTACACCATTACAGATCTGACTCCTGGTGGGATTTATAATTTCACACTGCAAAGAGTAAAAGGGAGTGTTGAAAGTCCAGTTGCCTTTACTGAAATCACTGCAGGTTTGTAGTTTTTTCTGCTGCTATTTATTTATTAAGGGTCCAATAAATATTTACGCACACTGCCGCCCATTTTTAAGGTTTTAACCCTCTATGGCTTTGTGAAAACATGGGCTGCTTCACTTTTTAAAGCTGCAATCATACACTTACCTGGGAATAAGTCCCACTGAACTGTGTAGACGTGTGAGATTGCTGAATTTGGGCATTTACTCATATCAGAAAATGTTGCACATGCAGAGTGAGATGGTGCTGCAAAAATATCCCTGATGTAAGATGGAAAAAAGATGAAATTTGTTGAAGAGCGTAGGAACTCAGCAGGACATATAAAACTTGCCTACTCTCAGGACTGATCCATTGATTTCAGTTGCAAAAATGATCTGTGCGTTTGAGTCTATGTGAACTCAGGGTAGGAAAAGTCTTCAGAATTTTTACACAGCCTGAAGTTGAATACTTTTTAAGGTTCAGATCATAAGTGCTTTCTTTGTAGCTGTAATCCAGGCAGAGTATTTTAGAAGAGAAACTCCAGTTCAAGCCCATACCTGATTTGTTTTCCACTGGTCAGGTTTCATGCCTGATTTAAGTATGAGTGCTGTAAACGCCTTCTGCAGTACCTGCTATTTTTATGCTCAAATGAAAAAATGACAGTAATCATTTCCTTTGTTTTATTCAGTTTAAGAAGGAAAGTAAGGCATCACAGGTATTTGTGTTTAGTAATAATATAATAATCATTTGAACATATAGCACATTTGTTCAGTTTGTGAACAAATTATGGGGAATTTTGAGATTTGCAAATTTCCAGATTTTGTTCCTCTGTTCACCACACAAAGACAGGTGACTTGTGAATAACTGGGGCTGTGGTGTCTGCTTAAGGGTTGCTTTTGTGTGTGTGTGTGTGTGTGTGTGTGTACATAATACATACATTTCAATGGAAAAAAATAATGAATAAATGAATTTTCTTCAAGAGCCGGAAAAACCACAGAAACTAACAGTCTTCAACGTGTCGGCACATTCCTTTTCTCTACATTGGAGGCTGCCGCATGGATATGTGGAAAGGTTTCATGTGGTTCTCACACCTCCTCATGGCTTTGTTTCTATCCGAGATGTGGGAGGTGGGGAGTATCAGGTATGTGGGGGCTTTTGTTTTGTAGTGCTTGGATAGTCAGCAATTGTTCATATGCTCTGCTGATAGGAAAAATTGGCCAAGCATGACGTTCTCTCTATTTAAGCTTTTAAACCTTAGATGAGAATTCAAAAATACACATGCCAAATTTGTGAGAGCAAATTTCAACATCTATGGTTTGTTGCCTTAACAACAGTTATAATACTTTTACGAAGTCCGCCACAGACATCCAGCCAGTCATTTAAGGGTTCATGAATAGTTTAACAAAGGCAGGGCAGAGCTATTGAGTAATACAGGCTCATTAATTGTGTACTTGCCAGGAAGATCTAGACTTAAATCATTAATGCCAGGCAACATTTCCCTCTTAAGCTATCACAAAGTTATAGGAGCATTGTTTGATTCCTGTATTTGAAATATATATATATCATTACCATGGTTTTTCATGTTATTTTGCTTCTGTTTTTTATTGGAGCTTCAAAGGCACAGGTACTTCATAAGAATGCTAACTAATGGTTTTGGTGGGTTATGTTTTAAACTGACAGCTCAACAAGATTTTTTCCCTAGGATGCCTCAGCAAAGATGAACGGAATATTCTAGTGTCTTTAGCTGCAAGAGACTAACCTGGGAATTTTGCAGAATCCTAGAATGTAGTAAACAGAGCCTCTGCGATGAGTTGTTCTTTGGCAGAAGAATCTTGTGCTCTTTGAGTGTTACCTTTTCACACCTTTTAATAGGCAACTTTCATATTGCAAGAATGTGAAAAGTATATAAAGAAAAGTATTTAAATATGATGTGTGTTGTGAATCTTTGTAATATGAATGCCGCTTATTTAATGTTTGCTTTTGTTTAAATTGTAAGCTGTAGTTCTAACTGGGTTAATTTATTATTTTAGGCTGATATTTCTAGCACTACTCCTGGAACAGTGTACAATGTGACTGTTTCTTCAGTTACCTCTTCGGTGTACAGCTCACCTGTCAGCAAAACAGTGACAACTAATGTAACTAGTGAGTTTATTGTCATATATTGCGCGTGACTATTTCCTTTAAAGGTCTCACTTACCTTTTAAAATATATATATAACGTGCTATTTTGAAGATTACAGTACATTCTTTCAATTAGTGTCTGTTCATTTCTGTGTTAAATTGTTTGAGAAAGATACCGTTTCTTAAGCAAATGGTTCATGTGTTTGAAAGAGATGCATGTCTGAAAAATCAATAGTAATTTGGCATTATTTGTAACAGAGTTGCCAAAATACAAGTACTCCTGGATCAGATAAGCAGCTTCCTTTCGTATGATTTCTTGGGGAAATCCACTTCCAAAAAATCTGTAGTGTTTAAAGTGCAGAAGCCTGGTGCTAAGGAAGCTTTAATAATGTGTGCGAAAAACTAAACTGGCATCAAGATCTATTTTGTCTATGACGATTGCAGCATTCCATTTTTTGAATTCTTATGGAAAGAATGTACTTGGTGTTCCAAAAGGCATTTTATCATCTTTCATAATACTTCTAAAGAAAGCCAACTTCATACTATCTGCACTTGAAGAACTCAAAGACATCTTTGCTGGCGAATTCTTTCGTTATTATGCACTAGCAGCAGAGGTATACACGCACAACTTAATTAAAAGCCTGTCCTTCATACAGATCCAGGACCTCCTGTTTTCCTTGCGGGGGAAAGAGTTGGATCTGCAGGAATTCTTCTCTCTTGGAACACACCACCACATCCAAATGGGAGGATTATATCCTACATTGTTAAATATAAGGAGGTCTGTCCTTGGATTCAAAATACTTATACTCAGGTTACAACAAAGCCAGACAGTTTGGAAGTCCTTCTCACCAATCTTAACCCTGGAACAACTTATGAGATTCAGGTACGTGTTTGGTTGTTTTCTGCCTGCTTGCTTGTTACTTGCAAAGTGTAAATTAAAATATAGTTTTTATTGCGTGTAACAGTAGGATAAAAAAGATACCCTATTAATTCACTGTTTTACCTTCTCATTGCACACTTGATATGCACAAAGGAAAGCATGACTGTTGCATTTTGCCTTCTCGTTGCTTCATCTCTGTTCATTCATTATTCATGGCTAATTAATTGATAGATATGAAGTTCTTTACTTCAAAATACAAAGCCTAGTTCTATTATATACATAGCACATGATCACTGCAACATTAATAAAAATCAGGTTACAGGGGGTTTAATCTTAAGACAATGGAAGCAATTTACTATTTTGCAATTCCCTTTTAGTTCATGTTATACCACAGTGGTTAATTCATTTTGTTCAGAGAATTTTGTTTTTTTTAACATTTTATGATTAAAAAGCCTAGCTAACTTGAACTACTGCAAAGCAGAGATTGCTTTAAAACAATCACTTTCAATTTTAAGAGGTTTGGGGAAAAATATTTATGTCAATTATTGAATGGTAGTTCTTTGAATTGTACATTGATAAAAAACAACAACATAGCATATACGGGTTTGAATCCAAAGAAATGCACTCATCTTCCTCATTGCCACCCCTTGCAACCCACCAAAAGCCAAGCTAATAATAATAATAATAATAATAATAATAATAATAATAATAATAATAAATATATTATTTATACCCCATCCATCTGGCTGGGTTTCCCCAGCCACTCTGGGTGGCTTCAAGCAAAATATTAAAATACAATAATTCATCAAATATTAAAAGCTTTCCTAAACATTCTGTAGAACGCTTTGGGAGGTGGAAATTGGCAGAAAAAAATGACACCCCACCCCTGCTTGAGCAGAACTCTCTTCTTTCACGAGGTTTGTGTCTGAGCCATAGGGGAGATTAGTGAATACTTTTGCTTTTTAAACAGAATGATATCATTTATGTTTTAACAAACCAAATGCCATATCCTTCCTTCCTTCCTTCCTTCCTTCCTTCCTTCCTTCCTTCCTTCCTTCCTTCTTCTCCCTTATCAATTTTATTCCAACTGGATTTTGACAACAGATTTAACTTTTTAGTGTTGGTTAATGTATTTGTTGTAGCCGACAAAATCCTTGCACTGTTTCCATTCATGGATCCCACCCCACATGATCACATCTCCTGTTGTAATCTAACAATCAGCATCCTATAACAATATTTCACACTTTATGAATAGGGCAAATGAAATTTCCTTCCTCTGAAGAGCCTTAAATTGTACCATTAACCATTCTCCTTGCAAAACGCGAATATGGCTATATTATAGGCACTGTAAAGATCAAAGGTTAAGCCCATTTCCTTTTATCGCTCATCTGAGAGCTTTTGCTGTCTCTCTTCTTTAAAGTAAATCTCTTATTCCATGAAAAATAAGTCTCCTAGTACCCATCATTTCAGCGCACATTGCTGAATTTATTCTTTCATTATTTCAGGGTGTTGGTGCTATGAAAGCTCGAGTTCATCACAACTGCACTTGGATTTCTCCATTCTGTTCTATGGCAGCTCTCATTTATACACTGGAAGAGATTATTTTTTTGTGTTTGAGTCTAGAAAATTCATGTGTCTATGGAGCTGGAGCTGGCCTGTTGAGCCTGGCTTGGCTCAAGGGGTCAGAGACACTTGTACCACGGAAACTGTGTTTGCAGAGGCTGCAATTACAGATGAGGTTTTTGGAAGGCCAAGACTGATGTTTAATCATGCCATACTCGTGACCCACTCCCAATGCCCAGTCAGGCGCTTAAGATAACAATGCACCTAAGAATTGGTTAATATGAGTTTCCACATGTATGTTTAGGCTTTGAGTAGATTCAGATGACACAGAGCCACTTTGAGTTCATTTCCACATAGTGAACCAGTTATCTGTAGCTCTACTGCAGTCCTGTAATTGCACAGAAATATGGACTTGGCAGTGGTGTAGAAATGAGAGCTTGGATGGTCACCTCAAACATCTGGCTTTGAACATGGATGTGTTTGCACAGCCTATGTGATGCACCATTGGCCATCACATAGAACTATATACTGGATTAAAGCATCTTTGGTCTCTTTCTGTATATGTTCTATTTTTATGATGTCGCTTTGAGGATGCAAACAGAAATTTGCCCTTCTTTCCCACCCAATTTTATGTCATTTTGCGTCTTAACCAGTCCCGATTTCTGTTGTCTGTTCATATGGAAGCCTGTTCTGCCTCTGATCTTTGTCTTGTTGCTTTTGGATATTTTCTGTCTCTGCTGTTCACTTTTTGAGATGAGGTGGCCCAAACTGAAAACCAATGCCAGTTCAAGGTTGGTGCATAGCATTGTTTTTTTGTTTTGTTTCTTAAATTATGGCAGTTTATAAAATTATGCATGGCATGGAGCAATTCTCTAACACTAGAACTCGTGGATATTCAATGAAGCTGAATGTTGGAAAATTCAGGAGAGATAAAAGAGAGTTCTTCTTCATGAAGCATGTGGTTAAACAATGGATCTCACTCCCACAGGATGCAGTGATGGCCACTAACTTAGATGGCTTTAAAAGAGGATCAGAGAAATTCAGGGAGGAGAGGCAGATACAGATGCTAGCTATCAACTAGCCATGATAGCTATGCCAGCGTTGGAAGTAATGCTTCTGAATACCAGATGCTGGAAACCACAGGAGAGGATAGTGTTCCTGTTATGTACTGAGCTTGGATCCTAGAACAATAGGCGAGTAGGATACTAGAATGCAACAACTGATTGGGTTGCAGGAGAAGACCAATCAGGCTCCAGATCAGGATGTCAGACTAGATGGGCCACTGGTCTAATCCAGCGGACTCTCCTTATGTTCATATGTCTATGTCTCTATGGAATTGACATTGTGAGTGATTGGGGTTTGCATTTGCTCCCACTCTGTGCTAATTTACCAGGCATTACTCTATTCTTTAATGGGATGTGGGTGGCGCCGTGGTGTAAACCACTGAGCCTTGGGTTTGCCGATCAGAAGGTCGATGGTTCAAATCCCCATGGCGGGGTGAGCTCCCGTTGCTCGGTCCCTGCTCCTGCCAACCTAGCAGTTCGAAAGCACCTCAAGGTGCAAGTAGATAAATAGGTACCGCTGTGGCGGAAGGTAAACGGTGTTTCCGTGTGCTGCTCTGGTTCGCCAGAAGCGGCTTAGTCATGCTGGCCACATGACCTGGAAGCTGTATGCCGGCTCCCTCGGCCAATAAAGTGAGATGAGCGCTGCAACCCCAGAGTCGGCCATGACTAGACCTAATGGTCAGGGGTCTTTTTACCTTTACCTTTACTCTATTCTTCATACAGTTTGTTACTGTGAATTGGCAGTAAATGTTGGAATATTTAGTTTGAACTGGATTTTGATGAGCCTCGTTCCATGCCAATAAGCATAAGACATCTTTGCCCGGTGACACTGGGGCCCATAGATTGCAGCAAAATACTGGGCAAGGTCTTGCCCGTTATCTTGTCTGTGCGATGTGCTCATGGGGAAAAAGTTGTCCCATGAGCCCTTTCAAGGGGGAGGTGAAGCCTATATAAGGCTGCTTCCTCTGGAGCTCAGAGCCATTTCGCCTTGAGAGCTTCCTGCTCACACACCCTCATGTTTGAGTTTTCACTGAACATTTTTGGGTCGCTCATTGACAGGGCCAGATAGATTTTTTTCTCTCTCAACCTGATTTGCACCTGGTTGGAGTTTTCTCTACCTCTCCTTCAGTGAAATTATGGTCTTCCTTTGTTAAGTGGAAGAGTGTTGTTTGAATGATGCTGGAAATACCATTGGGCAGGACCAACATAGTATAGGAGGTCCCCATAAGGGCCTAAGGGGAAGATTGACTATGGCACCTCCAAGCTCAGGTTGGGGTATCTGCCTGGTTGGAATCTGTACCCTGGTCACCCAGTGAGACATTATTTGCTTTGCAGACAGCTTATTTGCTGCTCTCCTGGGTCACATAATGTGCCTGCCTGGTCAATCAGGATTAAGCTGTTGACAGTGAAATTTTAAAACATACTGTCGCCATCCACATCTCCATTGAAATAAATAGGAGCTATGTAGCATCCTTCACATGCTCTTACACAGCTCTTTCTTATTTCAAATATGCTTGTGCAGGTGAACTTCCCATTTTTATGATATGTTTTTAGCTTACGGGAATGTATGCTGTCTTGCAATTTATTATCATAATAAACATATAATTTATTATTAATACTGTTATTTCTTGCTTTAAAATAATTATCCTAACGGGACTAATTTGGGTTTATTGCAGGTTGCTGCTGAAAACAGTGCTGGCATTGGAGTATTTAGTGACCCATTTCTCTTTCAAACTGCAGAAAGTGGTAACTTGATTTATGTTATGATTTTTATCTAGCTTATTAGGTTATTATGTCACTGTGTTGAGCTTCAGGCCCTGTAAGTGCAGATGAGTAGGTGAAAGTTGGGAGAAAATTTGGGATGCTGACAAGTTAGTCCTGCTTCTCCTGTTACTGATTTTGCAGTTTACCAAGAATATTGCCCTTATGCAGCTGAAAATTCTGGATATTTTTACTAGGCTACTAGCATAATTAAGCAAGAGGATTTTGGGGGCATTTTTGTGCATGTGGGTGGGTGGATTGTTCTGCGAGTGAGAAGGTGAGGGCTTGAGAGAGACTGCAGCTGTGCATTAGAAATACATTGATGAGTCAGTCTCTGGATCAAACTGGAACAGAGAAATTTGGTTTGGGCACTATAATGACCGCTCCCCGCTTAAAACGGGGGGCGGCCTTTGCGTGGACGCGTGCAGCCCCTAGATCTGGAGTGGCCCCAACAGCATAGACTTGGCTTTGCCTTCCCTCAGGTGGGATACCTAGAGGTCTCCGCCTACCTCAGTCAGTTGTCCAATCCCACCTGGGGGAAGCGTTGCCAAGGAGACCAGGCCAGGTAGGGGAGGGATTACCTGCCCACACAATAGAGGGAGGATCTTACCTAGGAATCCTCACTTGGCCCCAGAGCTTCTCCAGGAAGGAAGTCACTGGACTTCCTCGCTCCAAAAGGTAAGCCTGGGGCCTTTGCCCCCCCCCCACTAGAGGGATCCCAAGGGATAACGGGGGGGGGGTAATGGACTTCAGGATACCCCTTCAAAGGGGATCCTTTTCATCCGCCAAGTATAGGCTATCTGGCTAGAATACTCACCAAGCTAAAAATGATAATTAAATGTTTTAGTTCTGAAGTTTGTTTAATGTTACATTATTTTTAAAGCTCCAGGTAAAGTGGTGAATCTCACAGTTGAGGCTTTCAACTATTCTGCTGTAAACCTGATTTGGTTTCTACCTCGGCAGCCAAATGGAAAAATAACCAGTTTCAAAATTAGCGTAAAGCATGCAAGAAGTGGGATAGTTGTGAAAGATGTCTCTGTTAAAGTAGAGGACCTTCTGTCTGGAAGGCTACCAGAATGCAATGTAAGTAATGTAAAATGTTTTGGTTATGGGTAGACAAGAATTTGATCTATCTGCATTTTTATTTAGAAAGATGTATTTCATGTAAAAAAAATAATCCAAAGGTCTTTACTCATTCAGAAGTTTATACAGTGCTATCGTTTGCAGCTTGATTTGTATTAATCTCTTGGAAACAAGGATCTCCCCTCCCCCCAGACTGAGTGAATGCTGCAGATTGTGATCGAAAGCATGTGGACCATCTATGCAGGTTCCACCTCAAAAATTCAATTTAGCAGCTGCCCTCACAGTATCCCCAAGCTGCTGCTTAAACTGTCCCAAGTTTATAACAGAATTTGGAGATTAAGGCTAAATAGGTTTACATAGATATAACCACCATTGCACTTTATGGCAATTACTTCTGAGTAAACATACATGGGATTGTGCTGCAATCATTTATCTACTTACTTGGAAATAAACCCATTGGGTTCAATGAAGAAACATGTATAGGATTGTGTTGCTAGCATGAGAACCATTTAAAAGGAAATTGCTACCTGGGGCAATTACATTATGTTTCTCTTTATGTCTCACACCATCCTTGACCTGCTTTTGAATTTTGTATCAATTCAGGTCACATAACCCAACTCATTGCTCAATCATGGTTGAAAGTTAAAGTCTGTAGTAGCAAGAATCAGACATCTATATGCCTGACTTTTCATAACTAGAGCCCCAGTTACATTAATCAACATGATAAGATTACTTCTAGCTAATTAAAAGGTAGAATCCTACTCTTGTAAAATATATAACGTTAACGGCTCCAGCAGGTTAAGACCTTGGGTTTACATTTCATTCAAGCAAATGGATTTGCGGCAACAGAGTTTCCAAACTTCATGACAAATAAGTTCTACATCAAGAGTGCTGTTTATTCAATCGGTAACGTTGCCCCAGTTATGTTACATATTGTTGTGCAGTTGCAGGCCACATAGATCAACAACATTTATCAGTGTGCAACCTAATTTAATATTTTTTATAACCGAGATGGAGAGTGCTAGAAATATAATTTGGAAATGCTTCACTAGAAATAGAAGTTTGGTTCTCTCAGGTGTAAAGGTAAAAAAGGTGAACGGTTAAATCCAGTCAAAGGCAACTATGGGGTTGCGGTGCTCATCTCGCTTTCAGGCCAAGGGAGCTGGCATTTGTCCACAGACAGCTTTCCGGGTCATGTGGCCAGCATGACTAAACCACTTCTGGTGCAACAGAACACCAGGACAGAAACCAAAGGTGTATGCAGGTCCATTAATAGTAAATTGCAAGTGTTGATGCAGAACTCAGTAATTTGAGCTGCATCATTTTGTACTTGCCTAGGAAATAGCCTGTATTGGAGTTGGCAAAAAAATAAATGAAAATTACACCAAAAAATGGCAATATGCAGCTAAGGTTTTTATTCTTTTCCCTTATTTATAGTGCTGCCTAGAGAGTTCTTAAGAAAAGTTTTTGTTATATTCTTCTTTTGGACGCATAATTAACATTCCTATTGACTCTGTATTTATCATGTTGTAGGTAGCATGAAGCTAAGTGTTATTCTTAAGTTATTTTGTCTTTACAGGATAACAGTGAATCGTTTTTGTGGAGCACTACGACTCCCTCAACTACTTCTAGTAAAACTACTATGTTGACACCAAGTACAGTTGCTCCCAGCAAAATGATCTCTGTCTGGAATGAACCTATCAGTTTTGTTGTGACTAATCTCAGGCCATACACAACTTACCTTTTTGAAGTTTCTGCAGTTACCACCGAAGCAGGTTATATTGACAGTGCAATTGTCAGGACACCAGAATCAGGTATGTATTTTTTAGGAGGGAGATGTCAACTATAGTGCAGGCAGTCTTCCTGGCTTCACATGCTTACACAAAAGCCCAACTTGGGAGTGTCTTGGGATTCTCAGGAAGTGTGGGTTCCTGGGAAGGCTGCAGAATGCAGACCACGGGAGAGAGAATTTCTAGAACTAAAAAAAACAACAACACTCATGAAACCCCTCTAAAGTTAGGAAGGGATAAAACAACAACAACAACCCTCCACTCCATCCATAAGAATTCCACAAAAAATGTCTTCGTTTCAGAATTCTTAAGAGAACATGTATGAATTAGGAAATAAGAGCCTGATGAATCAGAGCAGTGGCCCACCTGCCTGTGGAAAGCCTGCCGTTTCCTATAAAGAAATATAAAAGGGTTAATTTCTGCAGGCACAACAAACATGGCAATAAAGAACCCACAATGGAGTCCATTTAACAGTCAAAGTAGATAAGAAGCTGGAGATCTGTAATTCTTTTAATGCTTCTGAAAAGCAGCCTTTGTACTAGGAGTGGGTTTAACGCTTTCACCCAGTGTTATTTTTTTGAACTTCCACCCCTCGGCTGCTATTTGCCTTCTTAGGGGTAGCATATGGGTACTACTTCTACTTTTCTGCGCTACAAATATCTTCATGTTTTGGTAGCACAGCATGTTAACTCCTTAGAATGCAGTGAGTTACTATGAATAAACAAGGATGAGAAATTATTAACCACAATATAAACCCTGAAACTGAGTAAGACATGTCTCCCAACTAGAACTATAGTCCTGCTTAACCAACTTCAAGATTAACATTTTAGAATAATCCATTAATTGTGGGGAATGCCCTTACAGTTGGCATCAGGATGCATCATCTTCAATAAGCACCTAAAAATCCTTTGAATTGATGAGAGATTTATTTCCTTTCATTAGCAGCTGTTCTCATTTTGACAGCGAGTGTAATATAAAATATTTGTCCTTTTTTCATGTCCAGCAGTGCCTTTGAATAATGTCGTGTTTGACCTAATCGTTGTCACACTTCAAGCAGCTGAAACATTTTGTCAGCTGTGCAGAAATAGCAATATGTCAGGGGTATCACTAACAAAGTGTTCAAGCGAATATTTGAGACAGTTTGAATTCATTCCCAAGATTATTTTTAGCAAATGGTCTGCAACGTTTTTTGGCTTTCAACTTTTTTTTAAGGCCTCTAACAATATCTCTTAGTATATCTCTCTTGCTTTTCTACAAATACATATATATATTAATTAGTCTTTTGTGCCTGAATGCCTAGATTTTTTGAACCCAAGGGCTACATGCTATGGGCAACCTTCCAGAGGGCACATAGCAGTGGTGAGTGGGGTGAGAGGCCAAAAGTGGGCAGAGCAACAGGTGTGTGACTTTTACCTTTGTGCAGGAAGCTGCATTCCAAGTGTGCAGAAGTCAAAGGTTTCTAAATACACACACACTCCATTGCCAAATCTCTTCACTGTCACAGTTCAAGGACACATTCCAGCCAAACAAAACCACTCAAGGAAGATGCAGAGCAGAACCAGTGAAGTGGGTGGCCTGGAAAAATCTTGAGAGAACCCGAGAGGGCTGTGTTCAACCCTTGAGCATGAGGTTCCCCACCCCTAGTCTAAAATACAGTGGTGCCTCGCAAGACGAAATTAATTCGTTCCGCAAGTTTTTTCTTCTTGCGAGTTTTTCGTCTTGCGAAGCACGGTTTCCCATAGGAATGCATTGAAAATCAATTAATGCGTTCCTATGGAAACCGCTTGCCAGGCTGGCGGTGCGGAGAAGGGCTTTTCTCCCCACCGCAAGCCTTCAGGACAGGTACGGGAACAGAGGGGAAGGGGCGCAGCGCTTCTCCTCTGTTCCCGGGGCTTGTGGTGGGAGGAGGGTTTTTCCTCCCCACCGCCAACATTCAGAACAGCATTCTGAATGTTGGCGGTGGGAAGGAAAACCCTCCTCCCACCGCAAGTCTTCAGGACAGCCTTCCGAAGGCTGGCTCGGGGAGAAGGGCTTTTCTCCCCACCACCAGCCTTCGGAGGAGCCTTCCGAAGGCTGGTGCGGGGAGAAGGGCTTTCCGCCCCATCGCCAGCCTTCGGAGGAGCCTTCTGAAGGCTGGTGCGGGGAGAAGGGCTTTCCGCCCCACCGCCAGCCTTCAGAGGAGCCTTCCGAAGGCTGGTGCGGGGAGAAGGGCTTTTCTCCCCACCGCCAGCCTTCGGAGGAGCCTTCCGAAGGCTGGCACGGGGAGAAGGGCTTTCCGCCCCACCGCCAGCCTTCGGAGGAGGTCCGAGGACAGTGGGGAAGACGCGCTGCGCTTCCCCGCTGTACCGGAGATTTCCCTATGGGCTTTCGTCTTGTGAAGGAAGCCCATAGGGAAATTCGTTTTGCGAAGCGCCTCCAAAACGGAAAACCCTTTCGTCTAGCGGGTTTTCCGTCTTGCGAGGCGTTCGTCTTGCGGGGCACCACTGTATGCCAACTGCCACACTCCAGAAATAGTGTATTCTTAGTAATATACCACCTGAACTGTACACAAATAGCCTCTTGAAATTTCCCCCAATATTTGTGGGCAGAGAAATTGTTGGTGTTGGTGTTATACCAACCTTTCCCCCTAGCTGTGGTAACTGAGATGTCGCCACACACTCCAGTGTCTTGCCCAAAAATGGGATATCAGAGACTGGTTGATAATTATCCAATATGGTGATATTCAGGAAGGACCGAATTGGCAGCGCGGGGCACAGGGCACAGTAGACCATTTCACCAAAATCCTTCAGGAATTTCTCAGGAGCAGAGCTCACCATCAGCCATGGCAGTAGCACAATGACCATCTCTTTTTTATTGCTTGGTGGTTGTTGTTTGTTGCCTCCGCAAGTGACAGCAACTGCAATTGTGTTTGCAGTCTGGTCACCCTTTTGCAACCTCCATTTTGTTCTGGAGCAAGCAATGTTCTAGCAGGCAGCATGGGAAATGGTGGAGAAATTTGGAGGACATTATGCAAAGTGACCTTTTTCTAGGGGGTGAAGAAAAAATGCAAACAATGAATTTGGTCGTTTATTGTACAAAACTCACATATACATGTACAAAATTCACATATACGTACATTAGTAACAGATATGACCTCTGCTATTTTTAAGCAGCATTTGAACATGGCATGGAGTCTACTAGTTTTGAACAGTCACTGTTGATTTTCGGATCCCTGTACCACACTTGAATCAGTGCCTGAATGAGCTTCTCCATAGTCTACAGCACAGAGGCTACTTTTGCATATAGCCCACAAATTCTCAGTGGGATTTACATCCGGGGAATTCCCTGGCCAATAAAGTACCTTTTTTTGCTGCTCTGTCATGAATTTCTTCACCACTTTCAGTGTGTGACAGGTGGCTAGGTCCTGCTGGAATATCCCAGTACTGTCAGGATACCTCTTTTCCAGCTCTGGAATAACTCTTTCGTGGAACCTCAGTATATTGTGGCGAGCGCATCATTCCTTCTATTGGCTGCAGGCTTCCAGCACCATAATGATCAACTGACTTTTCATGTTTGTTTTGAGTACAGGATTGCAAGATAGAAAACATGCCTTGGTTCAATTAATTTGCAGAAGTGTACTTTTAGGGATGGGTGGGGAGTGGAGGTGAGCTTGGGGAAACTCTGGAGCAGTGGCAGATGTATACTTGCAAGTCTGTTGCTACCAGACCTCACAGCCTTGCCCTGCACCATCCCTGCCCAAGGAGTGAATCACTGCCACCACTGGGAGAGTGCCACTAGCCGTCACCGGCTACTCATGTATAGGGTTGCCATATGTCCTCTTTTCCCCAGACACATTCTCTTTTTCAGAATTAAAATTTCTGTCCGGATGGATTTTTATGGTGTGCACAGAACAATTTATTAAACTGTTTAACATGTACATATGGACTCCCCTTAAGGGCAGGAGGATGCTAATTCTTGCCCTCCCAGACTCCTTCTCCAAGATCTTGTAGCTGAGGCAGCATCCTTCTAGTTCAGCCACAAGAGAAGGGATTTATACACCTTTTCTTTTCATTTAAGTTCCAGAAGATCCACCTCAAAACTTTGTTAAAGTCAACATTACAGGAAAGTCTTTTTCAGTTTCTTGGGAGCCACCAGCCATTGTTACTGGAAAGTTTAGCTACAGAGTTGAATTATATGGACCACTGGGTAAGTTTGCATGAAATGTAATTTTGTTTGTCTTTCATGCTTTCTTTTGAAAATTCTGAAAACAAAACAAACAGAAATTATGGCTATAATAATAATGCTTAATTAAATTTTTGATTGGAAATATGACTGTTTTCCATTTCCAAGGTCTGTTGGTGAAAACATTTATTTAATGTCCTCGCTTAGGTCCTTTCTCCCCTCCCCACTCCCTGGAACAGTGGATTGTGTGATAATATTGAAATAAAAAGCAGTGTGTCCTTTGTCTCTGAAAATATGTGTGGACCTGCTTCCCTGAACTTTTGCATAGTGTACCTTTCTTCAAATCCCTACCTGACTAATAAAATCAAAGATATGTCTCAATATCTTTGTGATTTTCCATTGTTCCATTGTAAGGCTTACGGTTGCATTACTACAAGCATGGGTTAATTGATCTATCTTTCAAAAAAGAAATTTGAATTCATGCAAAACTACCTTTTATTTGATTTTGATTTTAAGTTTTTGCTAAGTCTTTTTGAAGGACTAAAATACTTTTATTTTTAAAAATTGAACTGCACTGAGTATTGTGCCAATTTAATATCCGTCCACACTGAAGACAGATGCAGGTATGGTTTTGGTATGATAATCTAGTTGTGTGGTCCAATGATATTTATATTTAGTGTTGCCCTCTTTTCATGAGAAAGCACCTGTGTGTCTAGGATACAAAAAATAACATGACGATTTCCCCTAATAATGGAGACAAAATATTGCTGTTTGATTTCTGCCTGTTGCAGTGTAAAAGCCCAGGTCTTCTGCCCATAAAAGTAACCCTATGCCTGCTTAAAAAGAAATTCCATGCTACGCCATCAGCTAAGTCCTATGGGACAAAACCACAAATGGGTCAGCAAACATGCCTCAAGGTAGGGGTAGACAACATGGCCCTCCAGATATTGGACTACAGCTCCCATCATCCCTGACCATTGACAAAATAGGCAGAAGTTGATGGAAGTTGTATTATAACATCTGGTGGACACCAAATTACCTACTCCAATCCCAACAAGTTAATGAAAAATTGTGACTAGAAAATTTGCTGCAGGAAATAGTGAGCAGAAAGCAGCTTTTTTATTTTGGCTTAATGAACAGGGTTTATTTGCACTGCAGTTAGCTTTCAACCCAATCTCACCAGAGCTTATTAAAACAGTGCTCATTAAAACTCAGCCCATATTTGACATAAACTAGCTACTAAACATTAATTGCCTGTTGCAGTTGTTATTCAATGTAACAACAGTGACCAGGTCAGTTGAAAACATCAGTTCTTTTATCTTTATTTGTTTTAAACTTGCTTCTTCATTTCAGGCCATATTTTGGATAATAGTACAAAAGACCTCAAGTTCACTTTTACTAATCTAATACCATTCACAACCTATGATGCTTTTGTCGCAGCTGAGACAAGTGCCGGGGTGGGGCCAAAGTCAAACCTAACTGTTTTCACTCCTGCAGGAGGTAAGTTGTATGCTTGATAAAAAACGACATCATATTATCAATATATTTTATTCTGTCTCATTCTTTGGAAAGCCAGTGTTTTTAAATGTGGTCTGTGAAAAACATGTATGAAATGTTTACTAGTGCCTCAGTAACTGTTACATACTTTCTACAATATTTTAGCATAAATAAGTATGGCTACCACAATATTTTCTGGCAGGGTGCGAGTCTCTTTAGCAGCTTTGTGACTGGCAGAAACTCTGCCTTTCCCTCTATGGGGAGAGAAGGAGGAAAGATACCGGCTGCATTTCTGCCTCTCGTGCAGCTGTTAAAGGAATAAACACCCATCTCCCCCACACTCCAATAAGTAGGATAAAAGAGGGATCCATCACACATATGCGCAGAGTAGTTCTGCTGAAATACAAGAGGCTGATCAGTTTTGGCATTCTGTCGGATCTTGAAAACACACCAATTTAAACAAGCATTTTCCTGATCTCCTGACCCAAACCTCATTTTTTAATTCTTTTAATTGCCATTTTGAATGTTGGTCAATATGTACTGACTCTTTGGTACACGTTGTTATACTTGAAGCAGCTATGTGCGTTTGTTCTACTAGGAATCTTGAAAAATACAAAACATAAAGCAGTTTGAGGATTATGTACAGGAGTAAATTAAATGGAAACTGACACCAGTACATAAATGGTATATTCTCTGCCTTCCCACCAATCCTTCAACAGCAACACCCCTGCTCTTTCACTTAATTACTGCTTTTGAAGTCAGGCTAGACTTTAAAAATTGCTGCCCGAAACTCCCCCACCTGTATTATCCCTTGTAGGCACCCATGTTTACATCTTACGAATGAAAATCGTCTTTCATTCATAGCAGCTGTTTGACCATTAGATGGCAGTAAGTGGTTACAGTAAATAGTAAATTGGAGTTTCATAGTTTTGCACAGTGAAGAGACCGGCAGCTTATTTAAGGTAGCATCATTTTATACAACATTTACAATCAAGCTCTGCTTTCATAGGCATAATTTCCATTAGGTCTGTTAGCGGTCCCTGACAGTTTCAATTGTTGCAGCCAAGGATGTGGACAGAACACTTGTGGCAGTGGCAATGAAGCCACTGTTGACTGGAGGGTCCAAACCAAATATTTGGTAGCCAGTTCTTAGACGGTAGTGCACTTATCTCAATTCAGCAGGGTGTTATGCCCTTGCCTTGAAAGAAGCAGTGATGTTGCCCCTCTTGAAGAGGTCCTTCATGGATCCAGAAGTTTTAGGAAATTACTGACCAGACTCTAATATAACTAATATGCACCATATCTCAGTGCACTCTAGGTAAGTTGCAGGGTACTTGTGTAACTGTAGCTTTTGTCTACACAACTCTGTGCACCATTGCAGGCACACACATTCAGGGTGCCATGGTCCAGATTTAAACTCTGAAAATATTATTAGGCAGAGTTCATATTTTATTAGTCACACAATGCATTACATTTTAATATTAGGCTCCAAATCCTTGCACAAATGATATTTTATGATACTTAAAAGTTTATCTGATATAACCAATTAATGTTTTGATACAAACAGAATAATTAAAGTGTTTCATTTTCATTATACTCCTTATTTTCCAGTTCCAGGACCTGTATTTGATTTGCATATGGCAGAGGTATCTGCAACCTTTGTTCGAATTGGTTGGAAGAAACCACAGCAACCAAATGGAATCATCACTCAGTACAGAGTAAAAGTTTCACTTGAGGACACGGGGAAAACTCTTGAAGACACAATTCTAACAGAAAAAATTAAGGTGCTTACTGATTTGCTACTTACTGATTTTCTGTGCATTCACTTTATTATGTATAATTATTCCCAATTCTTATGTAAGACTTGGAAATTAGAGTTTTATCCAGAAACAATCACTTGTCCCGGGCGCATAAGGCACACTGCATAGCGGTGGAGATTGCCAGTGATAAATAAGACACACGATGGGATAAATCAGGCCACAACTTTATTGATTACAGATGTAAAATGGTTTGGCAAAGGCACTGGGTAAATCTTCGTCCTCAACCAGCTTGCCTGCTGGTTGAACCTGGGATGGGTTGGCCCCCTTGACATGGTTCAAGAGTGACCTTCCTGCCAGTGCCGCCTCTCAAAAGGGGTGCTATGGCCCATCGGCTTCTGTGAGGGATCCCATTCAGCAATATCCCTTCCAGGACCCTTTTAATAGGGTACCCTGATGTTAAAAGATACCACCCAATGCCTTATCCGCCAAAGTTGTGATGTTTGCTATGAGGCAGGCAAAAACCTACAGACAAATTCCTCACACTGGCCCCAAATACAGCTACTGGGTATTCTATAGCAATGTCTTAATCTGTCCAGTCCTCTCACCTTTGGTTTGAACCACACACATGCAAAATGAAGAAGGCGCAACAGTGGGTGATTCAGTGGTGATCGGCTCCACGTGGGCAAGAGGCTGGGCACCAGCCGCTGCCCCCTTTCAATGGGGGAAGGTGATCCCAGCTACCACCAAGCTTCCACCTGCCCCCCTGGCGTTCACCTGATTGGCTGGAAGAGGAGGTCTCATGCCCCTCTCCAGCTGTGCCTCTCTCTGTCCCCATACTGCTAGCTTGCCTGGGCAGCAAGTCCACTCACCCCTCTTGGTGTGGCGGCATTGCAGGATGGCAGAGGCTTCACTGGGGCCCTGACATGGGAACTGGAGCTGCCCTTCCTGGCAGAAGCCCCCACTGCCTATCAGGAACCAGATTCTAGCCTGCATCTTGTTTTGGCAAATGGGGATGTGGGCTGTGCCAGGGGGCGAAGCTGACAGAGTGGGTAGGCTTCCGTCCCTTGTCCATTTAAGCAGCCCGCACCTGGGGCACTACCTGTTTGTTCCCTCACTGGATGTATTCTCCGCTTCTCCCTCCAAACGCTGGGGTATCCTGTTAAATGGATGTGGGGGGAGTGGCCATTTCTGTGTGCCCAGGCGGGGCCAGGGCCGAAGGCACTCCCCCAGATGGTGATCTCTGTGGGGGGTCACCTTATTTGATGTAAGTCTTAGGAACTCCCGCCTGGATTGACCACATGTCACTTCCAGCTGGCGGACCAGAAGTATTTAGATTGCCCAAGCCAAACTTCTTTCATCTGTATTCAATAAAGTTGTGGCCTGTTTTGACCCCAAACCAGTCTTGTTGGTCTCTTATTTATATGGGTTGGGGTATGGGGAGCCCAACGCCCGGTCCCGCAAATGGTGGTGCAGTGAGCTGCTATTTTTCTAACTTCCTTGTTTTTCATTTTTAGGATTTTATTGAAGCTTTGGATCCAGACATTTTAAATGAGAACACAGCACCGTCTTTCACGTGGAGTGAAGTGGAAACAGTCACTGGTTCATATGAAGGGTCAGCTGAGATGTTTCCAACAGTGCACAACTTTTCTCCAGTAATATTTACGAGCATGTCTGAGGATAATTTGCCTATTTTGAATAGAGCTGCAGAACTACATCCAGATTCTGGTAAGTTTCTAAGTCCCCCCCCCCATATACCTCCCTCATTGTTCAAAAGGCTGCTGTCACATATATGATCCTCAGCACAGAGACCAACCAAATTATTAATGGGTCATTTACTGAAGTCAAATTCCAGCCCCCTCCTGGAGCAAATGCAGAATGCCACACAAGCAGAGAGTACTAGCATCTTGTCACCCAGTTGACCTTCCACTGAGAGAAAGAAGATGCCAGAGTCGTTGAACAAGCTGCATAGACAATCAGTTATTTCAGTTGCCAAGGCAGGTGTGATTGGAGGAGATTAACATATCTCCATGTCCCATGTGGACGTTAATTTTTCCAGGAGCTTTTGACTGATAGGTTTTCAAATGCCACTGAGGGTAAATAGGTCAAAAAGTTACAACTCGGCTACATGGGAGCAACAAACAGGTGGAGATGACCCTGTGACACAGTGGTGTCATTAGCACACTCTCTTGCACAGCATTATCAATGGGGTATTTTTCTTGACTAAGTATGGATATTTATGACCCATTTAACAAGGGTTGGCTGGCGGATACAGGCTTAAAATACCTCTCTGAATTTTTCAAGTGAAGGCATTCAACAAGACAGAAGGCCGCATTCTGATTTTCTTTACATCCCTTTGAAAGTAAAGTGTGAATGAAGCTGGGGCTGGAAAGTTCATTTTTAGAAACAGTCATTCAGTCTTTATATTATCATTACTGATTTGCACTGTTCAAAAATACACTTTCCATTTTCATTATACAATAATAGGAATAACTAACTCTCTCCGTTTTTTAACCAATGGGTATACTACAAGAATGGAGACATTCCAAGGCCACAATCCTATACATATTTACCTGGGAGTAAATCTCCTCGACTTCAGTAAGACTTACTTCAGAGTAAATATACATAGCATTGTGCTATGTGACTCCCATTTTTCAGTCTAGTTCAATTCAGGATTAATTTCTAACCTCTGTCTATGACTGTACTCTATTCCATCTCTATTCCAACATTGGTTTTTGCTTAATGGGGTAAATTTACTTAATTTGTGTTGGTGTTTAAGATTTAATACAATGGTAACAATAGTTTTCTTTTCCTTTATGTATATATAAAATGCATTGAAAACATTTCCTGATACCATCAACCTTTCAGCTGAGCAGCTGTCCTATCTTGTAAATGGACTCCAGCCTTTCACTAAATATGCAATTGAGGTGTCTGCTTTTACCATTATTGGAGAAGGACCACCAGCTCTTCTCATTGCTAGGACAAGTGAACAAGGTAAAAATTTACTGCTAACATAATTTCATGCTGGCAGTGCTTAATTTTCTCCACACTTCTAACTCATACTAAATGGATTGTTTTTGTTCTGCAGTTCCAAGCTCAGTCGAAAATATCAATTATAAAAATATTAGTTCGTCCTCAGTTTTGCTTTATTGGGATATACCAATGAACCCCAATGGAAAGATCACACATTACACAGTCTATGCAATGGAGCTGGATACACACAGAGCTTTTCACATGACTACGTCAAATAACAGCATCTTGATTACAGGTAAGAGTAGCTTTTAAATAATTGCTGTAGTAGCTATCAAAGCTATGTTGGAATAGAATATAGATTTAATTTTTCTATACAGTGGTACCTCGGGTTACATACGCTTCAGGTTACATACGCTTCAGGTTACAGACTCCGCTAACCCAGAAATAGTACCTCGGGTTAATAACTTTGCTTAAGGATGAGAATAAAAATCGTGATCTGGCGGTGCAGCGGCAGCTGGAGGCCCCATTAGCTAAAGTGGTGCTTCAGGTTAAGAACAGTTTCCGGTTAAGAACGGACCTCCGCAACGAATTAAGTACGTAACCAGAGGTACCACTGTATTTCTGCATCTCTACGTATATTCAACAGGCTTTAATGAACCAAAATACTTTTAAAGAACTGACAATATTTGCAGGTACTGCTTTGCACATCTTCACCTTGAAGGAATGCTGAATAAAGGATACTTTAATCTAACTTTAGATTCTTCTACTTTTGTGGTATTTAGTAATACAAATGGTCTTAGATTGTATTTTCATTCTAGTGGTTCTCTCCTTCTCTCTCTCTCTCTCTCTCTCTCTCTCTCTCTCTCTCACACACACACACACACACAATATTATCAACAACTAGTGGAAAACAGAATTTAGAAAAATAAAATCATAAAGATAATGTGGCAGAATCCAATGCCAGGTCCCCACCCCGTTCTATAGTGAATCAGAACTGTATGAATTGGTTAATTTCAATAGTGCACACCCAATATACCAGTGTCTTGTGCTTGCAATGTTTTTTCTTCTTATTTCTTCTAGGTTTGAGAAAGTATACAAATTATAAAATGAGAGTAGCGGCTTCCACAACTATAGGGGAAAGTGCTCTGTCTGAAGACAATGATATTTTTGTGAGAACACCTGAGGATGGTAAGCATATTGGTCATGCTGATTATATAATTTTTTATGTCGTTGCTGATTAATCCATCTTGTGCCGTCTACCTAGTGGAAGTTAATAAATCTGTGTTTCTGAGGATCCCTCTGGACTTCCTTGTGTCCTTCGCTAAATTCGTTTTTTCCCCTAACTAAAACAGGACAGCAGTATTTCCTGCTTTGGTTTTACATGATAGAAATCTACTTCTAAATTAGAGAAGCACAAGCTGACTAGGTTTTGTATGGAAATGTGAAGGCTCCCCCCCAAAAAAACCTAGGAAAATTGAGGAGAGGGAAACCACCACTTCATTTTTCTGTGTCCCCCCCCCCCCGACCTTCACATCTCTAGTTCTATATTTCAGTGCCAATATGCCCAAACAGTTACATATTTAAAACAAATATAGTGTTTTTATTTTGCATTAAAATTAACTGTTAATGTTGGCAGAAATTGCATAGTTCTTTGGATATTCAAAACCTGGAAATGAGTCATTCTTTGAAAAGATTACCCTTCACAATACCTTTAAGTTACCTTTTGACTCATAATTCCATGACTGATGAGAAGGTGCCTAGCTATCTTACCTATAATTGATGTTACAGTGACAGCATAACTATGGGGAGAAGAAAAATGTTGCATCGATCAGTTCCTGGTCTTACTGTAGCTTCTAGTTGTTCTTAAAGAAACTGAATTGATGTATACAGATGTTTAATATGTGTGTGGGGGGACGACGACTCCAAGTGACTTTCTTTTATGTTTTCTAAACTAAAGAACCAGATTCACCACCACAAGATGTCGAGATATTAGAAGTGACCGCCACAGAAATAAGTTTAAGATGGTCACCACCTGAGAAGCCTAATGGGATTATAACTCATTATGAAGTCATGTATGATGATGCTAGTGCTTTAATTCTGAGAAACACAACAGCAACAAATCTTCTTTTAAATGGCTTGAAACCATATACTCTATACAATATTTCTGTAAGGGCATTCACCCGCCTTGGGCATGGGAATCTGTCATCTCCCCTGTTATCTGTCAGAACGGCTGATACCGGTAAGTGCAGGATTTTGGAATACTTTTTTTTTTATCTCTGTGGCTTCCATTTTAAGCATCATTAAACTCCAGTGGATTTTCTTGCAGATAAGCATCTTAGGGATTTGGGCATGAACCTGATATATCATGGTAGCACATGTATTTGGTTTCGCATCTGGTATATTCTAATGTAGGGGATCATACTGCTATCCGTGTGCTAAGTATCAGATGGGACAGGGGACAGGAAGAAAATATGCTTTTCTCCATCCCACCAGCCCAGAGTAACAAGCCAGATAGATGAGCGGAAGTCATAGGAAATGACAATTCCTTGAATCTTTACTGGAATTACGCTGCTAAGCATGTTAAAGAGTATTGATAACAGTTAAGGAGATACCAACAATTCATCTTCTGCCTGCAGCCAGCATGTCTTCCCTGAAAGTTAGCCCAGGAAGAGAGGAGGGTCAGTCAAAACTGGGGGCAAACTCCTTTGCTTTTATGCAGTGGGGTTTTCTAGCACCCTGCCCTCACTACATACCCTAGCTGTCTCCCAATAGGCTTTTTTGAGAGTTGGGATACTCAAGAAAAGCTTGGGATATACCAAGCTGGACTGCCATAGTACAAGGGAAGTGGAGAAAATCAGTTGGAGACAGCTTCTGCCCCGTTGAAAAGAACTAAGCAAATACATTCATTACAAGGCAAATTAGACTAACAAGCAGTGGCGTAGCGTGGGGGGTGCAGGGGGGCCCGGCCGCACCGGGTGCAACATCTGGGGGTTAGGGTTAGGGGGCGCAAATTACTTGCCTTGCCCCCAGGTGGTGACAACCTACACTACGCCACTGCTAACAAGTGCTGATTATTAATAAAGACCTTCACACTCCTATCTGGTATAATTTGGTTTGAAATAATATACTCTGTCTGAAAAAAATCATTTCCCTACTAGTGAACTAGGAATCTAACTAGATGATAAGAGACCCCATTGCGGTGTTTTTATACTAGATTTGAAGTTGCTAAGTCTCCTTTGTAAAATTCTCCTTGCTTTTGTTTTGTTTTGTTTAAAAACTAAACTAAACTAAATCTGTACTGATAGGTCTGCAAGGATTACCAATTGGTTGGATAAAAGAGTGATGGTGGTACTTGATGACTGGGATCGTTCATGCTTGAGTTTCAGTTGTTACTTCCTCAGTCATTATACACTTAATGATTATCTGAAATTTTAATAACTTTTCTCTGAATTCTTCCTTTTCAGTTCCCGAATTCCCACCACAAAACGTAACTTATAAGAATATCTCTTCTTCAGAGATAGAGCTATCATTTCTTCCACCATCTGTCCCGAATGGGATTATAGAGACATATACCGTATATCTCAGAGAGACTGATGGAACTGATGAAAGAACCATCAACACCACACATCTATCACTAACTATTACAGGTGACTGTAATATAGCAGCTTGTGACTTTAAAATGATAGTGTCTTCGCTGGTTTATTTTGCTTAGTTCATACTGTATAGTATATATTTAATAATATTGCTTTAGAATTAGATTAACAATAAAAATGATAGATGGGGAGAATATTGTGTTGGAATAAATTTATCTGTGTTTACTATTTATTTTGTTTTGCCCTAATATTGGGGTGGGATAGAATCACATAAATATAAATTTTAAATACAACAATAAAATTTGAACAGGCAAAGGCAAGTTAATTAGTAGCCTGTAAAAGGCTTGTCAAAAAAACAATTCAGTACTGTTTGTGTGCCACTGCAAAATGTTCTTTGAATTTTGTGACTTTTATTTGTTGTAAAATAACAAAATAGAAATGGTTAAACCTTTATTTATTTAAGTTTTTTTCTGATTGCAAACTGAACTTTGAGGGACTTCTCTAAAATATGTGAAAGTAACAGAAAAAGCTACATATAACACACGGATATATATGTATAAATGTGTATCTAAAATTTCAAACATATACATATTATTAACAATTTATTATTTATTTAGGCTTAAAAATATATACAAGATATATTGTCGAGGTCTCTTCAAGCACTGTAAAGGGTGAAGGTCCTCGCAGTGCTCCTTTGCACATGTTGACTGATGAAGATGGTAAGCTTTCGGTCATTGTCTAATTACAGTGTTTTATGCAGTTGACATCTTTAACATCAATTGGCTAAGCAGGACTGAAGGCACAGAATGTTGTATAAAAAAATCCAATTGCTGGGGGCGAGGGGACTGTCAGAATGTTTGTAGACAAACTTCTGTGTGGTATGGAAAAACAGGCAGTTTTATGTTGGCATTTGCTAATTTCAAAAAAAATCTCATATAGCCAAAATTCAGTCACATAGTAAAGAAAACAGTACTGTACTATGACAAACAAACAAAAAATGTTTAGGGCGTTCTTTCTTGCAAGTACAGACTGTTCTGAACATCAGATCACATGCACCACATATTTCTCATAGTTGTGATCATGTTTCCAATTTGCATGCATGATTACACTATGACCTGAAATTTTGATACACTATGCTGTTTTGTGTGAGTTAAAACAAACACAATTAAATGTTAATATTTCTGTTTCTGATGAAGTGTTCCATCATCTGTTGTTGTTGCTGTTGCTGTTTCTTAACACGTACTAAAACTTAAGATAGAATAGTTAAAGACCACTGGATGAGTTGAAATAGTTCAAATCAGATCAACCTTAGTTGTTGTTACTTTATACTGAATCAGACCAATGGGTCATGAATTGACTAGGTGTTGGTCTTCTAAATCTGAGATAGAAATCTTTTCCAGTTCTATAAAACTCCTCTTTTTACAAAAAGTTTTGTTTGTAAGTTAAACACAAATAGGGCACTCATTTGTTGGAGTAGGAACAGGATCACCCTTCTGTTATCTGGGCTAACCCTGCCTGTCCTCTCAAACATCTACGTGCTGAACTTGGCTATCTCTAAAGCAGGCATGGCCAAATTTGGCCCTCCAGCTGTTTTGGGACTACAATTCTTATTATCCCTGACCACTGGTCCTGTTAGCTAGAGTTCCTGCTCTAAAGGAACTCTTAGGCAGATGTTGGAGCGATGCTAATGTGATGTTGAGACTGGAACCAGCAACATGTCCCCATCCATGCATAACACATGAATAGGGCTTACAAGACCAGGACTAAATGTGTGTGTGTGTGTGTGTGTGTGTGTGTGTGACATGCTCTGCCACTGAGCTACACCTATCCCCCCCCATTGTTATATCGTCTTACTGTATAGTTTTACCACTGTCTTGATCAGGCAGAGTTTTAATTATCTTGAGTCTACATAAGATATAAACCTTTGACTCTTTTGAAACTTATTGGGGTTAATAAATAAACATGCTTCGTGCTGTTAACCATCCATCAGTAAAATGCTCAGCAATTTCCCCACCCTTTGGAGATAATATAATTATTTCTAGTTCAAAGGAACTATTTTACTGTAGTTTACATGCGTTCACAGCTATAAAGTTAATATTTCTATTACAAGGAAATAATTGCAACAATGCACTTGGAACATAGGTGAATCACAGTGACACACCCATTGCTTTGTTTTCTCATGAAATACTGTTTTCTATTGAATTGCAGAAACAGATGTCTTAACAGCACCATGCAAAATTGTCCCTTATTATCTCACTGCAAAACAAAGACAAAACACCTCAAACCAAATACCCTCCTTTAAACGCTAATTTATATGGATAAAATGCCATTTTAAGATTTTTTATTTATTTATCACTGAAATTGTATTTAACATGATATTGTGTCCTCTCTTTAAGCTCCTAGCTCTCCTCCGCGATTGCTCACAGTAAAACAGTTGTCTGGTGTCATTGTGAAGTTGTCATGGCAACCACCACTGGAGCCAAATGGAATTATCCTCTATTACACAGTTTATGTCTGGTAAGATTTTTCTAGAGATAAATAAGAATCTGTCACCTACCAGAAATTTTAAGCTGTTTTTTAAAACTCTTTACACTTGTTGATTATTATACATTTGTTATGCATGAGTTCTGGCTCATCACTTTAAACAACTAGACCTTTATGAATTAAAGCTGAGGTTTCTGCAGCTTTTTACACATTTTGCAGGCCAGTCCTCGCTAGATTCTTGAAGTAATTTTGGATGCCAGTTTTCAAAAACAAGACGTTTTTGCCATCCAAGCTGCTATACTCTGTGCAACAATAGTGCAAGTGATGGTCATACGTTGACATCAAAAGCAGCGTTACACTGAGTCAGACCAATAGTCCATATAGCCTAATAACATCTGCGTTGATTGGCAATGATGGGGGGAAAGGGTGTGTGTGTTGGAGAAACAAATATCTATATGCATTGCCATATAATCTCATAAATAGATGGCCCTTGTTTATTTGAATGTATTCCAGATTGGGACCATGGCATAGGGCAGGCTTCCTCAACCTTGGCCCTCCAGATGTTTTGAGACTACAGTTCCCATCATCCCTGACCACTGGTCCTGCTAGCTAGGGATCATGGGAGTTGTAGGCCAAAAACATCTGGAGGGCCAAGGTTGAGGAAGCCTGGCATAGGGAGATTAAACCATTTCCCCTCACAGTGGTCATAATTCCGACCCTTCTCTGTCCCCGTGCAACACACATTTGCTAGCTGCCCTAAATGGAGAATTGCCAGTGTCAAATAGCAGCCACAAAAGAAGGATGATCCACACCATATGTGTGATCAGCAGTGGCCAGAGGGATGAGGCAGTCACCCTGCTGACCCTGCTGCTTCTGTAGTTTATCTGGATAATGATAATAATAATTTTATTATTTATACCCTGCCCATCTGGCTGGGTTGCCCCAGCCACTATGTGTGGCCTCTAACACATATCAAAACTTAATAAAACATCAAACATTAAAAACCTCCCTATGAGGTATGTATAGTTATTTATCTCCTTGATATCTTATGGGAGGGCATTCCACAAGGAGCACACAACTGCCGAGAAGGCCCTTTGCTTGGTTCCCTGTAACTTCTCTTCTTTCAGTGAGGGAACCACCAGAAGGCCCTCGACGCTGGACCTCAGTGAACGATGGGGTTCAGCTCCTTCAGGTGTTTGGGGTGACGGCAAGGTTGGGGTTAAATGGATATTGTTGCAGGAGTTCTGGATTGGCTCCACTGCAGAGCATTCCACACAATCCTGACTTCAACCTTGACCTTCCTCAGCCTTGACCAGGAAAGCTGCAGCAATGGCACTTTTAGGGTGGTCGCTCAGCCCTACAACAGCTATTGACTGGTGGGGGCAAACGGTTAAATTCCCTCTCCCTTCATGACAACGGTTCCAGTCTGGATCATCACCTGCCCTCTATCTACCAGAAAAAAATCAAATGGTGAACATCACTTCCTGTTCAAACTTCAGATGTGTTTGTGGACAACATCAGTGATTTATGCATTTCATTTAATGCATTTAGGAATATAATTTCAAGAAGAAGCATTAATGTAACAGAAACCTCATTAGACATCACGGATCTTGAAAATAAGATGGAATATAGTGTTTATGTAACAGCAAGTACCAGATTTGGAGACGGAAATATAAAGAGTGACTTGATCAGCTTCATTACCTCTGAAGGAGGTAAGAGTACGTTGTTGCCATAACTTAATTTTGTAATCTGGTTGTTGCTGCTTTTCCTTTGACTTTCTTGTTGATTGTTCTTAATGACTTTTTAAGCTTTTATTATTGATCACCGGGAAGACATCATTCATTGTTCAGTATACAGACAAAAATGTTAAAAAATAAACATTATTGTAAGTAAACAATGAAAGGAAGTATTTGATTTACTACTGAGAATGATCCCACCAGTATGCAGTAAATAAAATCTTATGCATCCAAATCACCTATGACAAGTAAAATAACTTGGTAATAGATGCTGCATAAAGTACCTTCTAAAAAGAACACGATTCTTTCCACTCATTCATAGCATTTCAGTTCTGTTCAAGTCATGTGCATTCAAATAAAGGGACATTTTCATCATATTGTTTCTCTTCACTTGGGGGGTGATCAGTCTTTCCTCCTCTGAGTTTGCTTTCCCTTCATAAAATGAGACGGGGGTGGGGGGTGGGAAATACATGTTGACTAAAATGATATGGCTAGGAAACTATAATTCATATTTTTTTCAACAATGTTTAAAAATACTTTTTCTGATGTGTTCTCTTTGAACCTAAGCCTTTAATATGAACCCAATTTTTACCAAATATCTGTCGGTCTTTCAGATGTGTTTCCAGATAGCATGTGTCCTGTTGGTTCTTGTCTACCACCGTTTGCCCATATTATATGTCTTATCTGGAGGATGAGACTGAATTTAAAAATTATGAATAAATTTTGCATAGTGTGAAGTCTCCCCAATTTTGCAGGGCAGGAAAATCAACTGTGTTGTATTATTGATTCTTTTGTGTAGCAGTTACATGCCAAAATGGCTCGTACAAAAGGTAAACGTAAACATGTTTTTCAGCTCCAAGTGACCCTCCTAAAAATGTGTGGTATAAAAACCTTACCTCTTCATCAGTACGAATCTTCTGGGATCCTCCTCAAAAGCCCAATGGAGTTATACAGTTTTATTCGATTTACTACAAAAATGATTCAGACACTTACATGCAGGTAAATTTCAGGTTTTTTTCCTTTTCATTGAATTTCCATGGTAAAGATTGAATTAATTGTTTTGTAAATTTGTTCGTGATCACCATATGCATGAGGAGTAGCTTCATATTAATTTTAAACAGCCCTCAGAAAGAGCCCATATCACAGTATGAAACATAAACAGGCTTATGGATACACACATCATTACACATCTACCTACCCACAGTTTCACTGAAAACTGCTGAAGTTTGACTCCTTGTTTCCATGCCATTACAACACCCCTTAAACTATGGAATTTAAGGTTCACTTTCACCGTTTTAGTATAAGCAAAGCCCCCTCTGGTGGCTGTATGAAGAACATAGCCAAAACCTAACCTTTTGTGTGCTTAGAAATAGAAATTATATCCTTAAAAGCTTTAGTGTCATTACTGCTGTAGTGCTTGATATAGTTTCATTTGCTCAATAAATATAGCCACTGGATGCATTTTGTTATCTAAAGGTTTACAAATATAGGTAATTTTATATAGTTTTAAATATCTTAGTTTCTTGCTTAGCTAAGACAGTAGTTTCTTGTTTAATATCAAATAAATAAATACATTTTAAATTTTAAAAATCCTTATCTTGGCCCTGTTTGCAACTAAAACTAAACAAATACACACTAAAACTAAACCAATGCACACAATACACCAATACACATATGTGTATGTGTACTCACAATAAAAAATCATGGCTGCTATGCTGCTCCTCACATCATCCTGCTATCGTGGTACCTGAAGCTAAATTGTGGTTTTGCTTAGCATTATATCAGAACTGAGGCTTGTAGTTTGTCTTATTCCAGGCAAACCAGGCAGTAATTTGCTCCAAGTAGTATTGCAGGAGGACCAGGGAAAAAGCAAAACTATCGTGATTTTTACAGTGAGTTTGCACATTTGCACTTAACCATGATTTCACTTAGGGTTACATGGCAACTGGGTCACCGTTTACAGAGATGGTTACTAGTTTGGTTTTAATTGTGCTTTTTGTGCAAATATTTTCCCCCACCTCTGCTCAGAATTTTACCAGTTACGCTATTGACAGTGGTGTCGACAATGCAACTTTGTCTACGGTATTAAGCAACTTGGCGAAATGGAGCCACTACACACTTTGGTTAAGTGCTAGCACAGCCTTTGGAAATGGAAACCAAACTAGTGAAATCATACATTTGTACACAGATCAAGACGGTATGCATTTTTTAAAAAATATATCGAAATATATTGTAAAAAAATTATTCTGCTAAGGAAGGATTTGGCAGGATTGCAATATGGTAGTGATGGTATCACATTATGTGCCCCTTTTAAAGGCATCTATGGTACTCATACAGTGGTACCTCAGGATACAAATGCATCAGGTTACAGACTCCGCTAACCCAGAAATAGTACCTTGGGTTAAGAATTTTGCTTCAGGATGAGAACAGAAATTGCGCGGCGGCAGTGCAGCAGCAGCGGGAGGCCCCATTAGCTAAAGTGGTACCTCAGGTTAAGAACAGTTTCAGGTTAAGAACAAACCTCTAGAGTGAATTAAGTTCTTAACCCGAGGTACCACAGTATAGTTATTTCTCTGTCCCAGAATTTATGACATTCCTCCCACCAGAGATTCAACTAGATGTACTATAATCAGATTTAAGGTGTATCTCAATTCACTATTTTTAACAGACCACCTTGTTATCAGAGTCCCTTTGATTTGGACCTAACCACTGTATTCTACAGTGCACCTGTTTTAGCTAATACTAGTCTCTACCCATCTGCTCTGCAGATTTTTCACAATTACATTTGTTTCTTCCTTGTCCTCCTCAGACATACAGTCTCTATGGCTCTGTTTAGACTTAAGGGGTTGCAAAGTTTTCTCATACACTCCTAGGAGTGTAGCTTCGTTCCATTTTCAGTTTCTAATAAAGCAGGTGTAGGCAGATTGCTTTTATTTATTCATAATCCCATATACAGGCTTTTAACCTTTGGGATTTATCCCTGAAATTCTATTTGACATTCTAATAATTATAATTATTAGTGGAATGCTAGAATTCAATTTTCAGTATAAGGTGTGATCTCTATCCTGGAAGCAAGTCTTACCGAAATCAGTGGACTTACTTCCATCTAAAAACACATAAGAATCAGAGGATACAATGGCACATGCCTCACCAACCATGGTTTTGCATTTTAATTGTTTTGTTTTGAATATGAGGCAGTTTTGAATAATGTTTTCCTCTGCCTTTATCATGCTTTGGCTAAGGAACTCATCCACATACACTGAATATATAGCATGTGCTTACTTTTAGAACAGAAAACTAGAGTTTTTTATGTTTATACAAGCAATTGTCTTTTCAAAAAATGAGTTAAGTATCATTAATCCAGAACATTTCAGGTTGAAACCAATGTGAATTACTTCCATCCTTAGTGCTTATGTATAGCCACATGTAAGTATAAGAGAACAGAGTGCATACAGACCCTTTAACTTTTGCTTATTTGTGCTATAGTTCCAGATGGACCTGTGGAACAGCTGGCCTATCAAAACATTTCTTCCACTGCTGTAAATATAAGCTGGATGCCCCCAGCCCAACCTAATGGAATGGTCTTCTACAAGGTTTCACTGACAATGCAGGATGCTCAAACGGACCATGAGATTCTGTCACTCATTTTGAATGATACAAATGTGGTTCTTCGTAAACTGGAAAAATATACCAGTTATCTTCTAAAAATCACTCCAGCAACAGAAAACGGAGTATCTGAAATGCACACTGCTAGTCTGCACATCCGAACTGAAGAAGATGGTATGTTCCATACTTTGTTTTGTTCTTGTTCCTTAAATATTGGGTTTGTCCAGGCATGGGCAATGTGTGACTTGGAGTACTTCTGTGAGGACTATGGCCATTCTGTACAACACAATGTAAAGAAGCTTAAAATGTGATGGAAAACAATTTCTGCAGAATCAAAACCAAGGAAAGAGGTAAAAAGATAAGCCAACTTCAAAGCTGCTGTGATGTTAAAGTCTCATAACCAGGATTTTTCAAGGCATGGGTACAATTTTGCATGTCTAAAATATCCATTCAGTGTAAGGTTATAGGAAAAACAAAGCACTGCACACCTAATTTTTGTAAAAGTGTGTAAATTAAGCTTGGATTTCTGTGTGGAAGTAAGTGGCATGGGCTTACTTCAGAACAGATTGGTCTGCATGCTAATTTGCAAGTTAGCTTATGGTGCTGTATCCTGTGATGTTGCCCTGTGGTGTTTGCCAAGATGTCCAGCCTCTGTTTAGCAAAATCTTAGGTTTTTTTTTTTAAAAAATCACTGTAATATTGTCTCATGAAATTATTTTAATCACTTTAAACTGAATTAATTGTAGGTGGTTAAGAAAAGAATGGGCATGTCATTACTGTTATCTAATGTGTGCTGCAATTCTGCATTTAGATAATGAAAGAAAAAGTGTGTGTGTGTGTGTGTAGATGCTTATTAGAGATTTCACAATAAAGTTTTTTCAGCAGTTTAATATTTTCCCCCTTTATCTATTGATGCAGTTCCAGAATCTGCACCAATTATGACATCTTATAAAAACCTTTCGTCTACCTCAGTGATGTTATCCTGGGATCCCCCAGCCCGGGCAAATGGCATCATAATAAGCTATGTCTTAAAGCTGCATGGACTAGATCGAAATGATTCTTTCACTACTTCCAATAACTCAGTTGTCTTAGAAGATCTTTCACCATTTGTACTCTATAGTTTTTATGTATCTGCAAGAACTGGAAAAGGGCTCGGCCCATTCACTGTTTTGATGTTCTTCACAGATGAGTCTGGTGAGTAATTAGTTTAGCTGCCAGCAAGATCATTAGATACAAACTGAGCTGAATGTTAATATTTTTTTACTTTAGACAAGGTTTTGTTATCTTAATATTTGTCGTCCGTGCAGTGTATAACACTTATTGAAGTAGGATCTTCTTCTGAACATACATTGAGGGGAGAAAGTATTTGATCCCCTGTTAAATTTGCCCGTTTTCCCTCTGACGAAGAAATGACCAGTCCATAATTTTAATGGTAGGTTTATTGTAGCTGTGAGAGACAGAATAACAACAGGAAAATCCCCAGCTTTAAACTCTTGAGGCTTTCAATCCATGGGATCTCCAAGTAGGGACACCAGTCTGAAACCCCAGAGATCTGCTGCCAACCTGTGTGAACAATATTGAGCTAATACTTGTGCTAATACTTTGTATGAGGGGCAGCATTCTATGTTCTTATTTTTCTGTGATGGGAAATATACCTGTTAGCTGAAATATCAAATTAGGTGATGTGATAGCAAGGAAATGAGGATTACACTGCCTCTTGAACCATTCTCTGGTGGTTTCTAAATTGAACTGTTTTAAATTGAATTGTTTTAATCATTGTGACCTGCACCTATCAAGATTATGCTTTACTGAAAAAGAAGGTAAAATATTCTACATGTTACACAGATTGAGAATATAGGGAGATCTATTTTAATATAGGGAGATCTTTTAGTCCTTCCTCTAGATGAAAGTCAAGTACTGCAAAATCACTCAATGTAACTTTTCTTTTAGACTCTTGAGCAGTTTTTGTTTTTAGCAAGGTGAAGCCTCTCCAATGATATATTTGTGCTATGATGTGTGAGGTACCAACATAGTTGGTATTCCCCAAGCAAATCACTTGCAAGGTGGCATGGCAAGTCTTAGGAACAAGACTAGAAGTTTATTTTAATTGATTTGACTTAGCGGTTCAGCTGACTAATTTTCTCTTTGCCTGAAATTTGATTGTTATTATTTGTTTAGCAGTGAAAATAAATAGATCTCCCAGTTTCTTACAATTACTCTTTACAGAAACATACATCTCTGAAAAACATATCAAACAGATTGAAAGAACAATTATCCTAATAGAACTAATAGCATTGCTATATTGGTCTGAAAGATGTTAAATGAATGCATGTCAAATCTCTAAGAGTGAATTGCTTTTACAAAATATCTGTATGTACAAGTAGGATATACAGTGTTACAGTTAAATGATGTTTCTTTTCATAGTTCCACTGGCTCCTCCTGAGAACCTGACAATTGCCAATTACACATCTAATTCCGTATGGCTGAAATGGAATCCAAGCCCTCAACCAAATGGTGTTATTCAAAGATACGTTTTTAACATTTTGGATAACTGCAGTCAAACTACATTTTATCAGGTTTGTAACTCTAATGCTATATTCATACATATAATTAATATTATTAATTAAGATACATATATTGCAGTTCAGGACTGAATTGTTACTAGGAAATAAGACCTCAAAACTATTCTGAACTATGCTCACTATAAAAAGGAGCTTTTAGATTTCATACAAGAAATTTTTGAAAGGAAAGTGCTCCCAATTTCTTGGATTTGCTTTAAATCGTTCACATGCCCTTTGTGAATTTAAGGCAGTTGTACAAAGTAAATCAAAGAAGGCTATTTTTTAACCTGGACACTTCTCATTTCCATAATTCATGCCTTTACAGACTTGCCTATATATGTATGACCAGTGGTGAATTGGGTTAGTTTATATTTTACAATAACATTTCATCCAGCTTATTGGACAGGAGTCACACCTTAAGAATTGGGGGGGGGGGTAGACTAAATAAACAAGCAGTGGGGAAGCTTTGGGCCATGGGACTGATTACACCCACCTGACCTGTGAATACAGTCCACAAGGCCCTGTCCATCCCCTTGATGTGAATGAACTTAGCATAACTAGGATGATGCCAGTTATTGCTGTTGTGAATGGTCCTTAAATTGAATTGTCACGGGCTGTACTTATGGCATTTAATTGTGATTTGATGCCATTGTTTCCATTCCCCCCTCTACAATTCCATATATACCCAGCCAACTGAGCCTAACGTGTCATTTATCTAACAAAATGGACTCTAATTCATGAAAGCTAATGCCATACAGTGGTACCTCAGGTTACATACGCTTCAGGTTACATATGCTTCAGGTTACAGACTCCGCTAACGCAGAAATAGTGCTTCAGGTTAAGAACTTTGCTTCAGGATGAGAACAGAAATCGGGCTCCGGCGGTGCAGCAGCAGCAGGAGGCCCCATTAGCTAAAGTGGTGCTTCAGGTTAAGAACAGTTTCAGGTTAAGTACGGACCTCCGGAACGAATTAAGTACTTAACCTGAGGTACCACTGTATTTAATTTGTTAGTCTTTAAGGTGCAACAAGTCTCTGTTTTCAATTCTGTGGAAAATCTTTCAAAAATAGCAATTTTATAGTAATTGCTTTCTTCATCTAAGAACATTTCAGGTTCACACAATGAAGCTAATATTCTTGGACTAGAACCATTCAACACTTACTTCATCAGTGTTTCTGCATTCACAAAAGTTGGAAACGGCAATCAATTCAGCAATCTTGTTCAGCTGACCACAATGGAATCAGGTTAGCTTGCTTGAAATGTAATACTATTTGGAGTTTTCCCCCCTGCACACTTAAGAAACCTTAAGTTATGGGGCAATCCAGGGCACGTTCGCTTTCAGAAGTTGGTTTAGGACTTTTACCTCTCCTACTAGGCAGGTTGTCTGTTATAGGAGCATACTGTCTCTCAATTTGTCAACCTTGGCTTCCTTCAGTTTCCTACATCAGATGGACTGGGAGGACTCCTCTGTAAGCAGAAAGGCTATCATCTTAGTTGAGGTCCTTGTCTCTTGTGCAACAAAATTCATGAAAGCTGTCACTAACCCACTGTTGCTTGTTGAACCCCATTTGTGTAAGTCTATTGTCCCTCTTTCTCTTTGCATTGCGGCACAGTGCTAAACCAAGGCCTTCCCTCGATAGCTCTCTCGTCAAGAGCTCTAGTTATGCTGTCATCTCAAATAGCTGGAATGCTTGCCCCTTGCTTGTAACATTACCATGCTCGTACTGAAGTATACTCTAATGCAACTGCCCTTTCAGTTTTGTAGGAATGTTAACCTATGGTGCATGTTTCTCTTTGAAGCTCCAGATATTGTCCAGAATATCCAATGTACTGCAACCAGTTGGCAGTCAGTCATAGTCCAGTGGGACCCTCCTTTGAAGACAAATGGGATTATTACCCATTACATCATAACATTTGGAAAGAATTCAACAATCTTGTCTTCTGATAATGAAACAGTGCATACTTTCAGAGACTTGTTATCAAATACCTCTTACCAGTTTAAAATACAGGCTGTGACAGCTGCCGGGGGTGGAAAGGACCAGCTATGCAATGCCAGCACATTTCCAGAAACAGGTAACAATTCTTGTGGTTAAAATTGCACCTGATGTAAATAATATTTTCTCTACTCACATTTACTAGGCTATCCCAATCCATGAATTTGTTTCTCATATCTCAAGAGGATGTTCTTATAAATTCATGGACTAAGAACTAGGATATTGCTAGAAGTGTGGTAAAAGGAGCAAAGCCACATTATGAAAGTAATTTAGATTTTTCATGTGTTAGTTATGATTTTCTATTTTAACGAATTTACTGGAAAGTCAGTATTTTATTGAAAGCAGTGGCACTTATTTTCAAATAAGCAGATTCTGGCCTAAATGCCAGGAGTAACAACAAGAAGAAAATGGTCATTATTAGGTCAACATATTCTTAAATATATGTTCACATGAATTGTTTTCCGTTGAGTTGCTACCACTTGAAACTGGAGACTTGTGATTAGGAATGGAAACAGTTTTATAGTTGTTCTCAGCTTCTTATTTATGGTGGTCTATGTTAGTCACAGACACACAGCCAACACTGAGTCACTGCCAAAGCATTTATTTTTGACACCAAGTGAAATCAAATTAGGTTCACTGCCTCATTGGAAAATCTCTGAACAACAGCTCTGGAAGTACTGTTTGATTGTTTTAAGCAATGGGCAGAGCCCAACTGATCTCTATACTGGCATCCCTCAGTATAGCCCCTGGGTGTTGCAGTGCATGAGTATTTCTCATGAAAGGTGGAGAGTTCAACTCTCATTGGAGTGAAATGCTTATGAGGTCAGGTGCTGAAGGCCTGGTCACAGGGGTTCAGGTGGAGTTCACAGTTTGAGACCCCATATAGCCCTTACACATGTTGATCACATGTCAGTAATGGCATGTAGTGAGATTTAGGTGCTAGGTAAATCTCTTTTGTATTAGCCTTTAATGATTTCAGTACTCGCATACATACTCAGTCCAAAGTTTGTGAGGGAAGCTCTCTGGAAAAGTGTGGGAAATTGTGCAAGGGACTGCAGAGCAGTTGGGGAATTTGTGGAAATTGCTTCAACCCTTCCATGAACAGAAAGGCACCATTGGATCCATTGGATGCCTTACTGCTTTAATGGCAGCCTTTGTCTGCTGGGTATGTTGGTTGCATTTGCAACATTGCTGTTGTTTTCTTGCTGCATCCATTGCATTTTATTTTTTTACACCAATTTGAAAAGGTTATATTTAAAAACATGGTCTGAATGCAGCCAACATACCCATGCCCTTTCCATTCTTTCCAGATTCCCAAGTCATGGCCTGATAAACTGTGCACTTCCATTGAAGGTTGCAGTTCTATTCAGTTCTAAATAATAAAAACATTTTTGCATATAGTCTTTGTACACTCCCTTTCAATAAAAGGAAGCAAACGGCCCTCAAATTCATGCTTTGGTAAAGTACATATTTCAGTTAATCTAGATACCGCACCCAAATATCCTAATAAATCATTTTCTCCACAATCCATCATAAACTGAATTAAGTTGTGATAAACTTAACATTCATAATATGTATAAAAACAGCAAACAGGCAATCATATTAAGGCAATTGAGCAAAGAAGGATTTAAGACAAATCTTCCAATTATACAAAGTTTTCTTTCTGCTTTGAGGAGAGGCATCGTTTGAATATTATATTTAAGGAAGACTTTGGTAGGAAAAAGGAGTATTTCGCAAACTTATTTTTTTCCTGGCTATCTTTTAACTGGGGTTCTTTTGTGACTCCTTTAAACTACCATATTGATAATACAGTCTTTAAAAATGTATCTAGTCCTCCTGAGGTCTGGTTCACTATGTAAGAGATATATACAACCCAGTCTATTTCCCCCCTTTCGTTCCAGGGAAGGAAGTACATTTGTTCACATATTCCTCTGTGAATGTTGATCTGCCCTCATGTGGTAAAAGTCTTTGTGTACATCTGTACTTACATACTGTTTTATGAATTCCCTAGATGTTTGCTATTAGGGCTTTTACAGAATAAGTACCATTGTATTCAATGGGTCTTATTTCCTAGCAACAGTTCAGTTCTGAACTGCAATATATGTTGCTGCTGTGGGGTTCATTTGATGGTTCCCTGGACATCTGACTCTGTAATTATGGAGGCTCTTGTTGTAGATGCCCAAAGTGTGGCAAAGTTCCTGCTATGGCTGGCCATTTGTGTTCTTTGAAGTCCACAGAGGTTCTTGGACTTAAATTAACTTGCATGTGAATTGTATTCCAAAATTAGCTTTTCTCTATATAAATAACACATACAGTTTATACAAAATGTGTCTGTAACTACTTGAGATAGATGCACCAGACAACTGAAATGGCCTAATACTGACCTTCAGTGATGTAACATCTTTGATAAAGTGTTATATGCAACAGATTAGACAACTTCAAAACAATTATGCTCCAAGGTTACAGATACGAACAGGATTGAAATATCTTTTGTTCAAGGAAGCAGATACTTGTTCTTCCACACTTATCAACCCCAACCCAAAGAAGCAACGTTTTTTTAAATGTACAGATGTTCCTAGTTTGAATGCTTCCCAGTGTAATCCTGCAGCTTACTCAAAATTTATAAACATGACTCAGCCATTGTGATTTGGTGATGACCACTTTACTAAATATTCTTATGCCAGCAAAGTTCACATTCATGAATCATCTGGTATGGACAAACATTTTTCATCAGTCCACCTAAAGGTCCCAACATCTATTCATCAAGTATTCTTTTGTAACACAAATGTAACTAAGACCATAAATCTCCAATGACCTCTAGAAATGTCAAGGACCCTTTAAAGAATGAAAAAACCAACAACTTGGCTCTAGTTTGTCTTAACGGTATTGAATGTTTTCAGAAAGATTTTAAGGTGAAATATCCCTTATGTGTGCCAATGTATATCATTCTCAAAACACACAAATCATTACCAATTTATAGGGAGAAACAATTAAATCATCTTTAACTGCAGTTGTGTTTAGCATAACCCTGTATTCAACAATAAGCACAGGCTATTGATTGCTTACTGTAACGTGTGGTACATAACATTTCAAAAATTATTTTTAGCTCCCAGCGCTCCCAGAGATATTTCGTTTTCAAGCATACAATCAACAAGTGTGACCTTGAGATGGAGAATGCCAGTTACTATCTTTGGCTACTTTCAAAACTACAAGATTACTGCGCAGTTACGATCTATCCATTGCAACAACTGGGAAGCTGCTGAATGTATTGAATATGAGCAGGAGCAATATTCATATACTGTTGGCACTTTGTCAGAGGAAACAGTCTATGACCTGAAAAAATTTAGATGGTATAGATTTAGAGTTTCTGCTAGTACGAATGCTGGTTTTGGCACCTCTTCACCATGGATTTCTACACAAACTCTTCCTGGCTGTAAGTAAGAATGACTATCATACCTCTTAGTTTTACATGGACATCAAATCTATAAAGGTCTGGAATAATTCAAACCATGCACAGTTGATGATACAGCTACCTTGAATTTATCAATGGTACCCCGATGTCTCTCTCTGGATATTCAAATGTAAAATGCAATCAAGTATATAAGCATTGTTAAAAATCCATTGCCTGTAAGAACTTGTATTAGTCAATTATATCCAGTTACATCCTCAGGAATTCATAAGTGCTGCATATGTCAGGAATTAAGCATACAGTATACTGTATACAATAGTCATGAAAGAGGAAGAAGGTCTGACAGCAATCATATTGCATTGAAGTTAGCAATTTTTTTCTGTTTTCCATGACTACTTCATTTTCCACGTAAAAACATGAGCAAAATCATGGAGTCCATAGTCAAAGCATAAACATATTGTACAGTTGATATTAGTGAACATTTATTACATACAAGCTTGGTGTAATGGGAAGATTAAATTTTTTTAATTAACCTTACCATTCCCAATTCTCTGAAGAAATATATAGGAGAATGTATTCATAGTCAGCAATTTTGAGAAAAAAGTCTCACTTGTAGATCTTAACAGCTGCTTGTTGTGGTCATTATCCAAAGCAGCTGCTTAATCTAGATATTTCCAGACTGTATAAATTGTTTAAAATAAGAGAGAAAACATATTTCACATTTCCCCCCCTCCCCCATAGAAAATGGCAAGGTGTTTTGTGTGTGTGTGTGTGTGTGCTCAGCAATCCTCTCTTAGGAGTTTTTCAAGGAAATGTTAGCTAGAAAAATCCAAAACAATCAAGTCACTATTTGCTCCAATAATCTACTATTTTAGCACTTGTTTAATTTGGGGGTTTTGTATACTAAGCTTTAAAATTTCACAAGCACTAACAGTATCTCCCTTTTAAAAGCTCATACCAAACGTTGAAATTGCTTTTTGGATAGAGTGAATTTTAAAAGGCTTTTGGGTGGTTCTATCATTCAATAGGCTAAATCAGTTGGATATTCAGGATTGTGGCCATGGTGCAATTACAAAGTAGAAAGTGCAGGGTTCAGCTCATGCATGCTATGTCTGTGACAATTGCATGGTAAAGTTAACATTGATTTTCTTACATTTTAAAAACATTAGCAATTTTGGAAAGATTCAATACATGTTTACACAGAGGTAAGGATAATGATACTCACTATTAAATAGTCACCAATGCTAGTTTTGCTCCCATAGTTAGATAGAGTACTCAGCCTTCTGTTTTATAGATTGTCCTCTTAGGAACTGTCTTTCTGTCTCATAAAATAGTTTGATGGCAGTGTTATTGCATTGCTGATAAATTATACAAGTCTACTTTGCAATGGGATCTGTTTTCTAAAGAATCAAACTTTGCCGTTACCATGATATTAAACCATAACTTTGGTTCAGAAAAGGAGAATTTTTGACAGCTGCAGCTTGTCGTAGACTTGTGAGAAAACCTGACCATGCTGAAATTCCCTCTTTTTAATAGCTATTAAAGATTGTGGCTCTGTCCTCTTTAGGCACTGGTTGCTTTGAAGTCGGTTTATGTATAGCAAAGCTTTCTCTGTTACGTAGTCAGTGAGCTTTGCCTGCTTTTCACATAATGCTAAGGGCACATGAACTCTACCTCCATTCCAAGTTAGTAACCCTAGGAACAGTGGCTGTGTCTTGCTCTGATTCTTAAAATAACATTCAACCCAGCTTGAACCTAAATCTGCTTATATAGTTTCTTCCAATGCATTGAAAGAACCATTGGTCCAGTGTAGATGACAATGTAAACAGAATGAACATAGGATGAGAGTCTCAGGATTGCTCCAGCTGGTTTTGCCCATGATCTCCATATGTCCAGCTAGCTCTGCACAGTGCTTGAGCTATACATAAATTCATAGCTTTAAACTCTTGAGGATTTCTGCATGGGACAGACTATAGACTGGGTAGATAAAGGCTTTGTAGCTACAGTTTATACATATGTGGATGCTGTTCAGAAAGTGGGATGTAGAGGTTTGGGTAGGGTGCAATCATTACTCCCTTCCATACACTCATTCTGCCTTCATCATCCCTGTACAAAGGTTATTGTTTCTCCATCTTTAATGTTTCATTTGAGCAATTCAGGACTCCGTTGCCCTGTTTCTAGATACACATTGTTGAGCTTACTGATAAGCAAATTTAAAGATTGCAGTCAGTTGAGTCTGTTCATCATTCTTTCCTTATTCTTCCTGAGGATGCAAAGGCTAACAAGAATAATTGTACACAGGATGCAAAAATAAAACAAGCCAGGACTACAGCAGAGGTGCATAAGCCAGACCTCCTCAGCTGCAGTCATATGTTTGGTCACTTTCTTCTACCTATATTGCCCCCAGAATGCTTTGCAAGGTCTAGGAGTTCGTATAACAACTTTGCTCATCAAAATTGCCCAGAACAAGGACATTGGTATGACCAATAAATTTCCACTGAAGTTATATTATGAGAAATTGCTTTCCTCCACTTTCACTGCCTTTAGTAAAGGTAAAGGACCCCTGACCATTAGGTCCAGTCGTGGCTGACTCTGGGGTTGCGGCACTCATCTCGCTTTATTGGCCGAGGGAGCCGGCGTACAGCTTCCGGGTCATGTGGCCAGCATGACTAAGCCGCTTCTGGCGAACCAGAGCAGTGCACGGAAATGGCGTTTACCTTCCTGCTGGAGCGGTACCTATTTATCTACTTGCACTTTGACGCGTTTTCAAACTGCTAGGTTGGCAGGAGCAGGGACCGAGCAACGGGAGCTCACCCTGCTGCTGGGATTCGAACTACCAACCTTCTGATCGGCAAGTCCTAGGCTCTGTGATTTAACCCACAGTGCCATCCCTCACTGCCTTTACATGCCTTATTAAAATCACCAGATAAATGCTGGATTGAAGGGCATAGGGAATAATCCTGAATTGCCTCTAATTCACCACAGATCTTGTAATAATAGAATAGAAGATACCTTTCCATTTCAGCATTTTGCCTTTGAAAAATACTACAATCTAATCTAATATTTATTTTAAAATATTTGTTCAAATAATCTTATTTTATGTAAAATGTTAGTGTTGTAAAAATTCAGGCACGTATTTACGTTTAAAGGCACATGATAACTCATAGCCTTGGTTTCTTTTTTAAAAAGATCCTGTGCCAACATAAGCCCTACTAAAGTGCTGGAGTCAGAGGATGCATTTGAGCATCAGAGGATCAGTTTTGCTTTTTGATGAGTGGCTCTGTAAAATGATAAGCTATCCAGACGTACCTTCCAGCTAACAAACTTAACTTCTGCCTCACCATCAGGACACAGATGGATGGGAAAAAATGACCCTGACCTCCATAAGACCCACATTCCTGTGCAAGCATAGAAGCATGATAATCAGGAAATGATGGTTATTAGTTACAGAAAATGCATTATTGTGAAAACCAGGAGAAAAGTGCTCATGAGAGGAAGTGATTGGATTATAGGGGAACGAGTGAATAAGACTAGGTCATTCCTACTGAGTAAATTGCTGTGATTTATAAGAGAAAGGGTATGGTGATATCTTGCCCCATTACCGACTAGACTCATTTCACAAACAATCTTAAATCAGTATGTGACAGCTACCATTGGCACAAAAATTGTTTGTGTAATGTGTTTGTTGTAAGGCTGCTAGACTGAAGCCAACAGATTTCCAATTTCTAGTCATGTTTTAGTTATATATATTTATATAGATCTATATATATAGATATCAGAAATTTAGTGTATTTGAACATTCTTCAGCTATGATGAAAGTCAGTGAAGGGATGTCTTGGCACTTTAGATGAAGAGTTTTAAATGCGTTCACATCCTGATCCTAAATGCATTTATATGGAAGTGTCTAGATGTGCATCCTTTTGAATCTGTGGCAGCTGTGGTTTTCACTCAGCCTGTGTTGATTTCCAGATATGCTGCCACAGTCAGAGCTGGCCATATACACACTGACTGCCACAAGCTTACTGCCACTGGACAAACTCCACTCCAGTCAGCTTTGATTCTTAACTACAATTCACCAAAAGCTACAGTTGCAATCAGGTTCCCCAAAACTGGTTCAGGTTGAGCTTAGAGCATGGCCAGTCTGCTTACACAAAGCCAGCTCGGCCAGTAAGATTGCATAGGCTGGCCCAAAAGGTCCCATGAACAACCCCTAATCTCATTAATATCAATGGAACTTCAAAGGCATGGACAGTATCGAGACTATCCTAACAGACATTAGCAGAGGCCATTAGGAGAGGCTATGGACATGCAATATTGTATTTCAGATTTCCGTTTGGAAAGAATTCATTCCGGGTGTTCTGTGCAAAGAAATAAGATAAGGAAAGAAATATCAACGGAGCTTGCTTCTAACAAAGCCTATGCTGCTTACAGAAAGGAATTAATTTTTAAAAGTCTAAAATATAGCATTTTTCCGCCATGATAACATAGCAATAAGTATCTTTAAATGAACAATTTTACACATTACACTACTTTATAAAGTGGTCAAGTCATTTGTTGCCATCATTCTATCTTAAAGAATTAATTGATTTTTAGTAGCTAACTCTTAAAGAAACAAACTTTTTCTACATTATTCTTCACCTTCCCCATTAATGTTGTAAATAGGCTGACTGATCATTGTTCTACTCTCAATAATATGAAGCACTGATCACTAGGAGAGAAATAATGGAACTTCTGCTACCTGTGGAGAATGATGTAAATTTGGTTGACCTACCAAGGACAACAATATACTATTGCCCCACAAGTTACCTACCAGATGCTATTACACTACTTGTTTTACCATCCTTATCACCATTTATGTTAAACTTGCCTCATGGTGTGGATTTTTTACAGAGAGGCAGTCAATACTACTATGTAAATATCCCTGCATTTACAATAAAGGAAGCATTGCTGTATTGGCAGGAAATTCATTTTTTCATCAGAGGAAATTCATCAGAGGTGGCCAACATGGTGACCTTCAGATGTTGTAGACTTCAACTCCCACCATCCTTGACCATTAACCAGTCTGGCTGGGGTTGAGGAGGATTGTAGTTCCCAACATCTGGAGGGTACTAAGTTGGCTATTCCTAAATTAAAGCAGTTTATTATTTTAAATATGAATGTCCATATTTATATACGGCATGTGTTCCCTTTACACGTGATAGCGAATGTTAATTACACTCAGAGTAGACTCATTGAAATCAACAGCCATCCCCATTGTTTCCAGTGGGACTCCTGTGAGTATGACTTAGTTGGATACCACACAAGTAATGTGACTGCCATAAAACACAATGTATTTTATAATATTTTGTTAAAATGTTGATTAGAGCCCAATTTTACTGGGCCTTTGTTGACTGCCGCAAAACTATATTGCTAGATTTTGGGTGATCACACGTACAGTTCCTAGATTTCTAATTTGGCTGCAATTAAAATCAATATATGCAACACTGGAGACTTTTTCTATGACAGGGGCATAATGCTGTGACAGGGCCAAAAAAAAAAAGTGTGAATGCCATTTATTGTTCTTACTAAAATTGTACCGAATGAAATATTTTTGAGAGCTAACTGTATTTCCTGATATGTTTTCTACTTTTTCTCCAGTTCCAGATGCTCCTCCTGAAAATGTAACTGTGGTAGTTACATCTCCTTACAGTATTAATATTAGCTGGAGTGAGCCTGTCATCATTACGGGACCAACATTTTACCTCATCGACATTACCTCAGTAAGCCACTGCTTTTTTCCTCTATGACTATTAATGGTACAACCTGATACCTTACATAAATTTAGTGCTTATTTTCTAAAGAAAGATCCTGAAGCAGAGGGCTTATCTAGAAACAACAATTCTTATCTTGAAAGCTCTTCTCCTGAATGCTGAAGGAAACATTATGAGGTAAACTTGTGGTGAGGGAAACATTACAAGGTGGTACAGTTAGACAGAAGTCCCAGCAATCTAAGCTAGTGATCATCTATGACAGGAGAAGATGTGAAGTCACAGATAGGACAATGCAGAAAAAGCAAGTCATATACACCAGTACAGTGGTACCTTGATCCTCGAATGGCTTGGCTCCCAAACAAATTGGCTCTGGAACGCCACAAACCCGGAAGTGAGTGTTCCAGTTTGCAAACATTTTTCTGAAGCTGAATATCTGATGCAACTTCCGCAGCTTCTTATTGAGTGCAGGAAGCTGCTGCAGCCAATTGGAAGCCACGCCTTGGTTTTTTAATGGTTTTTGGGAGTCGAACGGACTCGTGGAATGAATTAAGTTTGAGAACCAAGGTACCATTGTGGAGGGATATATGGGGTGCTAGAAAAAAAGTGCCGGTACTCACCATGAAGTTGTTAACGGTAAGTGCCACACTTTTAACCAGTGCTTTTCTTCTAGCAAAAAAGGTGCTGGTACTGCGTACCCTTGAGAACCCTCAGGGAAAAAAGCACTGAGTATATAGCTTTATTTTTAAAGAATGGTTTCTTGTTAAGCACTGTCTTCTATGTGATCAGTAGCTACAGGTGTGAAGTCTATATAGACAGGTCCACCGCTGCTTCAATAAAACTATCCATCTGTCTGTAGTGAAAATCCTGGAATAAAATTTTGTTACTCTTTAGGGAAACAGAGTTACTGTTTCAGGGTCCAAAAACAAGCTGTATTTAGCAAAATTCCTATGTTAACATTTTAGTTAGTGAGACTTTCATTGTAGATGTAAAAACTTTAAGACTGTTTTTAAAACAAAAGCCAAATCTTCCCTATTCTGTATATTTTAAAATAATTTTTACTATGTTGATATACGGAAGTTACAGTTGTTTTAGCCTTTTTTTGAGCTTGCAAGTAAATTATTGCTAAATAACCTGATTCAGCCAATTTTATCTGCATTGTGCAGAACCTTATTTAGTTCTGGTGAAAGCAATTCATTATTATTATTTATCATTCTTTTGGAATTTATCTGCTTTTTTCAGCCACTTCTCCCTCTCTTTGCTTTTTTTTAGGGGGGGGGGGCTGCAAGACTGAGGCCACCCGCTATGTTTCCTTACTGAGCAGGAATTTATAACTTGTTCATCTGGTCTCAACTCTCTGTTCCCTGCACTGCCCCTCCTCCCCCAGCAATATCTTCTTAACCTGAATATACTTGTTCAAATCAGTATTTATTTCTCCAGTGGAAGGGATGGATGAAAATGCAACAGCCTTAATCTGCTCCAGGGGAAATGAGCTACCAGTTTACAGCCGTTGCTTGTTGTGTACACTCAATTCTTTTCTACAACTCCTGCTGCCAATGCAGCACAGTGAATGAAACAGGAATCCGATTTTTTTGTGTTGTGCAAACCCGGGCTCCATGTTTTTTTTTTGGGGGGGGGGGAAACAAACCACAAGTCTGGGTTTGGATGATGCAAGCTAGACTTTGGCTTGTTTCATTCACAGTGCAGCAAGGAAGGAATGGCACCGGAATGCTTGTGCCAGCAGTGAAATATTTCTTGCTAGCTGCCGGGGTGGGAGCACTGCCAGAATGACCCCCACCCACTTGAGCAAAGTGGGGCTGCCCTGTGCTGCCTGCCCAGCCATGCAATGGTGAGCCTGGCTGTTTGAAGGCCACATTCACGGTGTCCTGTGGGACCAGTGGCACTTTATGAGACTTGTAAGTGGTGCAGGGCTGGCAGGGAACATGCCTGTTGCGTCCTTCTCACCTGCCCTGCAGCTGGAGGGTGGCATGAGATGTACGCAACAGCTCATGACGTCCTGACAGGGTGCGTCTCCAAAAAAAATTGCGCCTCCCCGCCCCCAGTCCTGCCCATGCTACAACTCTGGCTTGAGCAGCCTGCACCATGAGCATACTGCTCATTCTCATTGAGCCAATAAACTATGGTTTTTAACCAGGCCATTGCGAATAAAAGCGCCACTTGGGAGGGGTCAAAAGAGTTCAGTACTGTTTCTTGATGGTCATCCCAGGAAATGAGTGTCTGTTTAGTAGATCAGAATCTTTAGTTAAGGTTAACTCTCAGTGGGGATACTAAGGCACATCTGTCAAAGAAAATATATGTTTGACCTACCTTAATGTGTTGGCAGCTGCATCTACTGCACACTTGACCCACTGGGGACTGCGAGTGTAGAGATTCATACGTTTTATTTTCTGTTGCATCACAGATAAACAAAATTGGTGCATGAGGAAGGATAGTCAGAAAGAAAGGATTTTATATCAGATTATATTTACTCATTTGTTGGCTGAGCTATTTTCTACTGCTGCTTAGTTCTTGGGATTTGCTTGTGTCTTCTGGTGCTGTTGTTTTGACACCAGAAGCACAAGGTAGGGTCACATGGTGGTTTATCCTATGCAGTTCAGGAACAATCAGTGACAACAACAGCTTTCTGAATTTTCTGCATGCAATCTAGTTTTCCTCTTTCAACAACACCTGCAGTTACTGGTGACACTCTATGAATCTTGGTAGAGTTCCTTTTCATACACCCCACGTCAAAGGGCAGCATGAGGGTGTTCTTACAGATTACCGAGTAAGGAAAAGCAAGACTCTCCAGTTCAGAACACCACAAATGCAGGCTAGCTATATATTCATTGCAGTTTTAAGTGAGAAACAGCAGGTAGATGGTAACTCGGCTTTCCATTTCATGATATATTGCTATATATTGCGATACCGTTCTTGTTATGTACTGAGTTGAATAGGACCCAAAAGGCAGCAGTCTGATTGGTCCTAGAACAATAGGATTCAGAATGCAGCAGTCTGATTGGTCCACAGGAGCCACCCAATCCAGCTCCAGGTGGAAGTGAATCCGCAACCTGATTGGCCTACAGGTGAATCCGGGATTAGCCAATCACATGGGGGCCATTGTGTAAACAATGTATATAAAGCAGACATTCTGGGGGAACTTCCATTCCTCACCACTATGAGCTGAATAAAGAGCATGAAATCCACTCTCAACTCCAAGTATATTTCAGTTCTGTTAAAAATTGCCCTAATTTTGGTTTGTTTGTTTTTGCTTTGTATAGGTAGATACTGATGACTATAAAGCTTCATTCGTCAAAACAAATGATGAGGACAAAAACCTTGATGTTTCAGGTTTAAGGGCATTTACAAGGTATTCTGTAGTGGTCACTGCTTTTACTGGCGATATCCATGCTGCACATATTGAAGGCAAATCTAGCCCTGCAGTCATTGTTTCCACTTTTGAAGCAGGTGAGCTGTTTCCGCTTTGTTGTTGCTTTTAGTATCTCTTCGGAAAAAGAAAATGTGAAGCAATTAATTTTTCTATGTTGTAAATGAAGTTTATGATATCAGGAAATACCACCATTCCTTTCGGCCATAGTAACTCTAGAACAGCCATCACTACTATGAAACAGCTTCACTTCTTAATTTCTTCCTGTTGTGCCCTTGCTAAAGGCATCTAGCCACTGCTCATAAAAGTGACAGCCCTAAGCAGTGGTAAGCGAGGCACTTGGGATGCAATTTCAGGGGAAAGGAATGATGAGTTGGGTTTCTGCACATAGTCTTTAATGGGCACTGAAGTTGAAAAGGATGCTTGAAATTCTTTACTGGTCTCAGATTTGTGAATGCCACTCTGCCGTGAAAAAACCAAAGGTATAAAAGGAACATTTGAAATCAGGGCAGAAGCTGCCATTATGATCAGTAAAACTAATGCAATAAACCCCACATCTGAATGCAGCTTAAATCTTTTCCTCTGCAATGTTTTAGAAGCTGGATGTATACTAATATTTGCATTTTTTGCAAAGACTCCTGAGGCTTGTGGTTTGTTTTTAACTGAAATCTAAAAAGAGCAATTGCAAGACCAAAGTGTCCAAAATCACATGTGAGTTTAGATGTACAGGTAAACTGAGATCCAAACATAAATATAGCAAATAAATAAATATAATTGTAATTTTAAAAATAAATTGTTGAACATTCTTTCAGTGCCCAGAGACCCACTAAACAACATAACTTTTCAGAAGATACCTGATGAAGTAACAAAATTTCAAGTGACGTTTATATCACCATCTGAACACAGTGGAAATATTCAAGTATATCAGGCAATGGTATACAAAGAAGATGACCCAACTGTCTTCCAGATCTATAATTTAAGTGTTATTGACAGGACAAACAAGTCAGTCACTGCTTTGATAGAGGGACTAAAAGGGGGACATACATATAATATCAGTGTAAGTTGAACTTTGTGTCTCTTTCTTTAACACAATCAGTAGTAAAGCTAAGCCAGAGCACTTTACTGTGGAGTGGTTTAAAAGCTATTAATTAATGTATGACTTGATTTCCAATTATTATGTTTATTGTGTGTGTGTGTGTGTGTGTGTGTGTGTGTATCTATCTATCTATCACACTACATGCAATTAATGCATAGTAGTCAGCAAAATAATATAGGGCCAATCTTGACTTGTACCCATAGAAGTAAGCCCCACTGATTTCAGTGAAGTGTCAAAGTCTTACTTTACTCAAGTAGAATTTAAATACTCCACACCCTCCCCCCCCGTGTGTGTACATGCTGTGTACATGCATGAAATAAGTCCAAGTTAATGTAGGTCTATTATGATTAAGGTAAACAGACTGAGATATAGGAAAATATATATAATTTAAACATTTATATTTAGGTTTATGCAATCAATGGTGCTGGTGCAGGGCCAAAGATCCAACTTAAAATCACAACAGACATTAAAGGTAGGTTCATGTAATGATTTCATAGTTTTAAAATAAAGATAATGCAAAAGAAATGTGAAGTCAGCTTGTTTTTTAAAAAACAAAACCATTCTCTTATGCACATCCTAGGTCAGTGGTTCCCAACCTTTTTTTTTTGCCATGCCCCACCTAAGTATCTCTAAAATCCTGATGCCTTCCCCCTGTAACATATAATTCTTATTATTCAAAAAGTTAACTCCTATTCCCATGGAGGAAGCCTAAAAGGCTATTAACTGTTAATAACTCATTCTCAAATTGCCCCCTTGTGGGGCATGTTGGGAGCCACAGTACTAGGTGGTGTTATCAACTGTTTCCTATTCCCATCCTCATGCTAACTTGAGTTATATTAATTATTTGCGCTAATTTTGAGCAGTACCTGTGATGTAGCCAAGGTAAATTAATATTAGGTTCTGGAAAAGAAGCAATGATGCTAAATCAACATATTTATCATTTACATTAAGACTGCAATCATAAGCAGCTTTACTAAGAATTATGTCCCATTGAAACCAGCAAGATGCATGTCCAAGTAATTATGATGGTATAGGAATGTACATTATTTTAATCTTTTCTAGCTATAACATTGTGCTGTGAGTTTTCTGGGAAATTTTGATTTCGAATGGGGCAATTTGCATTAGAGGTTTTTTCAGTTTGCTCTAGGAGGATTTAATATGTTTATTTGTATTTAAGTACCAAAGCTAAAAAAAAGTACCACATTTTTTGTCCAAATAAACCATCAGTATTTGACCTGAAATATTTGAGGTAAGCAGCAGTACTGCTTTCAGAAGACAGGAGAGCCCCACATGTTCAGCCCCACCGGTCACTACTGCAGCCCCATATGCACGCTCTCTCTCTCTCTCCCTCTCTCTCTCTCATATCAATACTCCACACTATTATTATTCTGTGGTCTGTTTTTGCCTGAGCTTAAGTCTGGACTAACGATTCTGAGCCCCTGTGTTTGGATTCGATACACGATATCCAATCACAGAACATTTCAGGATTTGGGCCTCTGCCATTGGCTCTTAAACTCAGTGTCATGATTCGCAGCTTGGAAGTTTAGACAGCCAATCATGTTGGGAGTGGGAGTGGCCCAGGCCTTCAGAAATGTATATAAGACACACCAATTTTTTTATCTCTTGAGATTCTATAGAGTGTGGGATATCTCTGGCCATGCTTAATACCACCTCCCCAGCCTACACCAAGCTGTCCTGTGGCCCCCAAGAGATCGTCTTCAACTGATGGGGGGGGGGGAGAGGAATTGTCCACCTCTGATTTTATCGCATAATCATCCTATAGCTCCAACCGCTTTTTGAATCCTGCAAGGGGCAATTGCCCTTACCTTGCCATCCTAAAAAAATGGATGGAAGGAGGAACCATTTGAATAGCAATTCTGGTGGCTGCTGTGGTGAAGTGCTAAATGGTCTGCTGCCTTGGTTCATGGGTTTGTATAACTGCACTATTCAAACAATATTGGATGTTTGTAATGGGATCAGTGCTCCTCATGCATGTGAGTTTTTGCATGGTTCACACAATGTTATTAGTATTAAAATGCCAGCATGTGTCATCGTCCCCCATTTAATCCAGATTTACCCATTCTGGAGGAAACCCAGTAAGTTAAAAATAAATGTTGCTAACAACCTGTTCGCAATATCTTAATGACTTCTTTGCAATATTCAGCTCCCATCTGGAAGCCCTCATCAAGGGGATTTTAATTAAGTAGAAAACTACTTGACTCAGTAGTAGATATAAAAAGACTGTTGAACAGAACAGTATCACAACATATATTTGTCTCAAAACAGAACCACCAAGGCCTAGTAAGAAGCCAGTGCCTGTTTATGATACCAGTGGAATGCTTGTCACTGCTACAACAATTACTATTCGTATGCCGGTTTGCTATTATAATGATGACCATGGGCCCATCAAGAAAATACAAATTCTTGTTGCAGAAGCTGGAGGTATAGAAATATTTTCCCCTTATATGTAAAGATAGGGATGTTCATTTTTTTCTACTTGGTTCTGTCCTTTTGCTTTATTTGAATGTGCAGGCTTAGGGCTCATCCAGATTTGCATTTACCCCACCTCTGTCTCCCAGTGAAACCTGATCTTTACTGCTTAATCAGAGCAATCATCAATTGGTTTTTCTCCAAATTAACATTTGCTCCAATTTAGTGCATTCTGGGGGAAAGCAGCGGGACAAGGAAAGAAAAACCACTCCGACCTGTGCTTTCTGGGCACAGGACAAATGTTAATCTATGTTAATCTATGTTTTATGGACTTTTCATGTGCCAAAATCTGGTAAGTGTGTGTGTGTACACACACACACACACACACACACACACACACACAAAATTACAAGATTTCTAGCCCACTATATAGAACTGAGGGCCACATTTGCCTCTGGGCAGTCAACCAGAAGCTACATGCCTGGGAGCAGGATAGAAGTCAGCAAAGCAGTGAATGTTAACTTTGTGCCTCTCTCTCTATCCTCCATCCAGGCAAGCAAGAGGCAATATCACAGTTCAAGGACACATGCCAGCCAGGCAAAAGCACTCAAGCTGTTAATGATACACAACCAGAGAAGGGTGCAGCTGGGTCTGGGGAGAGTCCCAAGGGGCCCAGAGATAGGCCTGGGGGGTGCATTTGGCCCCTGGGGCTGAGTTTGCACATCCCTGCTATTGGGCAAGGTCCTTTCTAGGCAGCTTGCTAAATAAAACAAAACAGAAACACAGGTTTCACAAACAAGGAACAATAACAACAAATTAAAACAGTTTACAGCCCAGCATAAAACAGTCAAACAATTTTAAACTAATTGACTGAAACCCTATTCTAAAACAGCAGGCACCTTAAAATCATCCTAACTAAAAGCCAACTGGGAAAAATTGGCCGCCTGGGGCTTTTTTTGAAGGCTGGTGCTTATGAGGCCAATTATGCATCCCTAGAGAGGGAGCTTCGTAGGCTGGAGGACACTGCTGAGGCCCTTTCAATGTAAAGGAAAGAAAGATGCCTCAGGTCAGCAGATCATGGTGCCATCTGATTTCCTATGTGATTACTTGCTCCTTATATCTCCCCTTCCTATTCTTGAAGCAGGAGCTCTGAATACAGGAATGGGAGGAGGGAGCCAGGGCCCAGGGACAGGGGGTGCCAGGGGAAAGAGCAGTCTTCCTAGTCTTCATGGGTTCTGGGCCTCTCCATTGCTGCCCAGGATAGAACTTGATAGAATTCTGTCAGTTTCTTTACATTGTTGAAGCCATGTTTCAACATTACTTTGTACTTTACATTTTAAAATGAATTGTATTCATTCACCCTATCCTACAGATTTTATAGACAGAAGTTGTACTTTCTACCATAGGAAGATAAGTGCCGTTACACAGTTCTGTATCTTTTTCTATTCCATAGAATACGTTCACAGAATTATTTGACTATCTAATTTTATTATAGTTACAGGTAGGTAGCCGTGTTGGTCTTCTGTAGTCAAAACAAAATTTAAAAAATCCTTCCAGTAGCACCTTAGAGACCAACTAAGTTTGTTATTGGTATGAGCTTTTGTGTGCATGCACACTTCTTCAGATACCAATTTTATTTTGTGATGTATTCAGAATATAAAATATCATTATTTTTTCTGACTTTAGCTCAGCATGATGGCAATGTAACCAAGTGGTATGATGCCTACTTCAGAAAACCAAGACCGTATTTTGTAAATGAGGGCTTTCCAAACCCACCATGTACAGAAGGAAATGAAGGGCTGAGCAGCAAAGATGATGTATATGTAATTGGGGCTGATAGTACATGTATGATACCAGGCAGTGAAGAAAAAATCTGTAATGGCCCACTGAAGCCCAGGAGACAGTACTTGTAAGTATATTACTCAATTTTTCTATCTGCATAATGGATAATAAGCAAATAGCAGAATATTAGGACAAAGACATGGGGCACTCTTTTAAGGCCCATTTAAAAAGTGGCAATATTAGCTGCAACAAAATTAGCTGCAACAAATATTAGCTGCAACAAAATTAGAAAGTTATCTGTTTTTGAAACCTGCCATCCCTTTTCTGTGAACTATGAAAATGTCTAGAGCATGGGGGCCTTGCAGTGCTTTTTATTTGTTTACTAGTACATGGGATGGGCTGTGGGACGCGGGTGGCGCTGTGGGCTAAAGCCTCAACGCCTAGGGCTTGCCGATCGAAAGGTCGGCGGTTCGAATCCCCGCGGCAGGGTGCGCTCCCGCTGCTCGGTCCCAGCGCCTGCCCACCTAGCAGTTCGAAAGCACCCCCGGGGGCAAGTAGATAAATAGGTACCGCTTACCAGCGGGAAGGTAAACGGCGTTCCGTGTGTAGCTCTGGCTCGCCAGAGCAGCGATGTCACGCTGGCCACGTGACCCGGAAGTGTCCCCGGACAGCGCTGGCCCCCGGCCAATAGATGTGAGATGGGCGCACAAACCCCACAGTCTGTCAAGACTGGCCCGTTCGGGCAGGGGTACCTTTACCTTTACATGGGATGGGCAGGTAGCAAGCTAGTAGGTTTGCCTAGGTTCGGATGAAATTCTAAGCAAAACAAACTCTTGGTTAACTATCATTTGACTTAGCGTTATGTGTAAAATGTACCTCAAGCATCCAGACATGGAACACTTTCTGTAAGTTATTGGAGACATTTTTGTGCTGAAACAGAGACAGGCAGACAACAGAGATCTTATCTCAGAGCAAAATTTCTCCTAATCCAAGTATTAACTGACCTCCTCCTTTAAGAAGATAACACAAATGGATCTTAGACCCCTCTTGCAAGTATGTGTGACCTGCATTCCATATCTTTTTAGACTGGTATGATTGAGACCTACATAACAAATCAGCTATTATGGGGAATGGGAGCCCTATGTATGCCCCTCTGCTGGCTTCCTCCATTCATTCAAGGAACACATAATATTAAGGATATTAATTGCAGACCAGTTTGGGAAAAGCAGCATACACCTATAAATAAATATCCCCAAACTTGCAACTTGTAAGTCATAAATGACTTTAATTCATTTTGCCTTGGAATTTGTTCTGGGTGCTTCTAGATACAGTATAAATTTTGTGTGAGATGAATCACTGGTTTGGCCATGGTAGTTCCTGTTCTCTAACTTATTTATATTTCTCTTGCAGATTTAAGTTCAGAGCTACAAATATAAAAGGACAATTTACAGATTCAGACTACTCTGATCCCATCAAAACTTTAGGTAAAGGGAAGTCACTATACTTTCTTACTGTAGCATCACCAAGTTTTCTGTACGACTTGTGCAAAAACAACAGCCATGCTAAACCTGTGGCCATGTCCCAGTTGCTATGGGAATGTCATTTGCATGCACACTACACAAAAATCAAGGTGCAGGATTGTATTGATTTTCACAGCTTCTTCAGATGTTGCAAGGGGTGCTTGACAGCTGAACATGCAAGGTCCCACCCAGGGTCACTTGCAGGTAATGCCGCCGTTTTGTTATGTTCAGAACTGCGCAAACAGCCCCTAGGGTGTCTCAGAATGGTCTTTGCCCATCTGTCTGCCACCAGAGCTGTAGAAACCTTTTCTAGGATGAAACTATGGCTCATAACAGCAAAGGCAAAAAGTCCTTGTGCATCTGCGGCAGCACCACTAACTGCTGTCTTGCTTAGATAGATAGATAGATAGATAGATTCTTTATTGTCATTACACAAGTGCAACATTGCACAAAGTGCAACGAAATTGGATGCCATCCCTTAAAACAACAAAAGCAAGACAACAACAACAACCAAACAAACCACATTCCAGCCACACCCACACCACACCCATCAAACTCCCAGGTCATACTAACGAGTTACAGCATTCAAAAGGGCCACAGCTCTTGGATAGAAACTGTTTTTTAGTCTATTTGTCTTTGACTTGATGTTTCTATATCTTCTGCCAGAAGGCAGTAGTGCAAACAGACAGTGTCCCGGGTGAGATGAATCCTGCAGGATGTTATTTGCTTTCCTAAGACAACGGGAACCGTACAGTTCTTCCAAAGATGGGAGAGGATGACCAATAATCTTTTGGGCTGTGGTTATGACCTTCTGGAGCCCCTTCCTCTCCCTAGCTGTACAACTGGAGAACCAAGCACAAATACAGTATGTAAGAATGCTCTCTATGGAGCCTCGGTAGAAGGACACCAGCAGTCTCTCACTCAGATTGTTCTTCTTTAAAAGTCTGAGGAAATAAATTCTCTGCTGGGACTATGCAACCTCCCCAGTTATATGGTCATACTAGTGTCCTGTCTCAGCTTCCTATGAGGAGCTACGAGCATGCAGCAACTCATGATATTAATTTGAAAGGTATGAATACATGGGCATTTGGGCGTTTCCATTTTTTGTTTGTCCATAAGCTACCCTGAGACTTCTGCACAGCACAAGCCTACTGAGATCATTATAACTGCATTAGGAAAACTGTGGTGATCACATTGACAGTAGACCATCCTTAAAATAAAAACATTTTGGACTCTGCTAAAATCTGTGATGGTGTGCGCTTAGGCAAATTTAGCAGAAGCACTTTGCATAAAACATCTTTACAAAACTAAACCATGTATTGTCATCATAGTCTGTCTTTAATGTTTCAATTCCCACTGGGCTTCCTTTATGTTACAGGTGATGGGCTTTCCGAAAGAGCTGTAGAAATAATACTTGCAGTTACATTGTGCATACTATCCGTAATTCTCCTTGTGGGTGCAATTTATGCTTTTGCAAGGTATGTGCATCTTCATTTGCTTCTACTGAATTATCCTTGAATTTAAATTGCTCATTCATTGAAATTAATTAATTCCGCCCCCCACTGGGTCCCATGTTGGAAAGCAGGCGTAAGACACATCAGAGAACTATAGCAATGTATTGCTGTGTCTTTGGAGATGGATTTACTCAAGTCTTATTCTTTTCGTTTGTTTGTTTATAAACAAACAGGTTTGATCCCCATATGGATCAGTTGCATATTCCTCCATTGCAGGAAATCGGACCAGATGATCCTCAGGGTCCCTTCTAACACTACAGTTCTATGATTCTATGAAGTGTAGAAATTGTGTTAGGAACTGGAAAAATAAAGGGTCCTTCCTCATTATTTACTGAATTCAATCTGTACAAATCAGCTTGAACAGAATTGTGGTCACTACTGTTGACCTCTACTCAATTCTGGTCTGTGACACAGGAGAGTCAATATTAGAAGAAATCAATAGAACTGTTACAAGCAAGGAAGCTGATTGTGTAGCAGCAGCAACCAAGAATTGTAAGATGGGTGTTTTTTTATAATTATATAATATCTTATATAAGATATGTGTTTTTAATTTTTGTAAAGTAATATTTTGGGGTGTGTGGGTAATATATTTAATTTGTCATCATGCTGCTAAATTTGATTAAAAGTCCAATTTCCTGTGTTACACAGAAAAATAGAAATCTCAGTTTTTCTATTTTAATTTGATATGCAAAAATGCTAGGAAATATGCTGTAATAAATCACAACAGCAATGCTAAGAAATAGATAACAATTACTGGCATTTGCAGATTGTGACTTTTTAACTTTCTTCTCGTCTTCATACTACTAGCACTTTGAAAGCACTGAATACATACTTTAGTAAAGGTCTAGTGAATTGGGAATAATACTGAATGTTCTTTCTCATTCATTTTCCTATGGTTTTTGTCTTAGAATTCGACAAAAGCAAAAAGAAGGAGGCACATACTCTCCACGGGATGCAGAAATTATTGACACCAAATTCAAACTAGATCAGTTTATCACAGTGGCAGACCTGGAAATGAAGGATGAGAGATTAACACGGTAGGTGTACTCCGTAGGCAAAACAGTAGTTCTGGGGGTCTGCAGTCATGACCCCATTGTGACCTTTTACTTGTTTGGAAGTGTTTTGTGGTGTTCTTATTTACACAGGTCACAAAGATCCATTTTCAAAGGGTGACCTCCAGACACTTCTCTCAGGAATTCAGAAAATCACTTTTTCTTCCCCACTTTGGAACAAGACCAAAATGCAAACCGTTATATAATTCTGCCAAGAACATTTGCTCCTTGTTTGTTTATTTTTATCATTACAAATGTAATCTCTCTGAGTAGTTTTGACATTAAGTGTTTTATTGAAGACTTAATATTCAGTCACTCTTAATACGGTGGGAGCATATTGCTGATTGTTCACTTTGACTCAGAGTCATTTGATAACATGTCACCCTACGCTACGTGACCAGCTTTCAAAAATCTGTCAGCACTAAAGCCAGTTTGTTGTGCTGGACTGATCATTCAATCCTGGGTTAAAATCCCTGCTCAGCTACAAAGTTCACTGAATGACTTTGGGCCAGTCTACTATACCTCACAGGATTGTTTTAGAATAAAATAGGGAAGGTGAAAATGTATAGCCCTCTGAGCTCCCTGGAAGAAGAGCAGACTGCAGTTCAAAGATACAACACACAACATAAACATTGTTCATATTAAGGTATTACATCCCAGTCTACAGCTCACGGCCATTATAGATGCCATATCCAAAAGGCTTCTTCTTTTTTCTTTTTACATTTGCTTGTGCATGGTCCTTGATACAATGCAAGGAAATGTGTATTGGAAAACACGAGTGTGGGTTCTTAAGGTAACACATCGAAATGTGCCACCTAAAGAGGAATCTTTGCCTGAGAATCTGAATGTATGCTGAATTAGTTCCACTGGGTTTAGTGACACTAAACAAGTTAAATAGAAATGCTTCAGCATGAATTGGTTTTGGATCAAATTGCAAAATAATTTTGGGCCAAATTACACGTGATCGTATGTGGGTACTTTTGCATTTCTTTGCAGGGATTTCCCCCAACAAATTGCCAGCGTTGGATTTCTAATCTGCACTGGAATCGTAGCATGAGAGGTGCAGTGGAGGGGGTGTTTTAACGATTTGCCCACTCTCGATTTGGATCTGAGGGCTCATTCCAACAATCTGCATTGCAAAAAAAAGTCCCTCTGATTTCAGTCAGATGTTTTTTCAATGCAAATTGCAGGAGAGAAAGGGGACTATCCAGGTTGGACCTCAGCCGGGATGGCAAGTAAAGCTCCTCTACCCCCATTCTAAGGTCCCAGTTCTCGTCTCTCACACACTGGCAGTTTTTGAGTGTGGAGGTGGAGGGTGACCTGCACTCAAGGCCAGAACTGCACAGTTAAAGTCCCATATAGTTCAGCCCTTATTATCCTGTCTTCAGGAGAGACTAGTCCAGAGTCTTTGTGAGCCAAACTCGCATGAAAGGTAGCACAGTGTACTTCCACCTATTTTGACTTGTGCAAGTTTACGGATAGAACAGTGAATGAAATGTACTTCAACTCACACTTGTAAAAAGTCCCTAGTGTCCCAAGTTCTGGAGCTCACCTAACTTGGCAAAGTATTTGCTCACGTTGGTGGCAGCAATCATGTCTACAGGATACAAGGAAGTCTACCCCGTCCTCAACTCTTGTGCATTCACAGTTCACCTGAACACCTTATGATGTGAACTAGTCTTCTGTGTGATTATTGCACATAAATTGGCTGATTTTTACAGCTGGTACTAGTGGTGTGCAATACTTCCTCTTTGTTGCCTCAAACCATATTTGTGCTTTCTGAGTATCCACTTTCAATGCCCCACCCCCAAACCTGAAGTGGTTTTCCAAGTTTTTTTTTTAAAAAACCCAACAACTCAAAAACCACAAATACCGGTATTGTTTGCCATCAAAACCCCTGTATTTTAATTTGTGTACAGAGCCTAGTTATTTTAGGTTTTGAAAAAATGTAAATATATTGTAGGAAATGAGTTTTAATTTAATGACTGATGAATTCTGTCAAGAATTACTATGTCCGATTAAAGTCACAGAAGATTAAATGAAAGATGTCAGTTTGAAAACTTGTAGCCTCCCAAATGGTGGTCCATAGAAAGGCTGGAATTACATATTATGAAGACAAGTTGTACATTCATCTGTATTTCTCATGCAAATTCAACTCTCTGGGTTAGCAGACACCTAATATAACATATAATGTAGCCTGAAGATGGGTGGCTTGCATTACTTTGCTCAAAAATTTCACTGCTGCAAACTGAAGGTGGCTGGCAGAGTTACAGCTGTTGACTTATACTGTCTGCTTCTGGGCATTTATTTTTTCTGTGTTTAGTAGTTTACTTCAGGAGAAAAGCATGAAAGTTTCATAGGTTTTGTATTTAAAGCTTTGCACTTTGCTCAAAGTCTCCACATCAATTAATATATGCAACCTTTTACCTGAATAAGAACTCTTGTCCCTGTTTGAAAACTTAATTCTGAATGGGTTTTGCTTCCAGATATTCCTCCTTTTTCTTTAGACGCAAGGAGATATTTGTCATCCAGTAAGTTACTGCATGGCTGAAGAACCCCTGTGTGGTTTCTAGTGTGCTGTGCTCATTTGTGTGTTACTATGCTTTATTGGCTTTCATCTGATAAAACTGCTCGCTCTCTCAGTGCCTTAGGCACATTTTGAAACTTCTAGTACTGTAAAATGATCCTCAATAGGCAATACAGGGTCTTCCCAGATGGCTAAAAAATTGAGATGTTCTCAGTAGTGCTATATACTAGTACTGCTCCATATCAATGTAATATTCTATTCCCTTACAGGGATGAGCAAGAGATAGCCTTGCTGTGGTTAGAAACCTATTTGCTGCTTTAAAACACAAATCAAAGAAGTAAAGTGGTGTACACAGGACTCAAAAAGATAATTTTTTGAAAGACGAAGGTTTGCACAATTGTGGGACATTGATGGGAGAAAAGGAAGTATTGTTGGCATTGCAACTTCTCTATTTTAAATGGCTGCAATAAAAAGCATTCCTTGTACAGATGTGTAGATCCCAAGTAAAAATAATACATGTTTACAGTGTAAAAAGGTCACCTGCATAACCCCTCAGAGTGGATCCAAACTGAAATTACAGAAGTTCATTTTGAAAACATCCATTTAAAGCTGGGCATACTTTATTTTTGAGGTTTGCCAAACCTGTGCTGATCTGCATTATCAAACAATATGTAATCTTCCAATAACTCATTTCATGTGAGGCAGCTGCAGAAAGCCACCTTCAGGTAGATAAAACGAGAATGATTATTGCTGGTACTAATGAAAAAAAAAGTACTCCCCCCCCCCGATGAAATTAGACATTCTGACTTTTGTATATCAAGAATAGTATTTGTTTGGATAGTCAGAGCTTCAAACTGAAGTTCTCTTGGACAACAATTGGTGATTGACTATTATCAGTTTGTTTATTTCCCCCCACTCATAACCCACCTTTTGCTCCAAGGAATTCAAGGTGCTGTAGATGGTCCTTCCCTCATTTAATCTCCACAACAACCCTGTGAGGTCGTGACTGGTCTAAGGTCACCAGTGGAGATACTAACCCCAGTTTCCAGGTGCTAGTCCAACATGCTGAGCACTACAACACAACTGACTTTCCTATAAAGCATCCAGTTAATTTAGAATAAATTCATAAAAATTAGAGAACTACGCGATATGATAAAACAAGGCTGCCACTCACAATGACAGCTCTATTCCTAGCTTCCCTCCTCCATAACATGTGGCAAAACTTACTCATGGCATGACAGCATCGTGCTGCTTCCCTATCTGGTCCACATCATTGGCTGCTGGTGATGAGGTGTTGTTTTTTTGACCAGAGTTGTCTAGACTGGATCAGTACCAGTAGCCAAGATAGCAACTGCATATTTAATGCATGAAAAACATTTTCTACGAATTCCCGATAGCAGTGCCTTCTCTCATCAGCACTGAAGACTAAAAGTCATATGCCCTGGATCACGTCAAAATCTCAGTGCTGTCTTAATAACAGCATTTGACATTATTGCCAGTTGCTGCTGTGTCCCCCCCTTTTTAAACCACTCCTCTGAATGTGGGAAAGATGAAGCTCAGAAATTGCCAAGAGGGCTGCCAGCTCAAAATGTGCTAACTGTCTTTGTGTATGAATGTCTTAGACTGTTATGAAGGTAGTCTTAGGCCCTGATATTGAGCTCCACTACATTGGTTGCTTGGGGGACTATTTTAAGGGCCTCTCATAAGGAATTATTGATCTGTACTGTCCCTGAAGGGTTAGACCTATGAAAATCTCATTTAACTCATTGAAAATTACTTCCTTGGTTATTCCTAGCAAGTGCTTGTGGTGCTTATGAGTTAAGCCTTTAGTCTGCTCATTCATTTCTGTGGTTTTCTATTGAACAAGCTGTAATTCCCCATAGATTTTCAACAGATTGACCCAGAGAGTAAGCTGATGCTGTATGACAACATGAACTCCAGTCACCATTGCCAACATAAATAAATGGCTTCTTATAAAATTTAGACCAAAAAAAAGCTTGAGTGAGGGGAAAGGGGAGAATGTCATGCTGGAATGGAACTTCAGCTAGGCTCAAATACGTCTCACAAAGCGGTAGCCAATTAGCTATGTTATTCTGCTGCACCAAATACAACATATTCTTGTGGCATCTTAAAGACCAACACAATTATTTTGCCATTTATCTATTTTGAATTGCTGCATAATAAAGTACTGAGGCATGGATCTCTTGCATAGGTTTCTTGTACATAGGTATATTGCATTATTAGTGGTCTGTAACTTGAAGAAAACTTACGCAATGGCATAATAACCTTCCTGTCTCTTGAAAGGTCCCTATTCCTGTGTATTTGACAAGTTTACATTCCTTGTGCAGAGTATGCTTGGATTTTTCTTTTGTATTAGGAATTATATAATGCACTTAACTCTTGGCCCTAATTCACCTGCATATATCCTATGGTGCTATGTGCAATAAGCTTCCCATCCCAGAGGAGGCCAGTGCTGAGAGCAGAAGGAAGAGCCTAGGATCAGACAGGGCAGACAGGCTCCTAGTCAGAGTGGAGAGGTTAGATTTCTCTACAATCAACCTGGGCCTGGGCCCAGGGGTGGAGGAAGGGAGGTGCGGTGGGTGTGGTCCACCCCGGGTGTCACCACAGAGGGGGGTGACAAAATGCCAGGCAGCACTCACCACAGGGCCTGCAGTGTGCCCAAGCCATGAGTCTGTCCTGGAAGAGACGCAGTGGCTTGGGCGCGCGCAAGCTCCGTGCTGCCCAAATGGTCCACCCACTGCCTCCCCCCAGCCGTAGGGTGGTTGTGTGGGAGGAGGCAGGCAGACCCCAGTGGCCCCGCAGTGTGCCCGCCCCATGGGTGGCTCGCCCCGCCCTTGCCCCTCCCCTGGGCGTGCCACCCCAGGTGCCCGAGCGGCTTCCTCTGGCGCTGCCTGGGCCCTTGGCAGGGACCAACCTAGCCAATCACTAGGTATACCACTGCTACCGATTCAGCAAAGGATTCTCCACATGTAGCCTCTCGAACTATGGTGCATTGATATTACCCACATGCGATCTGATCCAGATGTATGAAGAATCCCATTCCCACATGCAGTGTCAGTGGCAGACATATAATGTGGTCTTCTGGTGGGCATATGGTCAGCCACTGTGAGAACAGGATGCTGGACTGGATGCAACAATGGCCTGATCCAGCAAGTTCATATTATGTTCTTATGCATATTATGCAGGGTATGTAGAACACAAAAGCCCAAAGCTTCCAGGGGCCCACCAAATGCATAGATATGTTTAAATTATCATAAATTATAATTTAGTCATATGCTGTGTTTATACAATAATTTGGGTTTGTTTTCATTTCTCTCTCTAATAATAACTTTGCCATGTTGATTACTATTAGGCATAAAATGCATCTATTCTTCCTATAGATTCTGAAGATGTGTTCTTCATATTTAATTACATTTCTTCCTCTATTATGTTTTATCTCCAACCAGAAGGTATGTAATTAGACACTGGTGTATAGCCCCCTAAAATTGAGAGGGGGCTCCAAAATATATTTCACACAAGGTCCAACAGCAAGTATGGCAACCCCCGCAAACTGTCCTTGGCAGAGGAGGCTGCCTTAACACAGATTTTATTATTTGATATTTAATTATGGCATTGTAGGCTGCAATCCTACACTACCTTTCATGGGATTAAACCCTACTTAACCCAGCGGCATGTATTTCCAAACATCCACAGGATCAGACTGTCAAGTAAAGCTGGGTGTTATATGAATAAAGCCAAACTGCTAACAGAGCAATGTCTGATTTATTTAAAAAAGCTTATTCTAAGAACCTTAAAGCAATTCAGACTGAAATCCTGTGCACACCTATCTGGGAATATGCCTATGCAGTGGAACTTAGACCCAAGTAAACATTCATAGGCAAGTCTCATTGCAATATTGAATTTTCCAGTGGGAAATAAAATGGTGTCCTTGATTTCCTACAAAACTGCAAAGATAGTTGCCTGAATAGAGAACTAACAGCACAAGCCTGTACATGTCAACTGAGAAGGAAGCCCCATTGAGTTCAAAGTGACTAAATGAGCAGAAAGGGCATTTTGGTGTCCACTCTTTCTGAAACACTAAACTCCTCAAAACCAAGTTTTGTACGGTAGACATCTAAACATGGCATATATCAAACGTGATCCCTAATTCAATTAAGCTCCAATTGTATCTAGTTCTATTGACGACACCTGGTTTGCCCTTTTAACTGAAAGTTTAAAAATAAATCACCAAGAAAGCACAAATATCTCCACTGAGAAATGCTTTATTAAAAAATCTTCAGCTTTTTCAGTGGGAACCTTATGTTTTTTAGCAGAACAATCCTGGTTTTGGTTTACCAACTTACCGATTTAGATAAGTTTATGAATACCTGTTGTCTAGCACATGATTTCATTTTTTTGTCCATGTAAAACATATTTTTTAAAATAGGATCTATCTACATAGTTGGGCGAATTTATTACAGCAAGTTGCCCCTGAGCTAGTGAATTTCTACATTGGCATTGTAATAATTTGTCCTTCTTTCCTCGCCTTTATAGAAGCACCTCAGGACTTCTGTTCAGCAATGGCTTCCCTGAGAGTATCACTTCCTTTCCCATGCAATGTTCTCCTTTTACATATTAGGTTAATTTTAATGTGACTTTCTTGTATTTGTGTGTGTGAAGAATCCTATGCACAAGCCACATCCATCATCAATCTGTTCTGCAGAACCAGAACTTCAGCAACAGAATTCCAAAATTGATTTTAATAAATGAATTTCCTAAAATCTTCCATTGGAAGCAAGAGATGGAAGCTGGGAAATTCTCCAGCCATTTTTATACTGAACCCTACTACACATAGTTTTTTTAATAAAATGCTAAAAAGCAGATAGAAAAAAGTTGGTCATTGGAGTTCAGGTTTCTTCATTGATATACCAGGGTAAAACAATTTGAGAAGTATGCTGCTATTTAGAAACGTTTATAGGAACAAGGTCATTATATAGAATGCTTCTCTGTTCCTCACATCCTTCTCTAAATTTCATAACTTAGGAAGCCAGTTTCTGAATCTGCCCCCCACCCGATAAATGAATACAATTTATATTACATTTTTATTCTTATTAAATGTTTTATTTAGGCGTACTTACAAACAAACAAAACAATAAGATACACACACTTAACCACAAAATAAACTAAAAAAGTAAGAAGAAAAAGTAAGGACAAAAGGAACATAAAATACCACACCCATGTGACTTCCCTCCACCAGCTCTCGTCATCTTTAAATCATTTAAATTCTTATTTACATTGCATATCATTTATCACTGTAATTACTTCTTTTATGGTACTATTATAATATAACATCAGGTCATCCTTACAACCTTAGTCTAAACATATCAGCATGTTATCTTTAGAGCAGTGTTTGTTCATGTAATGTTCGAACCATAACCATTCTGCCCTTAATTTCTGGTGTGTTTGGTATCTTATTACCCCAGTTAATTTTGCCAATTCTATAAACTCTGTTAATTTAATTAACCAATCCTCTTTCGTAGGTATGTGATTTCCTTTCCAGTTCTTCACAAGGCGTATTCTTGCTTCTGCGATTGCATATAGGAATAATTTTCTCCTATCTTGTGGTGCCTCCTTTCCATTCTCGTTTTACAGGATAGATTTTATTACTCAGACTTTAGGCTGCTTCTTACCTTGTATTTGCCACTCCCATTTGGAGGGCCTGGGTACCATCAACAGACAGACTCCCTCAGAAGGCGATGGAGGTTTCTAAGCAGAGGTTGGGTGGTCATCTTTCAGGGACACTTTAGTTGTGATTTAGTTGCGATTCCTGCGTTGCAAGGGGTTCGACTAGATGACCCTTGGCCTCCCTCCCAACTCTGCAATTCTGTGATTCTATGAAACGATATCCAGTTAGCCATACTCAGAGCAGACCCACTGAAATCAATGGACATCAATCCATGAGTATGACTTGTTTTGATATCACCCTGTGCCAAATGCAGTACAGGAGAATATTATGTGCCACTTTCGACACAGCACCCTCCTTTCAGGAAATGAGAGGTCATCCTGGAGGCATCTCCGAATTTAGCAGCACCTGTCAACTCCTTGATCCTTCTTGAAACCATGCGTCCTTTGCCAAACATCTACAACTAGGAGGAGTCCGGGCTGCAGCCCACTGACCAACCCTCAGCCAAGCTCAAGATATTAGCCACTGCTGACTATAGGTGTTGAGCGATTTAGAAAAGTTTACATTGCATGCATACATGAAGCAGATTGCTATTAAATGTGTGACTAGTTCTTCTGAGCTCAGTGTGTGCTTTTAAAAGCTTTCTATGGGAGACAGACAGCAACACCAAGGTGTATAATGTCATAACAGGATGTGCTTTGAAACATTGGGTTTTTCTACTGCTTTTGAGAAGAAAGGAGTTTGAAGAAAGATATGAAGAGAGAAGCAGTGTGAACTTTTCTCTAAACAGAAATATTTTCCAAATAAGACTTTTAATCCACCAAACCCTTGTGCTTAATTATCTTTGCACTATACAAATCAAGTTAGATATTCCATAGCACCAAGATCTCATTTCCATGCTAGTAAAAAAATTAAGAGTGTTTTAGAATTGGTGCAACTGCTTTGGTATCCCATAACAAGGAGCACAAATAAGTTTTAAAATTGATTCATTTGGAATATTGAATTAATTTTTTTACTTCTTAGTTTTGACCTCTCTGTTGTGTCCACAACGTAACCAGAATGCAAAGTGTTCTTTGACTCGCAACTTACATCATTTAACATAATCTCTATTACAGGTTACTTAGTTATAGAAAATCCATCAAGTAAGTTGACTGCTAATTTTTACATTGTGGCTATAGATTTGCTAGCTTGGTGAATCACAATGTGTGGTTTCTTTTTGTATATTTATTAGAAAAAGCTCCAAACTGTGTATAAATCATAAAAGCATGACTAATTGCATGGAAACTGGAGAACTGCTTTCTCTCTCTCTGGGGTGAAGCCTGCATGTCTGTGTTTTAGCTTGGCAAGTAATATAGGGATATTTAACTCCTTGGGGTTTAAAAACCATGTAATTATGGGAATGAAGTCACTGCTATATTTTATATATCTAAAGCCCTGCATTGTATAGAATGGTTTCTGTGTGACAAAAGAAGCATTATGTGCTTGAATAGAACTGAGAGGTGACTTTGCAGACACACATAAATATCCAACAACTGAACTTTGGAGCAATCACATTTGTAACACACAGTTTGTAGATAACAGTTGTGTTATATCAACTAAATCAGGGGAGGTTTGAAGTGGCAAGAGGCTATTATTTCAAAACAAATTCCTAACGTAAAGCCAATTATTCCCTTTTGTAAAATATTCATATTACTATGTTTTTTCTTAATCTTTGTTATACATCTGGATAACAATATATTTCGATTCAGATTATTATATCCTAGGCAACCACTAACTCTCTCTAAAAATGTTTTCTAGGCCCATAGGCAAGAAATGTTTTCTACAACACGTTGAAGAGCTTTGTACAAACAACAACCTAAAGTTTCAGGAAGAATTTTTGGTATGTTACCAGCAGTTGTCACAACATTGCAAGACCTACACTTGTTTCATGTGTCACATTTCATGTCCATTTTAAGCAAGCAAGGCCATGGATGACTCTTGCCTTGATCATCAGTACCCAATTACCAGTTTATCCATTTAGGTACTACAGTCTCCTTGTTGCAGTGCGATCAGAATTATCCACACCGTGATCTTCCTTCTGCCTCCTGTGCAATGGCACCAAGTATTCATTATCCCTTTGACTCTAATCTTAGAGAAACCCATATATTTTTAAAATGGCAATTTCAGCAATATAACTGTGCAGTGGTACCTCGGTTTAAGAACAGTCCTGTTTACGAATGATTCAGTTTACGAACTCCGCAAAACCAGAAGTAGTGTCCCTGTTTGAGAACCTTACCCTGGTCTACGAATGAAAGCCAAACGGTGGAAGGGCACAGGCGGTGGGAGGCCTCATTAGGGAAAGTGCGCCTTGGTTTAAGAACGGTTTCAGTTTAAGAATGGACTTCTGGAACGGATTAGGTTCGTAAACCGAGGTACCACTGTAATTTAAAAGAAGTTTTAAACGAGTCATTCTCAAACTGGGACAGGGTCCCCAGCACGAGACAGGAAGTATCTGTAAAATGGGCACAAAGTTTCAGAATGGTATAGAATCTTGAAGCAGGTGCAATTTCCTCCTCCCAGCAGCCCAAACATGGGTGGGTTGAATGCCCTCTAGGAAAGAATAATAATTCACATTGGAGTCCTATCTCAGACCTGGGAACACAGAGATCAATGGGAGCTGCATTATACCATCAGAACACTGTTCCATCAAACTCAGTATTGTCCACACTGGCTAGAAGCAGCTCTGTATGGTTTTAGGCAGGAGTCTCTCTCAGAGAGTCTCTCTCAGGAATTGAACCTGGATGCAAAGTAGGTGCTCCACCACTGACCTATAGCCTTTCACCAACCTTCCAGACACTTTTCTTTTATAAGTCCCTACGAGATAAATGAGAGTTACTCTTGTTTAGCACCCGCTCATCTCTGTAAGGTGTCATAGGAGCAGTCTGCAATGGATTACGCTATGTATGATCACAACCAGCAATGTCTCATCTCGTAGCATTGAAAGCCTTTGTTCCTGTTGAAAACAGATAGGTCTTCCAAAGAGTGTGTGAAATTTATATAATAGCTATGTCATGCCAAAACTATGCTTAAGTCTTGGACTTTTCCTTGTTTTTGTAAGTAACTTATTTTCTATGGCTATCGTGTGTTTTTTTTTAATTCAGAAATAGATCATTTTTGTTATCTCAGTAATATTGTGTTCATCATTACCAGCACATGGAGTCATTTACTATCCTAAAAATCATTTGTCATTCTCCAGTGACTCTATTATTTTGGATTTATAGATTTGCCATGAAGTGTTCATTGTCTGGATCTGTGAATAATGAAGAAGAAAAAAATCGATTGACAGTTATACTATTGGATTATAATGTTTCACTCACTTAGGAAATAATAACAAAAGAGTGATAAGATGAATAGTGTTTCCTACAGATTCTTGGTCATGGTTCTTAAGCAGTCTTGGTCTGCATGTAATAACGAACTCGCCATAAGATACTTCAGAACAGTGCACAGAGAGCTCTTTTTCCTAACAAGAGCAGAAATTCCATCTTACTAGGACAGGGAAACTGAGAGTTGCATTTGTAGCACACTACTCTGTTATTGGGACGCGGGTGGCGCTGTGGGTTAAACTACAGAGCCTAGGGCTTGCCGATCAGAAGGTCGGTGGTTCGAATCCCTGCGACGGGCTGAGCTCCCATTGCTCGGTCCCTGTTCCTGCCAACCTAGCAGTTTGAAAGCACGTCAAAGTGCAAGTAGATAAATAGATACCGCTCCGGCGGGAAGGTCAACGGTGTTTCCGGTGCGCTGCTCTGGTTCACCAGAAGCGGCTTAGTCATGCTGGCCACATGACCCGGAAGCTGTACGCCGGCTCCCTCGGCCTATAAAGCGAGATGAGCACCGCAACCCCAGAGTCGGTCACGACTGGACCTAATGGTCAGGGGTCCCTTAACCTTTAGCTTACTCTGTTAAAATAGTAGTAAACTAGCACTAATAATAAAACATAAAAACAAGTGGTAAGGCAGGGAAGGGAAACCTGCAGCCCACCAGATGTTGTTGGACTTGAACTCCCATTGGTCAATATGGCCAATGATCAGGGATGATATGAGCTGTAGTCCAACAGCTTCTAGAAGGCCAGAGTTTAGCCATCCCTGAAAGTACTGTCAGGTCATTCAAGAATAGCCTACTCCCATATGAATCTATATGTGTATGGAGCTTTTTCTTACATGAAGCCTTTTTGTAATGTCCAGCATCTGCTCTAGGGGATGGAGTTTTATGCCCTTTGGGAGCCCTAGGCACTTTGAGGGCAAAGTTGTTTGCCTTTGTAGCAATCTTGATGCCACATCCACACCTGTTGCAATCTGCAGTGAAGTTTCCAGTGCAGATGAAACATTATCTCAGCCCATTTCAATTTGGGTTCAGGCCTGGCTATGGGAACTGAATCAACTTTGGTCACCCTGTTGGATGACCTTTACTGGGAGTGTGACTCTGTTATTCTTCCTTGAGCTCTCCATAGCTTTTGATATTATTGACCTTAGTATCCATTTGAGCCAAGTTAGTGGGATGGGTATCGGAAGCACTGTTTTATAGTGGTTCCAATCCTGTCTCCAGGGTCCATTTCAGAGAATAACATTGGATGATGGTCTTTCATTCTCCTTGGCAGTTATGCTGTGGAGTAATTCAGGGTAGCATCTTATTTGTAGTGCTTTTTAATATCTATACAAAGCCTTTAGGAGTATACCATGCTACTTTCCATGTGCATGTGCATTTAAAATGGTAAAATCAAAAGGGGCATCTCTGTATCATAGACTTTACATTAGCTGGTAGGAGGAAATAATTATCAATGGTATCGTTTTGCTTTGCAAAGTTTTGAACTTTCCCCATAACTTCAGTCCATGTTCAATTGGTGCTAGATGAGCGTTGAGTTGGTTATGGAAATATGTTTGAATGTGAGTATTTTACCTCAAGAAAACAAATGGCAGTGTTGGCAGCAAGTCGAAATAAATGAAAATCGCTGAGGATAGGTGGGTGGTGAAAGCAACAAATCTTCATAACAATTTGCTTTTATTTGTTTTATTTGTTTTATTTTTTAAAACTTATTTTTAAATAAGTTTTAAAAGGTAGTCATTGAGGTACCCTACTTTTTATGTGACCTGGCCATGCCACTTCTATTCCCTTGCATTGTAGATTACATTTAATACTTTGAACTGGGCTGTGATTCATTCATGTATTTCCTTATCCCTATTCGTTATGCCCAATATACATCTTCCTGTCCTTCCTGAACTGAGGCAGAGGTCAGTGAGGAATAACAAATTGCCAATCGCCCATGTTTGATTAAATACTTTCTTGTTCTCATACTGTAGCAAAGCACTAGGCCAATCATAACTACAAGGGAAGCAACTCAGGAAAAGGCTTTCTCCTTATTTGGTTCCCTCCATTAAAAGCCACACAAAAAACACAGAAAGTGGCACTCCGACTTCATCTTGACTTCCAAGGTGAAAGTTCATATAAGCTTAGATTATATGAACTGACAGTCTGTTCTGTAGTTTAGCATCTGAAACTGCTGTTGTAACAAGGGTTGACAGTGAGGTGAAAGGCTTCTGTAATGTTACCAGCTGTCCTTAGAAATCCAGTATACCTCAACCCCTCCAAATCTTTCCTCATACTGGAATGGTTCACCTGAATTCTATTTTGGTATCATTGCCACATTTATTTTATATATACAAATGCTAAAATGCATCAAAATATTTTAAATATTTTTTTAAAAAAAGGTAATTTTCACTTTGGATGACGTAACTTTAATAAGTTCAATTTTTCTATCTGATACTTTCTAATAAATAAATAAATAAATAGTGGATCTATTTTCTCCCTTTTGTACCTTGCAAAAACAAAAAAACATTTCTTTGGGTATATTAACTTATTTTGGTGGGCAAGGACAAATAGACTTGTTAGAGTTTAGGAACTTCATTTTAAGATTGTATTATGCATCTATAAACATAATCTTGTATATGCCACTCAGTGAACAAATTTCATATTATATTTACATTGCTGATCTGCAAAGCAACCCCAAAGACATTCTAACATTATATGTTGCTTTATAGGAACTTCCCAAGTTTCTTCCAGATCTTGCCTCAGGTGATGCTGATCTTCCTTGGAACAGGTCTAAAAACCGTTTTCCCAACATCAAGCCATGTATGTTGTGTTTTACAAATCATTCTTTCTCTCCACTAGCTAAAATGCGTCTTAAACTTTTATTATTATTATTATTATTTTTCACTGTGATGTTTGGGAAGAAGTGTGTTTACCACATGATAATTTCTTATTACAGACTTGAGAGTTTTGTGGGGTTTTTCCAAAGTAAAGATTATTTATAATTAAGTTTTTGCTTTCACTCACAGCCATTAAACTGGAGGTGCTGGTATCTTTATAGTCTCAAATAGTTTCTTAGCTTTGTAACATAATCAAAATGGTATCAACATCTTTATTTTATGCTTAGTGAAAAATTTTTTTTTGTAAATAAAAAGGTAAAATCCACCTGTTGGCAGTTTCCCTTTAAATATGGTGATGCTTTCTTAAGATACTTGTAAATGTGCTGTGTAAGAGTTTTCCGAAAGATCAGAGTGAATATATGGTAACTTATAAGTTGAGGATAGATTTTTATCATAGGAGACAGGGGTCTGTCTCTCTGTAGTCAACACTGCTTCATTTTTCAGTTAATAAGACAGAAATGCCACTATTATTTTAAGCATTAGCTGTGATGTGAGACGGGGGCAAGGCATTCCTCTGTTAATGTAACCACATTCTGTGCTATTAACTTTTTAGAACAGCTGTTCCTGTTATCTGTTTCAGAAGTTTTATTTTTTTACCTTATTTTAATTATTTTATTAAAATCATTTTAAATCCACTTTTCATTTAGAGAATACTAAAGTGGTTCATAGAAATAAAAACTGCAGTCAAAATGGTTTAGGGCTGGGCACGTACAAACATGCCTCAGTCCATTCCAATGTTCATTTTCACATGTGTTTGTGTTTATATCATTGTCCAGCAAGGCAAATATATGCATATTTTTAACGTGCATCTCAGCCATCAACAGATATTTACAAGATATCTATATCCCCTGCATGTTTCCTTTCAAAGTTAATGAATTTCCAGAAGGGTAGTATTAGTCTTTTATGCAGCAAAAACAACAAAGAGCCTTGTGACAGCTTAAAGACAAAAAAATTAATGAACTGATTAATTACCCATCACAAAGGCATCCATGGCTGCAAACCTAACCATGTCTACTCCAAAGTAAATCCTATTGAATTTAGTGGGGCTTACTCTCAAGTAAATGGGGTTAGGATTGCAGCCACTTTCACCACCTTGATTTCACAGTTCAGTATAAACTACCGTAGTCATCCTATCTCGTTTCAGGCATCAGGGAGGGACAGTTTTGCAATAAATCAAGGAAACCTCCAGGGGGGAGGCAGTAGGAAAGGAGTTTTAAATTTACTTTTACTTTTGAAATAAAGATTTTGGGTGGTAAGAAATGGGCAGTCATTTCCCCCCATTTTGACAAAGCCATTTGCACATAACAAATTATTTACATCATGGGAGCCTACACAACAGAAAACACTGTTGCTGTATGTAGGGTTTTTTTATTCGTTTTTATCTTATATTTTGGAAATGTACATCCAGTTTTTTTCCTTTAATTTTTTGGGGGGTCCCCAAAAGAGGGGCCCTAAGCTATAGCTTGCTTAGCTTATACTTAAATCCGGCACTGGGTTAGCATTTCAGCCTTAAACTGTTTCCTATTCTGAATTTTAAAAGCAATAGAACACATCCTTCATTACTGTTCATCTTACACAGAAAGAAGTGAATTCCTCTGTTACCTGTGGATTTTATCTGTGCTTCTTTGGCTAGCCTCTTTAGATACCTATTAGGTCCATAAATTACCATATAGCATATATTCAACACAAAAAACAGCAACATTTTGTTGTTGACAAAGGGCAGCTGGACATATAAAGGGCCCCATTACCTTCAGCAGCTTAGGGGTTCATCAGACCTAAATCCGGCCCTGTGCTAACCACACTTACCTTAGAGCAAGCACCACTGAATTCAGTTGGATTTACTTCTGTTTGCCCCACTGCTTTCCCTGGGGAAACCTGCGCTTTAGTGCTGAATCAGATGTCAGTTCACAGAATGTCAGTCTGCAGAAAACCCGGTAGACATTTGCTCCAATTCAGTGGTAAAGATTGGGTAAAGCGACCAGACAAGCAGAAGTCAGAGTGAACCCTAAATTCTGAAATATATTCTAGCATACTTTTATTTGTACTACATAAAACTAGAAATGGGCATTATGTTTACACATTCAGGAGTGAGGAAGAACCATATTTGGAGTTCTTATTACATCATGGCTATGCAGAAATGACAAATACTGTCAAGAACTGCTCAAAACTTTAATTCCCCCCCCCTTACTACATTTTCACAAAGGCAGAAGATACGGTAAGTGAATATAGGCATCCCGCTAACAGTATTATCTGTCAATAGGTACGTAAACTCCAAGAACTTTCTGGACACAAAGGCGGCAATTATAACAAAGAAGTGCAGAATTATTTTACTCCAGGTTTATACTCTTTTTAGTGTCATATTAGGACCCTTACGGTATTTCTGTACCCCATTAAAAATCAACACTATAACATATGTAAATACGAGTATAGACATATAGGTCAAGTGGTTTGAAACTAATAGAAGAAACAAGCATATTTCGTTTCATTGACTTTATTTTCGTTGTACAGATAACAACAACAGAGTGAAGCTGATGCCTGATGCTAGCATACCTGGATCGGATTACATCAATGCTAGTTATGTGTCTGTAAGTTTGGGATCATTTGTAATTGTTATCACATTCTTCCTATTTTTAGTGTGTGTGTGTGTGTGTGTGTGTGTGGTTTGAAACAAATATATTTTATGCAGAAAATGATTAGTTCTTTATGGAATTATGCTCAGAAGTCAAATAAAAATCTAAATACTTACAGGTCAAATAATTCACAGCTGTTTATTAGTCACCTGATACATTATACACAGAACAGGTGGCAAGGAAAAGCTATGTTAATCCTCTCTCCTGCAAGAATGAGGTGAGATTCTGTAACTTAGGGGTGCAAAATGTTACATTTGTTATGTGCTCTCTCAACTGGTAAAGCTGCTGTTGGAAGCAGGCTCTGGGCTAAATGAACCCTCAGCCAGATCCAAGAGAGATGATTTCTTACAGGTTTACAGAAAAGCAGCAGCAAAACTAAGGCATTAGCAAAACGACCAGCCTCCATTTGTAATGCAGTATATACCAAACGTATCTCTGATTATATATCAAATCCATGAGGAAGATCGATATAAAGATTTCTGCAGAGTGAGGACTTTCTCTACCACTCTGTCATCTCTCTCTCTGTGTGTATGTTTCTGCACATGAGAGCGCTGATGCCATCCAGTGCTATTGCTTCATATGAATCAGGAGGGGCTGCACATGTACTGTGACCAGTGTCTGAAAGCAATGATGGGATGCAGGAAGGCTAATAAACTGATACTGAATAATAATAATAATAATTTATTATTTATACCCTGCTCATCTGGCTGGGTTTCCCCAGCCACTCTGGGCAGCTCCCAACCGAATGTTAAAAACACAATACAGCATTAAACATTAAAAACTTCCCTAAACAGGGCTGCCTTCAGATGTCTTTTAAAAGTCAGATAGTTGCTTATTTCCTTGACATCTGCTGGGAGGGTGTTCCACAGGGTGGGCTCCACTACCGAGAAGACCCTCTGCCTGGTTCCCTGCAACCTCACTTTTCGCAGTGAGGGAACCGCCAGAAGGCCCTCGGTGCTGGACCTGAGTGTCTGGGCAGAATGCTGGGGGTGGAGACGCTCCTTCAGGTATACAGGACCACCAAGGCCATTTAGGGCCTTAAAGGTCAGCACCAACACTTTGAATTAATGGGAATTGAATCCCATTAATGTTGAGATGCTATTTGTAGGTGGTTCCCATTAGGGAGACAGCCTGTGGACTCCCTCTACAGCAAAAGGTCTCTAGCTTGGGTATACTCCTCAGTCTCATCCTGTCTCAGGAGGAATAGATTTCCTCAGTAGTGAGGAAAGCCTGTCCCCAGTGCTGAGTCATTGGCCAACTGCGGCTGTTGCTGGACTGGAATAGATTGGCTTCTGGAAACCATGCTCTAGTAACCTGACAATTGGACTATTACAATGCGCTCTATGTTGGGCAACACCTGAAGATGGCTTGGAAGCTGCAGCTAGTGCAGAATGCAGCTGCCTGGCTGTTAAGCAGGGTAGCAAAATGGAATAATATATCACCAATACTTACAGCTTTGTACTGGCTCCTAGTGCATCAAGCCCTGAATACCTTGGGGCCCAAGTACTTAAAGGAGGATCTCTGCAGTGATAAAGATGCAAAATTCCTAAGTCCCTGGCATCTCTAGGTAGAACTGGGCAAGAACCCTGGCTGAAAGACTGGTGAGCTGCAGCCAGTCAGTGAAGACAATAACTGAGCTAGATGGACCAATCATCTGACTCGATATAAGGCAGCATCCTATGTTCCAATACCTGCCAGCTTGATGTGACAGGGAGGCTTTGCTTGTGGCCTCAAAGGTGTGTGTCATCTGTTGGGTGGTGATGCAAGACAAGGCCTAGCTCCCCAGTTGTGGAATTCTCTCTCACGGAACTATGAGTGTCCTTGCTGCTAACATTTTGGTGTCAACAAAAGACAATTTGTTCATTCAGGCCTTTGGAGGATGGTGCCTCGGATGGTGCCATCTGTTTTGTGATGTGGGATTTTTTTGATACTCTGTTTTAAATATTTTAATTATTGTAGTTCAGTTGACCATGATGTAAACTGTGCTGGGCTCTTTTGAGAGGGTGAGATGTTTAGAATTGTAATAAATAAATAGCCGAACATACAATGTTTTTAAGAGTTCATAGGCTCAGTAAAAGATTCCTACATCTTTCTCTCTAGTTCCAAAATGTAGAGGCTGGTTCCTTCTGAACACCCATGGGAATGCACTGAGTTGCTGAAGGACCTCCTGCAATAATAGGTGCATTTCTCTTAATGTAGTCATAGGCTGCAAATGAGATGGCTTGCTGAATGCATCTATTTCACTCTTTTTCTTTATAAGCATTTGCTATGGTTCATCTTTTCTTTAGGGCTATTTATGTCCAAATGAATTCATTGCTACTCAAGGACCATTACCAGGCACAGTGGGGGATTTCTGGAGAATGGTATGGGAAACAAGAGCAAAAACCCTTGTTATGCTTACTCAGTGTTTTGAAAAAGGACGGGTAAGTTACCAATATATGAACTTAAGAAATACATTTGGTAACTGCCAGTTACCCTTTCAAAAAGCCTTCATGTTGTTATTTCCCCCCTCCCCAAAATAAGCCACTTTATTCCATACTGATTGCAGATAAGATGTCATCAATACTGGCCTGAAGACAACATACCAGTGACTGTGTTTGGAGATATAGTGATTACCAAATTAGTAGAAGACGTTCAAATAGACTGGACCATCAGGGATTTAAAGATTGAAAGGGTAAGGTCTGGTGATTTTTTTAAAAAGTTACCGTTTCTGTGAAAACCATGCTGCTTACACTTCTGATTTTAATTCAAAACATATCAAGCTATCCATAATATTTATTATTCCATTATGAATACACTATATTAAATGTTATGCTTCCAAATACAGTGGTACCTCGGGTTAAGTACTTAATTCATTCCGGAGGTCCGTTCTTAACCTGAAACTGTTCTTAACCTGAAGCACCACTTTAGCTAATGGGGCCTCTTGCTGTTACCGCGCCGCCAGAGCACGATTTCTGTTCTCATCCTGAAGCAAAGTTCTTAACCTGAAGCACTATTTCTGGGTTAACGGAGTCTGTAACCTGAAGCGTATGTAACCTGAAGCGTATGTAACCCGAGGTACCACTGTACAGTGGTACCTTGGTACTCGAACAGCTTGGCTCCGATGGGAAGGTAAACAGCATTTCTGTGCGCTGCTCTGGTTCGCCAGAAGCGGCTTAGTCCTGCTGGCCACATGACCCGGAAGCTCGGCCAGTAAAGCAAGATGAGCATCGCAACCCCAGAGTCGTCCATGACTGGACCTAATGGTCAGGGGTCCCTTTACTTTTACCTTCTGTCAGAGGCAGAACAATCACCTACAATGTTGGTCTTCCAACCGAGTCTATTACTTCTTAGGATGGTTGATTTTTGTTCTTTGCATTATCAATGCTTAATTGTGTTTGTCAGATAAGATAATCCAGTCAAGATCAGGGTTCGTAGGCGGGAGGGCTTAGTTAGTAGGGTCTCATAAACAAAATCTTACTTGAATTTAGCCCAGTTATGTGTGGCCTCTCAAGCTGCAGTTGAAAGTGTTTGCCACTCTGAAATAAAACCTTGCTTCTTTCTGTTTGTATCTGGAAGCATGGGGATTGTATGATGGTACGTCAGTGTAACTTCACAGCCTGGCCTGAACATGGAGTACCTGAAACGACTGCATCATTAGTCCATTTTGTAAAGCTGATCCGTGCTAGCCGAGCACATGATAGCACACCCATAGTTGTTCACTGCAGGTAATAAATTATTTTCCTTTGTAAAAAAATGTAAGGGATTTTATATATTTTTCATCTAATTCCTCCTAACCCCAACCCCCACATAATATAGCATACATGTGTACAGTAACAAATAGCATTCTTAATGGCATATACATAAAAATAAGCAGGAAACAAAATATTCAGTACATAAAATGAAAACCTGTGTCATGCCTGTAAACAAAGCAAGTGATAAGCCAATAATAAAAAAGGTGCGGCCTAGTGAACACTTTTGATAGTTAGACTATGAAGCTAAGTTAGGGGCATTGCGTATTCTTTCTAGATATGGCAGACACTAAGCATGTTGCTTTTAAGGCTAGAACGGGAGGGTGGGGGAGAGAAAAGAAAAACAGGCAACATGCAATCCATAGCTCAACACCAATGAAGTGTCTGGAGAAACCTACAGCACAGCAGATATCTATGAATGAGAGCCATCAGTTGGAGAACAGCATGGAGCTAGGAATGACTGTGAGACCAATGACAATTGCAGTAAAAAGCCTTCATTAACGTAAGCTGGGGCACTTACCCTCTTACCCCTATTAGGAGTAAATCCAGGCCAGCAACTTCCTTCTGTTTTGATTGGATACCATAGTACCAATCTGGGAATGCATTAACGCTTAGTCAATAAAAGATTCTGGGGCACCTTGTTCAGTTTCACCGACATAAGTACACCTAAAAATAAAGAATCATTGTCTATATTTAGTCAAAACTGTAATCTACTTTTTATTGCAACTGTGATTTTCCATTAGAGATTTTAGACATGTGAAAATGTGAAAATTCATGTGAAAATACTTCAGTCTTGACTTGTTCCTTATAGTGCTGGAGTTGGAAGAACGGGAGTTTATATCGCCCTGGACCATTTAACACAGCATATAAATGACCATGATTTTGTGGATATCTATGGTCTTGTAGCTGAGCTGAGAAGTGAAAGGATGTGTATGGTACAAAATCTGGTAAGATGCTCAAAATCTATGCTATGGCCTACTTGTCACAAATAGCAGCTGAGATCGCAAGCCTGCTCCCTTGGACTGTAGCTCTTTAGACTGCAGATGATGGCTCAAATGATAAATTGCTGCTGCGTGAAAAAATAAAAACTCCAACACATAGAAAGCAGCATTCTGGGGAGAAGGCTTTATTGGGGTGGTTGGGTTTAGAGTCTGCAGTATCATGCACAGTTCTGTTGATGCACATAGCAAGAAACAGATGCAATCCTCCTTTGTGCTTCTTCTCATATCCGTTCCTAAAAGTCAGATGCAGTACAGAAAAGGGTGAGTGTGCAGTTTCCAAAATATTAATGGTAATAACCAGTGTTTTTGTTCTAAAAAAATGTTTAGGGGTGCTCTCATTTTCCTACTCATATTGAAATACTGCCCCTCAATGAGGCCAAACTTAGATTCACAAAATGTTTAGGGGTATGAATACCCCTGTGTACCCCCAGAAAAAGCACCAATAATAACAATAACAACAACAATAATTATAATTATAATAATTTAAAATCAGCATTGCTTTCCTTCTCATCCTGTAAATGGCTTCTAAGTGAATCTTTGGATACTTATAAACTGTTAAGCTGGTAGAATGATGCTTTGAGTGTGTGTGTGTGTGAGAGAGAGAGAGAGAGAGAGAGAGAATGAGACAGAGACAGAGAAACATTTTGTCACCCACCAAGAGAAATGTAAAAAAAGGCAAGCTAAAATATACTGTATAGTGATGAGTTGGATTTCATCTACAATGTTGCAACAGAGAGCCAGCTGGAACTTAGCTGAGTACATGCACCAGGAATGGAGAGCCCTGGAGTCCAACAGATGTTGTTGGACTCTGGCCCACATCATCTCCAACCACCATAAATAAAAATAAATAAATAAACAAACCTTTATTGTCACTATACCACCTGCGTGCAGTGAAATCAAACGAGCCCCCCCCATACACTCAGTTGTGTTTGCACTCTGTGTGCTTGTCAGAAGTCAATTGCCCAATGGTCAGGGATGATGGGAGCTGTAGTCCAACAACATCTTGATGGCTACAGGTTCTGCATCCCTGGCATATACAACGATGCATCAAAATATGTGTCAATTCTCCCTGGGCTCCCAGAGAGCATTATAATAGCCTGTGGAATATCATCTTCTCCTTAGGTCAGGAGTCAGGGCCAAGCTCCTTGCAGCATCTCCTGCAAGCAAAGGATGTCCCCAAACCGATTCTACCTGGTGGCAGCAAAGCAGGTCTTACCTTGACCTTTTTCTTGGGATTATAATTTTGAGATGTTTTCTTCCACAGTTGTAACCTTTGGGAGGACAACCCTACAAATGATGCTTACCTATAAATTTTCTGATTTTCCTGGAAGCCCACTTTCCCAAATATTATTCAGATAACCTCTTGGAGTCTGAGAAAACATGAATTCACTGTAACAATGTTCTTTGTTCTAGAAGTGCTCTTTGTATAAATTGCAAAATAACTTCAAAACATTTTCCCATTAGAAGCAAGTTCTTCATGCATAAATAAGCTAAACTGAGAAACCTTTAATTTTCAAACCTTGCAGGCACAGTACATATTTTTGCACCAGTGCGTTTTGGATTTATTGACAATCAAGAGGAGCAGTCAGCCTGTGTGTTTTGTTAATTATTCAGTACTGCAAAAGATGGACTCTTTTGATGCCATGGAAGGTAAACAAATATACACTGTACCAAAAGAGGGGGCTATTTTAGGTTGCCATGTGCGTTTGGCCATATTGAAGTAGCATGCATGGAGAAACATTATTTGATTTCAGGGGTTTATTTGTTTTTATGGTTTTCTGCCCTTTTGGGGGGGAAACCCAATTAGTTTTCTCTGCCTACAAGCTGTCACTGGATGAACTCATTAAATCCCGTGGATTTCATTATGATCAGTATGCCAGTGACATCCAGCTCTGTCTCTTTACTGCAGAACTTCCACCCTCCACACAATTCTGCATTTCAATTTGTCTGTCTGGTGTTTCCACTTGGATGTTTGTCATCTCGAAAAAATGAAAACAAAAGACTGCACTTCTCATCTTTCCTACTAAGCCCTCCTCTTCTCACATACGGTACCTTCCACACCCATCAACAATGTCACTGTCTACCTTAATGAATATGCATGAAATCTTTGCTTTACCTTTGACTTCTCTTTGCTCTTCATATTCAGTACAGTCATACCTCGGGATACAGATGCTTCAGATTGCCTTTTTTTGGGTTATGGACCGCCGAAACCCAGAAGTTCCAGAATGGGTTACTTCCGGGTATTGGCAGTCGTGCATACACAGAAGTGCTAAATCACACTTTGTGCATACACAGAAGCGCTGAATCACAACCCACGCATGCGCAGACGTTCGCACCCCAAGCATCCACTGTACCGTGCCAAGTATTGACCTACGCCTCCATGGACAGCTGTGAGCCCAAAATGACTCCCAGGCTGCACACCTGGTCCTTCAGGGGCATGGTTATCCCATTCAGGACCAGAAGTCCCCCACACCTGCCCACCCTGTCCCCCCAAAACAGTAATTCTGTCTTGTCATGATTCAACCTCAATCCGTTAGCCGCCATCCATCCTCCAACCACCTCCAGACACTCACACAGTACATAGAATCATAGAATCATAGAGTTGGAAGAGACCACAAGGGCCATCGAGTCCAACCCCCTGCCAAGCAGGAAACAATTGCCTTCACTAGTTCTGATTTAAAAGAGAGGTAGAGCTGGGTATCATCTGCATACTGATGAACACCCAGCCCTCTTCTTTTCCCCCCATACTGGCTTCAGCAGAAACTCCTCATCTATGCCTTCAAAGTGCTCCATGGCTTTGCCCCTCCTGATCACTCTGCTCTTGTTTTCTGATACATTCCTGCCTTCACTTCCAGCTCTATCATCCTCAGCTTTTCAGTGGTTGGGGGATGCAGAGACACTGCCTCTTAAGCCCCTTCATTTCCCTGACATGGGGCACACCCCAGGAATGGACTACATCTGCCCTAGGCCTGCAGTCAGCGAAAGGGTAAAAGAAAAAGCTCACCACCACTTACACCATCTTGCCTGCATAGGATTTGATGTTTGCTACACCAGTGGATCTTCCCCAGCTCCCATCACTGTAAAGTAGGATGGCTCTGTGACACAAACGGAAAGTAGCAATAAGCAAGTTGTGCTTCACTATGGTGATTGCAGAACAGAAAATTGCAGAGCAGAAAATTTCCATTACCTTCCCTTTGCTTGTGGCACCAGGAGCAGTCGAAGCTACATATTTTTATAATTTAATTCTTAATTTGTTCTAAACCATTTTGTGTGACCGGTTGAGATTAATTTCAAAAACTTTCAACTATTGCGTCTGTTTCTTTTCTAGGTGATGTGGAATTAGAGTGGGAAGAAACCACCATGTAAAAAAACAGATAAAAACCTTACGTTTTGAGAAACAACTGTGTTGGGTTTTGAAAAAAATAAAAAAATCAATAATTCAGGGGCCAAAACAAACCCCCCTCTTACAGTGAACTAACAGCAAATATTAATTTTTGTAAGAATAATAATGTTATAGTTTATACTCTATTTATGTGCCTTCATAAATACTCTAAATTATTAAATGATACTTTTGTACAGAGTTTAGTCCTGTTGTTATAGCAAAATTGTTATATGTATTGGGTGCAATCCAGCAATGGCTAATCACAAATAAGTCCCATTGATAGCATTTAACTGTATACTGTGATCCGTATCCAGCTAAATCATGATGCTTGCAGAAGCCAGCACATAGCTTCCCATCAACACAATGGAAGCCCCCGTTCCCATGTGTGCCCAATGGCATCCCCAAATCTGTTCTGGAGGGTTGGGGGAAGTCCCAGAACAGATTTAGGGGACACACGGTGGAAGAAGAAAGGGGGAGAAGAAGGTTATGTCGCACAAGAAAAATCCTTCTGCTTACAGAACCCTAGCCTTAGTGTTACATTGAATACAACCCTTTCTCTCACTAATTTCCTTGTGATTTAGGGACTAACTAGGCATTACAGGAGACATCTGAGTGGCTGCTGCTTCATGTCCCTTTCTCTCCTCTTCTCAGTAACATCTAGAATAATATAACTCATAATATAACATCATCACTGCTGTACATTTCCATGCTTCCAACACTCAGTTATGTGGGTGAAGTGCAGTGATAATGCATTGTAACCTGGGGGTCATCCAGTGAATCTGACTGGCAGGAGATGCAGAATAGATTAAAATAAGCACTTCTTCACACAGATCATAGTTAAACTGATTTTTGCTGCCACAAAATGTGGCGGTGGCTACTCGCTCAGATGGCTTTAAAAGGAGGGTAGACAAATTCTTAGGTGATAACTCTACCAGTGGGTAGAAATTAGGGTGGGTATATGCCATCTGTACTTGCTAGTGAGCAACAGCAAGCAAAGGCCTTGTGCTCTTCGTGTGGGATTCTCAGGGGAATCTGGTTGAAACAATATGGTAGCTAAGACAGGCCTTCCACCTTTCCTGATCACCTTGCATTGCTGCTTTTATGTGTTATACAACAGCACAACCAGACACCTTCCTCTGCCCCAGCTGCAACAAAACATTTCTCTCCCATATTAGTCTCAGCAGCCACAACATTATATTTGAGCTTTCACCCAGTGTAAAAGCCACTTCTTGAACCGTAGTGGGATATAGTGCATTTCCAAGTTATTTGCTTCTGGGGGGAGGGGAATCCATTTGCAAATAATATGGAAAAGAATGCTGAAGTTGCACTATATTGCCACTAGAAGTGTACAGATAAAATATTTTACCATGCTCACCTTAAAAAACATAATGACCACAATCCTTCAATACGGATACTTGTGGGTTTATGCCCATTAATTTCAGCTGGCTTTAATGTGCATCACTCTGCCCACTTTTGGGCACAGTTCTGAAGCATCTACACCAGTGATGGCCAAACTTGGCCCTCCAGCTGTTTTGGGACTACAACACCCATCATCCCTAGCTAACAGGACCAGTAGTCAGGGATGATGGGAATTGTAGTCCCAAAACAGCTGGAGGGTCAAGTTTGGCCATCACTGATCTACACCATGTACCTACATACAGTCCCATGAGTGTACACATGAGCAGATTATTTCAGAATTGAAGCCAGGAGTCCAAATCCAAAAATGGCAACCTATCCACCAAAGCAGGCTTCCACATATGTAGCAGGATCCTTGTATGCAAATGGGGCATGAATCCAATCTATGCCTTTCATTGGTAGGCTTATTTTCGTCCCGATGTGGATTAACATACATTCAAATGATACACTATTGAAAGCAACAGACAACTTATTTTGAAAGTGTGTCTAATATTTCTTTGCTCTCTTGTTAACTGGTAAGTTTAAAGAAACCTGCTTTTGTGCATGGATCACATCTTTGGATCAGGGCCTATAACCTTCCTTTGAGGAAATGCTCTGGACTCCGCATACCTCTAAATTACTATAGGATAATACATGTCTAAATGAGCCAAATGTGATGCTGAGCATTCGTATTCCTCAGGTGTATATAATTCAGTGTGCAGATCTGCTCTCCTATTTGTGGTTGATTGTGAGGGAAAGCTACCATCCCATAAACTCAGTTGACTTAAGAGGATGGGGTTGATTGAAGTAAGATGACTTCCAGGATTATCATAACATTTCCTTAAATGTATGCTCTTCTGTTTTGACTCTTTGTTTTATGGGAGTTGAAATATTATCTTATGATCCTGAACAGCTGAAAACTCACCCCTCTGACACTGTGGAGATTTTTCAGCTTTTATTCGGCACACAGTAGCTTTTCAGGGACACTCGGGGCTATTTAACCCATCGTGGAATGACGACCAGAGATTATTGGTTTTCTTGTTCTGTTTTGCAATGCATTTGGTAATTGTACATGCTTGGCGATTAAAAAAACAAACACTGTCTCACATTCCTAATACTTTTCTAATGCTGTAAAATAAATAAATAAAGTTTTACATTTTATTATACAATATAATTCTCAATACCGTGTTGTCTCCTATATACAATTCTTCCAGTTACGTTTGAAAAGTTTGCATGGAGTCAAATTCTTTCCCACCCTGCTCCTTTCCAGATGATTTGGACTGCAAATTCCATTACCTGCAACCAGCATAGTCAATGGTCAGCGATGATGCTGTAGTCCGACACATCTGGAAGGTACCAGCTTAAGGGAGTTTTGCCTGAAGTTGAGATCAAACAACTAGGCAGTTCAGACCTTATTTTGGGAGAGGAAGGGTACAAGGTCCAATTCATGCAACATTGCTTGGGTTCTTTTTTAACCCCCCCCCCCGATTGTATGGATTGTATGGAATAGTTGTTTATTCCTCTACCAGTCTGAATCCAATTGCAAGTTAAACACACTTCTGCATAAAGCCTTACAGGACTTTCTTAGGAATATTTTAACAAATTGCCAATATTTTAACAAATGAGAATTTGGAATTGTGCTTTTTGAAGCTTGATGTTCCTTTGTTATGTTTATTGCTGTTCTTATTTTTTGTTCTTACCTACTGTTCATAAACAGTTTTGCATTTCATGTGAATAGAAAGAAATACAATCAATCTAATCAATGTTCCATGGAAAAACACTTTTGAAGCTGTAAGGACCCTGAAAAGCAGTTTCTGGTAGGACATACGGATCTTCGATCTGATGAAAGTGGCAATTTTGAAATCCCACTAAGTACATATGCCCAATTTAAAATGCTTCAGAAATAAAAACCAAAATCAGAGTCTCGGTATAGGAAAGGGTTTAACAGGACGATGCACCAGGCAAGGAGGATGTGCTGAGAACATTTCTTTTTGCAAGGACAAACTCTGTAGTAAATTCACCTGCCAGGCTAAAGAAATAACGGCACTTTTTAATGCAGAAGAAAAGGAAGAGGTGATACTCACAGCTGTTCATATCCTTGGCAAGCCATTTTTGTGCAGCTCCCGTTTCATTTGACTCATTCAAGACACATGTTCTCCATTTATTATAAATCTACTTTCACATATTTGACAAATTGCTTAGGGGGGGCTCTGCACATGTGGAGCATGGTTTTATTTGCACTTGGTAGCCGTATGCACAGCTTTCCTGATCAGGTATCGTTAGTTTCATACTCTCAAGTTCTTGAATATGAGTATCTGTGTTATTCTTAGAGGAACTGCCAAGCCACGCCAATTTGTTTAAAAATGTTTGAAACATGTTAACTTGGGCAACTTCAAAATCTATTTAATATAAAGCAGGTTGTGCTTATTCTAGGGTTCTTCCAGTGTTGTTAGACTACAGCTTCCATCATCCATAGTCATTGGGCTGATGGGAGCTGAAGTCCAAAAACCTCTGGAGGGCTACAGGTAAGACCTCCCCCCTTGATTATAAAGATTATTTCATCTTTCCCTCAAGCTTTTGGGTAAGAGTAATTTTGTCTCCTTTGAGTGAAACACTTTCTTCTGTCAACTTATTTAGGGGTACCTCATCTTCTATATGTTAAGGGATTACATCACTCTCAGTTACTTAGGGGGCTATTTATAGCAGGCTGCCTTCCATGAGTTGGGGAGTGGGGCAAGGTTTTTATTCTTAGTGCTGCTACTAAATTAATCTATTCTGCCCCTCTCCTCTCCCTGATAGATGCTGGACGTTCCAGAAAGGCTTATTTATATTATTGGGACCTGGAAATGGCGCAAATGGCTTGCATAGCTCACATGTCACTACACAGCCTGTCCTGATTAGCACCCCACTCCTGCAGTCTTTAATAAGCATAAACATGCCCCATATTTATGCTGAAATAGGGCTGCCATACATCCGGACTTTTCCAGCCATTACTGGGATCTCAAAGGCTGAATTGACACCCAGGAGGAATTTCTGAAAGGTGGCGCTTTGTTTTGGATCTTAGGCAAGTCAATAGAAAAATCAACAACATTGGGGTTTGTCTCAAAAAAAACACCTCAACAACCCTATAAATGTCATGCAACAATCCTTATCTCCTCTATTGCTTTGTTTTTGGTCTTTTCCTGTTAAAACAACACAGCATCTCTACCCTTCTTCCACTCCATCTGTTGTAGAACCATCTACATTACAGTCTGAAGACTTGGAGGAAGGAATCCTGTTTGAGCACATGTTCATCACTTGAAATCTGAAAGTTGGCCCCTTCAAAATTTGTTTGAAATCTGCTCAGTTCTGCCTGGAAACTGTAAATTTCCCCCAGAGAGAACCTTAATTAGGACCCAAACAGTTTACCTATTGGGATGCTGTGTTTTCCATACAGCTCTTACCAATCTGTACGGAAAAGTTTTTACTGCCATTTTGTGGGCCACTGCTGGGTAACCTCACTAAGTTACTGGAAAGGGTGCAGCAATGAGGGAAGTGGCTGTGGTGGTCCACTGATTGATTGGCAGCTAATTGTAAGGTAAGAGTTGATGGAAGGCACTCTGCGCCTCCAGGGCTACCTATGTCTTGAGTGACAGCAATGGATTCAACAGAACCTCTGATGAGCATTCTTGGGTGCCCCCATCTTCTTTCATTATTTCCACCCCACCCCTTTTGAAAAGATGTTTGGAATAGGGTGAATATCAGGGAGAAGGAGCAACATGCCCCCATTGTTTTGGTAACTGTGTCAATCTTCCCTCTCACAATCCAATCACTGGGTGGGATTCAACCAAGGAGTCCCATCAGCAGAAGCCCTGTGAAGAGGTTCTGCTGGTGCAGCAGGGCTTTCCCATTTCTGCTGCTCTGCGCCCCCTTAAATTGGCTTGGGGCAGGGGGTGGTGGTCAGGAGAACCCCGGGAAAAGTGCCACTAGTCTGGGGTGTATTAACAGCCCAATTGTTGCTGTTGCTTTCTTGTCTCCTTATACCTAACTAAACAAACCCAGTGTCCTTTTGCAATGCAATTCCATCCCATTTTGGTGCTGAAAATCCCCCAGAATGTTTGTGCCCTGGGAGGGTCAGCTGGGGCGTTATCAAACGTGTTAACACAATGCGTTGGATGCTTCATCATGAAATTTAATTTTTAGGATCTATGCCAGTGAAGGTCAACTTGCTGAAAGGTAATCTACTGCCCCATGCCAGAAATGTCACCACTCAGTAGTGATGAAAATATAAACCTGTCTAATAGCCCTCCTCAGATTACTTCTGATCAGAGAACAACCTTATATATGGGGGGGGGGGTCCTTTTCAAAATACCACTTCAAAATGGAGCTCATTGGAACGCGCGCGCACACACACATATATATACTCTGTGTGTGTGTGTGTGTGTGTGTGCGCGCGCGCATGTATATCCCTTAAAAATGATAAAGCAGTATGAACGGCTGATTGGCTCCTTCTTGAGTCACATGGCTTCTAACCCTCTGGCTGGAAGTCTGGCATAGTTACCTCTGCCCCCTGGTGAGAAATTGACATATATCAATTACAGAAGAAGACCCCTGTTGGGTCAGGCCAAAGGTCTCTCTAGTCTAGCATCCTGTTCCCTCAGTGGCCAACCCAGTACAGATGAAATCCTGTGAACAGGGTATAAATGGAGCAGCACTCTCCCACTTCTGCTACCCAGAGGCAGTAGAAGATGGCAGGGTGAGCCAAGGGCACTTACCTGACCTTGTGGCAGCAGAGTTGCCAATTTTAGATGGCTATGTTTCAGTTCACATATTTTTTCAGAAAGTAAGCGTTAGGCAGGGCCGGATTTAGATGAAGAGAAGCCCTAGGCTACTCCATTTGTGAGGCCCCTCCCCATCCCCCACCCTCAAAACTAGAAGAAGGGCAGGCCGGGTTGTCCTCTTATATACCTGCTGGGATTGACAAGGCATCTGACCCTCACCTGAATCTCATAGCTCTCCTGTAGCTGCCTCTGAATAGTTATCATTTAACTCTTGGGGGAAATAATTAGCTGAAGTTGCCGAACCAATTAACCAACTAGAAGCACCAGTTTTCCTATAACTTGATATTGCTGTATAGTTTTGATGAACTGCAAAAGCATTTTTAGCTTGCTTTCTGTTGCCACCCTGGAACTTTTCTTTATTAGTGCCACTTTGTTTTGTACGATTCCTTGCAAATGAAGGAAAACAACTTTTCTGCTGAGAATATATTTTTTGTTACTGAGGACAAAAAAGATTGTACAAAAACAAGAATGGGTGCAGGGCTGGCCAGGACATAGGCAACCTGGCTGTGACAAAGATGACATGTGTGCTTGCTTGCTTAACAGCTGTTGGGAACTTCAAGATCCCTGCTCTCCCTTCTTGTGGTCTTTGTACTGGACCTGGAGACTCCAATAGAGAGCATTCCATGTCAAGAAGGAGGTCAAAACGACCTTGACAGATTAGAGAACTGGGCCAAAACAAACAAGATGAACTTTAACAGGGAGAAATGTAAAGTATTGCACATGGGCAAAAAAAATGAGAGGCACAAATACAAGATGGGGGACACCTGGCTTGAGAGCAGTACATGTGAAAAGGATCTAAGAGTCTTGGTTGACCACAAACTTGACAGGAGCCAACAGTGTGATGCGGCAGCTAAAAAAGCCAATGCAATTCTGGGCTGCATCAATAGGAGTATAGCATCTAGATCAAGGGAAGTAATAGTGCCACTGTATTCTGCTCTGGTCAGACCTCACCTGGAGTACTGTGTCCAGTTCTGGGCACCACAGTTCAAGAAGGACACTGACAAACTGGAACGTGTCCAGAGGAGGGCAACCAAAATGGTCAAAGGCCTGGAAACGATGCCTTATGAGGAACGGCTAAGGGAGCTGGGCATGTTTAGCCTGGAGAAGAGGAGGTTAAGGGGTGATATGATAGCCATGTTCAAATATATAAAAGGATGTCATATAGAGGAGGGAGAAAGGTTGTTTTCTGCTGCTCCAAAGAAGCGGACACGGAGCAATGGATCCAAACTACAAGAAAGAAGATTACACCTAAACATTAGGAAGAACTTCCTGATAGTAAGAGCTGTTCGACAGTGGAATTTGCTGCCAAGGAGTGTGGTGGAGTCTCCTACTTTGGAGGTCTTTAAGCAGAGGCTTGACAACCATATGTCAGGAGTGCTCTGATGGTGTTTCCTGCTTGGCAGGGGGTTGGACTCGATGGCCCTTGTGGTCTATTCCAACTCTATGATTCTATGATTCTATGATTCTAAGTGGGAACTCTATCAAATGACAGGGCAGGAGTTACATGGAGCAGGGCCTTTTCATTTGTGGTGGTGCCCATTGTATGCCTCACTCTTCCCAGACCTAATCTCTTTTGGCCTGTATTTTGGAGCTTTGTAATTTAATTCCAATAAATTGGAAGAACTGGTTGACAAGTCTTAGCAGTTGCTGACATATGAGCAGATTTTTTTTGCTGCTGTTCTGGGCTTCTGGTGCACCAGGGTTTACCCCAGCGTAATAGAGTTAGCCAGAATGCCAAAAGAGATACAATTTACGAGCTTTCTCCATTATCTGCACAGCAAGGGGTGTTCGGTCAACAGTGCAAAGGCTGAGCTGAAGCATTCCCTGCTGGTTACCTGCTTTCAGCAATAGGGGTCGCTGTTTGGTAGTACCCAATTGGCTAGCTGTCAGATTCTAGAGCTCCCTATTGGTGGCTCTTAGATAATTCACAAAGTACAGCAGTAACATAAATCTCCATTGCTACATATTGGGTTTATACTTCAGCGGTTGAATGTACAAGTTTATGGCCATGCTGTAGTGTAGTGCTTATGTGACTGTGAATAAAAGGTGGCTGGGCTCATTGTCTTGGGGTTTTGGGGGTGAAGAGGTGACAAAACTGATTTCCAATAAGTGCATCCCCTTATTTCCATAACAAGTCCTTGAGTCTGTACTCTGAATGGTGACACCAGGGACCTAGAAGGCACAGGGCTTGTCAGTCCAACTCCTGCACAGTCTCATCAGGGCTGACCTTAAGGCAACTGGAGCAATTGGGCCAAATCGGGCCCCACGGGCTGCTCCTAAGGGGGCCCCTGCACCAGGGCAATCTAGATGGATTTTATATCTATAAGATTTTGCAGGCTTTGGCTGTGAACTGGGGCCCTGCAAGGGGGGAAAAAGTCAAGTTGCGCCCCACTGCTTCAAATTGGGCCCCACTGGCTAGCCCTGAGTCTCATAGTTGCTGGGCCTGAGTTGCCCTGCCCTTGCATGAAGTCTTGGGTTTGCAATTTTGGGAGAGGGGAGACTGCCCACTGGGGAATGGGAGGGCTGGCGAGGCCCCCTAGATTTAGAGGCCCTAGGCTTCAGCCTACTTAGCCTATACATAAATCTGGCACTGGAGTTAGGTAGGTTCACCTGTAAATGTGAACTGAATGGAATTTCTCCCCTGCCCCTCATTTTACACTCCCCTGGAAGAACCTGAAAATTTGGAGATTTGGGGCTTGTAGTGGAGTGGCAATTGGAAAAGGCAATTGAACCACTTGTTTAATGTTTCGCTGAGCTCTCATTGGTGGGATGGAAGTAAGTAAGGGGGATGACACCATCTTGCACTTCTCTGTTCTTTTCCAGGTTTTTGGTTTGCTCCTCCCATTGAGAACAATGGAAGACAAATTTACTATGCCAGTTCCAGCAGCAGTTTAGAGAAATGCTTCAGCTCTGTGGCAGAGCATCTTGTCTGCAGAAAATTCTGGTTTCTCCAAGGACTGTGAATGTCTCATGCCTAAAATCTTGCCATGGACAGTCTGTGTAGACAAGATTGAGCTAAATGGACCCAATGATCAGACTTGGTATAAGGCAGCTTCCTATGTTCCTAGTTTCCCCCCTAGTTTGGGGTGCCTTCCCCTGGTCTGCCCCAGCTGCAAGAAAACATCTCTCTCCCATATTGGTCTCTACAGCCACAGTAGGTACTGTAATCTTCCAACAATTCTCCATTGTCTCCCAAGAAAGACGGATGCCAACCAACCAACCAACCAACCAACCTGCTTTCAGTATCAGCAGAGCAAGGTCAACTGATGTTTCTGTCATGAGAGGAAGGAAATATTCAACACTGGATCTCTCTTTCTGATGGTTGGTGTTCCTGTTTTTAGAGACAAACATTCGATGCTTCCTATCGCCCATACAACACCCTCCCAGGGACTGTAGAACTGCAAAGACCATGAATCCATCAATAATTTTTAGTCTTCTGAACTCTATTTGCCAGTTAACATAGGCAGCTATGTTATCAATATCCTCAGCAAATAGCTACTTAGCAAAATAGATGATAGATAGATGATAGATAGATAGATAGATAGATAGATAGATAGATAGATAGAAAGATAGATAGATAGATAGATGATAGATAGATAGATAGATGATAGATAGATAGATAGATGATAGATAGATAGATAGATAGATAGATGATAGATAGGCAGAAATTTGAACGTACAGAAGGTGGGTAGGATGTAGTAACGTGAAATTCTAATCACCTAAAATACTAAACTAAAACTGTTAGCATCTACTCTGTTCACTACAATTGCCTTGTTCAGCCTGGTGGTATATTCTTTTCCAGAAAGAAGGAGGGAAATACTTATTTTTACAAGAGGAACTTCGAATTGACAGGGGCATGTAACAATGATTAAGAATCTGTTGCTCTTATTTTAGACCTTTATTGCTTCAACTACATGAGCAGCTGTTGGTTCTTTTTTTAATTCAGCAACCCAGAAGGGCTGTTGGCCTACTACACTATACAGAAAGTTTGATAAGAAATTCTAGCTAGTCATGGGGGTGCCTATTTGAGTGCCACGTGTGGTATCCCAAAATGCTAATTCTGGGTCTTGTCTGGTGATTTGGGAGGCCGTAGCTCAGTGCTTTGCATGCAGAAGATGCCAGGTTCAATTCCCAGGCAGGGCTGGAAATGCACATAGAGTCTGGAACCCTGGAAAGCTGCTGCCAGAACGTGTAGAAAATACTGAGTAAAATGGACCTATGGTTTGATTTAATACATGGCTGCTTCCTGTGTTCCTTCATTCCATTTGTAAAACCTTTAGATTTCCAGAGTGCTCCTCTGCCTAGGCTGGTGCCTAGGCTGGTGTGCCTCTTCTCCCTCCCTCCATCCATCCTTTTCTACTACTTTCCTGTGTAGCAGTTGTTTGACATGTTCTCCTCTTTCTGTTCCAATAAGAAGGAAGGAGTGGCATTGCAATCCCTTGCTATTTCACCCAATGACTGTGGGAGCTGTGTCAACCCTTCTAGGAATGTGCTTTTCTTGGAAGATCACCATAGCTGGTAAGAAGAACCCTGGAACACTGAAGCCTTTGCATCTTCAACAGCCAACCAGGCAACCCCTGTGGCTTTGGGAATCATTTACAGCTAATGTTGCTCTTGCCTTTAACTTCAGGCATATGTGGCCATGACCGGCAGATCTCTAGACACATTGCATAGGCCTTCCAGCAAATGAAAGACAGTTCCTTTGCATTTTGCAAAGCATGGGAAATACAATCAAAGCTTCATCTATTTGCTTGGATAATAGTTGCTCTCTTTATCTCTCTCTATATATGAGATAACATGTAGCTACTAACTTCACTGTTTGATATCAAATCAAACAATATAAGCGAATAAAAATTATGTGCCTGCCTTTTCACTGTCAACAATCTCCATGCCATCACCTCATTGTCTCCAATGATGTTTGTATTCACAGTTGTTCTAAGTGCTGTTGAGGAAGAAGTAGCCATAGAATGTTGGCAGTCATAGCTACAATATCACCCCTGAAAAGTGGTCCCATTCCCCACCCATGAAATGTTTGCTAATGATGGGGTGAAGACCTGGACCTTTCAGTGCTGAACTTAAAGACAGGGCAGGTTCAGAGGGGTGAAGGCAGTCCTTAAGATAGCCTGTAGCATGGAGACTAGCTGCAACCAATTTGAAGCTAGGTAAGATGAGAAGGCATCAGAAGCAAGATTTGTGACCTAGAATGTTTCAGGGTGACCAAGAAGTCCAAACGTTACTGCAAAGGCCTTGTGTGCAGCCGAAAGGGAGACCCCGTGCTGAGAGAGGCCATAGCATTTCTTAGAACGATTTGACTCTAGTTGCCTTAGCTTGTATCCATAGTTACAGAGAGTACAGTTGGGAGTACAGTATTATGGATACTCTGCCAGCTTTGCAGCTGTGCAAGGAGTTCTGACACTATGTGTGATAATAGAGGTCACACCCAAGGTTGTCTCTGCTTCTCCATAAAGAACCAATTTCCCCTCAGAAGCCATTTGTAGAAAGCTTTCCTATGTCTTTCTGTGCTAACAACAGGCTTGAAAGGAGTCTTCTGCAAAGTATGAGGTGTGAAAACCAATTTAAGTAGAGAAGATTAGGAAGGTGCACTTACTTTCTGTTCCATTCTTGGTAGGGGCTCAAAGCAGAATCTGTTTATAGTCATGTGAGACTTGCATAGATCCAAGGATCTCAAATCTGTGCCATTATCTCAAGATGAGGATTTTTACAACTTTTACATGCATACCCAAACATATTGGACTGGACTGAGGATCATGTGGTAAAATCCTTTAAAAATATTTGCAAATGTGAACAGTCCAAGCCAAACCAAACCCCAACTTTGGGACCTATTTATTATGTTGACCTTTATACACTCTTTCTCTGTACTGCTCCTTTCTCTCTTTCTAGATGGAGAAGATCCATAGAAGGGGTCCACATGGCTCAGGGCAGTGGACATATCTGGTACATTGAGAAAGTACCGTGGGCACCAGCCACAAAATGGCTGCTGTGGGCATGTGGTATAATTTCTTTGCAGGAGAAGCCGAGCTAATGCAAATAGGAAGTGAGCTGGAAGACCAAACAGTCCCTTGTGTCTTTTGGATTTTTGAAGGGATATTTACCAAGGTCTTTTGTGCAAAACAGGAGGAAGTCCTGGCTGTTGTGATCATGCCTGCAAGTCCACGAAAACCTAAACATAGGAATAATCATATTAGAGCCTTCAGCCTACTTGCCTATAAGCTACTTATTCTTCATCCCTCTCACACAACACAGAATGCTGTAATGCTCTAGGTAACTTCATATGATTGTAACTACCAATATTCATTCCGAACAGAAATACAGCCAAAGCTGTAGGTGACAAGGGTCACAAAGTACTGAGGCATGGCAATATTGCAAATTTCCAATGGGTTCCTTTTTTATAAAGGCCAGAGATGAGTGGCCAAATTGGGACGCTTTGTTAGTTATCAAAAGTAGATGCTCCAATGCCCCTAGTTCAGATCCAGCTGTTTGAGCCACAATAAATGGCCTCTGGTGCCCATTCCAAACGGAATGGGTGCCAGGAAATGACAGGAACAGGTTGAACAAGAAACTTCCTTGCTCAGTATCTCTATGGTGCCTTCTATACTACAGAAAGTTCCTTGTATGAATACCATTCACTGTTGTATGCTGCAACTGTTCTCCAAAATTTCCTCTTAAGGTGGAATAACTAAGTCTTAACCCATTTTAACTGGCATATTATAGTCACAATCGGGGTGATTTAAATCTTGTTTTCGGTATCTGTCTGAGAAGGTGATCAAGAGGGTTGTTAGGCACTTTCCAAACCACAAATACACGGAGAAAATGTGCAATGACAAGATCTATTGGTTTTAAAATTTGATTGCATTGATTATCCCAATTATAGGCTAAGTGCTACATTTTTTCATGAAAATGTAGTGAGTGCTGCATGTAATTTCAGGAATAAAAGCATCATTAAGTCCCCTGTGTCTCTGTTATCACAACATTTCAAATAAATTGACCTTTAATAATTGTGCAAGTTGGCTCTTGAACAGCGCTCAGTGACCATCCTTGGACTGTGAAATCCCTGCTGCCACCATTACGAATGGGGATATCTTGCTATAGAATAAATGTGTTTATGCAGTGGTGGTGATTTGTCACTGCAGACCATGACACAGGCATGAAGGCATCTGCCACTTAGAACTATGCATCATAACCACCCAATGTGAGAATGGTAATAAAACACTGCCTTCCTATTTTAAAGTAGAAGCGTCTGTTTAGTTAGCAAGGTTGCACCTCGAGACGACGAGAAGGACTTGTAACTGATCTGAACACAAAAGTCCATTTCTGTTCAAAGGGCAACAATAATAATTAGTAACACTTGCCCAGCCAAGATCTCAGCAAAGTAAGACGCCTCTACCAAGAACAGAAACAAAAAGATCAAACAGAAAATCGGCCATCCAAATAGATTTTCTGATTGAGTCTCACCTTTATTCATATATGTCCACAAACATTTTATTATTCTAGAGCTAAGCGATATTAGCAAGTATTAATTGGAAAAAATAACTGTCTACATTTCAAAGATATGTGTACAAGAGCTAACGTTTAACATATAGTATGTTTCAATAGGATTGTGTGTGCTTAAATTATTAAAACATACCTAGGTACATGATTATTCTTTCAGTTGCTTTGAAATATGAATTTCTCCACATGCTTAGAAACTGCAGTTTGTTCAAAATACAGCTGCAAGATTACAAATCAGGATTAGATATGATCGTATTACACTGTACTTTACAGTGGAATGGGTCCAAATTAAAGTGCTGATTTTGACCTTTATAAACCTTCATGGCTTGGGATCACAGCATCTGAAGCCTGTCTCAACCTTTGCTTATTCCTATCCTCTCCCCATCTAGTGTGTGTCAGGTAAGAGGGAGAGGGTCTTGTCCGTAACATCACACCGGTTGTGGAATGCCTTCCCCAAGGATGCTTGCCTGACATCTACACTGATGCCACCTTTTTGCGGTGCCTCTGCCCCCACTCTGCTAACCTTTGCACAAAAACTGTTTTGTCACTGTGAGGTTCTTACATGGTCGTGTTTAGATTTCAGATCCTGCCACTTTTCATCCATTGCGCCTTGGTGCTTTTAAATGCATTTGAGTGTATTTTTTATTATTTACATTATAAACTACCCTAACGGTCTATCAGGAGCATGGGATGTGAATTCCGACAATAAACACACATCAAACAAATATTTGCCCTTTGACTACAATACAGGTCAAATATTGATGGTGGGGTGTGAGTAAATAATTTTATTTTCATACATAAATGGTGTGAAAGATGGATGGTGATGTTATTAATAATCACAGAATCATAGAGTTGGAAGGGACCCTGAGAATCATCTAGTCCAGGGGTCTGCAACCCGCGGCTCCGGAGCCGCATGTGGCTCTTTTACATCTTTGCTGCGGCTCCGGGGTGGATACTAGCGAGGGGAGGAGGCGCATTGTGCGCCCTGACACTCCTCACTGTGGCGGGCGCTGTACTGGCTGTGACGTCGCATGGGGGCAGTGCGTGCGTTAGTCACGCACCATCCCGACATCACCTTCCCGCCCGCTGTCAGATCGTGGCTCTGGAGATATATTTGTTTTAAATGTCGCAATGGTTTTGCGGCTCCCAGTTGTTGTTTTTTCTTCAGAAACGGGTCCAAGTGGCTCTTTTTGTCTTAAAGGTTGCAGACCCCTGATCTAGTCCAAGCCCCTGAAATGCAGGAATAAGTAGCTGTCCCAAATGGGCATTGAAACTGTAACCTTGGTGCTATCAGCACCATGCACTGAGCTATCCCGAAGTTAAGTACTGCTTTATTGTAGCAAGTGTGTTTAAAAAGCCTCAGGAGGCAAACTCTGCACACCAAACACTAACTACTTAGCCCTCTTGCTGCTGTCTCTGAACTAGCTTGTAACAAGCAGGAGAGCATATGCAGAAATCCCTGCCCATTGCCACCTTGCAGCTGCAGGCTCAAGTCGGGCTGCGGCCTAAGGAGGGAAAATTTGTCCTCCTAACTGCTTCCTCCAATGGCTTGAATGATGAGGCTTCCAACCAGCACCTAATAATAATGATTGTGCCAGTCAAGGAAGGCAATTCTACATGATTCGTCTTCAACTAGATCCCACAAATTCATAGTCAGAGGTGCCCTAGATCCAAACATATCTTATCCAGAGTTATTTCACTTGATAAATGTGACATTTTGTCATTTATATATGCTGATAAGTGCCATATATAAATAACTGCACCATCAAATAGCACACTGAATGTGTGAAATAGCAGATCAACTGTTACACACGCATCCTTTCCCCTCAAACAGAAGATCAGAGATGTATATGACTGTCTCCCGTATACATCTTCATTAAATGTGCAGTGTGAGTCATGTGCATTCCCACAACACTTTAAATACTGTACAGTCTACTTACATACTCATCTGCAAGTGTTGAAGTCCGAAGTAATGACATTTTAAAAGATTGAGCAATGCACAATATATGCATGTGTGAACTGGCTTCACATTTAAGGAATTACGGTATTTGTTTCAGAATGAAGAAATTTCAAAATGAGAGCAAGCACTCTTATTGAAGATTTACAGCTCTTTCCTATGGTCCACAATGGCTGGGGAGTTAGTGATGCAGTCTAGGGTCTTAAGGACTGAACATTAGGGTCCCAGCATCAGCACTGCAGGAAGTCAGCTTATATCCTCAATCCATCACTTGGAGCTGGACATACTCCCAGCACCTGGACAGCAGCAGTCCTCAATCCCTTCAAAGGGGTTGGTGAAGGGTTATGAAGTGGGGAGGGCGCAGAAAGTGAGGTTATTATCAATACCAGAGATTCACAGACTTATCTCATTTGTCTTGTATAAATTGCCACAATCGGGTTTTTTTAGTACAAACCATTGTCTGTGCATCTGTATCTATCAGTATCTTTTGCATTTTGGATCCCAGCTAAAGATGGAGTTCTTTGCCCGTAATTTCATCATAAAATTGTACTCCGTGCAGCACATTCTTTGCATTATAACAAGAATTTGGAATTTCGGTCCCAAGGCCAATTAACAAGTCTATTTCTGAAGTGTGAAGTTCTCCCAATAGCTTTATTTTCATGTGGGAATCCATATGCGTGAAACAGCCCCATGCGAAAAACTGAAAAGTGGTCATGTACAGAAAATCGTAATTTTCACGCATTTTCCCTGATGTGGTCACATTTTTGTGTTGCCCCACCCACTTCTCCAAGTAGAAGCTGTTTTGCACAAGTAGGAAATCAGCTATCACAGAAAAAGTTTGTCACTTAATGAGATAAACGTGTGGCTTCATATTGAAAAATCATGACTCAGCGCGATTTTTTCAAAATTAGGGATTTTACAAAAAAATGAAATATTGACCACACTATTATGCTTTTTTCAGCTGCAAAGCAGCTTTCTGAAAAGGACAGATTAGAACTTTTTTCATGTCTGAAATATGAAATTTGCACCACTTCTGGTTAAGTTTCTGATTTTTGACTATAAAATAATAAAAAAGATAATTAAAACAGTAAAAATCTTACAGAAGGGTGGAAAAGGGTGAGGTAATGGCATATTAGTCATTGCAAATGGAGAAGGACATTTGCAGGGTAACTATGGTGCTCCTAGAAGAAAAAGGAAAAGGAAAAGTGGACATATTAAGTTTAACCCTTCCTTCCCCTCCTTTTCATTATGGATGAGCCAATCTCATGTCAGAGTTAGAGAGGTCTGGTGTCTAATCCCCCAGTATCTACTCATTAAAAACTAAAGCCCGCTGATTCTGATATCAGTGGAAAAATCAAAATAGTTTAATTGGTATCAGATTTTTACAAAAACAAAAAAGGCCCAGGAATAAATTGCAACACAGGAATGGGAGAACTGGCAGAAAAACAGGCCTGCCTCTTAAACTCAGCTGTGCTGTGTTCCTAGTCACATATAGTGAGGGTGGCTAACCTGTGTCTTTCCTCATGTTGCTGACCTAACCATTGGTCATGCAGGCTAGGGCTGGAGGGTCACAGATTAGTCACCTCTGACACATTGAAAGACATCTTCTTGGCATTCATAAAAATGTATCTTTCTCCGCAATTTAATCCCTAAACTAACTGAAAGCCTACGGCCATAGATACAAGCAGAGCATCTACTGTATCCAGATTGTATATCCAGAGAAGTGGTGACATAATAAAAATTGTTTTGCCAAGTAGGTTTGACCTAGCTATCCAATTGTCTCACCACAGATTAGTTGTTTTTTCATGCACACCCAGAGGAATGGCTGGCTCACCTCCATTCATCACTTTGTATCTGCAGCATCACAGTGGTTCAGTCTGTGCATAACACTAAATTGTGGCTAAGCATAAATGTGCAAGCATGCTAGAAACTGGGGCCACTGCGCTACACCCCTGGTTCTGCTGCCACTGCACTACCCAAGGTGAAGCCGTGGTTTGGCTTAGCGTTACATCTGAACCAAAGCTCATGGTCTGTTCCAAAACAAACTACAAGTTTCCACCATGGCTTGTTCTGGGCTTACCATTAACATCTGTAAGACTTTCGTTTTGAATATTGGCTGAATTGCAAACTGAACAATTTGAGGTGGGCTGGACATGGGACAGGCCCACTCAGTGCACAGCGGCAAGAACCAGCCTGGTTTTGTGATTGGTTAAATTATTTCTATCTTGCCCTTAATCCAGCAATTTAACTTGAAGTCTCATTAGACAGAACGTGGTTTGGGAGATTCCAGGGACAGAGCCCAGAGACACTCCACCATCACCACCAGTAGCATCAGAGGCTGGGGCTCTTCTTCCTGGCAGCATCCCCTTGGAGCAGGGATCGGGAACTTGTGTCACCCTCCTGGCATTGTCAGGCTCCAACCTCCATCAGTCCCAGGCAGTGTGGTCAATGGTGACAAGAGTTGTCCTACAACACCTGGAGGATGCTAGAAGTTTCCCAATTCCTCTTCAAGAAGCCCAAGCACTACCAGTAGCAAGTCCCAGGCTACTTTCACTTTATCATAGGGATTGAAAACTTGTGGACTCCAACTTCCACCAGCCCCTGCTGCTAGCACAACCAGCTGTCAAGGTTGATGGGAGATGTGCTCCAGCAACATCCAGAGGACCACAAGATCCCCATCCTTGCTTTGTGACCTTGAGCTGGTCCTAAGGCATTTAGGCCTTAGGAGTGACATGTTGTTGCCCAGATGGGCGGGGTACTAATTAATTAATTAATTGATTGATTCATTATTCTATTGTTGCTGTTTTTAAAGCACAACCCCACAAAGTTATTAGCTGGCCTATTTGCAAGTATAATCATTAGCGCCTAGCCAGAGTTCTATATTTAGACCAAGGCTGGGAAGGGAGAGGGGATTTTCGTTTGAAGCTCTTTGGCCTGAAACCAACCTGCCGCATTTCACTCACGCCCATGCCAGCAAGCGATTCCCATGTGTCCAACTTTGTCACTCTGGCTATGCTGGACGGGTCTCAGGTTCAGAAAGCTGGGAGCGGGCTTTGGGGAGAAGGGGAATCTCTCCCCAAGGCCTCTTCTTCCTCTACTAGGCTACGATGGTCTCTGGCTGTCGCTCTGTCCGGCCAGGAGCAGCAGCACCCAGAAGGAGCGTCGTGTTGGCCGGGCTCGCCGAGGGTGATGCGCCGCGACAGCTAAACCGGGGATAGGGTTTCAGCGGCGACTCTATATATAAAGCAGCCGGGGGCCCTGATGTCAGCGCGCTAATTAAATTCCGCCGGGCCGGGCGGCTTCTCTGCGGGGGCTTCTCGGTCGGGAGCCCCTCCGAGAGAGGCGCGCAGAGGCGGCGGGAGAGCCATGATGATGGACCTTTTCGAGCCCGGCTCCTATTTCTTCTACTTGGACGCCGTCGACCATGGAGGCCTGCAGGCCCTGGACATGGCCGACGAGGGGTCGCCGCTGTACCCGGGCAGCGAGGGCCCCTTGTCGCCCAGCTCGTGCCCCGATCAGCTGGCCCCGGAGGCCGGAGGGGGCGGCGGGGGCGACAGCAGCAGCGGCAGCAGCAGCATCGGGGCCGACGAGGAGCAGCACGTGCTGGCGCCGCCGGGCCTGCAGGCGCCCCACTGCCCGGGCCAGTGCCTCATGTGGGCTTGCAAGACGTGCAAGCGGAAATCGGCGCCCACCGACCGGCGCAAGGCGGCCACGCTGCGCGAGAGGAGGCGCCTGAAGAAGATCAACGAGGCCTTCGAGGCGCTCAAGAGGCGCACGGTGGCCAACCCCAACCAGCGCCTGCCCAAGGTGGAGATCCTGCGCAGCGCCATCAGCTACATCGAGAGGCTCCAGGATCTCCTTCACCGCCTCGACCAGCAGGACAAGAGCCACCAGCAGCTCCTGCTGCCCGCCAACGGGGGCGCCGTCGGAGACGCCTTCGCCGGCAGCGCCAAGCAGGGCCATGTAAGCGCCACTGCCGCGCGCAAAAGGCGCGGTCGCCTCCCCTAGCCCCGCTCCGAGTTGGCGAGGGGGGCGCAGCCGGGCCAGCGGCGGATCTGCTGCTGCTGCTGTTGCTGCCGCCGATCGGCACTCCCCTTTCGTGCCAGCCCCCTCCCTCTCCCTCTCCCCCTGCCCCACTCCCGCCCCCAACTCTCTCTCTTTCTCTCCTTCCTTCCTTCCTCAGGTGCCCCCGCCCGACTTCTTGAGCCCCTGCAGCGCCGACTGGCCCAGCGGCTCGGAGCATTCCAGGGCGCTGCCCATCGGTGCCAAGGAAGGTAAAGCTCCACACTGACAAGGAGACTGGGGGGTGGGGTGGGGTGTTTCATCTGGCTGGGAGACTCGGGATTGTTGTGCCCCCTACTACGCCCTCTCTTCCCCCACGCGCAGCCCAAATGCTTTCACTTCGCAGGATTCGCCTGGTTCGCCTACTCACATTTGCGCGCGCGCGCGCACACGCGAAGTCCCACATTTCTGGCGCCGACGGGTCCCCTGGAGCAGCCCTGCTTCCCAAGGGACTCTTTCCCCGAGAGATGGCGGCTGGTTTGGAAGGGGAGGGGAGGGGGCGGCTCACAGACGCCTTTGAAAGTTTCTGCCCTAATAAATCAGGCGCAGCGCGATCCTAAGCACTGAGCTAAGCAGCACCTCCTCTCTACAGCGCGGGTACTTAAGTTTGCAAGCGCGGTCTCTGTCCTAAGGAGAAGCGCACAGAAGGAATCCCGACGTTTCCTTTCAACACCAGCTGCGAGTTGCACCTGTTCCGCTCCTTTATCAGGCCAAACCTGGGTAATCTTCCCAATGCGTTTGCTTTCTGGAGAGCTCCCGTTGGATGGCTCAGGAGGGTGAATTGCCTCGAGAGTTGCCTGCAGGATCGCACTACACTGCACCCCCATTCCGTCCTGAGCTCACTGACTTGGAAGCGGACCCGATTCTTTCAGCGGCGATTTCGCAATAGGGTCCTCCTCAGCCTGTGATCCTAAAAACACGTCCTCTGAGAGGCACAAATCCCCCCACAACTAGAAAATTGTGCTTGTTTACTTTGGATGTTTTGGGCTTGTGAGTAAAATTCTCGCTGGAAATGAATGGGATTCACGTTTCTAAATAACTCCCGGGGGGGGGGGGCTAACAATGTCAGTCTGTTGCATCTGTCTAAGTGGCGTGTGTCCCAGAAAGGTGATAACACACGGAGGGGTCCCCTGGGTGATCGATCTCTTCGTCATTTGGAATAGATCTGCAAGGGATTCCGGCTGCCAATTCTTTTAACGATGAGACCCCAACTCCTTGAATTCGGCGGAAGAAACGAATATATATGGGTGGTAACCAGAAGTGTCAGCCCCGTGCTGACAATAAATGGCCGGATTCAGAATCTCCACCACCACGATTTTATTCTAAACTGCCTGCCTTTTGCACCTGACTTGGGGTTGGTAGATCTTGGGATTCCACCTTTTTTGCAACAAAACAGATCTGACGCGCCTGTCCGCCCCTTCCGTGATCAGTGTGTGGGTCTTTCAGGGGCTCCTGCCGTGGTATTCTGTGGGTGCTTTTCGGTTCAGAAACACAAGTGGCTCGTGAGGAGGATGGGGCCCCGATCCCGCGTGCGCTAAACTGCCTTTCCCCCCTTCCAAACCCAGGGAATCCCCTTGGCGACTCGTCCGCGTCGAGCAGCCTCCGTTGCCTCTCCTCTATCGTGGACAGCATCTCGTCGGAAGACCGCAAAGTACCCAGCGGGGAGGAAGTCGTGGAGAAGTAGCCGGCCTGGTAGTATTTTTGGAAACATGCAGCAGCCCCGCAAGGGACGGTCTCTCTCCCTCCCTCCCTCCCCGCCCCTCCCCCTCCACTTCGCCCTTTGGACTAAATCACAATTAATTTAATCTTCTGGAAATCCTAGATGGGGTGGAGGGCGGCGTTGTGGAAAAGAACACACAGCTGAACAAATAATAAACGCATCTTCTTAAAAGGAAGTTTTGCCCTCCGACAAAAGTGCGCCCCCCTCCCCGCAAAACCAATTTTCAGAGGTATTTTTATTTTACCGAACGTTGCCTCGACCACCCCAACCCTCTCCTTTTATAATTAATATATTGCCTTGTGGTTTACTGAGGGTCTTTTCTTTGGGTAACACAGTTCATTCCTGTTTGAAGGAAGTCCCTGGTTGCCTTGTATTCTCTTCTCTCTCTTTTTTTTAAAGTTCCTGAGATTTAGGGTTTGTGTTTGCGTGGGTTTTGTTTTTGTATATAATGTTAGTACTTTTCTTTATCTCTTATTCCCTTTTTTAACAAAGACAAAAAAATGATTATCTATTTAAAATGTGGAAAGTGATCCTGTATATAAGAAAAGCTAGATAAAGTTTCCAAGGTTGTAAAATAAATCTCTTTGTGTAAAAAAGAAGAAGCTGTGCTTGAATATTTTTAGCCTTTTGGCGTTTGTGTGATTCAACTGAAGACTCTAAGCTGGCGGGGGAGAGATAAATGATATGGGTTCTTCTCTTTCTCTAACCCCGACCCCCAAAAAGGAACAATCGGGACCGCTTTTTCAGAAACGTACTAGCGGTTATTGAAACGGATGGCATTTCCTCGTGCGTGGGATTATTTTAAGATGAGCTCTGGCCATTTGTTCTACTGAAATAGTACGAGTGCCTCCTGTGAAGTCATAAAATGAATGGGACAACAGCAGAGTAAATGGCTTAGGAACAGAAAGAGCGAGAGAGAGCACTTTCATTATTTGTGGCTTGCCTTCTTCGCTTGTCGCTTTTACCCAACAACCTCCCATTCTGTATTCTCAAGTCGCTAGGCCTCATGCATTCAAAGAGCATCTACTGCCGCGAATCCACGCTTTTCTTGTTCTTTTGCCGGCTTTCCAGAGATCACTCCTCCGGGTGTGCCTTTTGCATCCGATCTCCGCATATTGCCAGGATCTATTCCCCCTCCCCTCCCCCCATTGGCGGGTTGTGCGCCTGGGTTGCACTCCAGCCTTGTTTAAAGCAGAATGGATGGGCGTGAGATCCAGAGGCTCCGACAGGAGGCTGCCCAGTCCCTTGAGATGTGGAGAAGGGGCGTCTCACGTGATGAAGGGGTTAAGTGGCTGAGAGGAAGGGGCCAAGCGCGCACCTCTGGAGGAAAACAATCCGCTTCTGAGGCTGGCAAGGCGAGCCTCTTCCTCCCAGGGAGAACAGCCCTTAGTTGTAACCAGAGTTGTTTATCATCCCAAGAAGGGACGACCACCAAGAATCCACAACCCTCCCCCCACGTCTCTCTTCCCTGCCCTCCTCCTGCGTCCCCGCCAGCCTCACCATGCAGAGCGAGAGGAAACATGTCCAATTCTCTGCAAGGCGCTTTATGGGTTTGTCCCGGTTCTGCGTATTTGGTGGTTTGGTGCTGCTACTTAATTATGTTCTGAGACTCTCATGATATTTATGGTTGCAACTTGTTTAAATTGTTTTTAATATTGTGGTTTAATGCTGCAAGTCGCCCTGGGACCTTAAGGTAAAGGGCGGGTAATTATTATTATTGTTGTTGTTAATAATAATAATAATAATAATAATAATAATCTCGAGGGTGGCAGATCTCTCAGCCTCTCATTCAGAGACTGCTGATCTGGAGATTTTCCCTTGCCTTCCTATCTTAACGGGCTGTGGCTGTGAACATCATTCTTTGCATCTTCCTAAAGTCTCGATCCTGCGTTCACTTACTTGGGAGTAAGGCACATGGAAATCCGTGCGACTTTCTTCTGAGTAAACATGGACTCTGTGTGCGTGTGTGATTCACAGGCAAAATTGCGCCTGCCCGATTATTATTTTTTTATCACGCTCCATCCTCAACAGAGAATAGCTCAGTCCTGAGCTGTTAGAATAATCATGATTTTTAAAGCAATCTTGCATCGTGTCGCCTTCTAGAAGGGCAGTATCTGGGCCTGCTTACGCGGAAGTAAGGCCCTAGGACTTACTTCCGAGTAAAGAGGGATAGATTCACGGTGTCGATTCAGTTCCACGTGTTATATAATTTCGCCTGACCTCAACATTTTGTCCTATTCTTTTCAGTAGGATTTATTCCCGAGTAAGTGCGCAGAGGACTCCAGTCTGGCATCTTAGTTACAAGAGGAGAATTTTACTCCGATATTTTGAAGGTCGCCTACCATTCCAAACTCTGGAAGACGATTATGTTCAGAGAATAGTCCTTTTTACACACTCAGCCACTCCAAACCTGTAATGTTATCTGCACGATTTCATATATATTGCGACTGTCATCAATGCAGGGTCACGTCACAGTCTTCTTAGCGACTTTACATCAAAGTCCCACTGAGTCCAAAAGCGTTCTACTACATTATATAGAGAAAACCCTGGTTTATTATCCTTAGAGCAATTGGATTTAGCAAATCTGTGTGTATGAAGAGCAGCCCTTCGCGAACCTAGATGCTGACCGACGCTTCTCTTTTATTACCTGTAGAGTCTTTGTGTCTTAAGGCCTAGAAACTTAAAAGCTGTCCGTGCTTTTAAGTTGAAAGGGTCTGCAGGGAAGAGTCCCTCTGCCTTGAGAGACCAAACTGTCCCTGGCGCGACTCTGTTGATCTCGAAAGCGGGAAAGTTTTTAGGAGCCCCAAACCATCCGAAGGAAACAGCAGCCAGGAACGAAAACTATCCCCCCCGCCCGCCAATGTCTGTGCGTCCCCGCCTAGTCCCAGCTCCTCCTTGTGATATTTTAGCCTTACCAAACGGTGTTGGGTTCCCCTTCCGTCCTTGTCTTCTCCCTGCAAAGCGCAGTAACGTGAGAAATTGTTTGGAGTAAACGGGACTTCCAAGAAGGTTTCTCATTAAAGAAAGAAAATAGTCTCTCTCCCCGGACCTGCCCCCCCCCCAGCCCAATGCGACCTCGGTGGCTGCAGCCAAAGAGACCCCGGGTGTGTTTGCAATTACACTGTTTGGATTTGATATTAAGAATGATAATCTTTACCTAACTCTAAAGCCAAAGCAAACGCGGCCGTTGGAAGCACAACTCTGGAGAAAGATAAGCAGGTTTTGTGTCTGGATCTAGTGAGAGGTCTCTCCACCCACCCCCTTTATTTGCTCCCCCAAGCCCACCCACTAGGGAGAAGGTGGTCTGCAAAAGGAGCAGCTGGAGAACGAAGGAAAGAGATTTATTCGTCTTGGGGCTGATTGAAACAAGGTCAGCTTTACCTGCAGGTTGGACTTCCTACATCCTTGATTCATCTGATGGACCTCAGAGAATAGGAGACCATCCCGCTGCTGCCCCTAGCCTCACATCCGCACCAGACAGTTAAAGCGCCCGGTTTTCTCAAAAAAATCTTGGGGACAATACTTTAACCCACATGGAACCACAATTCCCAGCACGCTTAACAAACTAAGGGGGAGGACTGTGCTTGGCAGATCTTTGCAGGGAGAAGACAATGGGGTGGTCGCAGAGGCAATGTGTCTGTTACTGCAGAGCGTCTATAGGCAACAAGCCAATACAGTGGTACCTCAGGTTAAGTACTTAATTCGTTCCGGAGGTCTGTTCTTAACCTGAAACTGTTCTTAACCTGAAGCACCACTTTAGCTAATGGGGCCTCCCGCTGCCGCCGGAGCACGATTTCTGCTCTCATCCTGAAGCAAAGTTCTTAACCTGAAGCACTATTTCTGGGTTAGCGGAGTGTGTAACCTGAAGCGTATGTAACCTGAAGCGTATGTAACCCGAGGTACCACTGTAATAGATTGCTTTGTCGTGTTGTTGTTGTTGTTGTTGTATATTTCCTGCCATTTCTCCCAACATGGTTCTCAGTCTCCCATTCAGGCACTGTCCAGTCCCAGACTTGCAGAGTTTCAGCAAGCAGATGGCCTCATGCACCCTCTCTCACCATACCATAACCCAGGCTTCCTCAACCTCGGCCCTCCAGATGTTTTTTTGGCCTACAACTCCCATGATCCCTAGCTAACAGGACCAGTGGTCAGGGATGATGGGAATTGTAGTCTCAAAACAAATGGAGGGTCGAGGTTGAGGAAGCCTGCCGTAACCAATATGGAGCTTCTGAGAGCTCAAAGCGCTTCACGGCAGTCTTCAGGACAAGCCTCTAAGCTAGGGCACATGGTTTAACCTGCTGGATTCTGATGGTTTTGATCCACTAGAATTTTGAGAGCTTTCAGGTGGGCGTTAATGTTGGGGTTGGAATAAATATACAGTGGTACCTCGGATTACATACGCTTCAGGTTACAGACTCTGTTAACCCAGAAATATTACCTCGGGTTAAGAACTTTGCTTCAGGATGAGAACAGAAATCGTGCAGCAGCAGGAGGCCCCATTAGCTAAAGTGGTGCTTCAGGTTAAGAACAGTTTCAGGTTAAGAACAGACCTCCAGAACGAATTAAGTTCTTAACCCGAGGTACCACTCTCTGTGTGTGTGTGTGGGTGGGTGGGTGGGTGGGTGTCTTCTCTAATTAAAGATAAAAAAATTACAAGTGCACAGAGTAAGATAAGATGGGGAAAAGAAGGGGGGGGGGGAGGGAAAGAAATAGAACCCATGCAGAAAACAAAAGAGAACGAGGAGGGGGAGAAAAATTGTATACATTAAAAAAATGGTTATTGTTGTTAACTAGACCTTAACCTAGTACGGTATTTATAAAAATGAAAATTGGAGTTCCACATGCTAGTTCCACTAGTTTGCTTGTTTTCAGTGTCCATGTGATGCCGTTGTCATGAAAATGCGGGGTCAGCCCCCCCCCCCCATGAGGCCAGGTGTGGCGGGGGGGCACATGAGGTGCCAAAATATATTTACCTGGCTCTGTCAAATTGCCAGTCCATACTGCACCCAATAATGATAATAATAATAATAATCCAATTTACCCTCTGTAGGTGATATCTGATACATTTTTTTAAAAAAACGTTGTCATTGACCCCTTTGCAATATATCAATGACCTGTTTGAAGTATTCCACGCACACACCCCGCCCCAAAGCACCCTTTGTCATGTCAACAAGATGGTCATGGCCCTTTGCTGAAAAAATAAATCCACTTCATCTGTTTGCTGAACACTTGTGGTTCTAGTAACAGAATCCTGAGCATGGAGCCAATCCGATGCTTCCCCCCCCCCCTGCATAGACTCATACAAAATAACTAGAATGCATCGTGAATCTGAACAGCGTTCCATCTCCTCCACCCTCAACTGCACGCAGTTTCGGGGGAACTCTAGTGGCTTGAAACCCAGCAGTGTATCATCTGAACCCGGATCCCACTTGGTCATTCATCCTTCCAGTGAGAACCAACAAGCTTCCCCACCTCACCCCGCCGCCCGACCCTCAACTAGGTCCCATGCTCGAATTGCTTGCTTTAATGAGCATCTGTTGAATCATTTCTAGCTGTTGAAACTGCTGCCTTGTTTAGATGGGGCGGGCTGGCTGCTGGTGGTGGAAGGAGCTGAAGTCGCCAGATTGTTTCAGAATGCCGTGTTGTGAGATCTACGGGTGAACTGCGGTATACAAATTTAATACATACGTACATAGTCATCAGTTTGCCAATCTGAGAATCAGCTGTCTGGAGAGAAACGCAGCCAGCGCCTCTGGAACAGGGAACCCGGGACAGCGCACCCGAGGGCCCAAAGGAGTCCCGGGCCTCTTGCCCCTGGCCTGATGCTCACGTTGCCTCCCGCAGGTCGCTTTTGATCTCGGCCAGGCCAGGCCAATGGCTTCTGCAGCTGGGCCGGAGCCTTCCCGCGGCTGGGCCAGGTACGGCTGTGTTGACATAGGTGCGCTCTCGGGCGCAGACGGGCCCCGCAGCCCAGTAGAGGTTGGGGGGGGGGGATCTGCCAGCGGCAGGGGAGTCTTTGGGGACCCCTTGAAGGTACCAGCCCCCCACCCCACCCCGCATATGTTGAATGGTGAAAAACTGAGCTTTCTAAGGAGGAAATCATTTCCTTGAGGACCAGCGTCTGGAGCTCGAGGTTTTTCCTTGTCCCGCGTTGCCAACTCAGCCATCTCCATCTGAGCTGGTCTTTGCATAAAATCTCTCTCTTTCTTTTACCTGAATGTTGCCCCGTGGTCCCCCCCCCCAGCCTTCTCTTCCAAATCAATCGCGGCTGTCACGCCGTCCTAAGAAGTTTCTCTGTCCCCAGAACACTTTGGCTGAAGGCGCATGGCTACAGAGCCACCGGCATTCCTGACAAAGGAGGAAGCGACGGCAACATTTGCTACCCGCCTTTCACCATGAGATCCCAGGGCCAGTTACAACAATGTGAATTCCCCGCCCCCCGTATTAAACTCAGTTAAAACGGTTGCCATGTTATCAATCTTAAGACCGCCTATCTTTCTTCCGTTACTTATTTACATCGTGCGAAACTTTGCTATATACATCAAACAACATTGCGTTTGATAAATGCAAAGATTTTGCAGACTCCTTCCCCACACTGTAGCAAAAAAGTAAGTACAGTGGTACCTCGGGTTAAGTACTTAATTCGTTCCGGAGGTCCGTTCTTAACCTGAAACTGTTCTTAACCTGAAGCACCACTTTAGCTAATGGGGCCACCTGCTGCCGTTGCGCCGCTGCTGCACGATTTCTGTTCTCATCCTGAAGCAAAGTTCTTAACCCGAGGTACTATTTCTGGGTTAGCGGAGTCTGTAACCTGAAGCGTATGTAACCTGAAGCGTATGTAACCCGAGGTACCACTGTATTCTGGATTGGAATCTCCATGGGATGGGGAATAGATCCTGTGCAGCAGAAACATACGCAAAAGTATGGGAGCAGGCCAGACTCCCTGTCCTTCGGTAGTTTTGGCAACTTATTCTGGCAATGAGAGTTTAGTTCTCCCTTGACTTCCCATTGACTCGAATCCTGGCTGGACCTGGAATTGAAAGCAGGTTCAATCTCTAGCCAGCCTCTCTTAAGCCCTGCGTAAAAATTTTCACAGCTCTGTAGAGGCCTCTGAAAATGTCGGAGAGGGAACGGGTCAACTTCTTGCCGGCTCTCTCCCCTCCACGTGCAGCCTCTCACTCACTCAGTCGGTGCCCGGTTCCCACAAGTGCCTCCTCCGGGGGTGGGGGCTCCTTTGCTCCCCCACTCCCTGCTTCTCTGGTTCCTCTCTCCGGCTGGACGTTTGCAAATTTGTTTTGAGATCGGCTTACAAAAAGGGAGCCGGCTCCTCGGAGAGATACCAAATGCACTTTTGCTGGAGTGACGACACACACAGACCAGCGCTCCTTTTAGCAGGAGAAAGCAGCCGAGGACTTTCCCAAAAGCTCTGGACAAAGGAGACGAGAGCTGACGTGCTGTAAGCGCAAATATCCCTTCAATAATCATCACAACGAAGGCTGGAGGGATCGCTTCTTACTCAAGAGAAAGGAAGAAGGACTGGGCTGCGTACACACCATAAATTTAAAGCACATAGCTTCCAGGAAAGAATCATGGGAAACTGTAGTTTGTTCAGTCTGTTGTTAAGCTCTGTGAGGGGTAAACTACAGTTTCCATGGTTTTGGGGGCGGTGTGCTTCAAACGTGCTCATCAAAAATTGATAGTATTGTTGATTCAATGGCTCATTTTTTGTTTCTCTGTGAGGGTGCATCTAAACTCCAAATAAACTACGAAAAAGACTCAATCTCTCTCCTTCTCCGGGGGAAAAACCCGAGTTCTTCCAAAATCTGAAGAAATCTTTTATTCCCATGTATTTTGACAGCATTCCTGCAAAGACACTTTCCCCTCTGTACTTTCAGACGTTCAGAAACTCCCTGATAGAAGCATGATTAGCTGTCAAGTAATGATTGGAGCTTCGAGGCTGTTGACTTGAAAATGTGCACATTCGCCATAAGCGAGCTTTTTAAACAGCACATTGGCGCGGAATATGCAAAAGCTACTAAGCGCTTTCTGAGCAACGCCTGGCGAATGTGCACAATAACTGGCGTCTCTGCACATTCTCCTTTCAGCCGACAAGAATCAGCTCTCTATGAGCTAGTGGTGTACCCTTCATCCAAGCTAGTTCTCGCCTTCTTAACGATTTCTTTTCGACTGCACCAGCCATGCTTCCCATCCCTTTGCGCATCTGCTCGAGTATTTGATGCCCCCTGAGGTCACGAAGCAACAAGGCGAGCGACGCGCAGCGCTTCTGGTCCTCCTGATAGGAATCAAACTGTATTATTAGCCCCGCTGCGAGGCCCTCTCAGCCACCGAGCTGATTTGCAGAGCAAGCGCCCTGGAAAAGGCGGCTGGCGCTTGCAAAAGATCAAGTTTATTTGTGTTCTTCGGAGGATAAATCGGTAAACGGGTTAATTTTCGCCCCTGGGGAATCCGCGAGCTCAAAACCTCCATCGGAGCCCGTCCTCGAGTTACAGCTCACCAGATACCTCTTTCTTTGCTTGGTGGGCGATTCCTCCCCGAAACCAGAGGAACGGTTCCGTCGGTTGTCCAGAAGTTTATTTTCTACCAGCGTCTCTCCCTTTGCAAACTGCTTTAGAGCAGCGTTCGCCAACCTGGTGCTCGCGACAACCCCCATCAGCCCTAGCCAACGTTATGGTGGCTGGGAAGTTATTAGGGGAGAGAGATGACTCCATTTACCTGTATCAAGTGGGGAATATATTCAAAGCGTGTGTGAGAGACAGACACGCCTGTGCTTTATAATAGGCAGAAATCGCCTTCGCTAAAATGAAAGCTTTATATTATGTATTAACTTATTAAAAATTATATATAGATATATAGATATATTAAGGAAATGTGAATAATATATATATATATATATATATATATATATATATATATATATATATATGCAGCATTCACCTTTCCTTAAAATATTAATTGAAGGCACCTCTGTTACCTTTCGCTTTTATTTATTGTAAAGTAGTCCATCATCAATTATTATTGATGATCGATCCACCCCAGTGAAGATGGACGTGATCGCCAATTCTCAGTAAAATTTCCAGGTTTCTTTTTTTTTTGGGGGGGGGGGGTGAAGTGTAGACATAGCCCTGATCACGGCTCTCCTTCGAGCAGCGAAGAAGGGACTCAGCAATTCATCTGTTAATTGTTCATACAAGACATTTACTTTGGGTCTGTATTTGTGTACGTCCCTTCAAATACCTTTTGACTTACTTATTACTACTTCTCTTTCGATGCGTTTCAACGCTGAAAATAAAGTGTTTTTTTTTTTATTTTAAAAAAGTAACAAATAAGTTACAAAATGAACCCAAGACCCGCACAAAATCAGTATTAGTCCACTGAAGCCAATGATTTAACTTCCTTTTCGGATTCGTTCGCCTACACTACATCATAGATAGGAAACCTTTTTCAACAGGTGGAGGGCCGCATTCCTTTCTAGACAATGTTCCCGGGGCCACATTCCAGTGGCGGGCGGGTCCAGAAGCAAATGTGGGCGGAGCAACGAAATTTGCCTTCCTAGACGAACTTCTTCCACCCCGCTTTCTCGCATCCAGGCCAGCAAGAAGCCTTGCCAGAAGGCAAGAGCTTTCTCTGCATCTGGACTCAGGAACACGGATCGAAACTGCCCTCTCCCTTCCTATGCGCACGTTTAATACCGACCTCTTTCCATAGGAAAAGTAGCGCTTAAAAAGTGCAGGTTGCGAACTGGGGAAAGCATGCTGGGGCCTTGGCGAAGGCCTTTTCCTAGCCCACCTTGAGGCTCCCCCTCCCTCCGCCTGCCCTGCTGCACTTCTTAATTGCTGGGACCTCGGGGAGGCTGTTCCCACCGCCTCGCGTCAAGCTACTCAGGATCTGTGAGACTCGAAACTTTACCCTGAGAGGAGGGGCGGGGCGGGCGGTGGCAGCTGGAACGCATCTGTAACGGTGCAGAGACAGGATTGGAGCCGCCTCCCGCCGGCGCAGCCTCTGTCAAAATGAAACCGCAGCAAGGGGGAAAATAAGAGAGCGAGGAGAAAAGGCGGCAGGGCAAGAGTTGCTTGGGCTAAAGCAGCCTGTCTTTGGGCTGGGAAATCAGAAAGAGCAGTGGCTTCCGGTGACTCTGCAGAAGCAGGGGCTGGGGGGGGGGAACCAAGTCAAGATTTTAACACCCCATGCGCCCCACTCCACAAATCCTTATCTCTCCCTGCTGTAGTAGTAGTAGTAGTAGTAGTAGTAATAATAATAATAATAATAATAATAATAATAATAATAATAATAATAATAATAATAATTTTATACCCTGCCCATCTGGGCGGTTCCCAATAGAATATTAAAAACACGATAAAAGATCAAACATTAAAAACTTCCCTAAGCAGGGCTGCTTTCAGATGTCTTCTAAAAGTCAGATAGTTGTTTATTTCCTTAACATCTGATGGGAGGGCATTCCACAGGTCTAACAGTCAACGGGGCTTTAAATGTTGGCTCCTTGCTTGCCCAGTGATCTTAACCGTTCGGTTTAAGAAAGTGTCAGCCTTTGAGAGGGTGGGGTGGAAGGAGAATTATGTGAAAATTTTCCTCCTCCTGCCCATCAGAAAATTCCCAATTTCTGGTAGAACATTGGGTAGCATTCTCCAAACCCGCCGCACTGGGAAGCCAGGAGTTCTGAAAACTTTGACCAGTCATTAGAAAGGAGCGTGTGTGTGTTCTGGTATTATTACTATTACAATACAGTGGTACCCCAGGTTAAGTACTTAATTCGTTCCGGAGGTCTGTTCTTAACCTGAAACTGTTCTTAACCTGAAGCACCACTTTAGCCAATGGGGCCTCCTGCTGCTGCCTCGCCGCCAGAGCACGATTTCTGTTTTCACCCTGAAGCAAAGTTCTTAACCCGAGGTACTATTTCTGGGTTAGTGGAGTCTGTAACCTGAAGCTTATGTAACCCGAGGTACCACTGTACTGTCCATAGGTAGCTCAAGAGACTCTTAATCTCAGGGTTGTGGGTTCGAGCCCCACGTTGGGTGAAAGATTGCATTGCAGGCAGTTGGACTAGATGACCCTAGCGTCTCTTCCAACTCTACAATTCGATGATTCTAGGATAGAGACTCTAGGGCTGCGATCGTCCCTATGAAACCGGGGTGGGGGGAGCGGACGGACACACATAGTAATTTTAACTCATAGGAACAGCAGGAAGGTCTTTTCCGAATGTGCCTGCCGCATTGCCTAACGGCTTTTAAGCTGGTTCTTTCAATTGCCCTTCGTGTTCCGTTTGGCACCTCTGCTTCCATGGACAAGCGCGGCTACCTGAAATCTTCGACGATTGTCCAACTTTGTTCTCTTCTTAAGAACAAAGGTCAGCCCGTTCGAAAGCTGCATTCCTAGCCACGTCTACTCAGAAGGAAGTCCTAAACTCCCAGGAAAGTGGAGTTAGGAATGCACCCTTCCTTGGAAAGAGGACTTTCCCTGTGGGATTTCCTTCTAAACAGAAGGCCTAGGATGGAGCCATCGGCTTCCTGAAGGCGGGAACTGACCTGACACTTAACTGAGCCGTCGCGTTTTTGAAAGGCGGCCTGCCTCTCCCCCCCCCCTTCCTGGTTGCTCCTGCTTGTCTCTCTTCCTTCTGCTCTGATCTCCAAAGTGTTACTAATTGAGCCTCCCGGATCCGCGCCTTTAAAAGGCAGCAGCCAAAAGGAGCTGGGAAAGAGACTGTTGTCCCCTTGGGAGAGAGGAGGGGGAAGCTCTACACAGACGTCCCCCCGTCCAATCCCATCCCCAAGTAGGGGTCGTGGCGATGATGCTCTGAGCAAGTAGGCAGCCCCTGGGTGGGCAGCCTAGCCTGTCCTGCGGGTATAAAGAGCCCCGGCCTGGCCTGCCCGGCTCCCAGATCCCAGGCGCCTGGCGCGCCCTCAGCTCCAAGGATGGACGAGTTGATGGACGGCTGCCAGTTCTCTCCATCCTCAGCCGTCTTCTTCTACGACAGCTCTTCCTGCATCCCTTCCCCCGAGGAGGAACTGGTGGAAGAGGACTTCGCGCAGCGGATGGCAGCTTCCTCCTCCTCGTCGTCCTCGTCTTCTTCCTTCGGAGCGCACCCGGCAGATCTGCCCGGGGGATCCGACGGCGAGGAGCACGTCCGGGCGCCCACGGGCCACCACCAAGCCGGCCACTGCCTGCTGTGGGCTTGCAAAGCCTGCAAGAAGAAGTCGAGCACGGTGGACCGGAGGAAGGCGGCCACCCTGCGGGAGAGGCGGAGGCTGAAGAAAGTCAACCAAGCCTTCGAGGCTCTCAAGAGGTGCACCACGGCCAACCCCAGCCAGCGGCTGCCCAAGGTGGAGATCCTGAGGAACGCCATCCGTTACATCGAGAGCCTCCAGGAGCTGCTGAGGGAGCAAGTGCACCACTACTACCGCTTGCCCGGCGGACAAAGTTGCTCCGAGCCCAACAGCCCCACTTCCAGCTGCTCCGACGGCCTGGTAAGGACTTTGGAGGGACCTCACCCGAGGCTAGTGGACCGGGCCAGGGAGGGAAAGGGGACCTCTTCGCGCTCTCCCAGAGGAAGCGGCTGCGCGGGGGCCACGTCGGGGGTCGTGGCGGGGGTGAAGCGCGCGGGGAGCTTCGGAGCGCCGCGAGGGGAAAGGCAGGCGCTTCCTTAAGCCGCCTGGAAACAAAAGGCGCTTCAAGGTTACGCATTGCGCCCGGGCTTCCTGCGGAGCAGAAGGGCATAGCGATCTTGGAAGACGCTGCCTCGGACGTTCATTTTATGTCTAGGTTTGTCCTGATATGGTTTCCGCTCCCGCTTTCTGACGCTTAACGCCTCAGTCGAGGCGGCTTGCCTATGCGCGATCCCAATAAATACCGATCGCGCACCCCTATATATATATAAAAAGACAGATTAGAAAAACAAACACAAAGCAGCCTATGGGAAGGTAAAGGCTAACAGAGGGGAAACGGCAAGAGTGGAGAATCTTTTGAACCTCAGTGAGCAAGGTACGTGCGCACACTAAGCTGATGCGAGGATGGAGCATCTCGCTAGTTGCGCGTGCGCGCACACCCAGAGCAAGGAATTGTGATAGACTGCTAGTCGTCTTTAGAGAATTTGCTATGTGCTTTGGAAAGGCTTTCCTCATCCCCAACAATCCTGCGAGGTCGGTCGTTATCCATCTCATCTGACAGATGGAAAACAAAGTATTGAGTTCAATACTCCCAAGTAAGTTGGTGAAGTATTGCAGTGCAAATTCTCCTCGCTGAGCACGCGCTTGAACCCAGTCCTCCCATTTCGAAAGACCTCTCTGCTGGGGGAGATGGTCAAATGCAATAATACGGGAGCCATTTGCGTGTCCCTGCGCGCGCGCGCGTGTCTGCAGAGAGTGAGAAATGTGAGCGTATGATATATTTTAATGCTGAACACTGAAACGAATTGGCTTACGTCAGAACAAAATGTATTTTGGGTGATTTCGTAAACTTGTTGCGTCATTGGCCAAATTGTTTGCTTCTGAGGAAGTGCCTTGCGTTGTTCAGAAGCTAGCAACTTTTACCAAGTCGATCTAAGGTAGGAGCATATCCTTCAAAGTAAGGTGACATAATGCAAAATACTTAAATAACTGGAAGGCTGCAGTTTTAGGCCAAATAATTTGGGAGCATAATAAGCCGATTTTTTGCTAGGAGGCACGTCCGTTTTACTAACTATGCCTCGCATGGGACAGCACAGTTGCGTGAGAAAGTCGCGCGTTTTGCCGCCGCGGCAGGGTCAGCAAAGGAGTAAAGGCAAAACTTGCGCTCACTTTGCGCTGCGATCTTGCGCACGGTTCTTTGTAACGCGCGTGGCCAGGAAATTCCAAGCGAGGCAATGAGCTTCCGGCTGTGACCCGGTGCGTGTTTTCTTGGAAGCAAGCTACCGTTAAACTCAGCGTGTTCCCTATTATGGAAGTAATGTAAACATGTTTGTGATTTGTGGTGTTAGTCGTAGATCACTCTTAATGAAAGCAATTAGCCAGACGCCCAGATCTTGAAAAGCCGTTTGAAATCGACAGGCAAGTGAAAAGTCCTTAAATTCTAACTACCGTAATCCAGTTCTCTGGGCGTGCTGAAGGAGCCGTCGACTGGGGTCCTATTAAGCACGTTTCTTTAGGAGGAAGATCCTGGGAAATCGGTGTGTAAATTACCTTGGATTTAGCCCTATTGAACTAACTTACTTCTGATCAAGTATTGCACTGTCAGAGTTTTCCACTGTACAGTGGTACCTCAGGTTGTTTACGTTCCGGAGCTCCGTACTTAATCTGAAACTGTTCTTAACCTGAAGCACCACTTTAGCTAATGGGGCCTCCCGCTGCTGCCGCTGCGCCGCCGGAGCACGATTTCTGTTCTTATCCTGAAGCAAAGTTGTTAACCTGAAGCACTATTTCTGGGTTAGCAGAGTCTGTAACCTGAAGCGTATGTAACCCGAGGTACCACTGTATGTTTATTTGATCAAAAGATTTAACGATGGACAAGATAATGATGGAAACAGCAGTTCCCTCTGAGATGACGCTTGTTTTCTTCCAGTTTTTCTTCCCTGCTGATGGAGAGAACGGCCTCCCTCCCACATTGTGTTATGGGACTGTTGTTGTTGTTGTTGTTGTTGTTGTTGTTGTTGTTGAAACCACATTCTTTTCACCAGGCATTTGGCTCCGGATGTGCCAAGCTTTGATGCGCTTGGGAAAGGGTCCTGTCCTGGCTGGCTGCGGTTTTCCCTTGCTCCAATCCATTCTCCATGGTCAGTGCAGCTCACACAGATTGGAGTTGCCCCAGGTTGCTTGGCCTTCGTTCCCCTTCTTCCTCGGAGCACAGCGTTGAGGAAATATAGGAAGTCAAAGGGAACTCCTAAAACTGCGCCTGGGCTGGCTGGCTGCCTTCTCAATGGTTTCTTCCCTCCTCCAGAAAGCAGAAAAGTACACTCTGTTCAGGCAAGGGCCAGGCTCCCATCCGATTTAACCAAATGCATAAGAAATGCTACCGTTACTACTACCAGCTGTGGCAATTCAGGGTGCTCCTGCCAGATTGTGGGGAAGCAGTGGCGTAGCGTGGGGGGGGGTGCAGGGGGGGCCGGCCGCACCGGGCGCAACATCTGGGGGTTAGGGTTAGGGAGCGCAAATCCACAGGTTAGGGGGAGCAAATCCACGGGTTAGGGGGCGCAAATTACTTGCTTTGCCCCGGGTGCTGACAACCCACGCTACACCACTGTGGGGAAGTGCTTAAATCGCAAATGGGCCACTCAGATCCTATTTTTCTGTGTACATTATTTGTCTGGCACCATCTGTCTGGAACATCAGCTTACACACATTCCTGTCCTCTCCCCCTCTCCCAGTCATGGATTTTCGTTGCTATTCCATTGCTTCCCATCCACACCAGAGGGTGGAAGTTGATGGAGTGTATTGAGAGATAGTATAGTCCCTCCTCTCAACCATCCCTCCTCTCCAGTGCCATTTTCTGTTCTGGGCATGTGCACAGCTATTTGTGTGTGTGTGTGTGTGCACATCTTCTTGAAAAATAAACAAACCAGGAAATGTGCAAAAGCATCAATTATTTTGTTTCACAATCAGAAAATGGAAGCTTGCACTAAACAAAATAAATTTCCACAATTTTTTAAATTTTTAAATCAAGGTCTTGTGCAAGAGCTGATATTTACTGGATTAAGGCTTGCACGGGAGATATAGAGGTGTTGCACAAGACCTCTGCAATGATGTGTTTTTAAAAGTGCACAGCACATTATCAACTCTATGATTCTATGATTCTAGAATTGGTAGGGACCCAAGGGTCATCTAGTCCAACCCCCTGCAATGCACGTATTAGTCTGCAAGGTGCTCCCACCCAGCAGAGTCCCTGAGAAAACAGCTCCTTCTAACTGGGCTGTTGAAATCTGGCCATGTTTTCAGTAGGCTACAATTGGTGGGAATATGTATGCTTGCATTGCTTGGGCACCCAGAACAAAATGGCTAGTTGTGCTTGGGTAAGCAGCAAACAGAAGTAGCAGAGGGAGTGATAGAGACCACCCACGAAAAGGTCACCACCACACATGTGACAATCCCACCCCCCGCAAATGACACTAATGAGCTTCCACTCTAGCATCGAGTGCAGATGTCTAACAGATATTTTTTTTAAAAAAAAAAAAACTTTTGGGATGTTCAGCTGTCAAATTAAATCTAGATTAAATATAATCCCCCCCAAATATGGGCTTGCAGCCCGATGATGTTATGGGGGTGTGGATGCTGCAAAAACCAAAACTTGCATGTGGACGCACAGCAAAAATCTCCCGTCTGGAAGCAATCTCAGTAGCTGATCTGCCCATGTGATTACTTCTATTTGTAGCAATATTGTAACAAAGAGTCTTATCACGCATGGGTGAGCCAGTGTGGTGTAGTAGTTAAGAGTGGTAGTCTCATAATCTGGGGAACCGGGTTCGCGTCTCCGCTCCTCCACATGCAGCTACTGGGTGACCTTGGGCCAGTCACACTTCTTTGAAGTCTCTCAGCCCCACTCACCTCACAGAGTGTTTGTTGTGGGGGAGGAAGGGAAAGGAGAATGTTAGTCGCTTTGAGACTCCTGAAGGGGAGTGAAAGGCGGGATATCAAATCCAAACTCTTCTTCTCTTCTTTGTGGTTTTGCTGTTCTGCATGTTTTATTGAGAGGCCTCCTCCTTTGGTTCATTAGTAAACTTTTGTAGGCTGGAGTCCATCAGATCCATGAAGTGTAATCTGAATAGGCAAGGATATATATATTTACATATGTAGTTCGCTGGGAGGTGGGGGAGCAGGGATGGAGAGAAGTGGGGTTGGATAGAAATGAAGCACATTTCAGAAATGAAACGGTGATTACAGAGTTGTTGCGGAGAACAAAAACTCATGCAGCCAATTCTTTTTTGCACCGCATAGATTTTAAGCTGCTACTCTGTTGCTTTTCTGCAGCAGCAGCAATACTATATGATTCTATAATCACATACCGGTATTCTATGTCACATACCGGTAGTTGGGAAGGTCTTCCAACCAACTTCCTCTTGAAAGGTAGGCAAGATCAAGACTTCAAAGTGAAGCACAGCTCACCAGGGCTCCTTCTTTTAATGCCAGGTCTCAGACCTTGAACATGTGGCATGGTATAGAAAGTCTCTGAGTACGTAAACATTCCACTGAGTAACCATACACCAGGGTTTGTTGGGAGCAGGGCTTTCAAGGCAGGTGGCTCCATAAACCGCACAGGCCCAAATCTCTTGTTTTGGAAGCTAAGCATGAGGAGCTTCCATGGGCAGCATTCTGCAAACACTACCATGCAGGACCCAGAATCTTTTGGACTACGGAAGAAGGAAGCTGCTTCGGCGGAAAAGGACAGCAGCAAAGCAAATAGGCAGAACCCGTTTCAAACAAGGCACCTGGTTTGAGATAACACAAAACCAAGCACCCACACATCCACAGTCACAGGGTCATTGCTAGCCACCCTAACCTGGGAGAAAATCTGTTCGTCAGACTATGAGTAAAGTCCATCCATAAAGTTTCTTTGTGAAAGAAAACCTTTATTGAGGGGGTTCACTTATGGGAATGGTTGTAGCTTAGCAGGAGAGAAGAAGAAGAGTTTGGATTTGATATCCTGCTTTATCACTACCCTAAGGAGTCTCAAAGCGGCTAACAATCTCCTTTCCCTTCCTCCCCCACAACAAACACGCTGTGAGGTGAGTGGGGCTGAGAGACTTCAGAGAAGTGTGACTGGCCCAAGGTCACCCAGCAGCTGCATGTGGAGGAGCGGAGACGCGAACCCGGTTCCCCAGATTACGAGACTACTGCTCTTAACCACTACACCACACTGGCTCTCATGCTTTTTGCATGCTTTTGCATGAAAACAGCCTCAGGTTCAGTCCCTGGCAACTCACAATGCTGAGCTAGATAGACCAAAGCAGCTTCCCATGTTGAACATAAGAAGAGCCTGCTAGATCAGGCCAGTGACCCATCTAGTCCAACATCCTATTCTCACAGTGGCCAACCAGACACCCTTGGGAAGCCCCCAGGCATGTCCTGAGCACAACAGCATTCTACCGACCTGCAGTTTCCAGCAACTGGTATTCAAAGGCCTACTGCCTGTCAGTGGAGGTGGAACCTAACCTCCATATTGCCATAGCTTCCTATCTTATTCTGGGGTGCTCCTTCTTTGATGCCCAACACCAGTGCAGCAGAAGTAGTAGCCATTGCAGAAATTGCTACGAGACTCATTTCTTCTCTCCTCTTTCAGGCTGAATGCAACATCCCGATGTGGTCCAGAAGAAACGTCGCTCATGACAACGTCTATTGCTCTGATCTCCAAAATGGTAAGGCTCAGCGTCCTTTTCCCACTCCAAGGAAGTGCTGATAAAATCAAGACCAGAGAGGTGCTCTCTCTGATGGAAGATCAGCAAAAGGCTTTGGAGAGGGCAGCTTTAGTTGCATTTCAATTATATAATAATAATAATAATAATAATAATAATAATAATAATAATAATTTATACCCCGCCCATCTGGCTGGGCTTCCCCAGCCACTCTGGGCGGCTTCCAAAAAAAATTAAAATAATAATAATAATATTCTCTGCCAACTGCCTATTCATTAAAAATGCTCAAGCTGGGATAAAAAAAATTAATATACAAAGCAATAAACCATAGTGATCAGGAGTTGGCAGGAGGTAGATTGAGGTCTTCTGGTAGATTTCTGGGTGCTTTTCAGTAGATCAGCAAGGGTGTTTGGTTCTCAGTTGTTTAATAATAGCAACAGCAAAGGAGGCTTTTGCCCCATGTGAAGATTATGCTGAATAAAGGAACTCAAGCTTCCTACAGACTATACTTTTAAAGCCCATCTAAAGCCCATTTCCCCCCTCAAATAATTTTGGCCAATGCAGTTTACACCTCACAGAATTACAGTCCCCAGCATCCCTTAATAAACTACAGTGCCCAGAATTCTTTGAGGGGGGAAATCCCCTGTGAATGTGTGTTATGTTTGCAGCCTCAGATGTAGATTTGTAGAGGCAAATCATCTCAAAGCAGGAGGTAATTGGCTCTGTCCCTGAACCGCCATTTTGCCTCTGACTCTACCCCAACACCATTTTCTATTTTGGATCTAGCTCTGATTAGTGGATCTCGGTGGTATTTTTACCCAGTGCTTTTTTTCTAGAAAAAGAGATATCGGTACTCACCGTGAAGTTGTTACAGTAAGTGCCACACTCTTAAACAACAACAAAAAGAGGTGCTGGTACTGTGTACCATTGAGTACCCCTGGGGAAAAAGCACTGGTTTTACCTAAAAAGAGAGAGAGATCCCACAGGCCTTAAGTCTGCACATCTAATGCCAAGTCTAATGTCTTACTTTCCATTGAATGTCCTTTGTTTCTTCCCCCGCCCCAGTCTATCCGTCTGAAGTGAGCACAGCCCTCTCCAGTCTGGATTGTTTATCCAGCATAGTGGATAGAATATCTTCCTCCGACCAGGCGGGCCTCTCTCTGCAGGACTCCACTTTGCTGCAGGATTCTCCCGGTGCCAGCCCTGAGTCACAGCCAGGCACTCCAGAGACCCCTCATCCCAAGCTCATCTATCATGTACTATGAGCTGCCTGAGATTTGAAACCAGCTCCGGCCACGTTCGGACATTGCTGAGAACTCCCAATAGCAACGAGAAGGAGGCTCTCCATTGAAATTCGAGGCCCTTGGAATTCCACTGGACCAAAAATATGTATATAGAGGAGACGTCACTTTAAAATGTGTACATTTGTGAATATATTTGCCCCGTCTCCCTTTCTACAAGGGGAATGACATTGTATTTAACCAAGACATCTATATTTTAATATTATATAATTCTATGTTGGGTTTTTAAACTGTGCCACGTTAAAACCCTAGTTATTGTCAAGAGTGGACATGCAGGCAGAGCTAGCTCACGCATAAAAACATTTCATGTTTTGAGATGCCCAAAATGACAGATAGAATTTAAGTTATATTTTCATACGTGTATTTTTCCCAACTGAGGGGAAAAACAACACCGACATGCTGTTTTTATGAGATGAGCTGAAAATTCTTAGAAGACATTTTTCTGAGGCAGGTTCTGAGGTTATCCTTTTCTTGTGGGATGAGAGAAAGATGGCCACTTTGCAGCATTTTATTTGAATATGTTCTACCATTTTTGTGTGTGGCAGCCATCATTTCCCCCTCTTCGATGACCTGGAACAACTTCAGGTCTGTGTGGAGGATGGATTTAGAATGGTGGCCAGGCTTTCAATGAATTGCCGACTGCTTTCATTTGTAGCAGGGGGAGAGGATGGAGAGAAACTTTAGAGAAAAGGAATGAAGATATTTCCATGGCTAATGCTCAGCTCTATTCCTAAGAAAATTTTGGATAATTTGTCCTCCCTCACAGAAATTTTGCTGAAACAGCACTCCCGTTTTTCTGTCCACAAATAAAGTGGAGAATTTTGAGAGGCAATTTTCACACACCCCTGCTTTTTATAGCAAGTAAACAGCCTTAACCAGGTAGGGTGAGGCTGTTTGCCTCTGAAAGGAGCAAATTGTCATTATATTTTGGCCACTAGGGGAGCTACTGGACACTGATGTTCCTGCCTCTAGGGTTTTGCACTGCCTCTGTCTTTACTGCCATGGCGGTATCATTTTACACAGAAGCCTTTAGAAATCAAATAGCACCCCCAAAACAGTGTTTGATGCTCTATTTTACTATTTCCATTCAAGAGGCCCCTCCAATGGAGAGGAGCACTTAAATGTTTTGGTGGGCTTTCTTCAAACTAAATCGGTGCTTGAAAAACTGGAATGCAAATCCAATTCTGGTTTTATTTTTATATAGCCATGCTTTCAATGGTAATAAAAAAGCCTTGTGGGATTATTTTTTTTTTTTTTGGGTGGGGGGGGGGTTAGGGAAGAAATCCCTGTTGCAGTTCATTGTATGTAAAAGTGAGTCTTGGTACAGTTTTGGATTATGGAGCAGCTCTTCAATATGATGTACTTAAAAAAAAAAAGCAGAAAGGCTCAAGCGTAACATTTAAAAGCACTTTTGATCTCCATGGAACTCAATCATGCAGTTTTATGAAAGGAAAGAGTTCTGCAAAGGGCAAAGCACATTAAGGTTTATGGTGGTTAGCAATTCTTCAGAGACCAGCTGAGCTAGCCAGTACTAAAAGCTAGATAGTTTGTAGTGTGCAAAATATCACAATGGAAAACTTCTCAATTTATATGTAATGTAACCCTGTTATTTCCCCCCTGCCTTGGACATCGGGGTGGGCAGGGGATAATATGGTGAGGCCAGCATAGAAGTTCCAATCTGATCCTTTTCAATGCTTCTACTGCCTCTATAAACTGTAAATTTTGTAAACCGTCTGCGACAGTAATTACCCACCTTTACAACACAACCCTACCCAGGTCTACCCAGTAGTCGGTAGAATTGAACTCAACGGGATTTGCTTCTTTAGGGTTATACTGGTGGTGTTTTCCATACTATTCAGCACAGACCACAGTATAACTGGTGTGTATGTGCATGTGCTGTTCTTTTGGTGTGTTCCATGTAGGTTATTTTATATCATCAGCGCCACAAGCAAAGTGCAAAAATCCACTGTAATAAAACATAGCAACTATGGAAAGTATCTTCGGCTCCAATGAATGGTGGCCCACTACACACCAGAGAAGCTGTATGGAATCCTCCGTTTCAGTTTGTGCCATAATGACCTTGCAAATGACCTTCTGCAAGGCATGCAGTGTAACCCTGACAAATCACATGCCCGTAATATAATATACGCCTCTTTCTGGCTAGCTGGCATTTTCAAGAGTCGCAAGCAAGGTCAATGGCTCTCTTTTTGGCTGGCAAATGTTTTCAAACAGAGAGTCCTGCCGTTCATGACTTACTATCCCGAAACAGCTGTATACCAAGCTTGAATATCAAGCTGAAGAGCATTTCCAACAGCAGAAGGAACCGGGATGTTGGATTTTTGCATATGTTGTAAAACTATCCATGACTTCAAAAGCCTTTATTGTGGGAACTTTTCTATCTGGGGGAGTGTACTCAGGAGGACACATCTGAGCTGTATCTACAGGGCTTTAAGTGCCAAATCAAAGCACAATGAGAGAAGTGAGTTATGTAACTTCCCTTGAGCACACCTTATGTGGACACCCAGAACACAATAATATAAATTGTGCTGTAATATGCATTGCGCTGGTCCATAAGGGAAGGTCCATCGTAGCTCAGTGGTACAGTATTTGCTCCAGGCAGGGTTGGGCAAGATCCTTGCCTGAAACTCTAGGGTGCCCGTCAGTGGGCCAATCAGTATCAGCAATACTGCACTAAATAGACCAATAGCCCTCTGCTTCTATCAGCTACACAGCTGACAGGGACTACCCAAGGCTCTGACCTCCAGCATGTCTGTTTGGACTCTGGGGAATTGTTGCACTACTTTGGCATCTATCCATTTGCTGAAAATAAATTGCTGTGCAGATGGGCTCTTAGATTCACCTGTCTGCTTTTGTAGCAGATTTTAAGATTCACAGGAGAAAGAATTCCATTAGCCTTCTTTAGGACTTGCACAGAAGGCAGAATTTCATCAGCTGTGTCTTGACCCATGAAATGCCTACAGTTCTTACAACCTAAACTTATGCCCATCTGCCTAAGAAGAAAGTCCCACTGAGTTAAATGGCTCTTACTCCCAAGAAGGGGTGGTCTATCCTATTTTGCCACCTGAGGCGCAACAGGAATGTGCAGCTCCCTGCCCTGCTGTGCCCTATCCATTCCACTTCAGCCACCAGCAGGATGCCCCCACCTCTCATCAAACTTGCAGAGAGTCAAGGCATTGCTTCACATCTTCTCCACCCCAGAAGATGAGCGGCAATGCTGTGTGCTGGAACGCCTGCTTCTCAAGGGTGAGAGGGTCGTGTTCTGGTGGCAGTGGGGTGGATGAGGTGCCGTATTTTCTGCTTCTGCTGCCTGAGCTGGGGGCATTGCCCCACTTCATTGGTGAGTTGGCTCTGCTCCACAGTATAAGTGTGTAGGATTGCAGCCTTAAAAATAAAGGAACTCATCTCAAGGTCTGAACCTGGCAAGCAATGTTCTGTAGAAATTCTAAAACTAAAACTGGCGATACGGCCTCCTTTTTAAAACCCGAGTAGTGGTTCTACCTGGGGAAATAATTTTATTTGTTTATTTTGCGAGGTTATATACTGTTGCATTGTAATAAAACCTTACTTAAAACCAATATGTATGGGCTAAAACTCCTTTGTTGACTAGCAAGGCCGCTCTTACACCTCAGTAACTGTTGATACATATACCATTGCTATACCGTGTATTTTGGTTCTATGGACTGCAATAAAGCTCTTTCTCTCTCTGTGTGTGTACATAAAAGGATAAAACAGTAAAACTATAAGAAAAGAAAAAGTTAAAAACACTATTTAAAACATTCAGAAAATAATTAAAATCAACAATAAGTTAAAAACTATATTAAAACACATGTCAGCATTCTACATGTCCAGACAGGCTTGCCTAAACAAAACTGTTTTTAGCAGGTGCCAAAAAATAGGTACTGTACTATTAATGCCGGGTCATTGTGAAATGGCAATCAAGTCTATAGAAGGGACTCTTCAATGAAAAATGAATACAACATGATTAAATATTGCAAGCGAGTGGAAAAAGAATGCCGTACCTATGGAGTCATTTACACTAACCATGGAGAACAAGAAAATCTGTGAGTAAATCTCCAGCTGGGCTTTCTCAGTGCCTGATACGTGCCCATTGCACAGTGTAGGAATTTCTCACACAGTAAAAGAAAAAAGTCTGGAGTTCGAAATCTGAAACCACCATGTCGGTGGTTTTTAATAAGTAGTATTAACTTTACAGCGAGACATATTATTTAGCTGCCAAAGAGCATGCTTGCAAATTCTAAAACAAAGAAAAGCACTGCAAATGTGTGTGTGGGGGGGGGGGGGAAATACCGGGCAACTCATATAGGTTTAGAACTTAGAAATAACCATTACATTACAGAACATGTTTTTATCAAAATGAATATGAAATTAAATTTAATGTTTGTGCTTTTCTCCCCCTTTTTCTCTATAAAAGTAGCTTAGAAAACAGACAAGCAGCAGATTTTCCCTAGGCTGAAAGAGATTTTGTGCAGCCTTTTATGGAGTTAATGCTTGTTGCTGTCACAATTATGTTTGTAGCTCTCACAAAGTACACATAATCTTGAAAACGTCGTGGCAATAGATGCTAACATTTCAAAATAACATGGCCAGTGTAAAAGAACACAGGAAAAAATATATTTTTAAAAATCATGGTTTAAAAACTTTTCTAGCATTAACACAAGACTGTTCATATGTCAGGTTATCTGCTCTGGAATAAGAACATCACTCATATTTGTGCAAATATATGGGAGCTGGAGAATATCCTTGGGTACAACCTCCCCCTCAGAGTACTATTCAAAATCAAATTTGGTATGTACTTCTGTTCTTTTCTATTCCTATATGGTAGCATTTGTACCTATTTCAAGTATTGGAAACCGCAGTTCACATTTCTCCTTGACATATCACTCAACAAGTTTAGCAACCCTTCCTCTTTCTGATCAACAGTGGTACTTTTTTTTTTGGGGGGGGTAGTTTGGATGATGCCCCAAGTCCCTTCCAATTATTGGGATCGTATATCCAGTGGCGGGTTAGAATCTAGTAGAGAAGGTTGCTGAACTGCTCAGACAAGTTTCTTTGTGAAACAATTAGCTGGCCACTTCAGTGCCCTCATCAGCAATAATGAGCTAGGTTGCCACAGCTACAGCAAAGTGATGGAAAACAATAGCCCAAAGGACAGGGAGTGAGGGGAGGGCTGGACTAAACAGTTGTTGTGCATGTGAGCTGAAAAGCTGAACATGAGAAGCTGCAGGTGGAGAGATACATCTTATGATTCTATGCAGTGGCGTAGCGTGGGTTGCCAGCAAGGCAAGTAATTTGTGCCCCCTAGCCCGTGGATTTGCGCCCCCTAACCCGTGGATTTGTGCCCCCTAACCCTAACCCCCAGATGTTGCGCCCGGTGCGGCCGGCCCCCCCCTGCACCCCCAACGCTACGCCACTGATTCTATGCTTCTATGCTCTGTGCTGAACCTAAAACTGTGACTAGTGGAGGAGCGAGTTCTTTGGGGATGTTCATGCTGTGAGCCTCTCCATCCTAGGCTCAGGTTGTACATATGAGTAAATAAAACCACATATCTTAAAGACACTGCAATCTCAGCTGACCTTCATTCCAAAAAATTGAACTTTGGGTAAGTGCTTGAACCCAACCTTTTGGAGGGGTGGAATGTAATGGTATTTTAACTTCTAGCACTCCCTTGCTTAACTCAGGGGTATGTACACATTAGCTACATAAAACACAGCAAGGTCATTTCACCCCACTGACTTCCAAGTCTCATTTGCACTTGCTGTACATACCGCAGAGGAAACAGAGAGTGCACCTGTAACTCTCCAAACACCAATTCAAGGAAGGTGTCTTCTGCACTGATGCAACAGCTGTCTGAACTGTACACAAATCAGCTTAAGTGCATCTTGTGTCTTCAAATGGGATGAAAGCCGGTTTGAGGGGAAATGCATCAAACGTGAAGATTTCTTGAAAAAAATGCAGGATAGATATGGATTGTGGCTAACGCCGTCTGCAAACGCCTTCAAGCACCATTGATGGGAATGCATTGGAGTCAGAGTAAATGGTAACTTGGATGTAGCCTTCCTTGGACGAAAGCAACGTTGGACAGAATGGTACCAGAAACAAACAGGTTAGCCATTCTCTATAGACTCAGCACAGACTTTAAATGCTATTTTATTGATTGAACCACACTCCCATTCTGCCTGTGTATGAAGACAGCACACAGAGTTCAGATGTGACCTCCCATCGAGCACAAACTGGCAAGACCCGTGCCTGCCCAGTTCCCTCAAGGTCACAGCATCATGTGTCTTCACACCAAGCCTTGTGATCTGGTGTAGATGAGGGCACAATGTGTTTCAGTTTCAGTTTTGTTTCGTTGACGTGACCTTCCCTGAGAATATATCTACTGTAGGGCAGCAAGAGTTGGGTGATTCACAACGTTCATGAAATAAAATAAATGGGGACTGTAAGAAAAAGTTGCAGCTGTGGAGTATCGATGGCTGACTGGCATCTTGGCTGGCTGGGACTTTGCCCTTTTGCTGGACATTCCATTCCATTCCCCCTCCAGTTTTGTATTCTCCCCCCATTCCTCCAGCACCACCTCTAGAAGCCAGTCAGCATTCTGTGCATTTCATTCCCACTGAGCTGTGTGTTTTTGTTTGCAGGGGCTGGCCTTCCACACTGAGGGTCCCCCCTAATATTTTATTGCACACCTGCATACAAAGTGATCCTCCAAATTTGTGGACACCACCCTTTTGTGCATGGTTAGTGCTGTTTTGGCTACATAAGGGTGGAACTATGATTAGTGTCACAGGAGCAGAGAACCTCTGGCCCTCCAGATGTTGTGGAACAATGGCCAGGAAAGATGCAGTGCAGCAACATCTGCACTAGAACTTACTTAGCAAGAGTTCCCACTGAAGTTAATTGTAGATCTTGTTTTGCTTCATCTTAATCATGGCTATTTAATTCCAAATTTATAGAAGAGGACATCTACCGGCAAGATTTGGCAGTGCTATTTGCTTCAGATGAAAGCGTAATCAAATGTGTTTGCATTGACAGTCTGTCAGCACAGAGGCTCAGGTCTGAAAGCAGAACTGAGTAGTATGAGTTAAGTTTTATATTCACTGAAATGCCCTTTAACTCGGTGGTTGTGACACGGTGTGTGTATGTGTGTGTGTGTGTGTGTGACCTGCATTCTGCAATGTCATTTGTGCCATTTCAAGGGGGAACCAAAGTGGGGCTCCGTATGGTGTTTGAAAGAAGGTGTTTTTTTAGCTGAGATCTAAGGACTGAATTTCTTGTTTTATGATGCAGTAAAAATCTCATGTGGTAACTTTACCACACTGCCTTCATGTGGTGAGGTGTTAAGTGCGAAATATCCCCCACCTGGAACAATCAACACTCAGCATGCCAGAGCAAATGTTTTAGTAACTGTTGATTTTCTCAAGTGTTGCGTGTTCACACAAACACCTTGTCACAGAAAAACCTTGTCCTAAAGTCACAGTATAAAGCCCATGTAAATAAATATAGGTATGGATATAAATATAGATATATAGTTTCACTTACTGTGCTTCAGCAGTTAACACCATTCAAGCCATTTATTTCAGAATCTCTTTTCAGTCCCAGGGCTTAGCCCTGAAATATCCAACTATTTAAAAAAGGGTATAGTTGGGCATGTTCAGAGAACATTTACTTCACTGAGTAAGCACAGCTCTTCCTTTTCCACCCATCTAGGAAGATGGTCTGTGTTGAATAGTGGGTAGACATGGCAGACGACACAGCGATTTCTCCAAAGCAGCTCTTTATTTTGTAAGCTGGAACAGAACTAAGCAGCAAACAGCTCAGCCGGCCTGCTTTTATAGGCAGCCGGCTGTCAACATTGTAGCAACAACAACCCAGGGTTTCCCGCCTAAAATAACTGACGTGGACCTGAGTGAAAACTATCTACAGTGTCCCCCTCCTGGCCCAGGGTGAGAACTTCAGTACATAACAGTCTGGATGCAAGATTTCAAGAAGATCTGGAGCATCATGACACCTTTCGTTTTAGAATTTAATTCTTGCTTCTGTTAAAAGAGTTGAGGGATTATGAAAAAAAGGCAATGTGTCATAAATAAGACCTCATACTTCTTAATATGAAAAGAAAACTAGTTTAAAATCTGCCCTCTCCATTTTGAAATTCCACAGAGCCACTTCAACAGCCACAAATAAAATATAACCTTTATTTGGGCTTCTAGATGTTCTAGACACTGAACACTGACATCTGAACACTGATAGCCACAGGTGGTTAATTTTGAGGTGCTATGTTTTCTTTGAACAGTAGGTGGCTCCCATGATTTGCTGTATTGTGACATTTTTTGATGCAACTTTCCCTCTGTTCAGAAAAATGCCTAGAAAATATGCATGAATGGCTTCTCCTACCTATAATGAGTCTATATATAGCTAGGCTTGCTATACATCAGGAAAATTCCTGACATGTCCTGGTTTTCGGGTATAAAAATGGCGTCGGGGTGAATTTTGCCGAAGTGGCAAAACATCATGGAAAACCCAGATGTACACAATGGAGAAAGCTGCAGAAATAGCTCCAAAAGCTTAAAAATCACTATTTTGGGGGGGAGGTTTCCTCAAAAACCTCAACAACTTTGCTGGTATCAGGAAATTTATTTTCTGAAATATGGCAACCCTATATACATCTGTAATCCATGTACCCCTTTACTTAAGACATTTTATTCTTTATTGTTTGAACATTAAAATATAGAATTTCTACCACAAACACTGGAGGGAACAGAGAAAGTGTCTGGAGATCAGAATGGCTGTCCCACTCACCTCAGTCAACCTATGAGGTAAAGTCTAAATAGGTCATATTAGCCTGTTCATAGATAGAGCTGTAAAAAAGAAAGCAAGCCTTAATTCTGAAATGTAGGCCATGGACAGAATAAAATAGATCATATGTTAATCTAGTAATGAGTTCAGAAAACCAGGTTTTGATCCTTACAAACTTGCTCTGCCTTAAAAAAACCCAAAACTTCTATAAACAAATGTAGACAAATCCCAAGATAGTTTTTGGTTGTCAGAGTACCTCTTGCAGGAGATGACCCAAGTCTCCCACACCCAAAGCATAACTTTTAATGTGTTAGGCGTTTCTGTTATTTCAATAGATCCTATTTTGCTCTTATTGATTCTCTTATTTTTAATGTCCATGGATTGGTTGCTTAGAAAGGGTTTATGCTGATGGCGGAGCTGTAAATTATCCTTGCAATTTTTTGCCAAAACAGAGCCAGCTGTTTGGCACAACCCTAATATGGAATAGCAACTGGCAGGTAGCATAGCAACAACTTGGGCAGCACCCAAGTGCTTTGGAGATGAAAAGATGGTTGCACTGTGTAAGCATGTGGTTGTCCGGACTGAGGCAGGGGCAGAGGAGAGAAAAGCAGGAATGATTATACTCCCTCTAACTTTGTTAACTTTGTTTTTGAAGGTCGGCAGTTCGAATCCCCATGATGGGGTGAGCTCCTGTTGCTCTGTCCCTGCTCCTGACAACCTAGCAGTTCGAAAGCATGTCAAAGTGCAAGTAGATAAATAGGTACCACTCCGGTGGGAAGGTAAACGGCGTTTCCATGTGCTGCTCTGGTTCGCTAGAAGTGGCTTAGTCATGTTGGCCACATGACCCGGAAGCTGTCTGCGGACAAATGCTGGCTCCCTCGGCCAGTAAAGCGAGATGAGTGCTGCAACCCCAGAGTTGTCCGCGACTGGACCTAACGGTCAGTGGTCCCTTTACCTTTACCTAACTTTGTGTTATGTCATGTTCCACCATGACAGCCATGTTGTATTATGGCACGGTCCCCCATGGTGGCCATTTTGTGTTAGGCCACACTCCCATGGCAGCCATTTTGTGACCGACACTCACAGCACTCTCTCAAAATTCAAAGCGTGCCCACTGGTCCAAGAATTCTGGTGAATCCTGACTTGGTTGGATACAACCTAGTGCATCAAATATTGGCCTAGTCTGCAATCCTGAACATATTTGTAATAATGCAGGCCCCCATTGAACTCAGGAGAGAGACGAGGACAGCAGCGTTCAGAGCTGCTCCATTCCAGCACCATGTTTGTGCTCTGATGTTCATATAGCTCTCTTGTGCCTGCAGTTTCCCATTTTATTCAGCAGGAGGATAAAGGATGTGTGTGCGGAGCTCCCTGCTCCCGTGAAATAAAAAGTCCTTGTTGGTAGTCGGAGGAGCCTTGTACTACAGTGGTACCTCAGGTTAAGAACTTTATTTCTTCCGGAGGTCTGTTCTTAACCTGAAACTGTTCTTAACCTGAAGCAGCACTTTAGCTAATGGGGCCTCCTGCTGCCGCCACGCCGCCGCCGCGTGATTTCTCTTCTTATCCTGAAGCAAAGTTCTTAACCCAAGGTACTATTTCTGGGTTAGCGGAGTCTGTAACCTGAAGCGTCTGTAACCTGAAGTGTCTGTAACCCGAGGAACCACTGTATTGAAGTACCATACTAATTTTTCCCAAACAGTTACCATTTTGCTTTTACTGGGCAGCAAAGACCCGAGCAAAATCGTGGCTGATTTCTACCAGCATTTTAATCCTAATTCTTGCAACGTGTGTTGCAAATTGCTCTTCTAAGATACAGCTTGCCCTTCCCAGCAGGACTTTGGAGAATTTACAGTGGTACCTCGGGTTAAGTACATTATTCGTTCCGGAGGTCCCTTCTTAACCTGAAACTGTTCTTAACCTGAAGCACCACTTTAGCTAACGGGGCCTCCTGCTGCCGCCGCACCACCGGAGCCCTATTTCTGTTCTTATCCTGAAGCAAAGTTCTTAACCTGAAGCACTATTTCTGGGTTAGCAGAGTGTGTAACCTGAAGTGTATGTAACCTGAAGCGTATGTAACCCGAGGTACCACTGTACTGGAAATAATCAGAACATAACAACGTAAGGAAAACCTGCTAGATCAGGCCATCCTGATTCATCTAGTCTGTCATTCTGTTCTCAACAGTGGCCAAGCTGATGTCTGTGGGGAACCCACAAGCAGCAGTCAAGCCCAAGAGCCCCCTCCCCTCTAGCAACTGGGATTCAGAAGCAAGACTGCCGCTTCCTTGTGGCGGCAGACCCTCACCATCATGGCTAGTAGCCATCAATAGCCCTCTCAGCCACAGATTGGTCTAATCCTCTTTTAAAGCCATCCTGGTTGGAAGCCGTCACTGCCTTTTGCGGGAGCGAGGTCCATCCTTTGACTGTGTGTCAGATGCCCCTAAGTCCTGGTGTTAGGAGGGAGGGAAAAAAATTGCTCTGCTAGCTTTCTTCACACCATGCATAATTTATATATGTAATTTCCAGTTAACATCTGATCTCACTCTGAAAGGAGCCGTGCTTGCAATTCAATGCAGTGTTTAAATGCATGCTGAATTGTAACCTTTGTGCTTGCCAGTAGTCCTTGGTTGCGATTGCAGCTTCCTTTCTAGCTATTATTCAGCGCCGCAATAAGGTTCCTACATGTGCTGTGCCATCGCATCTCTTTAGACAGGCAATTTTTTAGAATTTACTTGTTAGAACACATTCAGGTCACATCAAAGATGGCAAGCTGAAGGGTTTTATTCTTGGCCTTTGCTTTTTCAGGATATCTTCCCTGTTTTTTTAACCCTAGAATAACTGTAGAATTTCAGAAGCACTTCATTTTAAAATCAAAACATTCAACATTTCTTTAAGCAGGTAGGTAAACGTCTGGGGCTGGTGTATGTTTTCCGTCATTTCAAAGGCATGTCAGGGGAATAGGTAGACTATAGATCTTTCAGAAGCATGCCTTCCCCACAACCAGCTCTATCATGCCCCGATCGGCCCCTGTCATGCTCCATGTCAGCCCCTACTGACACTGCTCAGTGGCATAGAGAGGTCCTCTGAGGTCAGACCTCTCTCTCCACCCTCAGAATGGGAGGTCCAACACATCCAATTCCCCGGAATGTCCTCAGGGACAACAGAAGGCTTTTTTTTAATTTGTATTGTTTTCTTTCTCTTTTAACTTTTTATTCCATGGAAATGCACCAGAATGGGAAGACTTTAAAAATTCAACACAGACATGAAAAAGTGTAAATATAGCCTATTCCAACATGAGACATGGAGAAAGGATAATTACATGCCATCTTGGAAAAGTGCTCTCTCTCTTGAATGTGCCTATCTTAACTCTCTTGAAGAAATTCCATCCAAAAAGTTTAACTGGATGGCTTCAAGTTCTAGCATTAAGAGAGGGAGAAAAGCTTTCTTCACCCCATGCATAATTTTATACGCTTCTATCACGTCCCCTTTTACTCACAAAAGCCCCAAATATTGTAATATTGCCTTATAAGAGAGTTGTTCCAGCACTATGATAATTTCAGTTGCCCTGTTCTAAAACTTTTCCAGCTCTACGACATTCATTTTGAGGTGAGGCAACCAGAAGCATACATGGTATTCCAAGCATGGCCACACCATACATTTTCAAACCCTTTCCTAATGATTCCTAGCATGGAATTTGTCTTAAAAAACAAAACAAGAACAGCTGCTGGACACTGGTCCATCATTGTGCACTATGGCCTCAAGTTCTCATTCGCATTCAGTCACTGCCAGTTCAGACTCTATTAGCACATATGTGAAACCAAGATTTTGTTGCCCCAATGTGGATCACTTTACACTTGTTTATATCAAATTCCTTTTGGTGTTTTATTGTCCATTCACCAAGTCTGGAGGCTAGCAGAGCTTTCTTAATTGGGGCTCATCTGCCAAAGATGCCCAGGCCTTCTCTGGACTATCTTGGCATCTTTCAAAAAAGTATTGAGGAAGTTCTTTATATATTTCCCATCAGCAGACATTTTGAGATATTTTATGATTTCATATGTTGTTTTACTTTGCACAGATGGAAGATGGTACTCACTGAGGAAGTATCCTTACTGGTTTCATCCACCAAGTGTTACATAACCAGGAATATATCTAAATGCTAAATTATGCTTCTGGGACCTCTGGCGCAGCCAAGATAGATGTTGTGACTTATGAATTCAGGCAGCCTGCTCTTGCTTATTACAGAAGTTAACGGGTAGAAAAGGTTTTTTAGATCAAACAGCTCTTCTCGCTGCTTATGTAGGTTCAAAATATTTGAAGTTGCTCAAGAGGGGATTCGTTTTGAAACTGAAACTTCTTGGATTAATTCCTGAGTTGTCAACTGAGCCAGAATGAAACCTGGCAGGCTCAACATAATCTCTGTATATGTCAGGCCATGCTTTTATTTAAGCTGCTCTGCACTTGGGGCTTAATTTTGTACTGAGCTATTTATGGGCAAATTTATGTGCATCACAAATGCAGAAATGTGCAAAACTGAAGCACTGCAGTCAGGTTGCAACCATATGGGTTGCGAACATTTCAGGGGCTCCTGATGCAGCTCTTTAAACAACTTGGAGAAAGCTGCTACTCTCTGTACTTTTTGAAAGAGGTGCACAGGAAAAGCTTAGCAGATTGTTTGCTGGGAGAAATTATCCTGCATCCCAGGGGACAATCAAGAGCCTTCTGAGCTCCATCTGTTGTCTGGGGTATAGCCATAGTTATAAAATAAAAACAGAAAAATAGTATTCTAGTCAGTTTTATGTGGCTCAGAATAAAATAAGATGCAAATGGAAGGCAACATCTTTTAAAAGTGACCTACTGTGCTTCTTGAAGGGACGCAGGTGGCGCTGTGGGTTAAACCACAGAGCCTAGGACTTGGCGATCAGAAAGTCAGTGGTTCGAATCCCTGTGACGGGGTGAGCTCCCATTGCTCAGTCCCTGCTCCTGCCAACCTAGCAGTTCAAAAGCATGTCAAAGTGCAAGTAGATAAATAGGTACCGCTCTGGCGGGAAGGTGAACGGCGTTTCCGTGTGCTGCTCTGGTTCGCCAGAAGCGGCTTAGTCATGCTGGCCACATGACCCGGAAGCTGTACGCCGGCTCCCTTGGCCAATAAAGCGAGATAAGCGCCGCAACCCCCAAGTCAGCTATGACTGGACCTAATGGTCAGGGGTCCCTTTACCTTTACCTTTTACTGTGCTTCTTGGAATAAATTAATACTATGTCAAGAGAATCAGGGTCACACTTAATTAACTTTCTACACCTTAGCAATCCTCAGTTAAAATGTCTGTGTAATGGGATTTTCAACGGAATATCTGAAATTTTGGTATTTGAACTGCAACAAAGGTGGCAATACTCCTAAAATGACAGGACTTCTCCCATTGATTGTGTCATAGTGTACATCTTAGAACTATGGCCACTGGTGTGCATGGTTAATATAGATTTCTTCTCCAATTGCAGTTTTTCCAGTTTGTTGGCTTTTCTCCCTGATTGTTACACTAGGAATGCATCTTTATAAATAATAAAAAGGCTGGGCAAGGCTACATTATGAACCTTACAGTCTTAAACTTAAGCTATCACTGTTTCTTCCACCAGCACCCATGGGACCTGTAGATTTTAGCCCATGTTGTGAACCCTGTATTTAAAAAGAACCAGTGCAATCTGAGAACTGTAATTTCCAGGCCCCTGTGTGGAACCATGGGAGATATGCAGTCAAATCTAACAATGTATATTCTTGCTAGTTAGCACGTAAAGGGGTTAAGACCATACAACTGTATTGCTGATAGGCAGACTCAGACCATAGAAATGTAATTGGTAGAGAAAGCTTTGTGTGATGTCATTTCCCCTCCTCTCCTGGGAGGAAAGAAGCAATTAAGTATTTCCTGTTCCCTCTGTCTGTCTGTCTGTCTGTCTGTCTGTATCTCTCTCTCTCTCTTCAACTAGCCATGGCAGTGGACATCTGTCTGCTTGCCTGCAGCTGTTTTTGCTGTAGATGCAAGTATTTTACCAGCAATAGTTGTTACTGCTGTTGCTGCTCAGGAGGAATGCTTGACTGTGAGTAAACTATATATTTTAAACTTCTCAGTCTGTAGCCTGTTCCTTTGATAAAAGGGGTACCAAAACAAGGAGATCAGCCTAACGGCTAATTCCTATGCTTTCTTTTAAACTGCTTAAGATGGGATTTAAACTCTGCTGAGATGGCTTTCTCTTCTGGGAGGGTCTGCAAAAGCCCTGCACTTTGAAAAATGCTTGCAACCACATACGTATTCTCTTTGCCGCATCCTACATAAGTGGGTCTGCAGAGGGATAAAATATAGTTAAGATTACCTACTTAATAAAACCCATCAGGAACCATCAAAACAAAACAGGTTTGAAAATTTACAGTGAAGAACTAAGTTGAAATCATACTTCATGTGCATACCAATCTATACTGTGCATTCCAATAGCAGAAGCAACACTGCATTTTGTGGTAGTTTTTAGACACCCCAATTTCAACCCTTCTGCTCTAGCTCCTTTCCTGTCAATTTCAGCCTGGCAACCCCATTTTGAAATATTGGTGAGTTTTTTGGGAAGCTGCCATGATTCTCTCTCTCTCTTTCTCTTAAAGGAAGCACATAAATATTGTAATGAAATGCAAATGTTGTGTTACATAGTTATGCAAGCTAGGGATTCATAGCAATATGCATAGCCGCTTGTGCCTTCAGTCATTTTAGATTTCTTTTGAAAAAGTTAACAAAAGAGAAGGTCACTAAACATGCCTTTCTGTCGTCATGAGAATTTGAACATAGAAAGGGAGAAAATGTTAACTAAAAACAACAACAACTATTTGGGGACAAAATGCCACTCCAGCAGCAGGGATCTGGGCTCAAAAGTAGAATGAGGATGCATAGCAAGTACATATACATAATCTTAAAAGCTCCGTATCAAAAAGCTGCAAGACGCACATCTTTTAAAGCTCTAGTCTCTGCAATTTTCATCCTCTTGCTTCTTTCTTCTCAGTGGGGTCCATGATGCCAAAGGAACCATTACTTGGGTTCTTGCAGATCTGTGATGCCCTGTTCCTCCTAGTCCTAGCATGTGGTTAGAAAAATGGGTGAACTATTGGTGACTTGTGGAAGTCAGCTGGTCATTCACCACACCTCAGCCATGCGATTTATCAGCAGAGAATGCGGAACACCAGCAGAGACACCAGACACTTCCTGCTCCCAGCAGAACTTCCTCTTCCAGAGTCTCTGGTTGACAGAAAAAAACTCCTCTCCCACATAGTTCAAAGTAACAAAGTGTTTATTGTCTCCAGATACAAGACAAAGCTAAACACTACTATCTACTATATACAGTTATTCTGGTCTTTGAAGTAGAGATACAAATGTATAGAGTGATCGGCTAATGCTATCACCATGCTAGCTAATGCCGCTGTGTAAAACCTACCCAAATCTCTCAGTCAGACCATGGCAGCAAACAGGAATAGTATAACCATCTCTACATTCTTGCGAAGGGTGAATGACCCAGCAAGTCATGCCCTTGACCTTACTGGTGTTGCTATGGTAACCCAGTGAGCCTGGCACTCTTCTCTTAGAACATCCAGAGGTGGGAGATATGCTCCTCAATGCATGAGACCAAGCACTGTGCAATCTAATACATCGTTCACATTGCACCAACATGAACTGCAGATTCTTATAACTCTCCTTGTAAAGAGGCATATCAGTGGATTCTACTTCTACATTCACAGTTTAAAAACTTTCCTATGCAGCATATGGCTCTGCAGCCACAGTCTAAATGCCTCTGCATGTCACATTAATAGTAAACTGGAACAGGAAACAAACATTCTGTGTAAATAATTTATTAAACCATAAGATCCAAATTGTGTTGATATTCACTATTGAAATATGAGTGACAATCTACTTATGCAATATATCCTTATGCACTGTCATTTTATCAAAATCTTTATTTTTCTGGTGGAGTTTGACAACAACGTATGCTAAATATATAACAACATTTTACAGGGTTGGCTATAACTGAGGTTTGTATTAACATAATACAGAATGTGTGGAAGGTGAAAACAGCTTCTGTACACTCAATTCTGACATAAACCCTTAAGCAATATCATTTTTAAGAAGCTAGATATTTCATAACACACATCACATTTGGTAAACACAACAAACTAAAACCCAAATATAAAATTCCACGTTTAAAGTTGGATGGCACAGGGCTAATGTAGTTGCACTGTCCTGGTTCCAGACATCACTGAAACAATACTAAAAACACAATTCCACACAATTATGTTTTATCTCATATTTTCAAAAGCCATGATCCTAAATCTCATGTGTTTTGTGTCAAAGAGCCATGGCCATAACTTTAATTTGGCCTTAGAAGTACTTTTCGCAAATTATTTTCAAAAATCTTTGCACAAAGCACCACCCGACTTCTTACAAAGAGGAAGGTTTATGTGTGTTCATCGAAACCCATCTAAGCTCTGGCTAATTCCTATGGCTGTTCTTCTTTAAGGATGTTTTTCATAGCCATGACAATTCTAGGACCGACTTCTAGAAATTATTCCCAAGCAAAACGACATCCTTAGCAACCTTTCAACATGACTATTATTCAAATGGTTCTGAAACGGCATGTAAATTTTAACTGACGTTTTAATTTGATTACTTGCAACTAATTCACATGAATTGCACACATTATAAATTATCCTGATGACAGCAGGTGTCGGCACGTCTTTTTATATTCTTGGGTCTGAGATTGGTTTGTTACGATGCCAGCATTTGAAATCAGTGGTTGAGTACTTGCTTCGCATGCGTAAGGTCCCATAAATCCCTGATGTTTCTGGTTAAAGACTATTTTGTAACCAGGTTGAGAAAGAGCCCTGCATGAGACCTGTGGGGGTTAGGGTTAATTGAAAAAGATCAAGATGGGTTGACTTCATGGCTAAGGCATGAGGATGTGATATCCTTTCCTAACCACCAGTAGCAATAGACTGGGCTGCACATGTAGTAGAATGGAGTGGTTAAATCCTGAGCTGGTAGAATGGACTGTATAACTCAGAAGATCTTATTTTTGAATGCTACTCCAAAGAAGAAAAAAAAAGGGGGGGGAGACTCATTGCAAGTAAAAAAAATAATCCAGTATGTTAATAATAAAGTCTGCTGTGCTGGAAACCCAAATGAAGGGAATTGCAGGGGAGCATTCAAAAATATGATGTATCACAAGCAGTTTGAAAGCCAGGAATGTCCCCAAACATTTTGTTGTGTGAGGTGAAGGACCAGGTGGCAGCTCTCCCTACAGCACAGACAGAAGCCAATTGAATTGGTTGATGAATTAACTTCAACGCTAGTGACAGGACAGCGGCCACCACCACACAAGAGGGCAGTGCGGGGGGGGGGGGCAGGGCAGGCCTCATGGCAATATAGCTCTATCCCTCATCAATTTGCCACCATTCCTGACATATGTTGCCTAAGGCAGCCACCTCACTCTGCCCATTAGTAGGACCAACCCTGCTGAGGGGCCAACCTAGAAGACACACCAATCACATAATGAGCAATTTTGTGAATGGCTTTGTAAAAGTGGCAGGTGTGGATTGGAACCTTGCCATGGGGCAACAGGGCTCTTTGGTGCCAACGGAATATTCTCTTCCAATGCAAATAGCAGGCACTGGGTTCCAATTCCAACTGGGACTTAGAATCATAGAATCATAGAGTTGGAATAGACCACAAGGGCCATCGAGTCCAACCCCCTGCCAAGCAGGAAACACCATCAGAGCACTCCTGACATATGGTTGTCAAGCCTCTGCTTAAAGACCTCCAAAGAAGGAGACTCCACCACACTTGCAGATGAGGCAAAGGGTTAAAGCCCCTTACTGTTCTCACCTGGATAACCAACCTCATTTTTACTGCATGTGTAGATCAGACCTATGTTGAACAAGTCAAACAAATCCTAATATTATTTTAGCAATCCTTTGTGCCTCTTTGGGGAAGCCTGCCTTCCCACTATGGGATAATAATAATGCTCAAGGTTTGTATAGCACTTTCAAGTGTCCATTGTGCTTCGTGTGCACTAACTTATCTAGTTGTAATGCTTACAACAACCCTGTAAGGTAAGTCAGCATTGTTATCCCCCATATAGTAGGGGGGCGACTGAGATTGAAAGGGAGAGTGAGTTGCCCAAGGCCACCTAGTGAGTTTGTAGCAAAACATGAGATTTGTAGCTCAGTTTCTCAGCCACCTGGCTATGCCAGCTTTCTTGACTAAGTATTTGGGTGTATTAAATCCAAAAACATAAACAAAATAAAGAATATATCTGAAAAATAGAGAAAATACTGATACCCTGTTTTATCTATTTTTTCCCCAAAAGAATTTTTTGTCTCATTAACATTATCTTAAAACATTTGTAATATATAATAAGTACAGATCCTACCTCTGGAACACATACATTCTGACAATATATATATGTTGGGGATATATATCTATAGATATAGATTTATTTATTATATCATATCATATATATCTTATAAATATACTGTAAACATTATAGATTTCTGAATAATTATAGCTATAATACTAGCAATATCTATATTTAAAAATACAGTTCAAGGGTCCTCTAGTCTTACTACTTACAGAAGACAGAATTAAACCTGCTGAACAGAATTTATGAATACACCAAGAGTAAAAATGCTTTTACAAATAAAATTCTGTATAAACTAGGGCTGTTGTTTGATTAAAAGAAAGTTTAGTTGATTAATCCACTGATAAAAATCTGCCCAAATTGTTTATTATTATTATTTATTCTGTATAGGGTATGAAGTGCAACAGTACACATGTCTACTCAGAAAGAAGCCTATTGAATTCAATGGGGCTTATTCCAAGGTACGTGGTAGAGTAAGCTGCTACTCCAAGGTACCTAGGAGTAAGCTGCATAGAACTCAGTGGGGCTTACTCTTAGTAGACACATACAGCATTGTACTGTTAAGGTTACATAGTTCCAAATGAGTTCAAAACTATAGTATTGAAGAAGAAAAATTCCTCCATTGTTTTTAGATGATGCAAGCATGTGGTGGAGCAAGCATGATCTCAGAAGAACCATTACTTCCTACGAGGTGGAAGAGGAAAGTGCCCCCCATGGATTTATAACCACTTGCATTAAAAATAATAATTAACCATCAAATAGAAAACAAAAATTAATCAGGAGCATCTCTTTCATCAAGTAGCAATATTTTGATTTAGATCCATTGATTAATCAACTCAACACTGCAGCCACAGTATAAATATTGTAATAACTCCCAGGAAGGAAAAAAAGTAGAGAACTAGATTACAAACTGGATTTCAGATCAAAGCACCTGTACAAGATTGTGAAGTGAAGATGTTTTGCAAGATGCAAGAAGGGCTTTTGTAAGTGGTAACATTTTACAACTGATGCCATTTCTCCCTGAATTTGTAATGTCTTGGGGCCACAGGCCTCAATTCAGATAGGGAGATTTGTACATTTAAAAGGTGGTCTTCCTCACATGTATCACTTACTGGCTTAGGAACCGTGGACACAAAAGGGGTGGCATTCAATTGTCAGCACCCAAATGTCAGCACATTGCTTTCAGTGTGCAGTCTAGAGCACTTTCCATCTACATTCTGAATCAACTAGTTCTGATCCTTTTAAAAGCATGGCTTAGGTTAGATAGGACCAGAAATACTGGACAGTTGTTATTCTCAGCAGTGGCCCCATCTTGCATCCATCTGATAAATTCCCACTGAAGTATCACTGTAAAGCAAGCAGGATTGGACCATTGACACATTCATTCATTCATTCATTCATTCACTACTAAAACTCTCAATTTTACAGAGTGTTCTTTTTCTTTTTAAAAAAGCCTTACCACACGGAACAGGAGTCAAAGAAACCTTTCATCCTAGGACTTCAGAACACCGAAAAACCTTTTTTGGAAGGATTTCACTATGTTATTGACCTGCCAAGCAATTCTTATGGCAGCCTTTCACAGTTTGCTGGTGAATGCAGCTGTTGTATTGTCATTGCTGCTGCTCTTTTACTGCATGTTGGAATTCAAAATACAGCTTTGCTGCTAAATTGTTGGATTCTTGGTTTGGAATTTCTTCTTCGAGGACGATCTATAATTAAACAACAACAACAGAAATATTGAGGAATTAACCAACATCTGTCCCTTCTGTCTATTTCCTTCATTACTCTTTTTCATCTACCATATACGTAGCCACCAGGGAGTCACTACACTGGTGTTGCCCAGCGTTAATATCATGCAGCCATTAGTAGCCCTAGCAACTAAGGGCCAGTCAATTGGTCCAGCAACCAAATGATAAATGTAGTCTGCTCTTTTTTGCTTTGTGTTTGGATCTGTAGAGAATGGTGGGGCAGTTCTGTTCACATGAACTCTAGGTGGTCATGCCGTCTCTGCCTACTGAAGGTAAAAGGGGATGGACAAGGTGTCGGGATGGACAAGGATGGCACAGTGCAAATGCACCAGTGGGAGAACTGGATTGGTTCTGCCATTGCATTTGCAACCTTGCCCCTCTCCATCTATGTCTCAGTTAGCAGCAGGGATGTGACCACCCAGAGGTCAGGTGAATGTTGCCAGCCCACCATGCTGCCTACTACTGGTCTTAATTGTAAAGAGTTTCCATACAACTGCAATTGTGCAATGGAGCCAACAGATACAAAAACTGTATTGAGACCAGGTGTCCTGCAGAGGAATCCTATTCCTTGTGCAGGTGATGGAGCAGCTATGGATCCAGCTCTGGTCTGCTCTACCCCACATCAGGGTCCAACACTTGATGTCATCGGTGGGAACACTGCTGGAGATAGCTGCTCAACCACTGTGCTTTTTAGAGGGTGCAGTAAGCCAGCCAACAGAGGTCAACGACCAGACACTGCCTCGTAACTCCCTCCAGCAGCACAGGTCAGGGGTTAGGCGTGATCTGGTATTTCTATATGATTCAGTTCATATTCCTGAATTTTGAACTTGAGCCTAACAACTATATTTGAGAATTCTGCATAAAATCTAAGTTATGAAATAATCCCCTGCTGCTCTATTATCAATCAACACTGAGCAAGGATTTTAGGGTATGGCATGTCAAAGCAAATTATGTATTAGCACCTAAACCCAAATTGTTAAAGCAGGGCTTGCGAAACTACAAGCAGGCTATGGATCACGACATGCCAAAAGTCTTTTCTAACGGTAGGCTAAAAGCAAGACCATCGGATTCTCTCACCTACGACATATGGTTTTGTTGTGCGTTCTGCTGCTGCTGCTGAATTAGCAACTGCTGCTGTTGTCTGCGCCGTGCTGTCCTTAGCTTCTCAAAGCGAGCCTCCATCTCATCCAACACTTTGGGAGTGTAGCGCACCACTAGCTTGACACTGTCCTTAGCGGCCTTCAGGAGCTCCACAGCTTTTTCGTGGTGCTCTCCTTCCACGCTCTGATTACAAAAGGAAAGAATAGTGAAAAACCACATATTGCAAGAGGTGAGTTTCTATTAAGGACTTGGGTTTGGAAGGCAATACCTGAACTTCTTACCCCTGGCTGCTGGAAAGTGTCCAAGGGAGAGTGAAAGGCAAGAAAGCAGAACCCAGGATCAGGGCAGAAAACACAGTTCCAGCAGCTTAATAAAGCCCTAAAGTCTTTTAGCTTTTTGCAGTTGGTGCAAGAATTATATTAAATATGCAGTTGGCTTGTATTGATGCACCTACTGCAGGGATGAATTCTCAGATAACTGGCACATACAGATTTACTGCACCCCAAAACACCCTTCTAAAATCAATATATGGCTACACAAAATCTCCACTTTGCAATTTTTGTATCTGAAATGTCACATTATGACTGCCTGTTGTTTTGCTTTGTTTTTTTTTTAATTATCACTGACTTGCAAACTATTCCTAATATTGCATATCATAACAGCAGCTTTTTGTAACAACACAACAAATGTTTGCAATTCCACACTGGACCCATCAAGACTCAAGAGCTACATATAATGGTTTGTATCCAGATTTCACTCCAACCTGTGGGAGCATCCCCTCAGTGGAACTCATGGGACACTCCCATTGACAGACCAATAGGAGACAGCTTTTGTCTGTTCCTTCCTCCCACTACAACCTCTAGGACCATCTTCCACAGTTCCTGAGGATTAGGTGACTCTCTGAAGCAGTGTAGGGAGAGGGAAATGGCAAAAGTCTTCCATGGATGGAAGGAGCATTTCCATCCGTAGACGGTGATGTCTGGACACAGCCCACAGTATTTCCAGCTATGACTTCTTACTTGCAGCATGGGAGCTGAAGCTCCTTCAAAAAGCACAGTTCATAAAAAAATAACAATTAACGTGTTCACATACCACTCCATTAACAGAAAGTAACTGGTCTCCCCGTTTGAGTCCTCCATGCCTCTCAGCTACTCCTCCAGGAATTATGCGAGAAATATAAATAGGAGAATTTTGTTCTTTTCCTCCCATTACATTAAAGCCAAGGCCTTCATCAGTCTTTGGCAGTTCTACCACTCGAGGGTGAGAATGGCCTTCACTAGCTGCAAAGGCAGCAACTGTTGCCTAGAAGAAAACACATCTCTTCAGCATATAGCGAGTACAATGAAAAGCACTGGTGCTGACTTTGTTTAAAATATTAATTTGCATGAAACAGTATTTGCAATTCCTTAATTTTAAGCAAATATTCCACAATTCTTCTGAATACGAAGTATTGATGTGGAGCATTTAGTACAGAATTGCCCAAGGCCTCCAAGCACAGTTATGTGCCAACATCATTGGTATTAGGACTGGCGTGCATGAATCCCAAGTTTGGAGTTTCACATGTGCTCAGAGGCTCACATGGAGTTCCTGCACATTTGGGAATCTCTGTTTTCATAAACGCAACCCATGCACATGAAGCAAATATGAAAATCAGTTCTGTGCACGACTTGGAGAAGTTTTTCTGGGCAGAGGAATGCCGTGATTTCGGTAAAGTTTCTAAATCTATAAGCAGTTTTCTATGTTCTCTAGAATGTGACCTCCCTATGAAACCTGAATAATAATAATAATAATAATAATAATAATAATAATAATAATAATAATTTATAATTTATACCCCGCCCATCTGGCTTGGCTTCCCCACTCTGGGCGGCTTCCAACAAAATATTAAAAATATATTAAAACACCAGTCATTAAAAACTTCCCTAAACAGGGCTGCCTTCAGATGTCTTCTAAAAGTCAGATAGTTGTTTATTTCCTTGACATCTGATGGGAGGGTGTTCCACAAGGCGGGCACCACTACCGAGATGGCCCTCTACCTGGTTCCCTGTAACTTTGCTTCTCACAGTGAGGGAACCACCAGAAAGCCCTCAGAGCTGGACCTCAGTGTCTGGGCAGAATGATGGGGGTGGAGACACTCCTTCAGGTATACTGGGCCAAGGCCGTTTAGGGCTTTAAAGGTCAGCACCAACACTCTAAATTGTTATTTAAATTAAATTTTTATAATGCAAACTCTTTCTGCTGTGAATAATGATAATAAAAAGTAAGCTTTGCCAGACTACAAAAAAGGGAGTCCCCCCCTTAAATAGATTAAAAATGTATTTTCATAGTAACATTTAAAAATGTTTTAACAGGTTTGATTAACAACTGAAAGCTCTGCAGGGCAGAGTGGAACACTCTGTCACAAGAGACAAGGGCCCTGCAGGACTTGACATCTTTCCGCAGGGCCTGCAAGACAGAGCTGTTCCACCAGGCCTTTGGTTAGGGCACAGCCTGACTCCCTCCTTTGGCAATCTTTACAATACTTTAGTTTATGGTTGCCATCAATTTTGATTTTAATTAATTCTTATGATGTTTTTATAATGTTGCACTATTTTAGTGTTGTTAGCCGCCCTGAGCCCGGCTTCGGCTGGGGAGGGCGGGATATAAATAAAATTTATTATTATTATTATTATTATTATTATTATTATTATTATTATTATGCACACACTGAGCTTCATGCTAGCAGGGGCAGGCATGCAACATCCCTCAGCAGCAAAGTGGAATCTGTATACCATAGTCTTTACATGCGAAGTGGAGCCACTGGACTCTGGCAATGGTAAGGAGTGGAAGAAAAAATACTTTAATTAGGGGAGTTTAGTTTAAATAACTGTGTCAAATAAATTTAGGACTCCTGAAATTAAAACAGTTGCTGAAATTAAAGCAGTAGGAAACTAGGATTGCATTGCTTAAAAAACCCCAACAACGTTTAGAAGTATACCTTAATTCTCAAAATAAACCAAATTGCATTGTGGAAACAGACATTTTCCCACCAGCAACTGTTTTTCAAAGTGTTTTGTATGTTTCTTTGGCATGTTAAAATGCAGGAAAGAAGCTAGCTAAAGTTTAACACTTTAAGGGCTTCATTCATTTCCATAGGAGAGATATACACTAGAATCCTATATTTGCATATTCAGAAGTAAGTCCTATTGAGGCTTAGCCTCAGGCAAGTGGCTATAGAATGTTGGCCCCAAGCACATACATAACTCTTCTATTGAAATAAATGATGCTAGAAAGTGCTTAACTTCTGCTGGAATGATGCCCACGGTTCCTAAAGGTCCTATGAGAGATTGTTCTATTAGGGATGTTTAATGGATGGAACTAGGTAACATGAGTATGAGACCTTAGTTACATATGCAACATGTGTTATCATGCAAAAATTGTAACCATGCACACATTAAATGTCAAACATAAATGCACAAGATAATGCAATGCAGACAGCCCAGAAAAAACCAGGAAATATTGTGATATTGAAACATTGCTCTACAATTCTGCTGTTCTAAATGAATAAGAAATGAGAATGGCAAACCTGGAGAGTTTTTCACCTTTAACTGTACTTTTCTATCCACAGCAGAAATAATATAGAACACACCTTTCTTGGATAAGTAGTTACAAAGCTCAAGCTCAAACCACTCTTGGATATGTGCAATGTTCCAGAAGCTGATAACATAATGGAGGAATTTTATTTAGACCTACCTTTAGCTTATTAAAGTTAAAAAGTACTGCATGGCTCAGAATGGTGTGTTTTTAACTCTCTAATAATATAAAACACATTATTTTAATGGTTTTAATGATACATTTAAAACAATGTTTTCCCTACATCAAACTTTGGCTTTCCTCCATTTCAAATCAACAGGATTCTTTCACCGGAATTGTGGAAAGAACATTAGCATTAATTGCTTTGATTTGCAAAGAGCAGTGTTCTTAGGTTTGTGTGCATATGCTTTGTAAAAGTTCTACAGTTTTCTTAGTTTTCTTTCCCCTGCCTCACTCATGCAGAGAAAATTCATTCAAGTTTTATCAGTGTTATAAGGCAGAATCTATTCCATGAGGAAATGTGTATTTTATTGCAAACGTTTATTCCCTGCACGATGTGAACACAAAAGTACATTTCAGATTTAGTTACAAAAGCAATGGGATGGATTGGATAAAATGCTAAACCACAGTTTAGCATTGCAAGGATGATTCTAGCCTCCCAGTGGGCTTGCACATGCCCCTCCTACGCAGAATTCCTGAGTAGTTATGAAGCTTTTACTTCTGCTTTGATTAACCTCAGGTTATTGTGTAATATGAAGCCACACAAACTGTGGTTAATCTTAACTATGGTTGGTAGAAACAAGCTAACTTCAAACCATAGTATATTAACTTAACTTGCTTATCTGAACCCCATTTCACGTTTTAGATGGCATGCCAAACTTTGGTAAATCAAAGATGGAAGAAAAAACTTCCAATCTCCTTGGAGTTGCACCAGATGGGAGAAGAAGGAAGCTTGGGAAAAGCGAAGTTTCTTGTACTGCTAAAACCAATGGTTTAGTGTTGCAACTGAACACAGCCATTATTTCTCTTGATGCTGGGCACATACAAAGATTTGTAAGGATGCTTCCTGAAATTTCATCATAAGGCTCTGTTTTTCTGTTGAGGAAATATGTGTTCAGCATCTCTGAAAGTGAGAACCTTTACTGTCCTAAAGGCTGGCCTGTGCCATACTATGAAGAAAAAAAAATGTTACAGGAGAGCTTAGCTAAAGAAGCGCAAATGGCCAGTACATTGTTCTATGCAATGAAATAGTAGATTTGACCTGAAGCTGGCTCCCCGCTCCCCACACTGCAAGCCTCTTTATTCTGGAAAGCATTCTCTTTTCTTAAGCTACAGAAGCAGCAGCACAAAGGTTGAATTTGCCATTATAGTTGTTACCTGGAAAGTAGCACTGGTTCTAGACTCTGGGCTGCCACTGATGTCTAAATTTTCTTACAGTCTACACACGAATACCTGAAACATACACGCGCACAGTCAATTACTGGGGCATCTTAGGAGTGTATATTTTAAAGCTGCAAGCACCCTACCTTTGCTGTTGCCCTTGCGCGGAATTCGGGGCAGCCATTAACGTTTATGGTTTCATGCATATATTGATATACCTGAAGCGGAAAAAACAAACAGAAGCAAAACGAATCATCGAGTGTTTCTCCGCAAGTCAAAAGCTCTGAATACAATTTAGTGCTTATTTGCCTGGCCAGGTTTTTTTTTTTTTTTTTTGTACTTCTCATGTCATAGTACAATGCTACCTCCAACAGTGTTTTTGTACTACAGTAGTACCTCGGGTTAAGTACTTAATTCATTCCGGAGGTCCGTTCTTAACCTGAAACTGTTCTTAACCTGAAGCACTACTTTAGCTAATGGAGCCTCCTGCTGCCGCCACGCCGCCAGAGCACGATTTCTGTTCTTATCCTGAAGCAAAGTTCTTAACCTGAAGCACTATTTCTGGGTTAGTGGAGTCTGTAACCTGAAGCGTATGTAACCCGAGGTACCACTGTATTGATTTAATAATCCATATGCCTCCCCTCAAGGCTGTTGGAAGCATATTGCCATATTCCAAGCACTCAGACAACTATATTTGATACACAGGGGATATGTAACACTTCCTCAGATTGCCATACATGGAACACTTGAGTGGGCCTGGGTCCCCATAATCATGTAAATGGGTGCATTTCATCCTTCACTCTTTATATATTTCTTGTAAAAAAACATGAGCGTTGCACTGGCGTGCACAAAGCAAACACATCTGCCTTATGAAGTGTAGAGCCCTCTTTAATTAAAAAACAAACAAACCACTTTTACATTCAACTGTTAGGAGCATGTGCCAGGAGCAGGTCAGCAATAAATCACACGGCATCAATGAATTAATTCTTCCTTCAAGGAAACAAGGTTGACTCAGGAGGCCATGCCTAGTGAGCACAGCAACTTGTCCTGGTAGATCCTGCCCCTATGAGACAGTTGTGGGGGCTGAAGGTCCCCACCGTCCCACAGTTCCCTAAGTCTCCTCCTCGCCTGTGTCCTTCCCAAGCAATCTGATATTCCATTGTCATGTCTCTCTTCATACTGGGTCCTGGGAGACCAGGGGGGAGGGGAAATGGTTGCAGCATGAGTGGGAGACCCCCCTGGCTTCTTCACCAGCCTGACTCATCTCTGCTTCTTGCCCCCCATCCTCTTCATTCTCTGCTTCTGTGCTGCTCTCTGCCACAGTCTCTTCCTGCTAACCAAACCCTGTTACCTCTTCAGCTTCTGACACCTTCTCCACCCACCCTGCTCCCTCTGACCACTCGTCCCACCACCCATCCCCTGGCTCTAAGTCCATGACATTAATACAAACAGACACACACACACGTTTTGCCTTTCTTTTTGTCAAGAAGTTGAACTTGTTAGCAATGTGTACTCCAGAAGTAAGACACCAACAAGAACTAAGAACAAAACACTACTTTTCTTGATTTCTTTTTTTCACACAGAACTACTAAGAAGATAGGCCCTTTTAGTGTGCTTTAATTATTTAACACCAATCAAAAAATAGGTTGCGTTGTTGACTTTCTTGGGGATTTTTTCAAAGTTTTGGTGAGAGTGTTCTTTTCTGCTGCAGAACTGACCAGTGAAACTTTCAATAAATGCAACACTGCCATTAAGATACTTTGGACTAAGTTGTCAATTCAGACTTTGGTACTTTTAATGAAGATATAGATGAAGATGTTGACAGTATGCAGAGGCTGTGAAAAAGACAAACTCCATGTGTGGACTCCCCCCCCCCACTTTGTTTTTTTATAATAATATTTATTCCTTTTACAACAATTTAAACACTTACAGAAAAGACAAAGAAAAAACAGTACATTACAATACAAAAACACTACATAAAAATTAACAAAACAGAACAAAAACAATTTAAAAACACATCAAAAGAGAAGGAAGGGGAAAAAAGAAACTTCCAATATCTTATCTTTCTTTTACATATTTCCACGGACTCCTCACACCTCCCTTTTTGTATTCCACTTCTATTAATTATTTCAGCAATTCCTTTCCATCTTCCCTTGTTTTCTATCCTATAATTATCTTAACACATTTTAACCTTATTTTCCTTTAATACTCTATTAATCTATTTATACTTAATTCCTTATAACATTTCTACTGAAGCCATATAACTTCATTCCAACATTCTTCTAACATTCATTAATTTTACAATATTTCTATAAATAATCTTTAAACTTTTCCCAGTCTTCTTCCACCGACTCTTCTCCCTGGTCTCGGATCTTGCCAGTCTTTTCCGCCAATTCCATCTAGTCCATCAACTTCATCCGCCATTATCCAACACTTCAGTGCTTCCAAGAGACAACCATTCTCTCAGCCAGCAAAAAGCAGATGGTTCACAACAAAGTTTAGGGGGCTGGCAGGGCAGGTCCACCTCCTTCTTTAGCATCCGTCAATATCTTAAATTTTACTCGAGGCTTCCTGCCCTGCCAAACAAATCCAAAAACATCCCTCTGCCACCTCCTGAAACAATCCATCCCATCCAAAACTTGCACTATTTGGAACAAAAGCATCCCCGGCAACACAGCAACCCTCATCCCCACCACAACAGCTCGGCCCAACAATAGCAACTTCAGATTTGTCCACATTTCCCAATCCCCCTTCTCTTCAATCCAACGTCCTTCACAGTTACCCTTAAATAAATTCACATTTTTGGCGGTCATACTGACCCCCAAAAGCCTCTCTTTCTCAACCGATATTAGTCCTGTCTCCTCCTGAAGCTCTGTCAAGCTTTCCTTTCCCAATTCAGCTAGGGCTCCGGTCCTCAAATTCATCTGTTTTTCTTTAAGTTCCATCATAACAGATGTCACATCGAGTTGCCTTTGAATGGATGGGGCTCTCTCACACTCCAGTTGTATTGTTTTACATTCAGCAGCAAGGGTTTTCTCCCTGACTTCATCCGCAGTTTGCCGTGTCAAGGTAAATTCCTGTATCAATCTCTGGATGGTTTCTGTGTTGGTGTTCACCTTTTGTCCCAGATTGTCTGTTTTCCTGTGAAGCTGTTCCAGCGAATCGTTTATTTTCACTAATGCGACCACTAAGGCCTCTTCTGTCGACATTTCATCTGTTTTTTCCTTTCCATTTACCATAACACTTGAGAGATTCAAGGTCAATCTCAGAGTCTCACAATTTTTATCTTGCAGCTGGAAGTCCCCCTAGCCCAACTCTTATAAAGTAACCAATTTCAGAGACTTCCACTAGGAGCAAACAGTTTCTATTTATAATAGTCAACAATGTCCCCTTTAAACGCAACTCATACAATCCAAAGTTAGTTTCAGATTTCAGTTACTTTTTACTCCTTTTTAGAAGCAGCCGAAGACAATAGAAACAATGTATTTCTCTTACTTTGCTAGCTGTCAAGGAACGTTCTAAGTGCTGTCAATGAACATTCCAAAACGTCAGTCCTACTGGCAGCCCGTTTCCAGGGTCAGAGTGGCAGTATTTTAACTCCCTTCACTCTCTCCTGCAGGCATACTCAGTCCACAACTCCCCCCCCTCTTCTCCTGCCTCCAAGGGGGGTTTTATGCTCTTTATCGATGGAAATTTAGACTTTTACAAAAGGCTTTCCAAGACTTCAGCCTACAGCCTCCTTGCCTCAGTCTGTTTACAAATAGGGAAGGCGGACTTCCTGTTTTGAACCTCCCCGTTTCGATGCCAAATTAAACGTTTAAAATCCGATTCTCCCGTCTCAGCTCTACTCACGGGTAATTACTTTGGAGTCAAATTGTCCACAGGAAAAAGTCAATGCTCTCCGGCAACAGTTATGCGGCTTCGCTCCGTGGAAGAAGCAGACAATTCGAAGCACCGCGCCGCTCACCCCACGTCACTCTGGATCCCCGAAACCGGGTTTCCCCGCCGAATCCCACGTTCACAGGCTTCTCCCGCCTGTGATTTTTACGGGTCTCCGCCTTCGCCATGGCAGCCAGACCCAAATTTCCACGGAGCAGATTCCTCCCGGTCAGAGGAAATCCGCCATTACCGGAGGCACCAACCCGGAAGTCCCCCCCCCACTTTGGTCTTGGCACAACCGCAAAGAGAATTTTCTTTTTTTAAAAAAATGTTTACTACATAATCTAGGCATGAAGTTGGCACATAACGAATGACATTGCTTGAAGCCCTAAGCATGGTCCCTGTTCTATACCCAACAGAGCACAGGATCAGACTCTTTGAATATTTGCAAACTTCTACATTCTTATACAGCGGAACTGCACTCAAACAAGTTGTAGCAAAAATGCTTAGTGCACTGAAGATACCTACTGGCATATTTATTAAATTTGAAATTGTAGTCCTGTGGCTCTAATCAAATACTAAATCATCAAGACATCCTTAATCATCTCAGGTCTAATTTAATGTACCATGACTTATTGATGTGATAAATAATCAAGTTATAATTGCTTTCACTTGAATACTCACTCTAAGTGAAAAATGTCAATGTTTAAATAATGTAAGAGGCCATCAATTAATTTCAGAGTCTGCTTGATATTACGCTGTGCTGCTCAATAGCAATAAACACAAAGTGGGTACTATGTTTGCAGTACTAGTGTGGAGGGACATATCTTTCTGTTTCTGCTCTGGGATCCAGTAGTGGTTTTTTTTTATACTGGGACAATAGCAGTCAGTACTGTTCTCAGGAGACATCTGTATGTGGTTTTGAGCTTTGAAAAAGGATTTTTTGGGGGAGATGATAGCACCTTTGGCACATTGTTCCATCTACTACAGTGTAACACAAAAGCAATTTTCCAGGACCAACAGCACAAAACATAGTTATGTGGACATGCATTGTTTTGTGAAGGCTCATGGGGCATAGCTGGATGCTGCAAGTAGTTCACAACTGCAAGCCGGAAGTGAGGAATAATTGTAAGACCACAAAAAAACCCATCTACTTTATCTTTTCTTATTACAAGGAGGAAGAATGGTTGCTGCAAGATAGTGTGGTTTGTCAACTGGAAATTAACAATAATAATAATGAGACCACTTAAAAGGAAACTGATTTCGAGTTGCACAGCTAAGTCCACATAGAGTATACCCATTGAAACCAATGGGCAATTTAGTCATATCAATTGATATCCATAGGTCTGCTACTGGTATGGCTTACTTGGTCCTAGCCCTCTGAGCATAATTTTTGGTGATGCAAATGGATCCTTGATAGCCCTCTAAAAAGCACTTTAGTATGATTTAATGAATGAGCAGTATAATTGTTTTGACCGGGGTGACTCTGGTTCAAATCCTACATATAATTGCAAGAAAGAAATGCTGTTTTAAAGAGAAGGCAAATAAAAAACAAGGGCCACAGTCCTCCTCATTACTTAAGCTGTCTTCATTTGTGCAGAATTTCAGCAATGATTTAATGAGCTATAGTACAGAAAAGACTTGGTCCAGGCAGGGTTGACCAACATAGTGTATTAATAATGTTTGCATTTTATCTTAATCTTGAGATATATTTTTTCTGTTGTTTTTTTTTTTAAGCACCATCCCTTCTAATTTTGAACTCATTCCAGTTTTGGAATGAAACTGAGTCACCCAAAAATACAGAAGTGGTTTCTTCATATTTCAAGGACTCCCTAGGCAGGCAGAAGGCTAAAAAACCCTCAAAGCTGCCTGACCATAACTAGAGTGTTTCTAGAATGTTAAGAGGGGTGGGGGAATCTAAAGAAACCACAATCTAAATTTTGACAACTTGCAGGTCTGAAAACAGATGTTTTAATTTACTCTTGAATGCCTTGTCCCCCACCACAATAATTTATTTCAATATACATTGGAAAGGTCAAACAGTAAAAATCTGGCTGATTGACAGAAGTTAGGCAGACTGGGTGAGTCTTTCAATTAGGTCTATGGTTGAAAGCAGTTGAGGCAAGGAATGTTCAGAAGTTTACTGTAATGAATAATACTCTCTATATGGGGCTGCTTTTAAAGACAGTACAAAAACTTCAGCTGATACAGAATGCAGCTGTTATGATGCTTGTCAGAGGGTCAGGCATTTGAATCAATTCTATACCAGTTGCACTGGCTGCCTATTTGCTTCTGGCCTCCATTTGAAACACTTGTTTTGATTCTAATCAATTAACCCATTTTACTAATAACACATGTGTTCTTATTAACTGCATGTGTAGCTCAATGCTTTTGAGATCTGGGTCAAATTAATAGATCTAAATGACTGACAATTAGCAGGCTGTTTATTACTATTATTAGAAACTGGCAAAAATATCCCAATAATTTTGAACTGGGGGTAGCCAAGACTATATTGCCAATAACACACTTGTGCTTTTTTTAAATCATACTGCCACTCGCAGCTAACGGGAACATGGAAATGATCTGTCTTTGGAGCCTCATAATTAGTATATTGCTTATGTATTGATCTATTAATACAACATCAGTTTAAAAGTATAAGATTGCCTTTGCTCAATCTGATCAGTGATCCATCTAATGCAGAATTCTGTTTCACTCATGGCCAGTTGGATGCCTGTGGGAAGTTTATGTGAAGGACATTAAGGCAACGGACATAACCCGCTGTCTGTACTAACATCTTTATTCACTGCCTCTGAATTCAGGGATTCAGTTTTGTTATCATGGCTGATAGCTGTTGATAGAACAAGCAGCCATCACCTGTGTACTGCAGGGGCCAGTAAGGTTTATCTTGCCTGGGCTAGATTGGTCCTGCGGTGATCCCTCCGTGGACCGGATTGCACATGCGCGCCCGTGATTTCCAGCATCTGCACATGCACAGACGCAATTTCCAGAGGGCAAAAAACAAAGGTGGATGAACAGCAGGGTAGATGTGAAATCCTTCTTCCTTTAAATGTATCCCTTTTTAACATTTCCCTTTTCATCATGGGAGAGATTTAGACCAACTCCTGAGCTGATCTAAATCTTCCCTATCTTGAGGGTATGTCAGAGGACTGTGGCGACTTTGGATTACAGGTGGTACCTCAGGTTAAGAACTTAATTTGTTCCAGAGGTCCATTCTTAACCTGAAACTGTTCTTAACCTGAAGCACCACTTTAGCTAATGGGGCCTCCTGCTGCAGCTGCGCCGCCTCTGCATAATTTCTGTTCTCATTCTGAAGCAAAGTTCTTAACCCGAGGTAATATTTCTGGGTTAGCAGAGTCTGTAACCTGAGGTACCACTGTATTTGGCTCCAATATGTTTTCTGGTCCTTCCCTTGCACAGTTCCATCATGCCCCCTTTCTGGCCCTACTGATGTCGTGGCTCTGACATAGCTTGTGCTGGGATATCAGGCATTCCCATGTTGGTGGGGAGTCGGGATAAAACCTTGACTCTCCCTCTTCAGCATTGGAAAGGGAGATCCAATGTATCCTATGACCCCCGAGATGCTCTCCCAGGGGTAATAGGATCGCTCTCTAAATCTACTACATGTTTCTGAACCATTATTGCTCAGGTTATAAAAAACACCCACTGAACTCACATCAATTTTCAACATGCGCTATATGCTGAATGCAGAAAACAGAACCACCTGACTCCTAGATATGCCAGACATGAATGCACTGAGGTAAGGAAATGCATATGTATTGTGGCTGTCAAGCACATCAAAAATTAAGCTGATTAATTATAGAAGCTTTAGCAAACTAATTAACCACTACAATTATCATAAATTATAATGTGCAAAATAAAATTATTTCAAAGACAAAATGAAGTTCATTTGCAAAGAACAAGAGCCAACTGTCATGGGGCCAATCTTGAGGGCCACAGGCTTACTGATCTACAGAAAACATTGACATGATACCCACAAGGAGGATTCTAACAGGCCAAATTATTCTTCGCTACTGCAGTCACTAAAAATACTGCTTTGACAGGACAGAAGAAAGCATAGTGGCAACAAACCCTTTTTATAAAATGGAAATTCAAATCTCTTGTGAGAATAGCAAAAACAAGCACAGAGAAGAGGCGTAAGGAAAAACAAAAATAAGGTCCCAAGTTCTGCTAATCAGGGAGGCACCACTGCTCAGTTTTGGAACATGTTTTGAATACAGAAGATAATGGCAACCCCAGCTAAAAAGGACTCAGCAGATCAGGCCTCTGTCTGAAACATTATACCGTATTTTTCGCCCTATAGGACGCACTTTTTCCCCTCCAAAAATGAAGGGAAAATGTGTGTGCGTCCTATGGGGCGAATGCATGCTTTCCCGGGCTTCCTGCAGCTCTGTGCCACCCTCCGGATCCCGGCGCAAAGCCGCGCGGGGCTCCGGAGGGTGGCGCAGAGCTGCCTGCGCTCCAGGGCTTCCTGCAGCTCCGCGCCACCCTCCTGATCCCGGCGCGAAGCCACGCGGGGCTCCGGAGGGTAGCGCAGAGCTGCCTGCATTCTGAAGCCTGATGCGCGCTGAAGAGCACCCCCGGGCTTCGCGCACCTCTCCGCAAGCCTGGGGAGACCGGCGCGGCTCCCTAGGCTTGCAGATAGCAGGCTGTTCTGGGGGCTGGGGTCGGGGGAAGCTCGGGCTTCCCCCGCGCCTGCCCCGTGCCTGGGGAGGGGAATTTTTTTTCTTTATTCCCCCCCCCCAAAAAATAGGTGCGTCCTATGGGGCGGTGCGTCCTATGGGGCGAAAAATACGGTAGTACTGCTGACAGCCGATGCTAACTGTACTGTGATAGACGCACCAATGGTTTGACTCAGTATAATTGACATAATCTCCACCAATGCATAAAGAAATTGCCTATTACCTAATGCAGCTTTTACTTTGCTATTTACATTGTGGGCTGATGGTGAAATATATGGGCATATCCATACAGGAAGATGGATATGCTTCTTTGGGTACCTCTGCTGTTGGAGGCAAGGTGGGTAACTGCTGGGAGAGGGATTTCCCAGTGATGGTGCTCCAGTTAGGAATGCTTTTTCAAGAGAGGTCCTCTTGACACTTGCCTTATTCATCTGGCAGCAGGTAAACATCTTTTATTATTATTTCCCTAGGCCCTTAAAGTCAACCCCTGCTGCCTTACCCAGGGTGGCGGGATTCACCAGGGCAGCAGATCCCAATGTTGATCATTCTTCCGCCCTTATTCCTGATGTAGATCTTCCCTCACCCCTTCTTCCTTGGTGGGGAGGGGAGGCATTTGGGGCTCCACCTCAGGTGTCTTGGGCTGACCCTGGTTTTACCTGAGACTTACTGCCTTTTTAGTTTTGTGTTTTATGATTATTCTGATTTGCTTCACCTGCATTCTTGTTATTTTCTACTTTCTATGTAAGCATTTCTATATGAATTTCTGTAATAAACTAACGGTGAAGGTCATTGCACCCACACCATACATTTAAAACACTTAATACCACTTTAAGAGTCATGGAGAATCCTGGAAACTGTAAATTGATAGGACTGCTGGGAGCTGGAGATCTTCGGTCAGCACTCTTAATAAACTACAGTTCCCATGATTCCTTGGAGGAAGCCATGGATGTTTAATTGAGTGCTTTAAATGTAACACGTGCTCCACATCAGAGAGCTATGGGTCTTTTATAACAGTCTCAACATCTCTTGTCCTTTGTCCCCCCCTTTTTAAACTTTAAAAGGAACACATATTTTTACATTGTTTTCAGAGCAGCTTCTTTTCTGAAAGTCAACCTACATTTGCAATTACACACAGAAATAAAAATGTGCAAATCTGTGTTCTGGGTCTGTGCCGCAAGTCTTTTGAAGGCCTAGCAATGTCCCTGCCTTTCATGCAAAAGACCCCTGATTATTGCCTGATAAAGAAAGGATTTGATAGTATCTTATGGAAAATACCTCCTGAGACTCTGGAGAGCTACCATTCAGCACAGACAATACTGGCCTGCATTGTCTGACTGAGTATAGAGTAGCTTTATGTGATGATTTGAATAAAAATAAAATTGGTCTGTTACCAAAGCTGTTAGAGCTTTGGTATGATACTCTTTTATTAATCTGAAAAAAAGTCATGTGCTTCTGTCAGGACAGTGTTAGCAGGCCTCCCTTGGAGACAAACATCTGCATCATTACGCCAGCTGTCAGAACAATTGGATGCCGTGCAAGAAAACTATGTGTCACTTTGCCTCATGCAGTGGGGATGATGATTCATTAACAATCCCAAACCTGCAATGAACTAAATCTCATTTAGCTCTCTGTGGAGCTATGACATTTTTAATTACAAAACATACCACAAGAGTATATGGAAAAAATATAAAGGTCACCTAATGAAATGTTTCTTTGAGAGTGTGAAGAAGATGAAATTAGACTTATTTTACCATATTGGGGGGGGGAATGAATATTAATTATAGTTAATTTTAAACCTTATATTTGGAATTAAATATCCTGAAAAAGCATCACATTTGAACAAAGGAGAGATGAAGTGCTTCCAAATACAAGGATTTAAGATACTGATATGGATTTCTGCTTTGTACATCTGCCTACTTGCATCCTTCTCAGTGTGCTTCCATACCAGATCTGTACTTTGCCTTCTGACTTCACTGTGAGCTGTGGAGGGAGGGAGGAACAGGGTGCTGAATGAGATGCAATGGAGCATTTCACTAAGAAATCCCTCAGCAGCCCAAGAACAAAGGTCTGATTCTGATCATGGTTTCTTTAGGGAAGAACAAAGATCCTGGTTTGGATAATTTATTATTTATACCCCGCCGTCATTAAAAACTTCCCTAAACAGGGCTGCCCTCCGATGAATTCTAAATGTTAGATAGTTGTTTATATCTTTGACATCTGATGGGAGGGCATCCCACAGGGCAGGAGCCACCACCGAGAAGGCCCTCTGCCTGGTTCCCTGTAACTTCACTTCTCGCAGTGAGGGAACCGCCAGAAGGTGGTGGACCTCAGTGTCTGGGCAGAATGATGGGGGTGGAGATGCTCCTTCAGGTATACTGGGCCGAGGCTGTTTAGGGCTTTAAAGGTCAGCACCAACACTCTGAATTGTGCTTGGAAACCTACTGTAGGTCTTTCAAGACCAGTGTTATGTGGTCTTTGGACAACATGGTATATCAAGGTTTATGGTTTGTTGCTCCTGCTTGTGCTATGGGAGGAGTGAAGCAGCAGGGGTGGACTTTTGGTCTTTCAAATTTCAGTGGTGCTCTGTGTGAGCCCAAAATTCAGCACCCCTCACCTTCCGTTCTGCTGAGCATCATAGTTGTGACACCCTGTGGTGCCCCTTGGGCTCAGTGCCCAGTGGAGCAGAACTGGTCATGCTGTCCTAAATCTGCCTCTGGAAGCAGGAGCAACCCGGCAGCATACTTTCTCACAGCAAGCCATGGTTTATGGCTTATTGCAACATGTGAACATGGCCTACCAATGCAATCCTATGCATATCTACTCAGAAGTCAGTCATATTGAGTTCAGTGAGGCTGGCTTTCAGGTAAGCATATATAGGATTGCAGCCTATGTCCACTGCTCATCTTCTGTGCAACACTCAGTCACTTTTAATAGGCTTTCTCTCTCTCTCTCTCTCAAGAGATGTCTCCCAGTGGACTTTGCTAACAGCGGGAATATAAATACGTAGGATGACAGTGCACTGCAGACCATCTCCACCGTCAGCTGCAATTTTGCTCAACAGTGGATGAAGATGAATAGCACTATGTGCTTTAAGTCTAGGATTTTGTAGAACTAACTATAGTACTGCATGGCAAAGCAGAAATTTGCAACAACCTGCAAGCAAAGGAAACAGGTAGGCAAGGTCCATAAACAAATCTTACATAACAAACATGCCTTACATAACTATAAATAATTGTGGCAATAACTGAACTGAATCAGCATCTCCAAATGTGAGTTGTTCTTTAGAATTTAAGGGACTGACAAGAGCAGCACATCAATATATTACCATTTGCTAGTCAAGCTTTCTGTACTCATTCCTACCCCCCAACCGTTAGTTGTCTCATCCCCTCCTGAGGGTCATCTAAGCAACCGGGCATAGCTGAAAGTATGTACATTGCTGGTGGTCCAATATTTTCTTCCCCTGTAACTGATTTTTTATCTTAGAGTCAGTAGGGGACCTCCGATTACACATCAGTCCTTTCATGTGACTCTGGATTCTGAGGTATTAACATTTGTAGCATCACTGAAAGCAGCACAAAACTGTGTATCACTAGCAGTCGTTTTAGAACTCCTGTAGTGAAGTCATCAGGATGTAGCAGCCGTAAATAGGCTTAACAAAGCCTCTTCTTCAGTAAATCTTGGGTTGCCTAGCCGACTCTTGTAATTAATGACAGCAATCTGACGCATGAAAAAGGCAATCATACCTAAAAGTTCTGATTCATACTATTCAGGGCTTTGTGGCAGCAATGCCAGGGAGCCACTGGTTGTGAAAGAAAATACTTAAGTTTGTCATTTGGCAAAAATTACATTTAGTGCCCTACTTGAGCTATAGCAAATGTTATCATTATACTAAATGTATGCAGAAATACCCGCTTGTGTGGCTTTTTATACCATGCATTCTAGCTGCCAAAAACCATGATGCACAAAGGGGACAGCATAGATTTTTCTATCGCCACCCCCATCCCTGTTTCCAGTCAAGTCTCCTACAAATATTCAGGTTCTATCAAGAGAAGGGTATTCTCTATTGCTTTGGAAGACAGGTCATGTGAAGACATGGCCCGTCCGCAACACCCCCAGTTTATGTCGGCTGCCTCCTCTCAACTTCCCCTTCCTTGGGAAAGATGCACAGCTCAGTGGTAGAGCATTTGCTTTGCATGCAATGCAGAACATCTCAGGTTCAACCCCCAGACATCTGCTGATAGGGCTGGGAGAGACCCACAAATAAAATCCTGCAACTGCTACTAGCGAAGGCAATGCTGAGCTAGATGGCCCCAATAATCTGACTTGGAATAAGGCACCTTCCGTGCACCCAATTCCCAAGCAAGAAGACCTCTAAGAGATGCAGTTTAATTTTCAGCCTGGGAGGAAGGGTAACTTCCCAGCCACCACTGAGCAAGTTCAGCCTCTTTCCTTTAAGTCTGCTGGGTCAAAGTATGTCTTGTGAAACCATGGGGAGGCGAAAGTACCCAATAGCACAGATGGAACCTGTTTTTTGGGTTTTTTTACAAAGTCCTGTGGAGGGAGATTTAGGGAGGCAAGGAATAAATCTGCCCTCCCTCCATGTTGCAATCCCAGTAACAATCAGTTTCCCACAGCTGTAAGCTAATTCAATAAAAAAAGATGTCGTTGCATGCAAGATATTAAGCATGACATATACCTCTGACCCTTAAAATGCATTGGTGATACAAGACCAGATATATTTTTGGGTTTAGCAGGCACAGGATCTAATCAGATTTCTAGACAAAATTAGCGAGCCTAGCTGAGCAAGATTTATATTATTAACACAAAAGAAAAGGAAAAACAACATTTCATGCTTGGGTGACATCTGTTATTGCTGAGGCTTTCCCAATTTATCTTTTGCAATAGGTTACATGTCTTCTCCCTAAACCCTCATGAGAAGCAGATCCCTTCTGAACTCCAAATGCAAAATATAAGCCTCATTCACCTAAACCACATTTTAGGTCTACATACATGAGGCGGAATGAGTCTGAGAAAAGCTTCAGACTTGCATGCTCCTTCCTCAGTCCCCTGTCCTCCCACTTAGCTGAGGACTTTGTGAGTATTCAGCAACACTTTACATTGATTGGCTTGCCATTGTGTATGAATCAGGGTTTATAATCTATCAACCGTGTTTTGAAGTCGGCTTGCTTTTGAAAATGACCAGTGTTTGATACGCAGTTAATTATAGACTATAATCTCTGGTTCACACACAACAAACTGAGATTAGCGGGAAAGTGAAAGTAAACACTGGCAAACTCCTTCTCTTGGCCAGATGGGAGTGTGCAAGCCTGAGGCTTAACTTGGTTTCATGACATACATGTGGCTGCTTTGAACCAGAGGTTCAAAAAGCAGTTCAGGGCTGCATGAAAGCTACTTTGCAAACATCCCATCTTCCTCTTTGAACCTCTGGTTGCAATCAATGAGAAGGAAATAGGTTGGTGTAAAAAACAGGTTTATCCCTCATTTGAGGGGTGTGTGTGTTAGGGGAATGGAAGCATCCATCACTTTTGCCTAATGCCCCCCCCCTGTCATTTTGCCCTCTGTGATGTTGGACAGGCACCGACTACAGATCTTTTCATAGCTTCATGGAGGAGTCATAGAAGGTCAAACCTCCCTTTCTGGAATCATGTCTCAGGGAGGGAGACACAATGAATCTATGGTGCCCCAAACACCCACCCAGGGACCATAGGATTGCAGCCTAAATCTTCAGTGTATCTGAAGAGGTGTGCATGAACACAAAAGCTCATACCAAGAACAAACTTAGTTGGTCTCTAAGGTGCTACTGGAAGGATTTTTTATTTTTTTACAATAGAAACTGAAATAGTGATAGTTCACTGACGGACAAATTTCAAGAGATAGCACGATGAAGCTGTTAGCTGTGAGTGTGTAGAGCAGGGGTCAGCAAGGTTTACCTCACCTGGGCCGGTTCACTCCCGTGGAAATCGCTCTGTGGGCTGGATTGTGTCTGCGCAGACATGATTTCCAGCACCGAGGAAAGCGCAGCACTTGGGGACTCGCCGAGCAGGCGGCTTGGTTCAGAGGCAGCTCATGAGCTGTTTAAATAACCCCCACTGGGCTGCTTGTGGCCCATGGGCCACAGGTTGCTGACCCCTGGTCAGGATGGGTTGTTTAATTTCATCCCTTGTAAATAAATCAAAGCCTATTTTATGAGACATACTGACTGTATAACAAAATCAGTGTTCTTAACACACTGATTTGTGGGGGCAGATATCTGTAAAGCAAGTAATGGACATTTGGGGATGCTATCTTCTAAATATTCCTCCACCATGGCTGAGATTATTCCAAGGCACCAATCAATGCCTCAGTAAGCGTAGACATTTAAAGAAAGTGAAAGCATCCTTTCTTTCAACATGTGGTTTCTTTCCAGCTTTAGGCTATGTACACCTTCACAGTTTAAAATGCAGCAAGGTCATTGTGCACCTCCACCCCCATTTCAAGTAGTATTTGCAGGTTGTTGTACACATCAGAGAGGGACTGGGGATGTCAACACCCAATGTGCATTATCTGTTGGGTCTGCCTGCCCCGGCAGTACTCTCCCCTCACCTCCAGTTCCTATTTCTGAAGCTGTCATCCATGCATGTGTGTCAGGGAACTGCCATCGGAGCCAGAGGGAGAGGGAGGGCTCCAGAGGGATTCCGGAGAGCGTCCCGGGAGGGAGAGAAGCAGCACATCTTCTGGGGAAGGAAATCAGCGTAACACCAGTGGAGAAGGGGGGAAGATGGGGGAATCGGCGAGGTGGCTCCAAGACTCCTTGCTGGGAACCAGTGGGGAGAGCACGGGTCCTCCGATGCCCACACCCTCCCTGCGCAGAAGGCTTCAGCACAGGGAGGCTAGGAGGAGTCTAAGCGTCAAAGAGCTTCTTTGCTGGAAGAAGTTCAAGAAACGCCCACTAACGGATTCTGCCAGCGATTGAGACAGCCAAGGGCGCGTGGCTGTCCAGACAGAAAGGGTTCATTCAGGCAACCAGCCAAGAGTGGCGTTGATTTACACACAAGCAACCCCTAGAACCATTACAATGTTCAATGGCTACCTCAAATGTACATACCTCAGCTTAACACCAAGATGGATGTGCCCTGAAATTTCCTTTAGGATTTAAGCTGCTTTAAGAGAAAATGCACCCAGGAGCAGTTTTTCTCCATAAATTACAGAAGAGCTCTGCATTGTGGGTAGCATCACATGTACACAGATTCAAAAGCCAGTGGCAGGAGCGCACTGGAGCCAGAATAAACGGTAAAGTGTGCACAGACTTATTTCAAACCCCTTGTCATTTTCTTGTGGTAGGAGTGAATGAGTTTCGAAAAATCAAGATCTCATGGTGTAACAGTCACTCAGCAGTCGTAACTAATCAAGAGTTGATAACCTGAGCATACTTTAGTGCAGCTATGCAATCACTTAAGAGGTTCATCTGTTTCCTCATTGTGAGCTCATTTTCTCTGTTTCTGGTACAGTAGACATATAAGACTAGCCAGAGGGATCATGTTAGGTACTTGGCATAAATATCAATCTATTTCTTCAGAATTCAGCAATAACTGGTTAAACATATAATTATATTCTCTTTAGGCTGCTGCCTTATACCTAATTACCTGGAAGGAAACATAATTGAACTCAATTACACTTACTTATGAGTAGACATATGTAGGATTGCACTGTGAAACTGAACTTAATTTTCTTGCTATTAATGGGGGTGTGGAGGTCAGCTGTCACTAAACAATAGCCCATAAGAGCTTTTGTGGGCTATTCACTGTCTTGTCAAAGTCCAGCTAGATAGCTTTTAGTTCATTCAACCGATAGTGAATCACAGTCTAAGTAATTTTCTGCTTTCCTGAATTTTGCACCTGTTACAAAGGGCTGCATGTTGGCTGCTGCTCAAAACACTCTTCACAGATGAATATAAATGTAATCGACATTCCTAGTAGTATTACAGAAAGGCAAATCTATACCACATAAAGACAAAGCTACAATACAGCCTGTCATCAGTTAGAAGCTTTTAGTTGGTCAAATTAAAGGCCTTCATCATGATAGCTACTGCAAATCAAAGACAGCACCAATCTTTTGCAAAAGAGCAACATTCTCTTTAAAATAATTTAAAAACATTGCACATTAAACTACTGTACACTGTGTTTGCTGTTTCTGCTAGCCATCAAAATATTTCTTCATTTAAAAACAGTGTTTCATTCTATGTACTGTCATTGCCTGGGAACCCTAGTGTTGCTGTTGCTGCTGCTATTGCTTAGATAATAAATAAATCAGAATAGTGGCAGGCAGTCCATAGAGACCAAGGAAGAAAATGGAGGCACTTGCTAATTTTCAGGTACAAATTGCTATTTCCAAAGAGTGTTTGGCAACACACTCCTGGCACAGCAACTTTAAGGCTATTTTAGCCAACCATCTAACGTTTAGGTGGCTCTAGGCTTTATTGTAATTAAAAATTATGAAGCAGATCAATTGCTCTCTTCCTTCCAAACCCCTGTAAAACTGACATGAACATGTTAATGGAATTAAGAAGGGAAAACATAAATGGTTTTCTAATGAGTAACAGCAATGTTGTGAAGATGTCCATAGTGCCTTCCTTCCTGCCACAGATCACAAAGTGGTAAATCTACAGGGCTGCAATTAATCAGTTACGGTAAGTAAGTTGAAGGTTTATTAGCCAATTTAAAATTTGTCCATGGAAGGATGCTACTGAATAATTAGTCAGAAGATTTAAAAAAAATAATAGAAATGATTATTTGAAAAATAAGTACTTAAAAAAAAAACCTAAAGAAGGCACTTGCCTCTTCTAAGATGGTGCTTACCGTTAATCTATTTATAAAACTGGATTTTTCCTTTAAAAATTATTGTTTGTCCATAGGGGAAAATAATATGCAGGTTTAAATTGATTAATAAAAACTCCTACCTGTGAGAGAGTGCCACTGAATGTGGTGTACATCTCTTCCTGGTAGCCATGCATGGCATTGTGCCCATAAATCAAACAAATATTTCTTTAATCAGATAGCAGATTTATAAATTAGCTCACCTCACAAAGATCTCCTTATGTTATGTGTGATAGAAATTACTACCCCAATGGAACATATTTATTAAGAATCTGCTGTGTGCCTTAAGACCCCGGTCTCTCTTGTTCAACACAGCCGATTGGACCTCACGCGGTTCCTGAGTTATTACAAACGTTCATTTTTTTATGGAGGCAGTAAGTCTCTGGCCACATGCCGCTGACTCTTATGGAAACGTAATAGAACGATTTTCACTTATTTGCATAATACAGCATAATGTGCAGTGGCTCGTGCACAATGTGAGTCTCCCCATTAATAAATACGGCCAGCGATTCATTACCATACCTCTCTGATAGCTGTACAAAACTCACTCTGCAGTACTTTTTTAAGTGACTGCAGCTTGTGTCCTGGTACTTCTCCAGCTTCTTGTAGTTTCTCCAGCAGTTCAATTGCTCTGGCAACATCTGAACAGATAAAAATAAGGCAAAAGGTCAGGGAAGGTCACATTTTGACTTGTATTACTGCTGTTCCAGCTACACCAAGGAGCATATGCTATAATTTTCAAATTGGACAGTGAGATTTTGCCACCCCACATTCCCCCCCCCCCGGCTGTTCAAGTTCAGTTCTGCGTTTTCACTGACTTAAAAAAAATATGACTATTGCTTTAGGCTGCAGTCCTAGGCAGCCATACATGCAGGCATTGGAAAAGAGCAAATATTGCCCGAGGGGTTTTGAAAGTTTTTCCTACAGTCAATCATCTAGTTAATCAGGTAAGCCCACTTGGGCAAATCTTACGACACAACGCACAAGCTGACACAATGCACCAAGCTCCTACATGCTTGACATACACCTTTCCCTCATTTTGGCAGTCTTAGTAAAAAGAAAAGAAAAAGAGGGGGGGAACCCTCAAACAACAACAAAAGAGCAGTAGAATTTTCAATTGTGGGGACTGGACTACCAGGATAATGGAATGCATTGGATTGTTCAACAATGGAACATATTACCTCTCAGAAGGTGATGGGCTCTCCTTTGCTGGTGGTATTCAAACCACCAGTGGTCCAATGGCCATCTGCTAAGGGTGCTGTAGTTGCACCCTGCATTTGTACATTTTGCATTGAACTGGGGTTGCATTATCAGGATTTCCCAAACTTGGGCCTCCAGCTGTTTTTAGACTACAGTTCCCTTCATCCCTGACCACTGGTCCTGCTAGCGAGGGATAATGTGCTTTGGAAACAGCTGGAGACCCAGGTTTGGGAAAGAGTGGATCAAATGACCTCCAAGGTCCCTCCTAACTCCCATGGCAGACCTAGTCATTTTGTTATTCCTAGGTTGGTTTGGATACCTTTCAAGGCTATTAGCATTAATAATGGTCCTCTTTCGATCCTAATGCAGAGCACTAGGCTAAATGCAAGGATCTCATCACTTAATGCATGGCCCACAGATGGCTCAACTTCGGTAACACTAATGGAGAGAAGAGATGATGGCTCTGACCCAGTTCCTCACTCATTCTGGTGACAAGACCTGCCAAAGCAGATCAACCTTCTGTCCACTGCCCAGAGGGACAGAAATGCAATGACCAAAATAATGGGATGAAGAGCTGTTTATCAGCAGGTGCCCCATGTTTGCATGATAAAAAGTTGCTTGCTGCCTCCTTGTCTTGCTATTTTGTGAGCTGCGTGTATAATGTGAAGGTCTGGTCTTGATTTATTAATTTTGATTGACTGATGGGATAAGGGAAAACTACAGCTTTAAAGACAGTCTCATTTTCTAGACAGTCTAGAGATGTGAAGGCTTGAGGGGGAAAACTGGTGGGACCCAGTTTTACTCCATTTCCCCCCTTATTTCTTTCTTTAAAAATTGGGGGGAAATAGAAAAAATGGGTGAGAGGACCCCTCCCCCCCCATATTTTTCTGTGGGTTTTCCCCCAGGCCTTCCTATTTTTAGTAATGTATGACATAATGTCTGTGCTATAACCAGAGTTCTGCGATGGGTAATTTAGCAAATATTAATGTATACAATGCTAACATTTGAGTTCTTACATAAACACACAGTAACTTGATTTGAGGGTCATACAGTTCAGATAAGATGAGATGATAATAATAATACATTTTTTAAAAAAGGTGGAGCAAAATATTTGAACACCTCAGTTGCCTTCAACTGAGCCAGACCACTGATCCAACTAGAACAGGGCGCTCTCTGCTCTGACTGGCAACAGCTCTCTATTGGTCAGGCAGAGATTTGTCCCAGTCTTACTATTAGCAGAAGTGAGCACATGTATTTACCAGGAAGACATAGAGCCAATTCATGTATGCCTTTCGGTGTGGCAGGAGGTTTGTATAGCATCTAGGCTACACAACAAATCCACACCAGAACACGCATTATGCTAAAACCTGGGAATAGCTGTAATGAAGTGTTAAAACAAGTGCTGTGCCAAAAATCTCTCCTATCCCCCCCCCCATTTCCCATCTATTTTTGATGAGAAAAATTGTGACCAAAATTTTTGAAATAGGAGTAAGATTTTTGTGAAATTTTCATGGGTGGGGAGGAACAGTCTCATGGGGTTTTGTTGTGATTACTAGCTGCTAAGGTGGGCGTGGGCTACCTTTGAACACCCTTTCTTTTGTTCCAAAAATAATCTCTCCAGGCCTCCTGGGTGTCCATTTTTCCTGGAAACCCCATGATGCCTTCAGCTGAGTTTCCCTCTAAGCACAGGGAGGTGGGAGAGCTACCTATTATGAACCCAACAGCTGTTATTTTTTACATGAAGTCTTTTTACTTTTTTTAAAAAAAGTGTAGATTTAAAAATAAAATCAGTGACTGTGTCAATCTGAGATGCTTGGTAGTCAGCCTCCTTAACTTCCTGTGCCTCAGTTAAATCTCAGAATAAGGCATAGTGAAGTAAATTCTCCTATCGGTTTTTTTCTTCCAGATCAAGATGTGCATGCAGCCCAGAAGGTTCAAGAGCACTGGATAAATGTTTAATCTTTATTTTAATGTTTAATCCCCATGCAATGATAAGGTAAACTCAACCCTGCATTCACTCAATTTTTAAAGAAAAGTGCCATGAGAAAGAGCCAGGCAAATAGAAACATCTTTTGCACTGAAATAAAACTTTTCAGTTGCTGATGAACAGGGTTCAGCACAGCACTAATTAAAACCACCAGTCCCTCTTTACAAGTATGGAAATCAACTTGCATTGAACAAGACAGAGATTCCTGGCTGTTCTACAGAGTGTGATATAATGAAGATTAAAAGCTGATAAGACTCTGGCTTTGCTGGGATGAGAAATTATGCAATCAATCTCCTTTATTGGCATAAAAAGTGCATGGATCAGAACACAACACAGTTAATGAAACATAGCAGGAGATACTTCAGGATAAAACTATCAGGACATCATGAGGTACAAAGATGGCTCCTAGGACCTATGGTGACGTAATTTCATAGCGTCATTCAAAAATCTTGCCACATTCTCCACAATATCATTGCTACAACCGTTCAGCAGATAAGACACTCTGGAAGAGTCTGTGAGATAAATCTCCTCTTCAGTAAGGGGGTTAAATACTTACCATATATTCCTGCATAAAATAGGCAATTAAATAAAATGTGGGTGATGGATTCGACCTGTTTTGTGCCACGAGGGCAGTATCTTTCAGAGTATGGGATTTTCGAGAAACTACCTTGCTGAAGGTACACTACCTGAAAGTCTTTGAGCCAAAGCTGAACTACAGTGACCACAATGTGATCAAATGGGTGAGGTAATTGGTAGGAGTGGAATCTATGAGACAAGATGCTAGCTCTGAGCAGCCAGCTGGCTCCCTCTCCCCTAGTCTCCCTTGATTCCAAAGTACAATTGAAGAGCACCTCTCTGGCCCCTACTCTGTACACAGGCTGGAAGCTAGACTCCTGCGGCTTCTCTGGAAAAAGAACACTGGTGCCTGCTCTGGCTTCAGTCACTGTTGGAGTTTGCAGCTGGCACTGGGCAGCCAAAGAGCCCGCCCTGCCCCAGGTCACTTCACCTCTTGCTTCTGTCCCAGGGTATAAAAAGGCCAGTCTAACCACCACCCAGGGAGCATCCATCACCATGTGATAAAACCCTCTTCTGTTGGTGTCACCACTTGCATCATATCCTAGTATTTTTGGAAGTTCTTGTGCATATGTACTTGCTGGGCAAACCTTGAGTTGACTCTGTCTCCTGTGCTTGCTATTGCTGTTGTGATTGGTTGGGGGCTCACACTTCCCCTCCCCTCTTTGTCGTGCAGAGTCCTTGATATGGAGCCCTGCTCTGGGAAGGCCTGTGACCAAAAAGGCTGAGGGTTGGCATCTGCTCCTTGTTGGGCTGGGGTGGGTGGGCATAGCACAACATTTGAAAGCTTTGGAGTCCTGTTAATGGCCTCTCCCTCCCCCACCCCAGTCAGAACTACACCCTCCTGCAAAAAGTAAACCCAGCAGGCACACGAGGACAGATCAACTTGTCTTTAAAAATCTACAGGTTTTGTCCTCTTAATTTGAAATTGGCCAGTAAGTAATTCCTTGCCTCCATTCTCTTCTCTCTCGCTTGCCCCCACCCTGCAATTGCAGTTCACCCCAGGGGATCAAAGACAGCTTGTCTGAGTCACCATGGCCACTGCTCTAATAAACAAGACTTAGACAATCAACATTATAGTTTGCTTTTATTCCATACAATGAAATGGCCAGAGCTTTTTAATACTTTTCCTACAGAATTACTGCTTGCCTAAACTGAGTAAAAAATCCATAAATTCATGTCTGTACTTGAATAAAAATATTCATGGCTTAAAAGCAAGCAAATAACCAATGAAAAGGGAGGAAATAGGAAACAAAATGGAAAAATTAAGAATTATAGTATGAAAACCATATTCTAGCTTGTGGGTTGTGATTATAGGATTCTGTCATTATCCTGTTTTGAATGTTCATATCCAGGGATCATTTTATACTCTATTCAGGTCTCTCTCTTTATTCTTCATCTCTATGTTTCGACATATCCAGTCCATTCACAAGTTATTTGCATTTAGACAGAGGAAGAAAATGAGGTTGAGCTTTGCGAACTTTGTAGTGAAAAGCCTTTCAAATATCTTAGGACAGATTTGAGAGCAAGATGAATCATTGCCGACAAGTTTGCATTGTTTTGATGCCATACTCCCATGTACTAATTTCTGGATGGATTTAGAGTAAACCCACCTCAGTCTCCCATTTGCCTTGTTTACAGCTAACAGCTTTGATGAAAGATTAATGGACAACGTAGCAGCATGTGTATCTGTGGCAACAAGAGGAACTGTACATTCTATGTATCAAAGGGACATTAATGATGTCTTAATGCAAGTAAGGAAAAGATCAGGTCTGCAATTTGCTGAAAGTAGCAGGCTATATATAGGGTGCTATCCCAAGCCATCCATAATGCGATATTGGATGTTTCATCTAGGTAACTTAAAAGTCGATTCATATATTATTACTGAAGGAACATATGCAATGTGCCTCCATTCCACCTGTATTAGCCTCTCTCCCTCCATTCAGCAACCAATGCAGACAACAACTGCAAAGCTATTCAACAGCCTCTCCTGGCACAGAAGGATCCCTTGGTACCTTCATCACAACCCTCATCTAACTGCTGATAAAAGTCTATCTCCAACCTCGGAAGCATAATATCACCTTAGGGAGCAAGCCTGCATATGAGGCTGTTAAGATTCAGGTAGTCATCCTTTCTCTTTGCCTCCTCTTCCCCCCCACCACCCCGCTTACCACATATCAACAACTGTTTCATGTCCTTTTGGGTGTTGCAGTTCTGAGATTATTACCTTGCTCTCTACATTAACTGCCTTCAGATTTGCCTGAAAAACTGGCCTACTTAATTGTTCTCCTGAAAGGTCTCAATATATTTCATACTAGGTTCAGCCAACTACCAAACACTCGACGGACGTTTTCAAGTCAGCAGTGCCCATATGTACATTTTAGGATACTAAATTTTGCCTCTCATAATGAATTCATCGTATATTGGCACTTAATGAATTTACTGGCAGTGGCTAGTGGCTAATTATATGTTTCACTTCTCTCCTTTCACTCTGCTATGCCTCTCTCCATTCTCAGTTTCTCCCTTACTATGCTCCACCATTCAGCCTTACCCACTATGTGCCACATGATCTTTTGCCTCCCAAATCCCTTAAACCCTGGAACATCTGCAATTCAATCTCCTGGTTAGTTGCACTGCAGCACGTTCCTTGTTCTGCCAGCACAGCTCCATGCAAGCTAAATGGCAATGCCTGTGAGATTAAACTATAAAGTGATTAAAATTTTTCATTATTTCAGAAATGTATTCTACCCAACAGAGAAGTTCTGCAAGACAGTTTTGCAGGTAGAGAAGACATATGCTGGCAGAAATTAAAGAAAGTAAATCCTGTGTTTGAGATTCAAGTAATCTACCACCATTAAACTAGCATTCAAGGATTTACAGCAGTGGGGAGGAAAGGCTTTTTAGGTTTGAATTGCTTTATAATGTTTTGTATAGGATATGTATCTAATTGTCACTCTTGCGTTCATGTAAAAATAAGGCATGATTTTATCTTACTATAGTACAATAAAAAGTAATCTTCTTTAGTGACTGGTAATATTTTACACTGTCTGCACTCCTATATTCAAATTAGCAGAGGACAGAGTTGCAACTAACAGAGAAATTCTATGCATTATCTGGCTGCCCCAAAGTTAGCCCCATTGATTTCAATGGGATTTACTCTGGCACAGGCAATTGGGACTGCAATCTTGTACATGCTTACCTGGTAGTAGCTACAGGTTACAATGGCAGAGTGACTGTGTTTCAGCCAGTGTAACTATTACAATCTGAGGGCAGGCTCGGAAGAGTGACCCCCTTTGTCCAGATCTTATCCTAACTCAAGACAAAATCCTGCCACTCCCGCCAGTGTAAAGCCATGATAGCAAAACAGCTATCATTCATTCAATGGTAATCAGAAAAATCAAAGCAGTTTTATTCAAGAGATGACATAGCTAGGTATACTGTTTTGCATAAAGGAGGTGCCTGTTGCCACAATCCTCAAATGCAGATACTACCCCACTGTACACTGGGAAGCCCTACAGGGAGCACATTGGTAAATACGATGGATTCTTCTCCAACTGCTGAACAAACCACCACTCCTGGTATTTATGTCTGTGCAAGAATAGAACCAGGAATCAAGCAGAATTGGAGGTAGAGCTGTTTTCAACTCCTCTGTTGCATGATTGAGTAAATGGCAACATATTTACCCCTGTCCTGTGAATTTCCCTATGCAGACATCAGCTGGAATGCAGGATAAATGCACACCCAGTGGTAGAGTGGAGAACTGGGCTGAAGCATGAAGAATGGGAAGGAGAGCACCTTGGTGCTAGAACCTTTTCTCAGTTGCTTACTGTCTCCTCTCTATCCTGTGCCATGTGGACCAGCGGTATATCTGGTATTTTTGCAGGACTCCAGTACTTGAAAGATAGCAGAAGCAGTCATATCCAATATGTGGCTGCACTTTTTACTCTATTATTGTGATGAGGAATCTGTGGCTGCTCCCTCATACATTGTTGGATTCCAACACCCATCAGTTGCAACCAGCATGGCCAATCATTAGGGATGATGGGAATTGTAGTCCAGCAACATCCAGAGGACCAGAAGTTCCCCATCCCTGCCACCTTAAATGCTGGAAAGAAAGCAATTTTGGTTCCCCTCCACATCAGCATTTAGTAGGCATTTTTTCTGAGTCGAAGGCTTGCCAAAGTTGTCACCCTTACTACTAATGCAGCTAATGTTGTTGTTTTTTTATACTTCATATGAATGGATAGTATAAATCTAAGAAGCACGCCTCTACCTTCTTGCTATTTCCTTGCTGTTTGTCTGGGAACTACTGTTTACCCTAAGTAGCACTGTATGTTGCAATGTCAAAACTGTGAGTATTAACATGGCAACACTAGGGCCTGTTTATGCATTTATGTAAACATGCAGATCATCACTGCTACTAAATGTTATTTAATGTCATTCTCATTTGCAAAATTCAAAATATTGGAAAGTTCAGACTGTTTTAGTAAAACATCAGTAAAGTGTATTAATTAAATTTTGACTCACCTATACAGCTATCATGCTGAAGTTTATTAATAGTGAGAGTTTTCAAGTATGTTCTCAGATTTATGTAACTGGTGATACTACCTCCCACCTCCAAACAATATTTTCATTGTTTTATGTATAACTTGCCATGCCAACTGGGACCCCAAGCAAGGGCATTTCTGTACCTTTTCTATACACTCTTATGCAAGCTCCACCTGCAATCTACATGTAAAAAAGACAGAAGTGTAATTACATATAACTTTAGTGAGCTAGCCTTTAAAAATAAATAAGGGTCATGGTTGTGTGATACTTTCCTTTGAAAAGCTGTGCTTCCTAATGGATTGCCATCTGTTCAGCCTTTTGCCAGGAAATATTTATCCTGCTTAATGTGGTCACCACAGAGGTGGAGCTGCAGATTACACACTGAGCTTCTAAAAAGAAGAAAACACACATTCTTCCTCCCAACCAATGCTTTTCCTTTTCTTTATCTAATACTTTATCTAAGCTTTCCTTTGTTTGATTTGTGTGCCATAAACCACACATTTCAGAAATCAATTTTAAGCAATGTAATTGTGGACATCATATTATAAATTCCTCTGCTCTTCATCAGAATCCAACAAAGTAAAGACTGTCTAAATTTTAAATGGAGACTGAACATTTCTTTTTTACACTGAATGTGCAGCAGAAATCTCTCTGTCTTGTTTTTAAGAGCCTGTTGTAATCCTCTACAGAGCATACAATTATAATGAAGACACTGGCTTTAATCATTCCCAAATCAAGTACAAGACTTTAAAATTCTTTAGGAAGCTTATTCCATACAGATCAAGATTAAAAAAACTGAAATGCTTTAAAGACTCTGACACCATGTGGATGGAATTTATTTGATTTAATTCAGTAAAATGCACAAATAAGTAGTGCTAAACAGCAAATAAGAAAGCAAATTATTATTCTTACCTGTTTCAGGTAAGCACAATACCTCTATATTTCAAGTAAGCACAATAGGTAAAATGCCCATTAGGAACTATGTCAATCTTTTAAAGTATTTAAAAGATTTTATCATTTAACCATTTTTTTTATCCCCAGTGTAACAGTAGGTTGGGACGCCGGTGGCGCTGTGGGTTAAACCACAGAGCCTAGGACTTGCCGATCAGAAGGTCGGCGGTTCGAATCCCCGCGATGGGGTGAGCTCCCATTGCTTGGTCCCTGCTCCTGCCAACCTAGCAGTTCGAAAGCACGTCAAAGTGCAAGTAGATAAATAGGTACCGCTCCGGCGGGAAGGTAAACAGCGTTTCTGTGTGCTGCTGTGGTTCGCCAGAAGTGGCTTAGTCATGCTGGCCACATGACCCGGAAGCTGTACGCCGGCTCTCTCGGCCAATAAAGCGAGATGAGCGCCGCAACCCCAGAGTCGGTCATGACTGGACCTAACGGCCAGGGGTCCCTTTACCTTTTAACAGTAGGTTTACAATACAAAACTTCATTTATTTTGTTAAGTTTTTAAAATAAATACAACTTCAGTAATTCTGCCTTGTAACTTAATTATAGCAGTGAAGAATGCAACAGAATTCCTCAGCTGCAGCATCAAGGATGACAGTGATAATATAACAGATGCTAAATGGGGAAAGTGTGGTATAGTGGTTATTAGACTGGAAGGATATTTAAATCCCCGCTCAGGTACTATCTCTCAGTTTAGCCCACCTTGCAGGGTTATTCTCAGTGCAATGAAGAAGAACAATTTTCTTCTTTGAAGGAAAGGTGGGGGAGAAATTTGACTAACAACCAATCAATTAGCTGTCTTTAGTGATATACCATGCTCCCACTACAAACAGCAGTAGTATCAAATTAGAAGTCTACAAGGAAGGAATGAAGTGGTTAGTTTAACTAAATTAAACCAAGGTAACAAATTCCCCCTTATATGAAATTCTTAAAGGTATAGTCTCTCTAAGGCTATAGATCTGGCAGGCCTATCTCCACAATAGTCTCCAGTCCCCAATACTTCCCCCCACCCCAGGGTTGTCTCTTCTACCTGCCCTTTCCTTGACTGGGGTCTCTGCTCCTCAATTTCTGTATCTTGGAGGTCTTCTCCAAGTGAGTTTTCTATTTCTCAGTACAGGGTTGGGGAACCTGTGGCCCTCCAGGTATTACTGGAATTCACCTCCTATCTTCCCCAGCTAAAGTGATCATCAGGGATTGAAGGGAGTTGCAGCACAGCAACATCAGGAGGGTTTCAAATTCCTGCCCCCCTGCCTTTTGGCATGCTCTTTCTTTCCTAAGGTCTCTATTAGGGTTTAATTTCAGCCAAACTGCCAGCTTTCTCTTTTCTCACAGGAACCAGACTGCAAACATTCTGACAGTTTGGGAACGGGTTTAGCTATTCCATGGCATCACACCAGCTCAGCCAATTGGCACCAGAAGCTTCACCATAGCAGCACAACGCAATACAGACTGGGATCAGAAGCACAAGAGCTTTCAAATCAGCTTTGATTCTGGTTCTGTACACGTGCAAGCTTTTTCTCACCCTGCGAGAGCTTATTTTTCTAGCAGATGCTTGATGGAGGACGTGACGATGAGTGAAAAGAGCCACCGAAAAGTAATCCACAGTTCCTCTACCACTGCTGTGGATACATCAGTACACTGCAAGGAGAAATCAGCTCCCGGCCATGCTATGCAGCGAAATAAGTAAACAGCAATGAAGACTGATTACTCCAAACCACATTAGTAATCCTTGTGCGGCCAAACTGTGACAAATGAGTAGCTTCCCCCTCCCAATGCATTTCCAATGCATGCTTACGTGTGGAGTTGCGAATCTCCTCCACACCGATTGCTGTTCTGGACTGTGGGCTTTTGCATTTATTTCTGGCGACAGGGCTCTTCTTAAGAAACCTGCCATTTTGGTGCAGGTGGGTACACCCGCGAGTCCCTGATCTCCAGGCAACGGGATCCTGATGACCTGTGTGCAATCCTGCTCTCCAGTCTTCCCAAACTGGCGCAGAAGCTCACACAAAGTTTCCCTCTTTTTCATCCTCCCACCCCGAGCCCCATTCGCTCGCTGCCTCGAGTCTCCCTCCGCGCTCATCGGAAGCCACAGCTGATCCCAGCAGCTCGGCTGCCGGCGCCCTTCTCCCAGGCTCGCGGCTGCCCTTTCCCGCCCGGCAAAAGCCGGACGCTTGACTCCGGCGCAGGGTTCAAGCGAGAGGTCACGGCTCCCTCCTTGGCGCCCTTGCCCGCCTGCTCCCGGCTCCTTCGGCCAAAAGGCAGCAGCCGGACAAGCGAGGCAGCCTCTCAAGGATGGCTCGGTTCCCAGGACCCTTTCGTGGCAACAGCAGCAATGGGGCTCCAATGGCCCCGGGCGGACAAGGCATCCTCGGAGCCCTCCCCCCAGCGAGCAAGGCGGCAGTGGCGCGCTTACCTCGGTCCAAAGTGAGCGGCTGGACGGCTGTCAGCGTCGTCGCCATGTCTGCAGCGCCGCTGAGGCTGAAATGACGCTCGGCTCCAGTGTGAGGCGGGAGAGGGTGGCTGGGAGCGGGAGGGAGGGAGGGGCGGCGAGGGTGGGGCTACGCGAGGAGGAGGGGGCGAAGGGGAGACGCGCGTGGCCGGGAGGGTGGCGCGAGGGCGCAGCGGCGCGCGCCCAGGGAAGGCTGGGAGACGCCGCCGAGCGGACGGGGCAGTTTTCAGGCGGGCGGGAAAAGGGGAAGAGCGGCAGGCAGGGGTCACGCCGAGGCCAGCCGCATCCCTGGGCAACAGCGAGGGCGTGAGCGGAGTTTATGGGGAGACGTGCAAAGACTCACGGGAGCTGGAAGGAGCCTGGACGCGCACAGCCCGCTTCTGCCGTCCCCCTTTCAGACTCTGGACCCTCGTCCTAGGGATGGCACCGTTCAGACGACCTGTGTGACCAGTTGTGATTAGCAGAACCAGCACTTCTTCCCTCCTGCCCCTGCCTCCCCCGTTCCAAAAAAATAAATAAAAAAATCCCATGTTTTAGGACTGTTTCTACATTTCTGGACCTGATAGGATAGTGTGTAACAAACAAACCAAAGGAATTTGCCAACCCCGTTTTGAAAGAAAGAGTCTATGTGCAGTTTTTCACTTTAAACCCACTTCAATCATAGTAAAGTGGAGATTTGCTCCTGACTTGCGAATAAGTGCTGGGTTGCTGTAGAAAAGGATGAAGTAAAAATCATAAAATGAGCACCTGCAACCCCAGACAATACAATGTTGTTTTAAAAAGAAAAAAAAAAGTTTGGAAAGGATGCAGTCAGCATCAGTAGTCCCAGGAGACCCTGGGCATGCTCATGCCAGCCTAGGTGCAGACACAGGATGCCAAGCCGGAGAGGCCTACATTTTATTCTAAGACTCAGCCCTAGCTGTACCACTGCCCTTCTGAATAACACATAATGTCAGATACCACAGTGTCCCTCATGCAGGAGCAAACAAGGCACAGCACGGATAACCTGAGATGAACCAAGAAAGTGGGCCACACAAGCTGTGGAGGAAGGAAGAAGGAAAATTAGATACTCCCTGTAGGTGGATACTAGACCATATGTCATGCCGACTAGAAACAACTTGGAAGGAAGCAAAACCATGTGGATCAAAGAATCCCAGGTGGTTGTCCTTGCCAACAAATCCACCTGTGACACTTCAGCACCAACAGATCAAGTAACTCACATCATGCAGACTGCGGAAAATGCCACATGCAGAGAGCGGTAATGAACACTGCAAAGCAGCATAACCAGTTATGCTTATAAAAGATCAGAAATAGCCCCAAGAGGACCCAAGTGAATCTACAAAGCACACTTAGGAGGAAAGTTCTCTCCTCCTCAAACACCAGATGTGATTACATGAGCATAACAAATCCCAGTGGATCAGATCTTTATATATACATACCTGCACACAAGCCATGATGTGTTGGCAGCTTTGAGGAAAACCAACAGGGAGCCTTGTGGCACCTTAAACACTAAGGTGTTTTATTATGGCATAAGCTGAAAAGGAAGAGATGGAGAACCAGGTGTGGGTGGGTGGAGAAATCACACACATCTCGGACACACTTTTGCACACACACACATTGAATATAGGTAGATACATTTGTACACAGCCCAGATGCATAGCACAGCAAAGAAAGCTGTGCAGTCCCTTGGTGGACATACATACTGTGAGAATCAGATGTAGTGTTAAATTCTAGCAGAACAGCTGCACTACCATTGCTGCCTGTTACGATGTCTTAAACACTAACACATGTGGCATGAGGCTTCACAGACAAGAGCCTAATTTATCAGCTGCAGATTTGTCTGTTTACAAAGTGATATGGAGTCAGATGTTTACACACAGAAAAAGCACACATGGATGTGTGTCTGTGAAGTCAGAGTTAATGGTACACAGATAGAAAGGGCCTCATTGAGTGATCTACTCCTGATAGGATTCTGCATTAGTAATGACAACAAACTCCCAGAGACATCTTTTTTGGAGGCTGGCTACTCTCTGGTGCTGCCTAAATATATAATTCCTATTATCTTCCACTGACCCTTGTAAGAAAATAATTGGAAAGTTTCCTCCTAGGTGCCTCAGAACAGAAGAACTGCTTCACTTGGGCACCACTTGTAACCAATGAATTTTTGGTAAGAGAAATTAATGCTCAGGTGCTTCCTTTTCCAGAACTACAATCCTGCCTGGGAAAAATTCACTTCAGCAGAAGAATCATGGATGGCCCAAAACACTGGATACATGTAATGGAAAGTCATTTCCCCCCTTCAGATTTGCCTAATACATTCCATACCATTCTACAGTTTGGGCCCAGTATGAAAATAACTGTTTGGAACAATGTGAGGGACACATTGGAACACTAGAAAGCCCAGTTGGGTCAGCTCAAAGGCCTGTTTAGTCCAGCATCTTGTTTCTCAAAGTGGCTGCCAGATACCTCTGGGAAGCTCACAAGCAGGGCAATGGCACTCTTCCACTATAATTGCTTCTGATGCTGGAGGTATCACATAACATCATGTCTAAAGGTTTATTCGTGCTTCCTCTTGTCCCACTGCTTTCCCATTCTTTAGCACTCAATCAAAGCAAACAGCAATTTAGGTTTTCCTTGGATTGACATTTGTTCTGATCTATCACTAAATAGCAGGTTTTCCCTTGGAAAGGAGCAAGGGCATGGGGGAAACTGCTTGGACCTATGCTTTCCAGGCACAACACAAGCAGAAGTATGGATGAACCTAACAGTCACCGATAGCCTTAACCTCCATGGAGTTGTCTAAGCTGATGCCCATCATCATATCTTGTGAGAGCAAATTCCAACCATGTGTTGTGTGAAGAAGTACTTCCCTTTGAAGAGAATGGGTATTTCAATAACCTCTTAATACCTGCCATCAGTGATTGTCATCTTTTGGGGGCATGTATAGCTGTTTAGTTATTATTGTAAAAGTCACCATCTTAATACAGCTCATGCAATTGCTATGAACACTGAGGTTGTTCTAAGAAGGTAGATATTTATCTGTACAGTTTCCATATATTACCAGCTTTAAAGTCAAATGGTCACCATGCAGACTACGTTAAAGGAGCCACATTGCATTTCTTGGAAACTAATGGGTCTCATTGGGATGGAAGCATGCTTTTTTTGTATTGTGCCATATGTGGACAAATACATCCAAATAAGCTCTTTTCTCTAGAAACATAGACTACAGATTATTTATAGTCCAGTCCTATGAATCTGCTTTGAAAGGTGCAATGTTGTCAGTGGCATGCACCCCAGAAGTTAAAGTGGGACCCTGTGTTTGCCCAGTGGGGCACAGCCAGCCAAATCTGACTTACCTGCCAACAGAACAAAACCACAAACTGGGCTAAAATGATCTGATTCTTCAGCCACCCAAGTGGGCTTTTTAGCATATGGATATGGTGCACAGTGGGGCTGTACAAGAACATTTCTTTAATTGTATCAGGGGAAAAATAAATCTTAATTGTAGCCACATTGAGGACTGTTGTTGATGGCCACGGAAAGTTCAAATGTATCTGCTTCCACTTGTAAACAAACCACAACTCCAGACTTTGGAGACTGTGGTTTGTTTAAGCTATGATTTAGTCAAAACAAGTCAGGATCAAGTTTTAGATCCAGTTTCTATAGTTACTTTGTCATGTTGCTTATTTTTGAACTGGAGCACACATCAGTTCTGTTGCCATTACTGTAATAGCACTCTGTGAAAACCATCTGCTTAAGGCTCTCAAAACGGCACTGCTCTGATTAACTGGAAGTTCACAGTAGAAGTTGTCATATTTGCCTTCAAGCTGACCCACATTCTGTTTCATGCTGGAAAATAAAAATTATAATGACTGCAGTACTGCTGATGGGTTTACAATCAAAGGCTTCCACCCTGCCCCAGTGGATGTAAACAGTTCTGGGTGGAAGAAGTGTTCAAAAGACACTCTTAATGGTAAATAGTTGAATTTTTCCTGCTGGTGACAGGGAAGATAAGCTCACTGATACTCATCATGTCAGTTATAATCAAATACGCCGGCATCTAGCTCCTACTATGTCTGTCTCTACTGCTGCTTTTAAAGGTCAAAATAATTTAGGAAATTGAGGACTGAGGGTCAAACTACATGTCTGCATTTGCTTCTGCAGCACATATGAGAGGATACATGGATTGGGTTCAGTGCCATTATTATGATGTTCCTGTTGTCACATCATCATGATAGGTGCATGGCAACCTAGTTGTCAGGTACGATGTTGGTGTTCCTGTAGTTTTCTGTTTTTTGCACTCTTTGCTGTTGGAGGAGAATAAGAGTAAGGCTAGGTTATGCTGGTGTTAGTAGAAGCATAGAATCAGCATAGATATTATGAAGAAACTTTAATTTAGGTTGTGAGTGACAGAGGTGAAAATTTATGTGTGTTCAATAATCTCTCAGGGTAAAACTACATGGAGTCCTAAATTGTGAGAATATTTTCTCCAAGGCTTTAATATTATTATTTTACCCAAACCAGGTAGAGGAAGATGCAATATAGATTGGAAGTTTACACAGGGAGATAGAATCATAGAATTGTAGAGTTGGAAGAGACCCCAGGGTCCCCTAGTCCAAACCCCTGCAATGCAGGAATCTCAACTAGATCATACATGACAGGTGGCCACCCACTCTCTGCTTGAAAACCTCCAAGGGAGGAGAATCCACCACTTACCTTGGGAGTCTGTTCTACTGTTGAACAGCTCTTACTTTCAGAAAGTTCTTCCTGTTGTTTACTTAGAATCTCCTTTTGTGTAACTTGAATCCATGGGTTCAAGTGCTAGCTTCTGGAGCAGGAGAAGCTTGTTCCATCCTCCAGGCAGCTTCAAGATGAAATATCAGTCATCTGGAATCTTTTCTTGTGAGCCGCTTTCCCAAATTTTCCACCCACAGGTTTTCCAGAACAGTGCTATAAAGAAGTCATTCCCCCCATCAACCATGGAAACAACATTTCTTTGACTCCTGATATTGCATTAGTTTGTAAAGTTTCCCCACTTTACCTGAAAACTCCTGTATTCAAGTTTTCCTCTTAATACACAAGTACACAAGAGATCCTCTACAAACAGTTGAATTTTGATTTCAGCAGTTTGAGTTCTTGCTAGTATGTTGCTTAGTGTCATATAGTGCTACTTAATTTCATGTTGAGAGAATTCAAGGCTACAAGAGAAGTAATTTGAAAAAGGAAAGACTGTCAAACTCCCAAACTGATTTTTTAAATAAATATTGTAACAGAGGAAGTTGAATAAAATATGCTGATACAATATAGCATCTAAAGAAACTAAGTGAAACAAAATTAAATCCCCTCACCTGTACTGTAAAGGTTTGTTCTTCCAATGTGTATAATAATAATGATAATGATAATGATAATGATAATGATAATGATAATGATAATGATAATGATAATGATAATGATAATAATATTCCTTGGCCCACATGCCATCAGCCTGGGCATCATCTAGCAGAAGGAAATATCTAAAGAATTCAGAATTTGTTGAATTTACAAACTGAGATCGAATAGCTTTCTGAATTCACACTTGTTAGGATTCCTGTTTAATAATACAATCCCTCTCCATATGAGAGAAGCTATATATTAGTGATAGTACTTTACACATACTTTGCACACACAGTTCCCAGGTTTGGTCCCTTGTACCTCCACCTAAATAAATGCCTGGAGGAAGGACTGAGAAAGACCTGAACCTGATACCCTGGAGACCTGTTACAAGCCACGGCAAACATCGGAACATACCATCTAGCTCAGTACTGGCTACTCTGACTGCCAGCAGCTTTCCAGGGTTTCAGACAGGGATCTCTCTTCCAGCCCCACCTGGAGGTGCTGGAGACAGAACGTAGGAACGTCTGCATGCAAAGCACATGCTCTGTTGCTTTGGACCCCAGTAAGATGGATCAATCAGTAGTCTGACTTGGTACAAGGTAACTTCATATGTTTATGGGATTTCCTCCTGTCACAGAATCTATCTTGAATATGCTATGAAGCATCAAAGGCAAGAGGAAGCATTTATTTTCTCCCTCCCCCCCGGAAGGTTTCAAAACAATCTAAAAACAGTGTCTAAAAAGCCAATGGAAATGATATTATGGTGACATCTGGGGGACTCATGCGAATTAAGATTCAATTGGTCTCAAACTAGTGATATAAATATATTTGCTATCATTGCAGAGCAGTTTGCAGCTGTTACTAAAGGGAAATAATTGGTGATCAGTGTAATGTATATAGAATCTCAAAAAAAGATGAAGATGATTACAGTTAAAGGTTTAGTTCTAAAACATGGGAGAGATTATTTTAGTGACATTATTTTCAAAACTGAAAATTGTTTGTGACTATATTGGAGAAAAGGCTTCTTTTAAATATATGAATGTGGCTTTGTGGATTGGACCAAGTACAGATTAGAAATATATAACTACAAATAGCAGATGGTGTGAGAGTTTTATTTGTAGCAAACAGCTTTTTTGATTCTACTGGTCCAACATGAATTTAGGCCAGCAGTATGATTCTTTTAAAGAAGTTTCTTATAATATAATAATAATATACTTATAATTATATAAATATTATATATTACAATTATATATTATATATTATATATTGTATATTGTATATTGTATATTATATATTATATATAATTATATATAATTATATAAAGACTTATAATAATAAGTCTGTGAAAGCTCCCCTGCTTCACATAAAACAATGGCTTCAAAAGCTTTTGACGTACGTCCACTCCATAACTACATATCTCAAGAGTGGCATTAAAATTAATGTGCATTGCCTAGGAATCCAGAGGAGGAATATATTCCAAATTATTACAGATTTAACACATCTATGGACACACACAGAGAGAAGTAAGCCCCACTGAACAAAGTTGAAATTATTTCCAATTAATGCCCATAGGTTTGTGCTGCAAGTCTTCCCAACCTTCTCTCCAGAAGTTTTGCTCAACCATTTCCATCTAGTTGACATTGTCAAGGGATAATTGGAAAAGCACTTTTGGAGATCAGGTTTGGCAGTGGTGTCAAGCTGCAATAAAAGACTTGTTCAGATTTCAAAAATAGTCATTCAACAGCCAGGCTATTTACCTGTCTCATCGGTCACTGTGACAGTGCTGTCACAAGTCCAATTAACAGGCAGCGTTCCAGCTGTTCCTTCAACTCCATACCCACTACTCATTAACTGACAACTGAAAGTTATCTGTAATGCAACTTTCAACAAGACATTTCCAACAAATCTTGTCCTCCAGTAAGTTAAGTTTCAACCAGACGTTTCTAGCTCCCTGTCCTTGTTCAAGGCTTCATCCACTCCATCACTATTGCATTTTGCAAGGAAGCTTACTTCAGCTTCTCAATATGGAGGTCTTGAAAACTTGGAAATATTTTCTTCCTCATTGCTTCTTATTTTGGCCCAGTCATATAGTAACTTCATAACCCACTGCAGTGTGGTGTAAGAGAACCAGTGTGGTGTAATAGTTAGTGTGTTGCACTATGACCTGAGAGACCAGAGTTCAAATCCGCACTCAGCCACGAAGCTCACTGGGTGACCTTGGACCAATCACTGTCTCTCAGCCTAAGTTACCTCACAGGTTGTTGTGAGGATAAAATGGGGTGGGGAGAGCCATCTACATTTCTTCAAGTCCCTTGGGGGAGGTGGTATATAAATGCAATGCAATCAATCAATCCATAGAAATTTATCATTAAATTATTCTTCCTGTGTTTATTTATTCATTCAATCATTTACTTTCTGTGGTTATAGATTGCCCTATAATAAAGCCAGGACAGATTACAGTGAGAAATAAAAAGAAATGGAATGATAATGATACATTAAAGTGAAACTTCTCTTTAGCCATAGCATCCACAGTGTGTATCTTAATTACAAAATAAGTTTAATTATACAGATAACAGTATGTATGTACCGTATTTTTCGCACCATAGGGCGCACCGGACAATAGGGCGCACCCAGTTTTTAGGGGGGGAAATCAAGAAAAAAATCTTTCCCCCCCCCAGCCCCAAAGAGCAGCATACAGGGTGCGCACAACCTCTCCCTGCCGGAGGGGTTGCGTGCAGCTATGGAGCAAGCCAAGTTTTGGCTTCCCCTTTAGCCCCATGCAGCCTCTCCTTGCCGGGAGACACTGCGCAGGGCTAAAGAAGCCATAGCCCCGTGCAGCGTCTCCTTGCGGAGGGGTTGCGCGCAGCTATGGAAGAAGGCAAGGCAGCGAGCGGGATGGATCCCGCTCGCTGTTTTGCCTTCCCCTTTAGCCCCGCGCAGCGTCTCCTTGCAGAGGGGTTGCGCGCAGCTATGGAAGAAGGCAAGGCAGCGAGCGGCATGGATCCCGCTCGCTGTTTTGCCTTCCCCTTTAGCCCCGCGCAGCGTCTCCTTGCAGAGGGGTTGCGCGCAGCTATGGAAGAAGGCAAGGCAGCGAGCGGGATGGATCCCGCTCGCTGTTTTGCCTTCCCCTTTAGCCCCGCGCAGCGTCTCCTTGCAGAGGGGTTGCGCGCAGCTATGGAAGAAGGCAAGGCAGCGAGCGGGATGGATCCCGCTTGCTGGTTTGCCTTCCCCTTTAGCCCCGTGCAGCCTCTCCTTGCTGGGAGACGCTGCGCAGGGCTTTCCTGGCTTTTCTGGGAGGTGGGGGAATTCCCCCACCTCCCGCAAAACCGGCAGAAGCCGCGAGCACTTTAAAAGGGCTGCACGGCTTCTCCTGGCTTTCCTGGGAGGTGGGGGGATTCCCTCACCTCTCACAAAAGCCCGCAGAAGCCGTGAGCTCTTTAAAGGGGCTGCGCGGCTTCTCCTGGCTTTCCTGGGAGGTGGGAGAAGGGACTGATGCGGCCAGTCAGTCCCATCTCCCTCCTGTGGAAAAGCCCGCAAGAGCGCACGAAGCTTGTGTGCGGCTCTTGGGGGCTTTTCCCGCCTGCCTCCCCCCCCTGCATTCGCTCCATAGGACGCACACACATTTTCCCTTGCTTTTTAGGAGGGAAAAAGTGCGTCCTATGGTGCGAAAAATACGGTATGTATGTATGTATTTAAAATACTCCATTCAAATAAATGGTTTTTCCATTGCCTGTAATCATGGCAGCATCTAAGCTGATTGCTGCTCTTCTTAAGTGACTGGCAGAACAATCTGCTTGGTTGGCTATGGACAAAATTACACCATTTATCCCATCTCTTATTGTTCTTCACACCTCCTTATTCTTTTTGTTATTCATCTTAAAATGTCATCAGTAGGTCTAATTCCCTCCCCCGCAAATATCCCATCCTACAAGCAGAGATGCCTATTCATATGTATACAATGCTTTGAGCAATCTATCTCCAGTGACTATTTAGCATACCATTTCAATATCCATTTTCACAATGGAAGATTCCATAAGTTAGTAGGGTGACTGACATACAGAAGTGGACAATAGGTGTTGATCAGCAGGCTGTGAGGGGCCTTTCTCATATGCCAGACAGATCAGACTATTAAGCTGTGGGGAATTAGCAGCCCTGATGTAAACTCATGTGCAAACACACCAGTGAGATCCATATGCTTGAAGGAATGATTTGAGTCTTATGACACCTTGAAGGCTAATGAATGTATGTAGGCATAAGCTTCTCAGAATGGGCCAGAATCCACTTGGTGCCATGCTTCCATCAGAGGAGATGAAGCCACTGAACTTTGAAGGCCCAATGGGGCCTCCTGACTCAGAGTTACCTTAGATATCTCCAGCGGAGCAGGAGAGGCTATGATATGCCCATCTGCAGCAGAGGACTAGAAGGGACCTGTGGACAGGGTTGCTGACTTACCTGCAGCAGCTGTCTCAGCTGCAAAATTAGAGAGGGGAGTGCCAGTGTCAGGAGGTGCAGAAAGAGGCAGCTACCTGCCAATTAAGTGCATGCCTCAAGGCTCAGAAGAACTAGGCTCCTCAGGAGCAGGTAACCGGAATGGCTGGTGTAGCCAGTTGCAGCTGAGCCGGGGTGGGTCCTGGGTGACCCCAGGGTGCAGAAGTTCCCAGTTGCTGACAGGCTCTGAGGATGAGAAGGTTAGAAATTCATCTGAGTGAAGAGCTCACTGGGTGTGTTCTGAAGGCACGAGAACCCCTGGGGCTCTGAAGACCCTTCAAATCCATGGTGGGAGGGTGGATGCCCCCATAGCCGCCTTCTAATGAACTGTAGTTCTTTTGGTTCTAACTGGTTAGCCAGTGATTCACATGCACGCAAAGTATCTCCTTCTCACAAACAGCACAATATTTCCTGCTTGAGGTTTCCAGGAAGCTTGGCATATATTGGTTTTCAATTCCCACCTCCTAAGGCAGGTGTTGGGTGTCCTAAATTGGTGCACCCAAAACCCACAAGGCATTCCCGTGCAGGGACATGGTCCACAGCAGTGACTGCAACACAAAACCCTTCTAGTTGGTGCCTCTTTGGCAACATTACTTTGTACCTTTTCGCTGTTTCCTGTTCAGCAGTACAGGAAACTGAGGTCTGCATACAGTCTGACCTAACTATAGTTTATTGTCTGCGTTGTTAGGAGAATAGAAGGGTCAATATAACGCTATAAACATTTTCAGTTCTCCATTTCAAGGAGGAGAAACTGAGTACGTTATAAAGAAAGCTTTATGGATATTCTGAACTATCACACTTTGTGGATTAAACAGTTTAAGTTCCTTCCATTTAAAAAATGTATGGATGCCATTTTTTGTCACTATCTCTTTTTGACTGCCTTACTTCCTCCTGGGAAGTGGTTGAGATTCTTTTTATTGACATGATTCTGTTTATTTCCTCTATTTTAAGTGAAAGGTTGGGAATATACTTTCCCCCATCCCCATATATGTCTCCATATTTGCATTATGTAAGCATAATTTCTTGCTGCAAGCTCAAAGTTGCACTGCTAGTACTCTAGAAAGTGGGGGATATTGACACCAGTCCCTTGTCACGATCAGATCACTTCCTGTTGAGATTTAGGCTTTCAGCATATTTTCTACTCTGTGGAGGTGGAAGACCTATTAGGATAGTCTGCCCTCAGAGGCTGATGTATCTAATGGGTTTTCAGACAGCTCTGGGGGATTTTCCAGCTGATAATACTGGTGCTCCTGTCAAAGCCCTGGCTGACTTTTGGAACACCCAAGTGGCTTGGGCCATTGACATGATTGCTCCTGAGTGCCGTCTCCCACTTTGTAGAGCCTGTTTGGCTCCCTAGTATACTCCAGAGCTTAGGGCGAAGAAGCAAGCTCGAATGCCAGTGGAGGAAAACTCCACTTGAATGCAATCAAATACAAGTGAGGCCTCATCATCAAGCCTACCTAGCAAAAAAGGTATACTTTGCTGCCTCCACTGTATCTTTATAGTGCTGTCCAGCAGAGATTTTCTTGGTAGTAAAAGGATGGTTAAGACCAGTCAAAGGTGACTATGGGGTTGCAGTGCTCATCTTGCTTTAGGCTGAGGGAGTTGGGATTTGTCCACAGACAGCTTTTCGGGTCATGTGGCAAGCATGACTAAACTGCTTCTGGTACAACAGAACACCGCGACGAGTGCCAGAACGCACGGAAATGCCATTTGCCTTCCCACTGCAGTGGTACCTATTTATCTACTTGCACTGGCATTTATCTAATGCACTATAGCATTAATCAGAGTAGACATACCATTACAGAAAGAAAAAAATATGCTCAAATCATGAGACACAGTTATGAAATCTCTTCCAGTTTGGTAGCCTTATTCAACTCAGGGCATATGTTGAACTTAACTGGACTCTATAGAATTGTTTTGTCAGTCAGCCTCCTCTTTTATTCTGTAAATATACATGGCATGCTAACTAGAAGCAGAGCGACAGAAAGCTTATACAATAAATAGACATGAAAAGCATCAGGTTTTCCTTTTTTGGAAGCGCCAAACTCGCTGTCAAAGCTTTATTTCCCATGTTCAGTTTAAAAGACGAAGACATATTTGGGGCATCGTGCAGAGCAGTGATTTTAAAATTTTCTGCCTATGGGGAACCTTCTCCTCATTATCTCATCTACCATGTAACTTCCCTGCATTGCAGAATATGATCTACTTACTTTTATTTATTTAACATATCTCTGTACTCCTTAATATGGAACATCTAAGCAGTACACTCTATCATATAAAACCCCCTGCCCCCAAATAAATAATAAAACAAATATCAGCCTGCATATCAACCTACTTGGTTAGAGCGTGGTGCTGGTAATACCAAGGTTGCAGGTTTGATCCCCGTGTGGGACAACTGCAGATTCCTGCCTTGCAGGGGGTTGGACTAGATGATCCTCAGGGTCCTTCCAACTCTATGATTCTATGATATAATACAAACTAAGTTTCACAATAATGATCTGTAATAAATAAAAATAGCTGGAGTCATACTTGTCATGTATGTAAATCACATGTAAATCACAAAGTGGCTGCCATGGGGGCATGGCATAACACAAAATTAGACAGTGCAATTGTGGTGAAGCTTTGTCCATAACTATATTTTCATACTTTAATTTCTGCCTGTCATGCAGCTGTTATAGACACAAACTCCAAGTTTTCTCTAGTGCCATCTTAAACCAAATACTGGGCTTACACAAAGAGACTTTCTTCTAATAATAGAATTTGCAGAAAATAACTTCTAAGGACTACCTGATCTAAGATGAACCCACCATAGTAAAGTTGCAAAGGCAAATTAAGGAGATTCAAAGAACTGGAAATAGGACAGAAGCAGGAAAAGTGCAAGAAAGTGGAGGGGGAAATAGCAGCTCTTTAGGACTCTAAATATTCCTATCATCTGGTGTCCAAACAACTCACTTATCAATCACTGCTCTGACTTCACTTATTGGCTAAATACCTGGCAGGCAGGAGCAGCCAAGCTGGCTCATTTCACAGAAATTGCTTACTTTACTTCATTATTTTCTTTCTAGGAGGGCTAGAGACTTATTTAAAAGTATTTAAATAAAAGTTCAGAGTCCGGTGTGCCTGACGGGGGGCATCAATGAAGGCCATCACGGGATAACAGAGTGCTCAAATCCACTTTAACTGTACAAACTAATTTTCTGGGATGCAGAATCCCTCCTCCATAGTAGTGATAGTCTGGAGGCACTCAAAAGGATTTTTTTGTTGCACACATTTGCTTTTCTGTACAGCACAGATTTAGTCTTGGGAAGGCTAATGTGCATTGTCTACCTAAGATTCCATAATTCCAGTGGAGAATAATCCTAGATAAAGCAGCAGCACTCAATAGTCTTCAGCAGTATTTTGTAACTAGAGCATGGTGCTGATCTAACCTAAGGATGACCCACATTTTGTCTCTGTGCACATTTGTCAGCTTAAGTAGCATGGAACTCAATGAAGTATGCATGTGGTTCCTAGTCACTCATCCATCCAGGTACTGACCAGATTCAGACCTGCTTAGCTTCAGTGAGAATGTGGCTCCATGTGCCTTCAGACCCTGGCCTACATCAAACAGGATTAATTAACTTCAACATAACCTGCTAAATATTTCAAAAGAGCTATTCTTTTGGAACACATCAGACAAAACTTTTTGGTAACCAGTACATGGTTACTTTCTAAAGACATATTGTAGTGTAGGGTTTTTTTTAAAAAAATTTTTTTTGCAGGAAGGAATATGAAAGTGCAACTCTAATGATTTCCCTTAAGAGCTTTTGAAGGGTTGCTATGATTAATTGAAAGGAATATGTTCACACTGACTAACAAATCCCATTCTTCTTCCTGTTCCACATCTGCCCACACTCTTCATATGAATCTCTATGTATGAAGAGAGTCTTAAAAGTATGTACACATTAATAGCAATTTTGACAGCTGCATTGTTTCTTGGAGAAGCAATCATCTTTTCCCCTATTAACTCCAGGCTGAAGGTCTTCTCATTCATTTCAGAGCGCAGGTTCAGTTTCCCAAATATAAGCTTCATTAAATTTCCAACAAAACAGTCATTTAAAATCAGACACAGAGGGTAGTTGTCTCCATTGTAGTTGTTCATTTAAGCTTACTGTGACTCATTGTGTTACTAGAATTTGGAGACAGAAAAGAAAGCTGTGAGGATCATCAAAAATAAAAGCTTTGGTTTATGTTTTGTGAAATAGGCACAGTGGGAAAATCTGGGCATCAACTTTCCAGTGTGGCACTGTACTTTAGGCTGAGTGGCTACCCATATCTACCATAAGATTCAAATTACTAGTAGGCGAATTGATTCTGTTAACTATACATGGGATCACAACTCCAGACTAAAGAGTTAGTTTAACAGCCAGCATAGTAGGGCTATCAACGGATTATAGAGATTCGCTGTTTAAATGGATGGATTAATCAGTTATGATAGATGCTGTAGTATCTCAGTACATGCAGACGTTTGAGGATATTTCATGGTGGAAACAGTTTCATTTAATTAAACGAACCAGAAGACATAATAATTGCTTATACAAATCACATTATATGCAAATAATTTCAGAAGATTAGCATATTTTGCCACAGTGTCTGTACGTTAAACGCTCTTCATCTATAGCCAACAGATTATTTACAGTGCAATCCTATGTATATCTGCTCAGAAATAAGCAGTAGTGAGACTCACTGCCAGGTAAGTGTATACAGTGGACAATCAGGTTGCGAACGTGATCCGTGTGGGATGCACATTCACAACCCACAGTGTCCGCAACCCGCGTCTGCACACGTGCTGGTTGCGCTTCGGCGCTTCGGCGCATGCGCGATTGCCAAAACCCAGAAGTAACCCGTTCTGGTACTTCCAGGTTTTAGTGGTCCGTAACCTGAAAAAACGCAACCTGAAGCGTCTGTAACCCAAGGTATGACTGTATATGATTGCAGCCTTGCAGCACAATTCTATACAACACCACTCCATCAGAAGTGTGACCCATTGAATTCAGTGGGGCTTACTCTTTGGCAAGTAGGTATCAGATTGCAGTCTTAATGATGCAATTTATATCCTGCTTATATTTATATTTATATCCTGGAGGTTTTTAAGCAGAGAGTGGATGGTCACCTGTCATGCATGATCTGTTTGTGATTCCTGCATTAAAGGGGTTTGGACTAGGTGACCCTTGGGGCCCATTACAGCTCTATAATTCTATGATTCTATGAATTAAACAAGAATAAAGTGCATTAAATGTCTGCTTTTGTTCAGCTGGGCTCATTTCTGAGACTTACACAAATGTCTTAATACCGGTGTTTGCAAAACCATTTCATTCTGCTTGCAGCACCTCAAAGGATGCAATTTCTTCTTTCCATCTTTAAATTGGGTCTGCAGTTGTTCAGAAAAATGGTATTCATAAAGTACATTCGAATGAAGGCTACATAAAAAACCCCATTTTAATTACAATCATACTTTGATTTCTGCTTCTGTCTCTGAATGTTTGCGGCTTGTTTTGGTTCAACCTCTGGGTCAGTGCCAGCTTACTAAAATTATATTTTCTCTGTGTTTTGCTTTGAAATAACCCCAGGTGAATAATGTTTTCTGCATTACCTCAGAAGCGGTGGTACGGTAATTTTTGTTTGGGGATGAGGCTACAAGTCACTTTCAAATGTTAACTTGCTTTTGAGATAATCATATATTGAGTGGGAGCCACTCGTGGAATCCATACTCTGTCTTCCTACTAACATGATTACTACTAACATGATTATAATAGAGCCAGTCCAGTCTACTAAATAAGAAGATGAAAGCATTAATCTTCTTGCCTCTTGGGTATACCTATGTGGCTTGAAATGATAGACAAGGAAAATAATAATATATTATTGTTCTGTGGTGTACTTCAGAATGCCAAGGCTTTTCACTTTTATACTCTGTCAGCAAGCTGACGAAACTCAGTTCTATTTCTTCTTTTCCAGATGGGGCTCTGAGGTCTCAAAATCCATGCCGGCCACCAGCGGTGGAGTGGATGGAGGTGAATATTTTCAAACTCAATCCAGATGCAGAGTTGATTCTAGTGATTAGTCAGTGGGCTTGCTGGCTAGTGCGTAGTCAGGGATGATGGGACTTGCAGCTCAAGTACCGCATTTTTCTGAGTATAAGACTAGGTCATTTTATTAAAATATTATGCTAAAAATTTGGGGTTGTCTTATACATTGATAGTGGAGAGGTGGGATGGGCGATTGGTGGCCGCCACAAGCCGGATGATTGGTGGATGCTGCAAGGTCTGCTGGCTATTGGCTGCTGCGGCAATTGGGCGAGCGATTGGTGCTTGCTTTCAGCGAGTGTGCAGTCGATTGGTGGCTTCGCCAATGTGCGATTACCTCTATTTAGAGTCCCCAAAATAGGGGCCGTCTTATACATGGGGGGCGTCTTATACACAGAAAAATACGGTATATCTACGTAGAAGGCACCGCCTTGGCAACTGCTGCCAGAGTGTGACTATAGCTCAGCTGCACTCCTCTCAGCAATGGAAAAGCATAAAAAGGAGAGAGGCGTAAGAGTGCTCATATCTAGTAGGCTCAAGGCAAGCATAACTCTTGTCAGAAGGAGGATCTGTGAATTGCTGCCTTACCTTTCCCCCCTCCCCAAAGCCCAGAGATATAGCTTGGGTTAGGGAAGGTGGCAGCAGTGGGTAATCTGAATCCAAAAAGTGGAATCCAAAAAGTGGAATGGCAGCCACCACAGCTATTTAAATAGTGGCTCCCAGCTAGTAACCTAGCAACAACATTTTGAACCAATTCTGAGAAGCCTTCAAAGGCAGGCCTTCATACAGCACATTGAGCAGTCTGATCTAGAGGTTACCAAAGCACATACATATCTGCGGCCATACTGTTTGTCCACGATGGCAAGTAGCTGGTGGAAGGTGTTGCATGCCACAGATTCCTCTCCAGCCACCACCAGTGTCAGTGCTACAGTTAAAACTACAATTTGTTTTAACAAAGTATGCACAAAAATCAATGGAGCGCTGTTCATGGAAACTGTTCAGGCTGAAATAAGTCCTCCAATCCCTGCTGTCAAATCTGCTCCTGCAATTAAGTATTTTGGTAGTTTCATTAATGGACTATGCAAGGTGCAAAAAAGAATGGTTTCCTAATTCAGTCAAGGAATCCAAGACCTGCTTGCATTTACATGTAATTACACCAGGCAGCTGCTGGTGGTTTGGTGTCTCCTACTCCATATGTGCTTCAACATCTGATAACATCCACTGATGTTGATAACTAATCTTGTTCTAGCAACAAAATTCTTTTTCTTTCTGCTATTTCTTAATCATCTGCTATCCTGGTTCACTTAATTCAGCAACCAGAACCACCATATCGCCTTTCCATTTAATATACAAGTGTACATGGACACCAACTGTATGGCAACAATTGAAAGGGCTGCTAGGAGATCATCAGTAATTAACCTGATCAAGTTTAAGCACACAAGATTTTTGTAATTGGTTTACACTGACTAGTCAATGAAGCATAAACCTACGCTTGATGGAATAATCTGTCCTTGAAAGCTTGCTCCCTTTTTACATATACAGTCGTACCTTTGAAGTTGAACAGAATCTGCTCCAGAAATCTGTTCAACTTCCAAAACATTCGGAAACCAAAGTGCAGCTTCTGATTGGCTCCAGGAAGCTCCTGCAGCCAATCAGAAGCCGCGGAAGCCTCATTGGATGTTTGGGTTCCAAAGCACATTTGCAAACTGGAACACTCACTTCTAGGTTTGTGACGTTCAGGAGCCAAAACGTCCAAGTACCAAGGCATTTGGGATCCATGGTGTGACTGTAGTTTATGTAAAGCTTCACAGATATTAAAGAGGGAGGCTCGCTTGGCAACTTGGTTACATGTCTTTAGGCGCCAGGCAAAAATATTCTTTTTCTCCCAGGCCTTTGGCTAATTAAACAATCCATGGCCTTTAAAACTGTGGGGGGAGGGGTTATTGTTTTCTTTTGTTATGTAGTCTTCTTTTTTAATATTGCAAACCACCCTGTGATCCTTGGATGAAGGGCGGCACAGAAATTTTATAAGTAAATAACAAATAACAATCTTTTCCTCCATGCACTGCAGGCTTGTCCCCATAGTATTTTCTTTTTAATTGCTGCCATCCTTTCAGATCTTGAAAGATGCCTTTCGAATTAAAGAAAGTACAGCTCCTTAAAAAAACAAAACCATCAGACATTTCATACAGCACAGCATTTAAATCATAATTACGCCATTCACTGAAGAATTTTAAGCAGCAAGCAATTTGATTTTGGTATTTATTGAAAAGAATGACACAGGAACAGCAATATAGCAGGTACACTTTTCTAAACTACGGAAGCATACAGTACTATGCAAAATTTTAATTGCAAATACGGCATCTCCAAATTTTATTGTTTTAAAAATGCAAATAAACTGGGATCTAATAAATGATTTCATGAAATAAATAAAGGGATTGAATAGAATATACAGATAAAAATAAGAACAGCTAAAAAACCCCAAAAGAAACTGATAGAACAAAAACTTGTAAAAGGAAACACACAGTAAAAAATGTCCAAATCCACTTCGGCAATACTTTTATTAGGACCGACCAAAATACCACCCAAGTGGCAAGTGTATGACTTCTCCAGAACTATTCATCAGGCAATATGTCACATAAAGCAAAGGGTGGGGTAACATGCCTAAAACATGGTTGACTGAATCAAACAACCAGAGAGATTAGTAAGTAGCAGGACATGGGCTTGTTAAGGATGTAATCGCATATATATCACGCTAATTTAACAGCAGTCACATTAGAACTAAAAGGAGAAGTTATGTATTTTAAAGAAACTGATTTCTGGAATTGCACTCTTTCAAGTGACAGAGGATATATGTTCTTGAAATATTATTATTATTATTATTATTATTATTATTATTACAGAGGTAGTGGCACTCTTCCTGTGGAATGCCCTCCCATCAGATGTCAAGGAAATAAAATAACTATCTGACTTTTAGAAGCTATCTGAAGGTAGTCCTATTTAGGGAAGTTTTTAATGCTTGATGTTTTAATGTGCTTTTAATATATTGTTGTGAGCCGCCCAGAGTGGTTGGGGAAACCCAGATGGGTGGTCTAGAAATAATAAAATTATTATTGGCAGGGGGTTGGACTCGATGGCCCTTGTGGTCTCTTCCAACTCTATGATTCTATGATTCTATTATTATTATTGTTGTTGTTGTTGTTGTTGTTTATGCAACAAATGTATTAATCACCTTCTAAACTACTGTCTAAAGTTAACTTATACATGAAATAATTAAACACAGTTGAAAACACAAAATAATACCTTTTAAACAAGACTGAAATCCTGACATGTGGTAAAGACCCAATTATCTTGTTGAAAAAGCCCATTAGAACAAAGTTGTCTTCAACTGTTTCTGGAGTGCGGGCACTTGCCATATCTCAACAGGAATGCTGTTCAACAGAACAGGGGCAGCCATATTGCTGATACCTGCCTGCCAACTACAAAGACACACACCATATCTTGTGAGGCCAAGCACATTCCTTGGTTTACTGTGCCCAGCAGTGGCTCTTCAAAGCCTCAGAGGACTTTCCTAGCCTTGCTACATGAGATCCTTGTAACTGGAGTTGTAAGGAACTGAACTTTGAACATTTTGCATGCAAAGTATGTGCTGTGCCACTGAGCTCTTGAATATTAAGTAGCAATAAATTAAGCCAATATTTAAGAATGTGTAGGTGGACTATCATCTTAAAGTGGAAGCCTTCAATAATTCATGGTGGTTGAAAAGATGCTTTCTTTTGCCATGTGTGGTACATTTTAAACTTTTCTGTGCCATTAATACTCTAGTAGTATTACAGTAAATCCATACTAGATAAAGACACTGATTTATTCCCCTTTTTTCTTTTAAAATTCTATAAACCAGGGGCAGGAGATTAATTCATGGATTTGTCTATTGTGTTCTCTAAATTTGTCATTCACGAATTTCCCTATTGTATTCTTTAAACATATCCTCATGCAAAAACTCTGAAAGGCAACCTAATGCAAATGCAGAATGTTCAAACTTGGTAATTTCTGTTATAATAGTTAATAGCAAATAGTTCATTCTGCAAAGCCTAAGATGGACGGGCTCACAGCATTAACACCCCCTTGCTTCTTCCATAGTCACAGCCTTGGAAATCAATCAGAAATCAAGCATGGCTCTCACTCCCCAGCCGCTGCCAGCAGCCTGCCTCTATCCCAGCTCACATACACTCAACTCTGGCGATGATCCCTCTCACTGGGTGAGGAAGGGAGGTCCACCCATTTGTCTTCTGGCACAAAGTCACTGCCTTTGTTTTCCTAACCACCACACTTAGGTGGTACTTAGGACTCTTGCTTGGCTAATTCAACAATGGAATCCTCAATTAGATTTCAACTCTTTTTGGATCCAGAGCCCAAGAATCACAAGGGACTCAGGCATCATGCTGTCAAACTGCCCCCTATCCTGAAACACACAATATGTATACTCAAAAATAAGTGCCACTGGGTTTTATTTCTGAGAGAAAGGTCCATTGAATATAACGGATTATCCTTCATAGTAAATATGCGTAAGTTTGCACTGCCAAAAGTATCACCTATAGTGTTATCCTCACCATGTCTACTCACAAGGAAGTCCTATTGAACTCAGTGGGGCTTACTCCCAAGTAGGTGCAGTTAGGAATTCAGCCTTATTTTGTTTTGTTATAACATGTTTTTATTTTCCAGAGTCTATCTGGGTGCATTTACAGAAATTACAGTATAGGATAGTATAGTCTCTGCTCTATCCTAAAATCACATTACGGAGAGAACATATAATAAGCTGAAAAGCAGAGTTTTGGCAAATATTTTGTGGTAACTATTCAGACATTTGTTTTTATATTTTACACACACACACACACACTGGACATGTCCCCTTGAAACTCATTAAACTTTCCCTTTCTGCTTCAGAATATTTTCTCAGGCATGAATAATCTAAAGAGTAAGCAGAATGCTGGGATAAATATGCAAATAACCATTATTAGAGATAGCAAAGTCAGAGATAATGAAAAAGCACTAAAAAGAACAAACAGTCTTTGAAAAACAGTTTCTTTAATTATTGCATAAGCTGTACTTGCTCATCGTGTTGAGTATTTATTGCAGCCTAGCCCCAAAGATTCAGAAAAGAGGAGAAATTGGATTGCCAGGGCAGGCTGGTAGCTGAGTAGCACTTCAAGCAATTCAGCTGAACAGAGCAACATGTTTCTCAGAAAGGGGAGCTAATCCAAAGTCAACAGTTATATTGACAGGGGCCTATTGGCCCCTCAAGTCACCTTATCCCAACTTGGATAACATTTGTTTCCTCTGCTTGCAAGCTGCCTTGCTGCTTCAGGGACTGAAATTTGTGTGAAATTCTTCCCAAAGGGTTATCTATCTATCTATCTATCTATCTATCTATCTATCTATCTATCTATCATCTATCATCTATCTAGGAATGAAACTTCCATGTTTCTTTTTAATCACATGAATAACCCAAGCTTTTCATTTGCAATTTTAATTGGTTTGAAGCAAGTTACGGAAACATTAAAAGAAACAGAAGCCATATGAACCAATAGAATCACCATATAATACCCATTTCTCTCTAAACTGTCCAGAATTGAACAGAATGGTAGCGGGAGAAGCAGATGGGCAAGGGAGTGGAGCTATATTGATTAAACTAAATGGATTGCTGGAAAAGTGAAAGAACAAATGCTACAAAACTTGCTTATTGCCCATAAAACATGAAATAATCAATAGAAATAATAGTTTAAATATACAAATAAAAAAAATCTCTAGATTAAAATCTAATACAAACCAAAAACTTCTAGACTGCATTTTTTAAAAGTATCCCCCCCCAGTTATAATTACGCAAAAGAGTGCATTCTGCAATGCTCATGATATAGTATTGCCCATAAAACATGTGTGAGATTCATAGTATGGGGCTTATATAATGGAATGACCACTGCAGAGGACCCCTCGACTTAGAGAAGCACCACCAAGGCCCAGGACCAGAGGCTGCCTTTGGCAAAGGAAGACTGAACCGTTCCCACCCAACCAAGGCCAGGCCTATCCCAGTCTCCCTTTTGGGACATTCACTGACCAGCCCCTTTACCTTGGTGCTACTCCTCAATCCCAGAAATAACTTCAGTGCTTTATTACATGCTTCTTTTTTGGCTGTCCACCAAACCCATCTTCTACTCCCACCCACATTCCCAAACCATGTATGACATATGATGCTTTAAACTGCCTGTACATTGATTTGGAATTAAACAGCCTCTAGTAAAAAGATTATTCAATATTATTTAGAATCTAACAGAACCGAAGGATGAAAGCTTGTATTTATCACATCTGTATGAATCACACAAGTGACATATTGGTTTAAACTGAGGATTGGCAATGTCAGTGGCAGACTGGGGGTTCTCAAATTTTAGCAGCTCCCTTTGTGACACTAAAATAGGCACCCCTGCCTCTTGAACTCCATTCTACAGCATTGTTTTGGTGCCCCCTGCAGCATGGGGCCCAGTGTGGCTGCACCAGTTGTACTAGCCTAATACTGCCTCTGGCAATGTGCTAATACTGTGGGGATAGACTTCCAAGCTGCTCAGAGCCAGACCATCCGTGGCCAATTTGCTGAGCTTGAAGCACAGATCTGAAACAAGGAAGTGCAATTTGTTTGAAATGTGTTCAATGTTTGGCAGGCTTGTGCTCTTAATTTAGAAAAACAAAAAACCTCCTGTCATTTTGACCTAGATAAGGTTTGCAGGTGTGCATTCTTCATACAGTCCAATCCAGTGATTCTCAAATTCATCTTTGAGTTATTGATACAGGTGTGACAACTGAGCATGCTTAGTGTTTTCTGTTGTACTTCCAATCAATGGTTCTCCTGGCTGTAGACTCTTTCCATTTACAAACATTTACAACTGGAGCAAATATTGCTGTTTTTCAGATAGATGTGAGGTCCAAGAAGATCCCAGAAGCATACTGTCAATTAATTGCCATTGGAAATGATGTGTAGTGGTATTAATTCACATTATACAAACTCATTTGCAGGTTCAAATGAGTTCGTGGAATGTTTCTTCATTACACACCCATAACAATTTTATTGTAGAGAAACATGGTTTCCTCCTAAAGAATTCAGGGGAAAGAAAACCAGCACATATCACATCTGTAAATTTGAACATTACTGGAAAAGAAGTAATAAGCAGACACATTTAAACATATGGTAGAAAATAAATAACAGTGTGCTTTGCTGCTTTTAATGTTGTGTGTACTTCACCAATTTCTGGAGACAGACCCAAATTCCAGTTTAATTTACTTTACTATGTGTAGTATTGTAATTACTACTTCCTTTGATTAGTTTATTCATTTAGCAATAATATATTTAGCAATAATGGAACATACATGCTCAGGGTTTCATTCATAACTAATCATCAAGCATATCTTTGAGTCAGAACATAACAAAAATGCCTCAAAATTGAGGCAGTTCCTCTCCCACCTTTGCTGGGGGCTGCTAAAGACCTGCATGCCCTGAGGGAAGGCATAAGCAAGGGAGCCCAGGTCAGGGAACAGCTAGATAAAATGAGAAGACTCTGTCAGTCTTTGTTTTATATAATGGTGTTGTTGTTTTTTTGTGTTTAAATTATAAACCGCCTTGAGTGCATTGTCAGGAAGGCAGTGTATAAATCCAATAAACAAACAAATCGGCTTGTGAAATACGTTTTGTTGCTTTGCATTTTGCTGCCTTTAAGTTTGCTATTACTCAAACGACTTGAGACAACAGCAGCCTTCCAAGCACCATGCTGTGATCACCTGAAAAAGAAAGATGGGGATCACTTAAAGAGGACGCTGGTTATGCGTTGATTTTTTATTGCCGTCCAGTGGATGAAGATTTGCTAGAAGGGAGAGCTATGTGTGGGAGAGATCTGACATTCAGATATGAGTGAATTTAGTAGAAATGGCTCTGGTTGGTGTCAGTGGAGGCCAGTTCATTAGGGAAAAGGAGCACTGCTTTGCCAAGCTCAGTCTTGATTCTTTCAAAGCCCACCCTGCTATCTTACATACAGCCCTGGTTGTCTGCTTCTTCCACCTTGGCCTCAGTGTTGTCCTTATCAAAAACAACAGAGTGGAGAATGGGGACAAAACTATAATTACTTGGCTTCCACCCCACCAGTCCCAATGGGCACTAGCAACCACTGGTTGATGTATGTTGTCGACAGTTTGGTGATATGGACTTTTTGGTATGCACTGTAGCAAAATGCTACTAGAGCTGTCAAAACGGCGTTCTCCATGCCCTTATCAGTAGTGCCATAACTAAATTGCATTGAATTATACCTTTAATTTTTAGGAATGTTTTACTTTAGTGAAAGGCCACAGGTTGAAGTGCGCACCTCACCGTGGCTGGAACACACAGTACTACTATCGGGTCAGTTTTCTTCTTGCTCCATTACTGTCCACTCCAGGGATTGCCAACCTTTTTGGAGCAATGGGAGAATACTGTGGGGTGGCACTGGTCAAAAAATGGCTGCCATTTGGTGGGCAGGGCATAACACAGACTAGGCCCAGTATTGTGGAATATTCTGCCAATAGAGATTCAACAGGCACCTTCTGTTTCAACTTTTGCATGCCTGCTGAAAGCTTTTATATTCCATGAGGCTTATATGGACAGTTAAGAATACATCTTTCCACAATAGTTAGCTGATTTCTGATTTTAACATTTTTATATGCTTTTTATTGTACAGTTTTACATATAATTGTTGCAAACTGCTCTGATTTTTAAAAAATAAATAGCGGTATATAAATGTTTTTGTAAACAAATAAATAACAGAGAGTAGAATCATGGGGAAACTTTACCCATAATTGTATTCCCATACTAGAAAAGGAATAACCTGTTAAATTTCTGCCTGGCCCCTAGATCTACGGGAACAAGAACCCTGTTTCCCAAAGGCCAACCATAGGCTGCCATCCTGTGCCCACTTACCTGTGAGTGTTCAGCGGTTTGAATCCCCGCGATGGAATGAACTCCCGTTGCTCAGTCCCAGCTCCTGCCAACCTAGCAGCTCGAAAGCATGCCAAAAGTGCAAGTAGATAAATAGGTACCGCTGTGGCGGGAAGGTAAACAGCATTTCTGTGCACTGCTCTGGTTTCGGTGTTCCGCTGCGCCAGAAGCAGCTTAGTCATGCTGGCCACATGACCCAGAAAAACTGTCTGCGGACAAACGCCAGCTCCCTTGGCCTGTAAAGCAAGATGAGTGCCACAGCCCTAGAGTCGTCTGCGACTGCACTTAACTGTCAGGGGTCCTTTACCTTTTAGAGTCATGGGGAAACTTCACCCTTAATTGTATTCCCAAACTAGAAAAGGCATAACCTGTTGAATTTCTGCCTGGCCCCTAGCTCTAATGGCACAAGAACCCTGTTTCCCAAATGCCAACCCTAGGCTGCCACCCTGTGCCCACTTACCTGCGAGGAAGCCTTCTTATCCACAAAGAGACTTAACTTCTGAGTAGACATGTACACCGCCGTACTGTAGCAACACACAGTGAATTACTTTTGCTTATTAGCCACTCATATTAAGCACCACGCACCAGTTGATCCTGCAACAGGGCATTAAGGGTTAAGGTGCCGCAGCACCCATAGCAGCAGTGTTCTTTCAGGTTTTTATTTAGGTGTTCCCATAGCAACCTTGCCTGTTCGAAAAGTTTTCCTGCCGATTGTCACAGTTGGGGACTTGTTATGAAATGCTTCTACCTTCCTGGAATACTCCATGGAGAAATGTGAGTCTCGAAAAGACTACCCCTGGGGTCAGTGCTCCTTTGCAAAGGTACAGCACATTGGTGAAAGTTTATCTCCCCCACCGCATTTCCCAATAGCCAGGCTAAGCATGTGCTTTAGGGCACCAGTAAAAAAATAAATAAATGGGGGTTGGGGGGTTGGGAAAGAATTTGACATTTGATATTTAAAAAGAGCATTGACGTAGTTTTCATGGGAACAATCAGAACTTTGTTAAAACTTCCTTACACTCCATACTCTCCCCCCATTTTTCTGTTCTCTTATTAATTATCCCAGCATAAACCACAGATGTAGATGGGAACAATGTGAGGAAATCAGATCCTGTCATGTGTTGCAACAAATCTGTTTTATTTCAAATTTTTATTTTAGGGTTGGTACTAGTCTGCATTGAATTAAAGGCAGCCCTGTTTAGGGACATTTTTAATGTTCGATGTTTTATCGTGTTTTTCATATTCTGTTGGGAGCCACCCAGAGTGGCTGGGAAAACCCAGCCAGATGGGTGGGATGGATGGATAAATAAATATAATTATTATTATTAATAACAGCATTGCTTAGTGCCTCTAAAGGTACTGTTTATCTGGCACTGTTTATCTCCCAGTCCTTTATGACTTCTTCGGCTTGGTGCACTCCTAAATTAGGAAATATAATAGTAACATCCTTCTCTGTGAGTGGATCCACACATCTTCTCACACACAGTGAGAGCCCTTGGTGAGTTCATGGAATCCCTCCATGGTGAGATCTCTCTGAAACTGGTGTGTCTGAAATGCCTTTATCTGGCAAATCTAATTTTATTCAAAATGTCAAATGCATCCCTTGTCTGGATAAAATATATGCCCCTGTTGTGGTGTCTCCATATCAACCTAATCCTCTCTAATTCTCCCTCGATAAAGGTTGATAATGGAGATAAATTGTAATAGGTTTTTTTTTTTAATGATGGAATACGGTTTTAATATAGCTTATTATTTTAAAATGAAGTGCACTTGTTGGAATTGGACAGGAATGAAAATTGTTTTCAAGGTAATGGAAAACTGCCGTTTGTAGAGAATGAAACAAATCAGGAAAGAAATGCTGTATTGCTGGGCGAGTTTTAAATACGCCGTTGCCTCTGAGAGCAGATTGCCATGATTTTAAAAAGGATCTTGAAGAAGGAAAGGCGAATTCCTGAATCTACGAAGTGAGGGAGAAGCAGGGCCCTATCCTAAACCGCGTCCATTTACTTCCAGGCACTTAGCAAACTTGGAGCAGTAATAAAAGAGGGAAAGTTGGCAGAGGATCCTGAGCCCCAGAGGTCGGTGGGCGATATTATGCAACCTAAGCAAATCCCAGAGGGCCTCCTCGCTACAAAACAAAGTGCGGGCTTGGGAGCCGACACCAAAGCCCGGACTGGAGCTCTTGCAAACTGGTCGTTTGCAAAGTGGGTGGAAGGAGGAGCAGGTCCTAATCTTTGGTCCTGAATCCAGCTCAGCTCTTCCTGCTGACTTTGTGAAAAGGGAATTAATAAGATTCCCCGGCTCCACAAGTGTGTAGTTCAAGGCGCTCGAGTTTGGGGGTTCTTTTTGCAATCTCGCCTCGGGGCGGCCAGGGAACCATGAGCGCCCAGCAGTGCCGGAGAGTCTGGCTGCACCAAGTGGCTCGCAGCGCGCGAGGCCTCCTCTGGGCTCCGCAGGTGGGACTCCGGCGCGTCCCTCCGCTCGCTTTCCCGAGTTGCTGGACGAGGCGCCCGCCTGCAGCCCGGCTCCTTCTCCCGCTCAGCCGCTCGTTGTCCTCGCGGCCAGCAGCTCCTGGAGGCGACTATGAGGCGGTTTTCAGGGCGTCGGTGGAGGAGCCCGAGAAACACTGGGCTGAAGCGGCTCAGGGCATCGACTGGCACAAGCCCTGGGCTCAAACCATGCAGAGGAGAGATCCCTATAGCACCTCCTGGTGAGTGGCTGGACCAAACCCTCGCTGGGCTGCCCCTCAGGGGCAGGCAGAAACTCAACCGGTGCTGTGTTGTAGTCGCGGGTTTCCTGCCTCGGTGCTGGGTTGGATTAGAGGACCCATGAGACGCCTTCCACCTCTCCTGTTCTGTGCATCATTTCACCTCCCGTTTCTGGGAGAAAGTGCGTCACCTGTTGAAGCTTTGCCTAGCAAACTGCTGCAAAAGGCACATTGAAATAAAGCTAGCAAAGCTTTGGGCAACCAACTCTTGCTCATCCTATTAAGTGCTAGCTAGAAGGGATTTGCTGGGTGGGTCCTAGAGACAGCAAATGCTTACCGCCAGGAAAGAGGGGTGCCCACCACACTGACCCAGCCGCTCCTTAAAAAGTCCCCTTTGAACAGAGGAGATTATAATGACTATCACCTGGCTGTTAATATGCCTCTTTGGTAATGAATGTTAGAAGGATGTTGGATAGAAACTAAGTGGTTTCCAGCTGTAACGATTTAGGAGATATGGAAAAAAAAAAGATTCACAGATGGGTAAAAGTTGAATGGTAAGGATTTGCTGAACAAACAAACTGAATTGGAATACAAGGAAGGGAGGTGTGAGGAGGTCTGAGGAAATAAGTGTACGGAAGTTATGTTATTGAAAATTAATGTGTGTTTTTAATTGTTTTTTATTTTGTATGTTTATATTTCATTTTTTGTTATATCTTAAAAACTTTCAATAAATATCTTGTAAAAATAATAATAATATGCCTCTTTGGACCAGGTGATTGAGATGGTGGGGCCGGTTCATTTCCAGGTGCAGTTGGAGGAATCTGATTATCAGGACCCATGCAATCTGGATTTAGGCCCGGTTTTGGCCCTGTTACAATTTTGGTCACCCTGATGGATGTCCTTGGATGGGAGAGGGACAGGGGGAGTGTGACCCTCTTGATTCTCCTTGATCTCCCAGCAGCTTTTGGCAGCATCAACCATTGTACCTGCCTGGATGGGAGTGGGATGGGAGAGCATGTTGACGTGATGGTTCTGCTTCTACCCATAGGGTTAAGTTCAGAAGTGACACGGGAGGATTTCTGCTTGGGCCTGTGGTGCTTGTGTTATGGGGTTCCATCTTGTCCCCTATGCTCTGTAACAGCTCTATGAGGCCACTGAGTGGGGGTCAACAGAGAATTTGGAGTGAGTATCTTGATGACACTCAAGCAGATTTCCATCACCCAGGGAAATTGCTATGTGGTGGCACCGGAGAGAGCCTTTTCTGCAGTGGTGTTCTGGCTGTGTAATACCCTCGCCTTAGAATCATGGAATTGTAGAGTTGGACTAGATGATTCCACAGGAATCATCTAGTCCAATTCCCCCCGCACCTCAGGAATTTTTTGAGTTATATCTAAGTTCATCATTTTTTCTCATTTTGGTGCCGGGTTAAGATATGCCATTTTGCTTGGACAATTTAAGAGCAGGAGTGACTTGTCAGATTTTGGCTGGCCCACGTGCATCTGAGACTACAGAACATGGCTCGTAGGCTGTCTTGAACCTCTATATATATATATATATATATATATATATTCCCATGTAGAGCTTCTGCTTTTCATGCAGTAGATCGATCCCAGGTTGAATCCTCAATATCTTCAGGTAGAGCTGGGAATGCCCCCCTGTCTGAAACCCTCACTACTGCTAGTCACTGCAGACAATAAACTCAGTTTCCTGTGTTCCATAAACCACTACTAATATATACTATCAGGTACTTAAACAGAGAACTATCTCGTATGATTTATGTAAGATTATCCTTTTTCTTCTGTATTTATTTTCCTTTAATCTCTTGTGAAAGGAAAGCACCTCTGAACAATAATATGCTTTCCCTTGGATATGTTCCAGCTAGTTCTGCAATATGATACTGAGTGTGTACTTAAGAATTCTTGTGGGTAAAAGGAACACAAGCAAAATTGGCTTGGATCACAGTGGGCAGTGCAACAAAAGCCCTGCTAGTGCTTAGAATGAAAAATCACACTGATCTGTCCTCTTTGTGCCAAAAAATGGCCTGAAGTGTTGCGCTACTATACCAGCTGACAATTCCTTCTGGATCGTGGTGTTTGCTTTTGTTTAAAACAATGATGCTTCCTAATTCTGTTGTTTCTGTGCAGATCACATTAGCTAGTTTTTGCTGCATAGCATCACTTGCTTATAGATTTCTTTATCTCTTTTACGCATGCATGCATGAACACACACACCAGGTTAAGGAAAAAACCAAAACCCTTCCTGTCTGTTGCCAGATTTAGGCTTTATCCATAATTTCTGGTTTTGCTGTGTTGTGAGCCTCTTGGATTGTTTTTATGAAAAAAGAACTGTTGGACTTTGCAGACATTTAGATTATTCTGTTGGACTTGGGTGTTCTGTTTTGCTTTTAATGTGTGCTAGAAATGTCACAAGCACAGCCATTGGATTATGCACCTGGGATTTGTTTGTTACTCATTACAATGCTGTATAATATTTATAAGCACCGTCTGATGTGCACAGAAAAGGAGCATTTGTATTCCAGCACCACCGCCAGAAATATATTATTACTAACCTGTTGGATTACACAAAAGGCCTCTTTCAACTAAGATCCTGTTTCCCACAGTTGCCAGCCAATTAGTTGCCTCTACAAGAACAACATGAGGGCAGTAGGCCTCTCCTTCTTCAGTTTCATAGCAACTGATATTAAGAGACATACGGCCTCCAATCATGGAGATAGCACATTACTGCCATTATAAACCCATCTAAATTGGTGTTCATCACTGTAGTTGAGGGAAGAGCTGGAATGGGAGGCAGGGAAATTTTGGTCTCCCAGGGTGAGAGGCTGGGAGGAGGAAGGAAAGATTCCAGGTGAAAGCTGGAAGGGCTACTACCTTCTGTGGATAGTAAGGGTCAAGAACCACCTTTAAGAGAGGACTCCGTATTCTATTATTCTATTTGCATTTTTTAAAATTCAGATTAGTTTTCTATATCTTATTATACTATGATTAACTTTAATAAAAGTCTCATAAAAATGAAATAAAACCAAACTGTGTCAGTCATATTTTTAACATTTCATATCCTTCAGTCTTCCTGTTAACGTTTCAGCTAAAGCAGTTTGCCAGATCCTTATGTACCACCTGGATAATGTTAACCCTAGGCCAGTTTCCCAGTGTTTACTAATCACCTGATGAGCAACCACTGCTCCCCATGCAACATGAGCCACATCTTGTGATTTGCAAGGGGGGGGGTAAGAAATATCTAAACTGGTTCTTGAGTTAATGTTGTAGGATCTGCAGCAGCAAGCAATGGTAAAATTATCTTCAGAGCACTGCAGATAAGTTTCTATATACAGTGGTACCTCAGGTTACATACGCTTCAGGTTACATATGCTTCAGGTTACAGACTCCGCTAGCCCAGAAATAGTGCTTCAGGTTAAGAACTTTGCTTCAGCTTGAGAACAGAAATCGTGCTCTGGCAACACGGCAGCAGCAGGAGGCCCCATTAGCTAAAGTGGTGCTTCAGGTTAAGAACAGTTTCAGGTTAAGAACGGACCTCCGGAACGAATTAAGTACTTAACCCGAGGTACCACTGTAACACCATCTTGTATTGCCCCCGCTGCCATTTCAAGGGTAGTACAGAGACATTTGGACTTCCCATCCACTTTAGTGCATTGGGGATACCGTTTGGAGATAGCTTCTCAAATTAGGAATGATGTGACGCAGGAGAATCCTGCACTGATGTTATACCTCCAGTTGGGCAGGTTATTCCTATCATGTGGGCTTCTGTGAGTGGGGTGAGGAATTGGCAGAGGCTAATTTGCAGGCACTAGTAGTATTCAGGTGCACATTTCAGTGCATATGAGATTCCTGAAAACTGGCCAGTGCAGATGAATTCTAGTCCATCTTACATCCATTTCTGGACTTGCCATAGCTGATAAAAAGAACTGTCCTAATGTTTTGACCTTACCGAATGTGGTCAAGGACAGAACTGCACAATGTTTAACTTTAACTAATATTCAAACTACAGTGGAACTTTGTCCTTACTGGAAGGACTTGGGTTGGAATGGCTATGTTCTTATAGCCTGCTGGTCATTTTGCTTGGTATTATGACCTGACAAAAAAAAAATATTTTCATTAAGAGGTGATCCACACAATATTTTAGTTGTTGATATTACATATCTCTGTAGTTTCCCCATTCTTCAGAATGTTGATAGATGCACATATTCAGGTAATATTGTCTGCAATTGCTGAGTTCACAAGGCTGAAAAAAATACTGCTGCCTCGATCAAAGAATTGCTAACTGCCATTCCATGGTTTACATCCACATGCATGTGATTATTAAGTGTACAACAATGGTATTGTGTATACTGGCCTTAAAAGATGGGAAAAACTTATAATTTATTCTGGAAGATAAAGAGATTCAGAAGAACTGCTCTGTATGTACACATAGCATCATACCTACAGGGATAATGATGTTTTTAATCGTGTGAGAAGAAGATAATGACTTGGATGTTGTAAAATTAGCATCTATATATTCTTAGGCGGAGTCATTATATTCTAGAAACCATAATAGTTAATAAGGAAGTTTTGTGCAAAAAATGGCATTTACTACAAGATTATGATTAATACTGTGGCTTTCTTTGCTCAGGTTCTAAAACAGATATAGACATATCTATATAGGCTATTGCGATAATCCTTATCTCCATGCCATACAAAGCTTCATTTGCTGATTTCTGCAGGTCGGAAACCTGCTAAGGTCCCATAAATGTATTAGGACATTTTGTTTCTGGCTAGTTTGCAACGCCATACATATACTATAAGGTAATGCAAGGAATGTTGGGAAGGAAGGCCAAGAGGTTGGATGGTTAGTGGTAGGGTTGGCACATAGTATTTTGCTGCCTGAGGCAAAGAACAAGGTACTAATTCTCGTTTGGCAAGATTTATTTTTTTAACCCAGTGGTTTTCATTCTTCTTTCCTCTCTAGGTTTGTTGGGGGAGAGCTGAATATTTGTTATAATGCTATAGATCGCCATGTCAAGAATGGACAAGGGGACCAGATTGCTATCATCCATGACAGTCCTGTAACAAATGCTAAAGAGTTTATAACTTACAAAGAACTTCTTGAACAGGTGTGTTTAATGGATTTCTTTTTGGCGAGCAAGACAGCCAAATGAAATTGAACAAAATTATTATAACATGGTTGTAAAACTGCAAATACAGGAAACACTTTTTTCTGTTCATTTACCTTGCTGCATGTATATGTATTTCATAAAATTTATATACTGCATGATTGTGGAAAACAAGCAGACTTCCAAGATGTTAACTGATAACATCAACTGATGTTGATAACTAATCTTGTTCTAGCAACAAACCTCTTGTCTTTCTGCTATTTCTTAATCATCTGCTGCCCTGGTTCATCTAATTCAGCAAACAGAACAACCACATTGCCTTTCCATTTAATGTATGAGTGTACATGGACACCAACTGTACGACATATGATTAGTCAACAATTGAAAGGACTGGTAGGAAATTATCACTAATTAAGTTGATCGAGTTTAAGCACACAAGAAGAGATTTTTGTAATTGGTTTACACTGGCGGGTCACTAAAGCATAAACCTAGCTTGTACACAAAGGTTTCTATAGGACAAATGATGTTTGTATGTTATACAGAACAGCCATATGTATGCAGATCAAACCAGAAAGCTGGGTTCTGCTTTCTGTGTGTGCATATGCCTAGGCTTGATGGAATAGTCTGTCCTTGAAAGCTTTATCCCTTTTTATGTAAACTTTACATATATTACAGGGAGGCTCACCTGGTGCCTTGGTTACCTATCTTTAGGTTCTAGGCAAAAATATTCCTCTTTTCCCAGGACATTGCTAATTAAGCAATCTATTGCTTAAACTGGGCGGGCGGGTAGGTTTATTGGATTTGTTTGTTACTGTGTTGTGTATTTTTGTGTTTTTATATTGTAAACCACCCTGTGATCCACCTAGGATTGGCTGTGGGCAGGATTCCTGCATTGCACGGGGTTGTAATACTGTAGATGACCCTCATGGTCGCTTCCAGCTATGATTCTAGGATATGACAAGCAAATTAAAAACATATTATGAAAATATTTCCACTCCGTGTATGAAACCGCTTGACAAACTATTGCTTCAGTTGAGACATGTTTCCAATAGGATGCAGAGAACCCCAGAACCAGTTGTGTGCACCCAAGGAGGCTTTTGATTTTCTTTTCTTGAAGGTTTTATGCTCCTTCCCATCATGCAATGCATGAGAGTCAAATCAAAAGAGATTTGTGACATGGTATGGGGAGAAACTATGTGGGGAAATAAGCACGCCTGAGCCTTTAACTGTGACTCCTGCATTGCAATGGGTTGAACTAGACAGACCCTGCGAATCTGTGATGCATCTAAACTAGATGTTTGGATCCTGGCCTTAGCTTCCCAAAGCAAATTTGCTTGCACAGCTTCTGCTCAGGCAGTTAAATTTGCCCTAGGCTTGCCTTTCTGATATATTGATACAATTGTATACGCTTTGTCCTACGCAACTAAGTAAAAACTATTTTAAAGAAAGAGGCCAAGAGTTATAGAAGTAGCTGCGGCTCTGGCAAATGTTCAATTGCACATTTCTGATAGCACAACTTGTATTGCAATCTGTTCGAGTCATTATTGTATCATTTATTTTCTTCAGCACACTTGCTCTAGGTAATCCTTGCACTCTGAGAGCGATTCAGTTTTGTCATCAAGCCAAATGTAAAGGTGAATCATGGTTCAGAGCTGCTTGTTGGCTTTCATTTCCCACCAGCTCTGTACTTTCCCGCGGCAGTGACCTCTTGGTGGAGCAGTGGCAGTGTGCTTAGTTTGTCAGACAAAACATATCACAGACAGCGGAAAACTGGAGTGCAAACTCTCTTCAAACAATATTTTCTGGCTCCTGTTCGTTGATCAATAGAAAAAGTATAGGCTTATGATAAAATCAGAATTGCAAGGGTCATCTGGTGCAAACCCCTACAATAAGTTATCTGCTGTTCTGTTCATACATTGTGGACACAGTTGAACTTCCTCTCCTACCCCCTCCAGCTCTCCAAGTGCTTTCAAATTCAATTCCAGAGGGTTGGGGGAACTCCGGAGCAGATTTTTTTTTTGGGGGGGTGAGTGGGAAGAGGAGAAGAATGGCCTTTTGAGATAAGCTCTGTGCTCCCATCATTGCATACAACCCTCAGACGAAACCTTAGCAAAAACCTGTTTGGTGCAGTGCTGGATTTGAGGCAGTGTAACAAAACCTATATTCCATATTTATTTGCTATTTCGTCACTCTCATATTTGCATATGAATTTGTATTCAACAGTGCTAATTCAGCCTTACATGATCTGGAGGTTGGGGATACCTTATTAGGGAGTGAGAAGAGGTACTGCCTAAGCCTAGATCCATAGAGGGCACACTGCTCTGTGTCCTGGGGTTTTACAAAAATAAAATATTGTGAGGGCAAGAACTTAATGGAAGGGCCCTAGCATAGTGGCAAAACATCTGGGTTGAGAGCACAAGGTTCCAGATTCAGTCAGGGTGGGAGATGACCCAGACTGAAGCCCTGGACAGCCAATGCTAGCCATCTATACTGAGCTAGATGAACCAATTGTCTGATTCGGTATAAGGCACCTTCCTTTGTACCTTCTTTTTGGAGATACCTGTGCTTTGGGATGGTCATTTTATCCACCATTCACCTGTTACTTTTTAAGGTTGCTTAAAACCTGATAATAAGGGCATTCAGTGATGGGTTTTGATGATTTGAGTTGATTCTTTGTAGCCTACTGGTTTTCATGGGTATTTTGTTGCCTCAGTTTTAACTGCAATTATTAATATTTTAAACAATAATTGCGGTACAATCTTAAAGCTGGCTAAAGGCTAGCTGAAGGGCCATTGGGTGCAGCATAAGTGCTGTTCTGCTGGTAGAGAGGGAGCTCATCTGGCAGGATGACACCTGCACTGCTGAAAACCCCCAGGAAGACCGCTCAATGACATGGATGTCCCACTGGCAGTGTTTTGCCAGCTGTTGTGGAATGAATGGCATTCTGGGAGTGAATCAAGGCACGTTCCAGGGATATTCAAAGATCCACAGGATTCTGTGCTCCCTCATTCTCCCAACACTCGCCCAAAGGAGCCATCCAGTACAGTGGTACCTTGGTTCTCAAATGCCTTGGTACTCAAACAACTTGGAACCCAAACACTGCAAACCCAGAAGTAAGTGTTCCGGTTTGCAAACTTTTCTCAGAAGCCGAACATGCTCCGTTTTGAGTGCCACACTTCTGTTTTGAGTGTTACTCTGAGGTTTGTCTGTTTTTGCTATTTATTTTGCATTTTTGTGGCTCTTTTTGTTTTGTTTTTGTGACTGTGTGGAACCCAGTTCAGCTACTGACTGATTGATTGTGTGACTGCAGTACATTGTTTATTGCTTTCATTTTATGGATCAATGGTCTCGTTAGATGGTAAAATTCATGTTAAATTGCTGTTTAGGGGTTGTTTTTAAAAGTCTGAATTAATCCATTTTGCATTACTTTCTATGGGAAAGCACGCCTTGGTTTTGGGACGCTTTGGTTTTGGAACGGACTTCCGGAATGGATTGAGTTTGAGAACCAAGGTATCACTGTCCTCAGTTCCCTCCCACTGACTTTTTTTCCATAAAAAAGTAAAGGCATAAGAAAAAAACACCCTCACCTCTTGCCCTGCTACAGTGATCCAGCAAGGTTTAGGGAGAGGCAGCAGCTTTGTAACAAATATCTCCCACCACCACCACCACCACCATAGCATTGCTCTGTCACGATGAAGATGAAGATGTTCAGTACTGTCTCAGGTGCCACTTTGCTAACGGAAAGTGAAATGAAGAAATCGTAAATCAGCCAGTAAATTAAAGTTAGACGGCTTGTTTTGGTCTTCTGTCTTCGTTGTTATGAAAAATCTTTGACCAGCATAATGTAAAGGGGTGGATTATTTATAAAATATGCTAGTCAGTCTGTACAATTTCATTTCAGGTTATGCTCAGCTCTGAAATTGTGCTGGTATTATTCATTTAAAACAACAACTGTCTTGTTTACTTCAGCTGTCTACAGCATTCTGAGCTGCATAGAATGTTTATGTATTTATTTATTTATTACTAATTTAGGTTTTGTGGAAAGAGATGTCTTACAGCTGCAAATTGACTGCAGCACTTCCTAAGTTAGTAAGGTGACATGAGGAAGCCTTTTCTTTTGTAATTACATGATCCTTAGGGATTGGCAGCCAAGAAAGGATTTAAAGGTTAGTTGTCAAAGCATGGCATTGCGTCAACTCTTTTGTGTGTTGAAAATTACCTGAACTGTTACAAAAAGAGAGCAAGAGATCACGTTAAATAGCATTACTCGACAAAAGTGTGTTTTAAAATACCCTTTTTAAACAACAAACCTTTCTGGGGGAGGAAATCCTTTTATTTCTTCTCTCTTTTTCCTGATCTCCTTTTCAACATAAATAAAATACACATTTTCAGCCTATAGAAACCACTTTTTCTTTTTTTAAAAAAATACATTTCTATTGATTTTCCAATATGCATCATTCCAATAGCAGCCTCATTATAACAATACCATTTTTAACCAATGAATACAATTATTAATGCCAATTGTTCCAATGTCAAATTATACAATTTAATCAAACTAGTCTCACCATGCTTGTCAGAGGAGTGCACTTAAACCCGCCCCCCCCTTCTGTTCCACCCTCTTCCTGAACGTGTGCAAAATTGCCGCCTCCCGTAATTGAATGGGCCTGTTCTGATGGCTTATAACATAAGCACAAGGCACCACTGGGTCATCAGTTTGCTATACCCGAGGAAACATGTGCCTGACAGAATCAGTATTTCAGAAATGCTATCATTTCTTCTATGTAGCGTTTCTGTTACGCCAGTGACAAAAGCTGCAGAGCTATGGATTGGGCTTCAGGCCTTTCACCCTGAAACTTCTACTCCCCCCCCCCCCCGGTTATTGAGACTCTTCTCCTCAGTGTTTTGAGACGCAAACTGGAGCTAAAATAATGGGTCAGTGCACACTGAGCTGCACAAAAAAGCAGGAAAGCTGCAAATATAGCCATGTTACCACATGTGCTCTTTTCAAAACTGATATGCATATATGTCAACTTCCAATTGGGCTGCTGTCCATCCAAAATTTCTTGCATCTCTTTTACTCACGGGCCCTCCCCTATAATGACAGCAATCATATTCTGTATAAGAAGCACTTTAGTCTTAAAAACAACAACAACAGCAACACTTTTTTTTTTTTTGCCAGAGTGCATTTCTTACAGATCACAACTCAGTTGGAAAAAAGCTGCATAGGAAGCAAGAAAACGCATAATTAGGCTGGAGTCAGAAATGGTTGTTGCAGACTAGATTTTCACAGCAAAAGTGCTACCCCTTGCATTTTCCAGAACTCCATTAGCACCCTGCCTCTCACTTTCAGCATCCTGATCTGCAAAGCTTTCCTGCTTTAGCTGAACAACATCTGCTTTTTGAATCTTCCAACTAGATGGGAGGTTATAATCACAATTAATTTACTTCCTTTGAGGGTGATTCTTTGCATATGCCTGTTACAACTTACTTTGGCTTGCTTAAGGTAAAGGTAAAGGTAAAGGTACCCCTGCCCGAACGGGCCAGTCTTGACAGACTCTGGGGTTTGTGCGCCCATCTCACTCAAGAGGCCGGGGGCCAGCGCTGTCCGAAGACACTTCCGGGTCACGTGGCCAGCGTGACAAAGCTGCATCTGGCGAGCCAGCGCAGCACACGGAACGCCGTTTACCTTCCCGCTGGTAAGCGGTACCTATTTATCTACTTGCACCCGGGGGTGCTTTCGAACTGCTAGGTTGGCAGGCGCTGGGACCGAGCAGCGGGAGCGCACCCCGCCGCGGGGATTCGAACCGCCGACCTTTCGATCGGCAAGCCCTAGGCACTGAGGCTTTTACCCACAGCGCCACCCGCGTCCCTTTGGCTTGCTTAGCTTCCACCAAATGGTTTATGAACCACGGTTCACATTAACTGTGATCCTAGTGGCTGCATTGATACCTGCCACATGTATACCGTTTAATTGAAATTTAATTTCCTGCACCTTGATATTTAGGAGGAGGAGAAGCTGCTTTACACAGTCAGACCCTCTGTCTCCCTAACTCAGTATTGTCTACACTGACTGGCAGCAGCTCTCCAGGGTTTCAGGCAAGGGGCAGTTTAACTGGAGATGGAGAGAACTGAACCCAGGATTTTTTGCATGAAAAGCAGATTCTTTGCCACTGAGCCACAGCCTTTCCCTGTATCTCTCTTGGTGTGGCTCATTCTTATCATGCTAAACTATGATTTAGCATGACACCCGAATGGCTTGATTTCAGAAAGGGTGCACTTATTGTCCTATTAGATTTATTTGGCTAGAACTAGTATGAAATTGGGGGTGGGAAACATGGAGCCAAGTAACTAGTTTGAAATGAGGGGCTCATGTGACGTTGGCAGGATTTGATATAGTCTCATAAATATTATGAGAGGCAGACCTTGTACTCGGGGCACAAGCCTATCTGGGTTTATTTAATATAGCTTTATCTTACTTGCTAAAAAGTGCAACTTGCCAAACATGATAATTAAATGCTATACGGCACACATTTCTAATAAAATGGAGTAGCTCATGAGTGAAATTTATTCGTGTGTTTCTAAAGCACCTTTTACAAATAGCATTTTGATTAGAGCTTACTTTTGGTTGTGGTTTGTCTTTACGGAATAAAGGAATACCAACTTTTAATTTCTTGTTTATCCCGAGTTAACTGATGCAAATCTTCGTTTCCTCCCATACCTTGCCTCAGTTTTTGATCGTGTCGTTTCAAGTGGTATACACTGAATTAGCATGCTTTACTAATTGCTTGTGGTAGATTTATGCAGCATTGTCTTCTCTTAAGAGTGAAACGTTATTGATCTTGAATGTTTTTCCATAAATTGTTTTAGGGGGATAGCCACATTCTGGTTGTTTTAATAAAAGAACAGTCACAGAGTCATAGAGTTGGAAGGGATCATGTGGAACATCTAGTCGAAGTCCCTGAAATGGAGGAATATTTTCCCCAGTGTGGGATACCAGCCCATGACCCTGAGATTAAGAGTCTTGTGCTCTTATACTCTCACTCTCATAGAACACATCATGTGAATACAGGCCTTGCGCCATCAGTTAGGCCCTGACCAAGGGCCTCTGTGGCTAAGGAGTCCCCTCATTCTCCTCACCAAAGCCTTGGGCAGCCAGTTTAGCAGTGGGTGGGCAGTGGTGCCGCTTTAGAATAGGAACCAAGCAAGTTTCCATTGGTGGTGGTCACCTGCCATTTTAATTCACCCAAAATGCAAATCTATAGAATCCATGGATCTGTGGGTCCAGAGGCATTACATCTTGGGGAAATGAAATGGCAGCCAGCACCTGTGGTTTGTCTTTCATTCCAAAGTGTCACCGCTGCCTACCTGCTGCTAAAACATCACTCACTGGCGCAGTTTGCAGGTTGGTAAGTGGGGCTGTTGCTGTGACAGCAATGGCAGAAGAAGAACAAAGTGTGGCTACATTAAGGGGATAAAGCACATAGGGGATGGGGTTCCATCGGCACCATTGTGTTGAAGCCCCCCTGGAATCTGGTGCTAGTGCTATGTGAGTAACCTCCATAAACTGTTGCCTGCTCAGGTTTCCAAGCTAGCTGGTGTCATGAGGAGCCACGGTGTGAAGAAGGGAGACCGTGTTGTCATCTACATGCCAATGATTCCACAGACGATGTACACAATGCTGGCGTGTGCAAGAATAGGAGCTATACATAGTCTCATTTTCGGCGGATTTGCTTCAAAAGAGCTTTCAAGTCGCATTGATCATGCCAAGGTAACAATTAATTTTGCTCAAGTGTGGGAGAGGTGAAGTGAAACGGGTCTTGTAATAAATGAAAGCTGGCAAGTAACCTTGCACATCATCTGCCCCACTGGTGTGCTACTCACTAGTCAACCATGGAAGGAAAGCCTTGTAAATGAAAATACTATTTTTATTTTTATTTCATGATGATGATGATGATATTGTGATTTTTATTTTCATTTTTTTGCAGTCAGGCCAGTCAGAGGTTTTTTGAGGCTTGGTAGCTTTTATAGACTTTTTTTTTGCTATTAAGCAGGATATGAATTGCTCTAATGACAGTGTTTTCAGCCTCAGAACTGACCTTTTCTTAAGGAGCTGGCATTTCTAATCAGGACTGCTGACAGGTGGGTAGAAGTGGCAGGATTTAGGACCCTAGGTCAGCAAGGACCCCTGCCTCTTAGTTTTCATTAAAAAAAGAAAGAAAGTCAATTGGATATTTCTGAAGAAACTTGGAACACAAAACATGGGGCCAGCTCTAATGCTTCAGCACTCAGCAGGCAGCACCATTAGTAAGGACACTTAATCTCTGTTGCTAAGTGATCAGAGCAAGAAATGCTGAGCAGTTTCACCTGGGACTTGGGAGAGCCCTCCCAGAGCAGCAGAAAAATCAGGAGAGGCTCCTGGCTGCTAGCCTGATGCTGGACGGAGGAAGATAACTGGGGTATGTTTGTTTAGCAATTTCTGCTGTGTCCAAATTATTTCATTCACTTCCCAACTGTGGTGCCTTTATAGAGTAAAACACAATTGGCTGGCTTTGGTATGCTTTACTCAGAAGTAATTTCCTTGAAATAAACAAGGCTTCCTTCCTACTTGGAAAAATGGTGCTCTTGCAATTCGCCCCCCTCCCAAGTTTCCATGCCCCCACTGCTGGTCGGCTTGTCATCACAGGGCTATTATTTATTAATACACTGTTAGCCATAAACAAAAATATAAAATACAAGGTGAATTCACAAACACCTTACAGCTGTAGCATGTTAACAGTTCTATAAGACTGTACTTCAACACCAGGATACTTTTGTGTTGATCAAGGTGGGCAAAATGGCCTGCAAGCTGTGAAATTGCATATACTTGTTGCTTGTTGTATATTTGTCTCGCAGTTTTATCCCCAGGAGCTCAAGGCTCTGTACTTTTATCTTCACACCAGCCCTGTGAGGTAGGGTAGGGTGAGAGTTGGTCGTTCAGACACTAAAGCTCTGAAACTGCACATTATTTGAGGGTTTGGGGGGTTTTTTGTGTAGTATTAGGATCGACATTTTGTTTGTTTGTTAGGGTATTTTGCTGTAAACATCAGGACACTGAAACACTGTAGAAAGCTGCTTTTCTGGCTTTATTTACATGATCTGTGAATGGTAATCCAAAAGAAGGGCCTTCCTGGGTCAGGCCCCAGGACCTGAATGTAATAGCTGTCTCGCCTCCTAAGGTTTCCAGCAACTGCTATTCAGAAGCAGCTGTGTGGGCAGACAATAGCCGGAGTGTCTAGTTGCCACTGACTGCCTCATCCATGAACTTGTTTCACCTTCTTCTAAAGCCACCCAAGCTGGTGGCCATTGCACTATAGCCTGTGGGGATGTGTTCCATAGTGCAACTTTGCAGAGTGTGGCATATACTTGCTTTTTCACTCAGGAGCTCAAGGTTGTAATATTTACCCTGTCCCCTTTTTATATGTGCAACAGCTCTGTGAGATAGGATAGGTTAAGTTAATACAGTGGTACCTCTAGTTACGAACTTAATTTGTTCTGGAGGTCCGTTCTTAACCTGAAACTGTTCTTAACTAGAGACGTGCTTTTGCTAATGGGGCCTCTTGCTGCAGCTGTGCTGCTGGCACACGATTTCCATTCTCATCCTGGGGCGAAATTCTCAATGTGAGGTAACTCTTCCAGGTTAGCAGAGTTTGTAACCTGAAGCGTTTGTAACCCGAGGCATTTGTAACTCGAGGTACCACTGTATATGTACATAGGCAGCAGTCATCAATAGATGGGTGGGGATAGGGGATGGGGGAAGGACGTGGGTGGCGCTGTGGTCTAAACCACTGAGCCTCTTGGGCTTGCCAACCAGAAGGTTGGTGGTTCGAATCCCCACGACGGAGTGAGCTCCCGTTGCTCTGTCCCATCTCCTGCCAACCTAGCAGTTTCAAAAGCAAGTCAGTGCAAGTAGATAAATAGGTGGGAAGGTAAATGGCATTTCTATGTGCTCTGGTTTCCACCACAGTGTTCCATTGTGCCACATGACCCAGAAAGCTGTCTGTGGACAAACGTCAGCTCCCTCGGCCCAAAAGCAAGATGAGTGCTGCAACCCCATAGTCACCTTTGACTGGACTTAACCATCCAGGGGTCCTTTACCTTACGGGATGGGGAATGGGGCAGGGCCCCTGGTCTACCTATAGTGTACTGGGCCCAGGAAGTCCTGTTGGCATCCCTGCACCTAATACATTCAGAAAGTCATCAGACATGCTAGACGTGGCTCCACTCAAGAGCAGGGGTAGCCAACATGGTGCCTTTCAGATGTTGTTGACTAAAACTCCCACCAGCCCCAACCAGATTGGCCAATGGCCAGGGACGGTAGGAGTCGTAGTCCAAAACATCTGATGGTCATGGCTGCATTAGAACATCTTCAGGTGCCATAATGGGTGCTCCCCCATACTGTCTACCTTTCACAGTGTGGTTCAGCTATTGCAATATTAACAAGAAAGAGCCCCGTTACAAGTGACTGCTTTTCAGTCAACGCTTGCCAGCTTATGGCTGACTTTGCTCTGGCTAATTCTTGCTCTTCTCTTACTGATATGGTGTTTGCAAGTGATACCAGTGTAAGTAGAGGAATGAAGGGAAACGAACCTCCTTTCAGGCATTGCAGGAGAATAAATCTCAGCGTCAGTTACAGGACTTCATTTACACTATTTCTGCTGCCTCTTTCTTTCCTTGTTCATAATTATTTGTTCAAATTCTTTAGTCACGGTTCTCGTTTTAAAGAGGTGAGTACACATCCACTCTTGCTAATAAAAATAATTATTTTCCCATTCTGCTCCAGAGTAGCACACGCATCATATCAGTTTTCCGGTGGTTTATCTTGAATTTTAAATAGCTGTGGGAATATCACAAAAGCCCACCCTAGATCATTGTTAGTCTTGTCAGGTTATTGGAAGTCTAAAAGGCGAACAGTGATTAAAGATGTGGAATTGAAGTGTAGGTTTTTCTTTTATCTGTTGCAATACACTGAACAGGCTGTCATGTGTCTTTAGTTTTATGTGACTATGGTTAAGAAATGCCTCCCTTTAATAGGTTTTTTTAAAAAAATAAAAAAGGTATAGTGTTTAAAAGAATCCTTGAAATTTTCCAGTTGATGGGGATAATAAAATTTTGGCAATAAAATGCAAGTACTTGGAACCGCTCCACCAATAATGTTGATTACCTTTTTCTATAAACAGGGAATACATGATAATTTTTTATTTTCAAATTGGAAAAGTTTTGGAAAAAATAGGCAGACAGTTTCTCATTGTATTTCTGTGGGAAAAAAATATGTGTGAGGGCTTGGAATGTGTTCCAATTTGACAAAATGACACATTCTCCAGTCTTCAAAGACGTGCAGTCTCCGCTTGCTGCCAGTAAAGGAAAGTGTCAGGCACACAGTGGTCAAGCAAACTGCTCCTCACTTGTCATCATGCCCTTCTGTTTCTAATGGGAATTTGCTCACTTGCCCGTTCTCCAGAAAGTAGGTCAAGCACTCTTTCCCCACAAGTGCAGCCGACAGCTGGCCACTTGGGGGGAATGGATTGAAGACACTGAGGAACCAAGATGGCAGCTCACCTCACCCTGTTTCAAACGTGCTATTTCAAGGAAATCCACTAGGTGGTGAGGTTCAGTCTTGACACTTCTTTGTAATGTTTCATGAGTGGTTAAAAAGAGAGAGAAAGAGAAAGTACAAAACTTCTCCCAGCTATTTCTCTTTCTCTTTCTCAGCATCTTTCATAGCACGAACACTTCAGAAACATATTTACGTGGGGCAGAGGTTATAAAACAAATATATTTTCTTTTATATGTATTTACATAGGTTATAAAACAAAGCTTCCCTCTTCCTCCCCAGTTCAAGGAAATGTTTTCAAGGAAATGCATGCTCAACTTTCATTTTAAAAGTCGCCTGGTGTCCATGTAAAATAATTTATTCTCTTAACAAGAAAGAAATGTCTACACACAAATGGTATATCAGGTTTTCACATTTGATAGATAGAAGAAGCAGCAGTGTGAAGTGTGGTGTATCTGTGTATTAGTGGTGAGCTTGTGGTTTTAGGACTGGGTAAGAGAGGGACATGGGTGGCACTGTGGTCTAAACCACTGAGCCTTGGGCTTGCCAATCAGAAGGTTGCCGGTTCGAATCCCCACAATGGGGTGAGCTCCTGTTGCTCGGTCCCAGCTCCTGCCAACCTAGCAGTTCGAAAGTACCCCAAAAGTGCAAGTAGATTAATAGGTACTGCTCTGGCGGGAAGGTAAATGGTGTTTCCCTGCGCTGCTCTGGTTTCGGTGTTCCATTGCACTAGAAGCGGCTTAGTCATGCTGGCCACATGATCCGGAAAAACTGTCTGCGGTGCGGACAAACAGCGGCTCCCTTGGCCTGTAAAGCAGGCTTCCTCAACCTCGACCCTCCAGATGTTTTGAGACTACGATTCCCATCACCCCTGACCACTGGTCCTGCTAGCTAGGGATCATGGGAGTTGTAGGATGAGCGCCGCAACCCCAGAGTTGTTCGCGACTGGACTTAACTGTCAGGGGTCCCTTTACCTTTACCTTTAAGGGAGGTGTTGTTTGTATTGGATCCCAGCTCTCAGGAACAGCTTAGGGATCTGACTGGAATATGGTTATTTACAGGAATTGGAGGCAGGGCTCCTCATTCCCTAGCCTAATCTCAAAGTAACTTGTGAAACAACCCAAAGACCCATGATGATATTGCCCGTTTCGAAAATAATATTTTAACTGATAAAGCTCTCTCTCTTCTTTTAGCCCAAACTGGTTGTAACGTCAACTTTTGGAATAGAACCTGGAAGAAAAGTCGAATACATACCACTTTTAGAGAAAGCGTTGGAGATGATAGAGCACCAACCTGACAAAGTTCTGGTTTATAGCCGCCCTAACATGGTAGAGTTACAGCAAATACTTTGACACACTTTCTTGGACTATTCCCTTCCCTTTCTGACTTCATAATTTCCCTGAATATTTAATTGGAACATTTCATTTTTACGATACTTAAGTAACATTTATTTTTCTCTGTGGCAAAACCTCTATTGCTTTACTTGTTTAAAGCTTATAATTTTGTAAGTTTCAGTACAGCAGCTAAAAGTCATGTGGTAGAGAAATCAGGCATATATTTGGTGCTCCACAAGGAACAGCTAATTATTTCTGAGCCTTTCTTGTTGTTGTTAAATCCAGTTTAAATGGTTGCAGTACTCTGTCTCTTGACACGCAGGGAGATGTTGATCTTAAACCAGGGCGTGACCTGGACTGGCATGAAGAAATGGCGAAAGCAAAGCCATGTGACTGTGTCCCTGTCCTTTCGGACCATCCACTTTATATTCTGTATACATCAGGAACAACTGGCACCCCCAAGGTAGGCCTTCCTTTCAGTATCTGTGACCAAATTATGCTCTATTCCACATGAGGGAGAATTTAATTAAAAGGCTGAAAATGTTTTCCCAGAGCTTAGCACTCATAAAAGATTAGTGTTGTTGGAGCTGACTTTAATCGTATTTCATTACTCCAACATCACTTTTAATGTCTGAAGCGGTGTTGTCAGTGAATATTTGAGCCACTTGGATTTTTCTTCCCAACCAAAGTATTCCCAGCCTGCTGCTGCACCTTGCAGCAGTTCACCTTGAAGATCCTAGGTAGCTCCACTGTGTCTCTGATCTTCAGATTCTCTTGATTCTTCCTAGATGACACCACACAGCTTTTTTTTGGGGGGGGGGGTCCTGTGTTGCGCTGGATCAGGATAAGATCAAAGAAATAAGCTCCTGTGTCGTCATGGCATTTGGATGAAATCGATGAAGCAGATGAAATAAACCACATGAAATATATGGAATAGCGTGTGGGAAGAAGCAACATCAAAAGATAGCTTCTCAAACATAAACAAGAAGCAAGAGGAAAGTTTACAGCAACATATAGCTAACTTGAATAGACTAAATAAAAAAATTCCTTCCAGTAGCACCTTAAAGACCAACTAAGTTAGTTCTTGGTATGAGCTTTCGTGTGCATGCACACTTCTTCAGATACGTATCTGAAGAAGTATGCATGCACACAAAAGCTCATACCAAGAACTAACTTAGTTGGTCTTTAAGGTGCTACTGGAAGGAATTTTTTTATTTTGACTATGGCAGACCAACACGGCTACCTATCTGTAACTTGAATAGACTAGATGAGGAAAGGGATTGCTAGCAAATGGTCCATGAGGAGAGATGGAGAATGGCCTGAGATTAGGTATGAGGAACGTCAGGCCCAGGAGTGTAGTGCGGCCCTCCTGGCCCTCCTGTCTGGCCCTTGGGATTCTCCCCAGATGTGGCGCTCAGGCTGAGGAGAGTCCCCACCTTAAGCCTTAGTTAACAAGAAGCATCAGCAGCTGTATTTGCAAATGACTCGCACAAGTGGCTGGCGAGGCTTCTCACCATCTCATGCAGGGATCGGGGGTGGGGGGCAGATAGTTTTATTTATTTAATTTAAGCCATTTCTATACTGCCCTTTGATTCAAAATCCCCCACTAAGGTTTACAGTAACTAATAGGAACACCATAAACAGCGGAAGGCATTTCTGAAAGTAAACACAGCGGATGGAAAAAATACATCCGAGACTAAAAGCTTGGGGAGTAGGGGGGTGCTTTTGCCTGGCACCTTTGAAAAGAAAAAAGAGAAAAACCTGCGCATAAGTGCTAGGAAAACCTTGCTGGGAAGAGGACTACGAGAGAGATGCCATAGACAAAACGGTCTCTTTCCTCTGTGCCTCCCTCTGAGGGAAGACCTTAGCCTACTGAGAAAATAAATGTGTCCGTATCCCATGAATGAAGCAGTGCCAATTTAGATGTGCAAGACACTCTGCTATGTATCTGGCTAATTGTGCTCCCTGTAGTATCCAAAGCCATATCCTGTCAAGTACCGTAACACAAAACCAGGAAAACTAGGGACAGTGTTCTAAGGAAAGGCAAGTAGTGAGTTTTTCTCTCTCTAAGAAATCCCAAGTCAGACAAGTCAGATGCGCGGATTTTCCAGCCTCTGCTGTTCTCACATCTGGACTGTGAGATCTGGAAGGGTTCAAGCAGAAAACATCAGTATCTGGGCGTGTATGTTCTCTGTAGTATTTGGACTGAAAACTCCTAGTTTTTATTCAGTTACCTGAGGTTCAACATAAATCTTGTAATGTTCTTTGTAAGTTCATTAGGGCCAGGAGCCTTAGGTTACTGCAGTGCAGCTATCTGGTTTCAGCACAATATATAGGATATAAACCAAATTGCAAAGAGCAGTTGCTTTTATTTTAAAAGAACAGCAGTCCACACCTCCTCGTTGCAGAGATAAAGTCTAAAAGTAAAGGCTATTTCTGCTATTCTGAAGGGCTCCTAGGAGCTAAGGCGAGGGTTGCCAATTGCTTCAGAAAGTTAAATTATGGAAACAGTAATTTTCCTTATGGGATGAAGTTTCAGGGCATAATTTATTTACAAATGATCTTAATTTCACATTGCTTCTGACTTAGGGTGTTGTTCGACCAACAGGTGGCTATGCCGTTATGTTAAACTGGACCATGTCAGCTATATACGGCCTTAAATCTAAAGAGGTAACTTCTATTGATTTATTTTTCATTTTATAAATTGTTTCCTGTGAAATATCCCACAGTGATTTAACAATTTTAAAAAAGCATATTTAAAAACAATTTCAAGCACACTGCAGAGAGATTCAGACTGGAATTTAAAATCTCCACTTAAAAGGCTTGTTGGGACAGGAAGGCATTTAGTAGGTGCCAAAAAGATAACAGAGATCATGTCTGGTGTGTTACAGAAGGGTAGGTGCCACCACACTAAAGGCCTGAATCCTACATGGTTTCTGTAGAAGGCCTTCCCTGTAGTGCAGTGACCAGCTGGGTATATAAAGTGTGAGACAATATTTTAGCTCTCCTGGTTCCAGGCTGTATAGGGCTTTGAACACCAGTGCCAGCACCTCCCACTTCACCTGGTAGCTAACTGATAGGCAGTGTGAGTCTTTCCAGGATGGTGTCATATGGTAGCAATATTCCGATGCAATTAGCAGTCATGCTGCAGCATTTTGCACTTGCTGCAGCTTCTGGACCAACCTCAGGGACAGTCTCACCTAGTTCATGCTTATGAAAAACTGTGCTTATACTTAAAAAATAAAATCTTTCTTTCTTTTAGGTTTGGTGGGCAGCATCTGATTTAGGCTGGGTGGTTGGCCATTCTTATATCTGTTACGGACCTCTCTTGCATGGGAATACAACGGTTTTATACGAGGTGACTGTTTATTCTAATGTCTGTTATTTAATTACTTTTATAGGCTAAATAAGCTCTCGGAGAATTCTGGGGGAAAAACAAAAAACAGAACACCAATGCATGTTTTACTGTTATGTAAGTTTAGCATGGGTTTGACACGACTGTTCTTCTGCAGCCTTGTGTGTGGACTGAGCTGGTTCTTAAATGGCCAGGGAAGCTCTGCCCATCCAAAGGAGGCAGAACTTGGAAAGTCACCTACTGTCCTGGATCAGGAAGCAGTGGAAAGCCATAGCCTCCCACTATGACAGTCAGTGAGCCTGAGGACCTTTCCTCTTCTGTGTGCTAGAGGAGGAGAATGGAAATCTTTGCTTCTGGTTATAACTAAAACCACAGTTTCCCGTTGCATTCAAATCTGGGAAACTGAGGTTTGTTTAAACTGTACATACTGAGAGCCAACCTGGAATCAAGTCTTGAGTGGTAGGAGGCTTTAACTCTTTGGCACGAATAGGAGCTTTTTCCAATAGTGGGCGCATGTGAGCTATCAGGATTTTGACCACAGCAGGTGGCAAAGAATTAAAATCACCTCCACAAACCATCTCCACTACGGAGTTGCAGTCTCAGCTGGGGCATTCATTCCTGCTATTTGCTTTAAAAAACCCATGCATACAATGTGCAGGAAATGTCTAATGTCGGTGCATTGGCTCGTTTTTGAACTTACATTCCTGGCTTCATCTAAGGAGGCTACACTGGACTTCACATCCATATTTGTGAAGTACCGTGTTTTTGATCTTTAAGCCAGGCTTGATGAAACCTTTGGGAGGCTTGACAACCATATGTCAGGAGTGCTCTGATGGTGTTTCCTGCTTGGCAGGGGGTTGGATTCGATGGCCCTTGTGGTCTCTTCCAACTCTATGATTCTATGATTCTATGGGTGTTCAGTGATCTTTTCCCCTGGTTGTCTTTTTCCTCCTGCAGCCCGGTGATTGAGTACATTAAGCTCCAGTATGCAGGAGTGTAGTGCAGTGTTTCCCAACCACTGTTCCGCGGCACACTAGTGTGCCGCGAGATGTTGCCTGGTGTGTCGCGGGAAAAATTTAAAAATTCGAAAGATTTTTTTTTTTAAGTCAAATTTTCGATTGGGGCGCCGTCACTAGATGACCCCTGGGGTTCCCTCCCTCCCTCCCGCTCTGCGCCTCCCCCTCCTCCTCCTCCTCCGGGGAGGCCCTTCCTGGCTCTCGGCCAAGGCTTGGCGGCTGCCACTCACTCACTCACTCGCTCGCCCACCCGTCCCTCCATCCCTGCACCCGGCCTCTCCCCCTCTGTCCCCGGCGCAGGGGCTGCCGGGATCCGTAGTCCCCTCACCCTTGGGCTCCGCGCCCGCGCGGGGTGCGTGAACTACGTTTCCCAGCGTGGCCTGGCGGGCCGGCCGTTTTGTTTGAAGCGCTCTTCTCCTGGCCATGGAATGAGCGCAGCGGCGGCGGCCGGGCGGGCAGGGGCTCTTCCGCGCAGACCCCGCGCAGCCTGCCTGCGCCCCCGCGTAGATCGGGCGGCAGGATGGAGCCCGGGGATCCCCGCGGAGGCGGAGCGGCGGAGGCGGAGGCGGAGGCTGCCCCCCAGGTAGGGCTGCGTCGGGGTTTTTTTATTTTTGCAATGCTGCATCCGCACCGGAGGGGACGCATCGGACCGCGGGGAGACCCCTTGGCGGGTGTGCAAGGCAATGCATGCGTGCAGGCGTTGCATGGAGTGCAGTGCAATGCAATGGCAACGCGGCGCCCTGCATGCATGCATGCAACTTCCACCGGCGCTCCGGACTTGGCAGGTGAGGGGGGTCCCCAGTGGGCGGCAGAGAGAGCCGGGAGGGCGAAGGGGAGCCGGGGGGGGAGCAGCGCTGCTCCCCGAGCCGAGCCCGAGGGGAAACTTCGGCGTCGTTGCGCCGGGTGTTGGAAGCGGAGGCTGGCGGGGGCCCCTCACCTGCAAAACCTGGTCGCCTCTCATATATTTCGTGCATTGCATTCATCGCCCGCTTTCTCCTCCAAGGAGCTCCCGGGGGCGCGCGTGGTTCTCCCCGTGTTATCCTCGCAACAACAGCCCTGCGAGGTGGGTCAGGCGAGTGGCCCAAGGGAGCACCCAGGGATTGTCCTGGCCAGGTGGGGTGATTTGAACCCTGCTCTCTGCCCGGTCTTCGTCCTCATTTAGCCCCCACATGTGCATGACTGTGCATGACTGAGGTTTCCCCCCCCTCGTCTTGGCTATGGTGTGAGTCTGTGCTGTTAATTAATGGGGTTCTGCCTTCGGAGAAGATGAGCCAGCCCTCAAGGAGGTGATTATGTAATTTGCTAGCAATTCATGTCCCTCCCGGCGTGACGCTGCGCGCTGACGTCACGGGGCTGTAATGGTGGTGTGCCTCGAGATTTTTTTCATGAAACAAGTGTGCCTTTGCCCAAAAAAGGTTGGGAAACACTGGTGTAGTGAACAGGAAGCTGCTTGCTTGCAACAGTTGTTCTTTCAAGTGTGCATTCTGTCCAGTTTTACATCCTTCCTTCCATCCTTACAACAGGAGACTTATCGAGGCAAAATAGCTTCTTTATTTCTAGATATCTGGAAGAAATTTGGTGTGGAAGCTCTTCATCCCATATGTGCTGTTTTACTGTGTATGGATGAGGGATGGGGAATCAACCCAACTTTCAGAGCTTTCTACAAAGTCCTGCCAGTGGTCTGAACAGGTGCTTTCCTGTATGTTCAGACCGCAAAGTGAATGTTGCATCTAGCTAATTATGTTCGTTAGCCTCCTAGCGGAGTTCAGAGATGTAGGAAGTCACAGCTTGTTAAGGATCTGCTCCTGTAAGACAGCAAAACCCGGTGGGTCAGGCTGTTTAATCCCATATTAATTACTTGTTGCTTTCCTTTGTTTTCGAAGTACTGTGTATAGATAGCCAAGGGAGGATTAGTTTTACTTCTCACATACCAGAACAATTCAGAGACAACTCCTTGTGAGGATAAAATGGTGTTGATGGTGTTGCAGCTATATACACCCCTTTAAGTGTCTTGGAGAACAGAAATGTAAGTGAATAAATAAGAAAACATTGGTGCTAACACAGCCAAGAAATTGAAATCTCAGACACATTTCGTATCTGAACGTAGTGCACTTCTGAGCGCACCATAAGATGGAACTGAGCCCTTAATGGAGCAGCAAATGGATGCTTTCCTTCTAGTTGTATAAAGGCAATTTACCAGTTGCTTGAATACACCACTGACAAGTTGATAACTACTGTTACATTCAGGACTCAACTCGCAGAAGACTCATGGAACACTTTTACCCAATGACAACTTTAAAAACACCTCCCAAATCTCTTTGTAGGGGAAGCCTGTGGGAACGCCAGACGCTGGAGCTTTTTTCCGTGTGCTCGCAGAGCATGGAGTCGTAGCCTTGTTTACTGCACCAACTGCAATTAGAGCAATCCGTCAACAGGACCCTGAGGCTAACTTGGGGAAACAGCACAGCCTGACAAGGTGAGTTTAGATTAAGCCAGAAGCTTGTTTTTACTCACTATCGGAAATAAGCCCCAAGTGTATATCTCGAGTTCAGCCAGCTGTGAAGATGCTATAACAAATAGGTTTTGTGTGTGCATATATACTATGGCCATAGGTACATACAAATGGTCAAACCATCATTGCAGTGTTTCAAGCTTTCATTCCCCCTCCTTTCTCCCTCAGAATGCACCAGTTTCCTCCTTTTCTCCATTACTAGTTTGAGCAACCCATCGTGTACTGTGACATATTAATAGGTCGAACTATGATTTGCACAGACCATGGTTTGCTGACAAAGCAGAACTGGAAATCATGACATGAAGTCAGCTTCAAATTCTAGTTTGGAGATAAAGACTTTCGAATACAATAATACCATAAAATATTTGTTCTAAGAAAGAGAAAGATGTAACCAGCCATCCGAGCCTAATCTGTTTTGACCTTTTGAGCTTTTGCAGTGACAAGTGATCAAAATTGGTAGTTTGGCAGCCCCAGAGGTGGGTTCAGAATGGAATATATCTCAGGCTTGTTCTTAAAAATTAAAATATCCTATTATTTTACAATGAAATCCCTTTTATCTCCCCTCCCCCATATAAACACACACTGGATAGGGCTGCATATGATGACTCACCATCTGTTTTTTACAAAAATGTTCAGATGAGAAACCCTGCAGTCCTCAGACAATTAAAGCCTGAGGGGAAAAATGATTCAGCTGTAATTTCCAAACAATAAAGTGAAAGTGTGTTGAATGTACATACACAAAACCTCGGCTAAATAAATCCTTGTTAACACAATATTTAGATACCAATATTACACTTACCCCAAACTACTAGCCCTCATACCAGAAATTTTGTTACCCTTTAAGGCAAGGGTGGGGAGTTGCTAGCCCTCCAGATGCTGGACTCCAGCTCCCCTCAGCCCCAGCTAGCATGGTCAACAGTCAGGGATCATGGGCTCTTTAGTCCAGTAACATCTGGAGGGCCATAGTTTCCCCACCTGGTTTAAGGCATCACAGGCCAGCTGTTTTTAGTTATGAATGTTTGTTGTGGAATTTACTTATTACAGATACTACAATCTGAAGAAGATATTCTGGGAATTCTAGCTGTGTTATTTATGACTGTACTGTTTGCTGCTTAAATAGTAATGATTCCTCAGCATCTCTGTTTACCAGAGTGGAGGTAGGATTTTGTGTAGCTTCCAAAGTGCCAATGAGGTGGCCCTGTCTTATAAATAAAGTGCTGAAGAGGCCAAAATGCTGTAGCAAGGAGAGAAGAGATCGGCTTGCATAGGTTTGAACATGACTTTTATCACATTAAACCTAGTATGCATTGTTCTACAAACAAAAAATAAATATTTATGGGAGCTCCTCTGCATAATTCATCTGTAGCTGTTCAGTTGCTGACATAACATATTCTCTGTTTTATTCTGCCATTTTATGGACAGGTTTCCTATGTGTCTCCCTCCTTATAATTTGCAAGTGTCTTTTGCCATTTGTAGGACGCATGCCATTGTCATTTCTCATATATCTGTCAATGGTCCTATTTATTTACTGCTTAGCTCCCAGGATTCTACCACAAAGAGTTTGTGGAAACCCCCCTATTGTATGCTTCTTTCTCTACCCCTCTCAGAGCCTGCACTGGGGAGATCCTCCTTTTACAATGAATTTGGTACTGCAATGATTTCCTGGGTAGGGCTGACTCTACCATTAGGAAGAGTAGGGCAGTCAACTCAGGCAGCTCATACTGAGTGTCCTGAAAGGGTAGCAAATTTTTATTTGCTGTGTTTTTACTCTCACAGAGAGGAGTTTGGGGGATTTTCTGCTTCCTTCACCAAATTAACTTGGCCAGTCTTGGTTCTGTGCTCTTGGGGAGGCGGTTGCTAAGTTGCTGTTTCACTTCAAGCAGAAAAAATGCCCTGTCTCAGTCGTGCCCCTGGAAGAGAACCCACTTTACCATGGATTTTTCTCAGCTAAGAAGTGTTGCAGCTACTTCTGCTAACTGCATGCTAGTCACCTCAGAGCTCCCTTCAGCCGTCTGTTAAATCAGCTTCATCAACAGGGAAAGTCCATAGCTTATTCTTCAAAGCACGCACACAACACTTGCCTTAGCGGGCTTATCTTTTTTATATTGCGGAGACATGCTGAAAATAATCTTTATTTGAAACAGGTTCCGAACACTTTTTGTAGCTGGTGAACGCTGTGATGTGGATACGTTAGAATGGTGCAAGAAAATCTTCAAGGTTCCGGTTTTGGATCACTGGTGGCAAACTGGTGAGTTCTGTGCATTTATAGCCACCTTTCCGAATAAAGTTTTTGTTTTCAAGCCAATTGATATGTAGAGCTTTTTGCTCTTCTGTGAATTTCTCATTGCAGTTGAGAATAGTTGGGATTCATTCCTCATTTGGCCATGGACTCCCATGGCTGTGGTTTAACTTATTCTCTTCCTAATTTCATTTGGGGCCCCTCTTACTATTTTTCTAGTTTCTGTTCTCACAAAACTGAGCTATTTGGTTTATTTTGGAACTGGGAATTATCTGACTATTCTTTTACTGGAAAAAAAAGACATGCATCATTCTACTTATTAATAAAGTGAATGCAGCCCCAAATGGGGCTTGCTGGAAGCACCGACCAACTGATTAGAACTTAGCTTGCAGGGCTTTCTGTATTTCTTCTGTTGCCCCTGCGGGCAAAGAAAGCAGGATTTGAAGCAGCCACCAATTAGCTGATGCTGCAAATCCCACTTTCTTTTCCCACCTGATTTGAAATAAAAACCACACAAGGAAATGAAGATACTTCACCTGACTTCATGGTGAAACCAGGTGATAGAAAGGTGGGCATTCCCATTCACTTGCCAAACTGGTCTGCCTGCAGGTGAAATCTGGATCCGAATTAATTATCCTAAAATGTTTAACAAATATATTACCCCAGTAGAGAGACCTCACATTCCCATTGCCTCCTGGTGCTTTAAATTCTCTCCCACCTGCTGTTGGTTCAAAGTCTTGTTACTGCTACACTGACTGGGCTCTGTATATTCCTCTGTCTCTCATCCTTCAATACACAAAGGAAAAGAACGCACAGGAAAAACTGTCAACATTCCTGATAATGCCTCTTCAGATGATTAAAGGTTGGGGAAATAAAAAATATATTCACTCAGTGACAAGAAGACATAAAAGTAGGTGCCAGGAATGCTTCCTTGGGGAGAGAATTCTGAAAGTGGGTCACCACAACAGAAAACAGCTTCAGCCCTTTGCTCAGCAGGAGTTGCTTTTCAGCTGATGCACCTTGCTGGATTTCTCAGTGCCAATCAGCCTGCAGCAGCTGGGCCCAGTTCGTTTTCCTCCTGTCCTGAAAATTCAGCAGTTTGATCTCTTTTCCTCTACAGAGGCAGAAGAGCCTTCCCAGGATCTCGCCAAACAATTCCAACTTTCAGTTTTGCCTCCTAGTCCCGATCCCTCCTCTCCTTCTGGTGATGATATATTGGCTGGAAGCAAATAAATAAATAAATAAAAAGAACCCATTTCTCCAAGTGGTCTGCACACAGGAGCAGTGTAACGTTAGAGCCATAAACTCAGTGAAAAGAATCCCCCCCCCCCCGATTACTTTTGATGAAAGCGGAGCCACAATTGTAAAGGAAAAAATGGTTAGAAAATGATTTAGTAGTAGTGTCTGTGATAATTTTGCCTTCAGTTCAGCTAGCATACTATGTATTGGCTGCAATTCCCTACTATCTCTTGTCTGATCGATGGGCTATAATAATATCTCCAGACATATTTTGCCCTGCAAAAAATCCCTAGTCTAAAATACTGGGGAGCTTCTACCAGTGATGGACCAGAGGGATGACTTCGTATGACAAAGCTACCTGTGTTCCTATCAGACATGTGCCTTTATTTCTTCTGTATTGCATAGACTCTGTAGCAAGGGCAGCTAGCATCACCATCTGTTCGTCTGTCTGCCACTTTCCCACAAAGTTGTGCCACAACAGATCAGGTGAACAATTAAGCGAAACAAATATATATATGAAGCAGTATCATCAGTAAATAAATACAAACAACAATAACAAAAATCCGTATAGGTTTATATAAAAAATGATCTAATTTAGCAGCTTAAAAGTAAGAAGGAAAGAGGAATGAGGCCTAACACAGAAACTATACACATTTTTCTATGTTGCTTTCAATAACATATGCATTCACGAACACTTTACCTTAGTATATGCATTTTTGTAAACGTTACCTGAGTGAAGATCTGCTGTACAAAATTCAGAAAAGTGGATGGCTGTGCTTTTATGGACGGTGGAGCTTCAGTTTGGGAATTATTTTTGGAAAATGTGAAATCAGTAGGTTTACCTTTAAGTACAAACTGTATTAAATTTCTCCTCCATCCCTAGTGCCACCTAAGCCAGTTGTAGAGTTTCAGTGTTAGCCTGTCTTCCCCATCCCTCTGAAGATCTCCCCTCCGCACTCTGCCAGTCTTATTCATTATAACTGTGAGATTGGATTGTATCCATTCCACCTCACTTGTCGCTGATGCTGCATGTAAGTTAAGCATGTATCAGGAATCTCTTCAGTTCCTCTCAACTGTTTAAGCTCAATCGCTTCCTCTTGCCTCTGCCCCTCTTCCTAGCCATTATGTCATTACTCTGATTGTAGGGAAAGGAATAGCTAAATCACATTCAGACATGATTTTGATCTCAAAAGTTATTTTAAGATCCACTAGAAGAATTGGGTTGGAGGGGTCACTTTTAAAATCTTATTTCCATAAGCGAGAGAAGCTGTGACAGCCTCTGGTTTTATATATTTCCTCTGAAAATGTTACAGGCTGCTGATGTCATTCGTGTTGCCTGGCAACACTTTTTTTTCTAGTTCAGAGACTGGAGTCCTCATTAGGGTAAAGTAGATGGTTTTACTGATGATTTGAGAATAGGGAACTGAGAGTTAAGCTCCATGAATCTCTTTTATAGAAAGAATAATCCTTTGCAAGATTTAAGGCAGCCACAGCGGAGCCTTTGTTGCAGAGAGAGCAAGAAGCAGTTTATAAAACACTAATCCCTGCTGTAGATAATTTTTACCCAACTAAAATAGTTAGCAGCCCAATCAGTCTTTTTCATCTTTATGGTATTAGTCTGACTAAAGTAGAAACAATGTTTTCTGGACACGATTAAATTGTAAATGAGATATGCAATTACTTTTTCTAACATCAATTTGCATCTAATGTCCACTGTGCAGCATTATAAACATTTGCAACAGAGGAAGCTAATAAGATACTTTGATTGAATTAAAACTGGGAAACACATATTGTAATCATGTGCATGAAAAAAAAGATTGTGTCTTTATTATGCAATGCATGATACATACTGGAAGTAAATAATGGGAGAGATTTCCGAGGTGATTCTTTCTCCCTTAGTCGGAGGAGAATGCTGTAGTTTTTCTGCCTTTCCTTGCTACAACATAGTAGTTGTCTGCTTGCCTCTTCCTTACATCTTCTGTGGGGCAGTGCTGAAGTCATGCATGCTATGAAAGAAGGGAGCCTGGTTGACCCAGAAAGAACAGGATATAAATGTACAAAATTACAGTTTGAGACTTTTTCAATTAAAGAGCAAATGGATATACATCTTGATCATCTGTGGAGGGCTTCCATATTTTAAGGCGGAAAGTAGGGATGGGAATGGAGAAAAAAATGCCCTGTTGCCTCCCCCCACTCCCCATTTTTCCTATAAGGTTTGCTCAACTTAATTAGCAGATTCCACAGATTGGCTGATGTGGAAGGATACCGCAAAGGACCAATCAATAGGGAACAGATCTAGTTGTTCAGTTGCCAGATGTTCTATTGCTTTACACAGTGAGGCAGAAGGATGCTGCCTTCAGACCTTTCATGCTCCTGGAACATCCTCTCGCTTTTGCTTCATGGGCTTCAACTGCATCCAGCCTGCTTCCGCTAGACTCCCTGACTCCCAGGCAAACACCTGGCCTTTTGGCTCTAGGGAGCATGCACATGGCCCCTCTGCTGGAAAATGATGCGCAATCAGGACCTCTTTATAAATAATGTTATCCGTATGTGGAGATACACATGGGTCTTTGTACTGGTGATGATCTGAATATATGGTGTGCAGTGTTTTCTCCACAGCAGATAGACGGTTTGTGCAGTAGGTGTGCATATAAACTGCCAGTAATGTATGCTACATGTGACAGAAGAATCAGCCTTTCATATATTACAGCATAAAACTGCATTTCCCCCAACACAGATGATCATCTCTATGTTTGAAAAACCTTACTTGTACAGTAGGGAGTTATCCTTCAGAAGGACGAATGTTTCTGCATGGTGACTAGCCTGCTCTTGTAGTGATCTTTTGATTTGTCAGTTTGTTCTGCAGGCCTTTTCTAAGGCTCCATAAAGTGAGTGACAGAAACGGGGGCCAGAAAAACCAGCCCAAGTTAAATCCTGCTTATTTCAACTAACCATAGCGATTTAAGCAAAGTAGCTGGATCAGAACTATAGTTTTGCTTCCTTCATTTAGGTCATTTTTCTCAATCTGTATAGTGGGTAACAGTATAAAACATTTTATTCCATGAGCGTTCAACAAAATTGTGCATATGCTGTAATCACGCTTGAGGGCGGCATGAGAAGGAGGCAACAGGGCATGTGCCACCCTGTGGGTTGGCAGGGTGTCGTGAGGAATGTGCCCCCCTAAAAACTGTGCCCAGGGTGACAGCCCACCCCGCCCACACTGTGCCTCCAATATCTAGTAGTAACACCTGTGCATACATCAATGTTGCAGTGGTCACCAACCCCATCCCAAAGCATTTCTGTATTGGCACAACAAGTCTTCATGCAAGGTTGGAAGTATATTCCCCCATAAAATGACTAAATCCACAAGGAACCGTACAGAAACAAAAAGGTCTGCCGCTGAAATGCTCTCCTGTTTTAACTGATCCGTGGAAAACTAGTTTCAGGAGCTTATGAGCCCACTAAAATTAGCACTTAAATTTATGGTACTTACTATAAAAATCATATCTGCCGTGCAGTACCCTGAGAGTAGAATTATTTCTTGCATGAGTTAGCCTCCTATTGATTTTTCACGGGTGCCATAGAAGTGGATCAGAGAGCCATAGCACTGGAACCCTCAGGTATGTTGAATACTAAAAATAGAACATTTTGTAGAGATTGCTGAAGAATATTCAGTTATAGAGTAGCTATGTTTGGATAGCCTTACTATCTAGAGAATGGAATTTGTTTTTGAAAGGAAATGAAACAAAACGACATTGGAGAAGTATGTTGTTTTAGTGAATGGATAGACAGCACACTAATTTAGTCTCTCTTGGTACATTTAACCTTTATTAATATTTGGGATCTTTTGATTATTGGTTTGTGAGGAATCCTGTGAGATTCCCTGTGTATATAGCCTTTAAAAATATGACTTAATTTATTGCCTTTGCTGACAGAATCATTGCTTTGCAGTTGTCGTAGTGATTTTCTTGCCGTTAGCTCTCCTGATTTCTGACAGCTTGTATGTGTAACAGAATTAACTGGAGTCCACAAAGTGCTTTTTCAATAGTGATAACAAAGTTACTAATAGTTCTTTACTTGGCAGGCTTTTATCAAGGTAGATTTGGAGAGCAAGAAACCAAGTAGGCTAGAGCAGGGGCTGTTGAAATTTCTGTGGGAACCACAAAATACCCGTTTCACAGAGGAGGACCTAGACATGCTTAGCTTCTTTCTCCTAAACAAAACAAAACAAAACAAAACAAAACACCCAGTCAAAACAACTACATTGGCCACTAGCCATTATGACTGTATTGTCCCTCCACTATAGGAAAATATGCTTATGTTGTGTTTATGCTTATGTTGTGCTGCAAACATCCCATAGGCAACTGACAGGCCATTATCTGAACAGGGTAGTGGACTATATGGGCATTTGGTCTAATCCAGCAGGCCTATTCTGTTCTTAAAATGGGGGGGGGGGGAGAGCAATGAGAAATTCACCTTTTCCTATGCCACCAGTGAAGTTGTAGCATAATTTGATTGAGACCGCTGCTGTTTTTCAACATCATGCTGTTAATAAGTTCATTAAGGACAATTTCATCCATTCTAATCCCTTTGAATGGAACAATGGTGTCTTTTTCAGGCCACACATGATCCTTGCATCATCTGTTAGCCAAACCTGCTTTCTGCTTCATTGACAAAGTTGATATTTATCAAACATCTTAACTAAAATTACAGTGGCGCTTTATTGACATTCACTAGCGGCGGGGCTGTTAACAGCTTGAGGGTTTGTTTTTTAAATGACAAATCTTGAAATTAATTTAGTCTGTGTTTTAATCCTGCTCTGAGTAGGCAGGATGGACTGTGCTTTTGATTATGGCAATGATTTCTCATTACAAAGTTCTCATTACTTCCATGTTGTTATAAACATACAGCATGGTCGTGAAAGAGGTGCACCTACAGATTTATGCCAATGGATTTGTAACTTTTGGATAAGGAATCTATATATAAATGACTAAATGCACCCTTAAGTAATTAAACAAGTCGCTTTAAGACTAGAGGAGCTTGGGACTTCCGGTGTAGCGCGTTCCCGTTACAAGCGGGGGTTTGACCGAGAGGGAAACCCTGGGCTATTTTGGGGGACTGGGGGCGTCTCAGGGCACGGAGACCCCCCGAAAAAAACCTCTGGAGGGTGTCCAGAGGATCCGGTTCCCGCTCTGACCAGAAGCGAGCAACTGCGCCGTCAGGTAGCCTCAGTAGAGGCGAAGAGAGCGGCGGTGTTGCTTAGCGGGTTGAGGGAAGCCATTACCGACCTCCTAATAGCGAAGCCCCGAGCTTGCGGTGAGAGCGCTACATTCCTAAAACAAGAAACCCCGACCTTGGACCATCGTGAATCTTTATGAAACTAACAGCGAAAAAGTCGGGGAGTAATAAGAAGAAGCAAATGAGGTTCAGCCTGGTGCCGAAATCAAGTTTGACACAGCGCGACTGCAGTGCAGGCGGAAAGTGAAAGTGAGTCGCCTTAACGGATACTATGTTTTCCTTTTATGTATCTTCCTAAAATTAACCTTTCGGTGTAGAAATTGTGTATCAACTGAGCGGTGGGAAGAACAGGGAAATCAGGGCGAATTGTTCAAGCTGAAAGCCCTTGAGGAAACGGAGGGTTGGAATAGAGGAAGGGGCGCTTCTCCATTTTTTGTGCTTAAAACGCAACGGAGAGTAAAACCGGAAGAGAAGGCTCCGTCGCCATTGCAAAGACTCTGAGCGTAGCAGATCGAGGAAAGTACAAAGGACTGGTAAAAAGCAAAGTAAAAGGAAAAAAAAGGAATAAAATTAATTATTAATTGCTACAACTCCGGTAGCGGGAAAGTATATATATGAAGGGCCATCTGTAAATATCGCTTCCCGTCTATGTGCTTTCGGAGTTTATGGACTTGCACGACCATACCTCGGGAAACAACGCTACTTTAAAGGGCCCCGGAGCCCCCTGGCGGTGAGAAAAGGACTAACTGGCTCCCAATTCCTCCTATGCCCCCCTTTTTCTCTCTCCCTTCACTTTATATTACTGCATATTAATTTCGAACTGCCAAGAGAGACGGACCTATTGGAGAAACAGGACATTGTTATACCTCCGGATACAGCGTACCTTTTCTCTTTTCTCTGTTCATTCTGTTTTTTCTATTCTCTCCTTCTCCCCTTTCCTTTCCTTTTGAAGAGTCTCAGAGATTTTTAGCGACAAGACTAAGACCAGCTGGAACCAAACCTTCTCCCTCGACACCTTTCCCTTCAACTGACTTCTCTTCGTACTAATTTTTGGACTGGTAGGAGAGACTGAGTTATTGGAGAAACAGGTTATTGCGACATATTTGCAAACACTGTTACTCCTAAGAGACCTCCAGGGTCGAGATTAAGACCAACAGGACTAATTGACTCAGAAACCTCCCCCTATTTGCCTCTCCTCTTTTTATTACCCCACTTTTCTTTATACCAATCCCTTCCAGTGTGACCAACGGAGTATTTGGGCTAATCTGAGTGGAGATAGTAAGGATCACTAGAACAACCGTATCCCCAATATTGTAAATATTAATGTGGGGGAAAAATAATTGTGTTTACCAATATCTGTAAAAAGGAAAGCCTGGTTGGGAAGCGCAAACGAAGGAAACCTTACGGAGTGGGGCAAATTTAAGAATTTAAGATGTCACACACGGTGAAGAAAGGTACAAATGGGGGGACGCCAGGGGACAGGAGAGGGTCTAAACAAGAGACGGACTCAAAGACAGATATTGTGAAGATGTTAATGGAAATCAAACAGAGTCAAAATAACTTAGAGAATAAATTAGAGCAAGTGGATAACAAAATTGGAATATTAGATAAAAAAATGGACGAAACAGTTAGTGAACTTAAAGGCCAAATAAAAGAAATATCCAGGAGAACACAAAACGTAGAGGAAGGATTAAAGAAGACAAGATTAGAAGTAAAAGATTTTAAAAGGGATAAAGAAAAGGTTAAGATGGAAATGATGGAATTAAATAGAGTACAGGAGGAGATGAAGGATGTGATAGCGATGAATGAGCTGCGACAGAGAGAAGGGAACCTTAGGTTGAGAGCTGTACCGGAGACACAGGGTGAGAATATTAAGGAAAAACTGATAACAGAACTGGCAGAATGGTTGGACATAACAACAGAGGAAATGGCCCAAAATGTGCAAAATGCATTCAGGATGCGGATTAAAACAACAAAAGTAAAGAAATTTACAGGGGACTGCCTGATTACATTTAAGAATAAGGAAATGAGAAACAGGATTTTGCAAAAGAATAGGGAAAAGAGGTTGAATATAGAAGGAAATTATATAATTTTCTTTAAAGATATTCCAATCAGGCTACTTAAACGAAGAGACCCTTATAAATCACTGGCACAGACGTTAAAGAAAAACAAAATAGAATTTAGATGGGAGTTCCCTGAGGGGATATCATTTGTGTATAGAGGTAAAAGACATAGACTATCCAACTTAGAGGAAACTGGAAAATTTTTGAGGAAATATAAGGAGTTGAGATTGGAGGAGAGCGGAACAAGGGGAGCAGAGGGAGGATTGTCAAGAGATTCTAAGACAGAGGAGGGAGAGGAAGGGAGTGGAAGCAGCTCGGGCGAAGAGGAAGAGGGGGAAGAAGAAGAACCAGCGAATTTATAAAAGTAAAGAAAGTTTAGGTACATATCAGTTAATATGGGGTTAAAAATCTGGAATTGGAATGTTAATGGAATGAATGAGAAAAGAAAGAGGAATAAAATTGAGCAATTCTTAAAGAGGAAAAATCTGGACATTATCTGTCTTCAAGAGACTCACGTAGCTAGGAAGCATAAAAAAATATTAATCAATAAAAGACTGGGAAATGAATTTGAATCCTCGGATAAAGAAAAGAAAAGAGGGGTGGTACTGTACGTTAAAAACAAAATTGAGGCCAAACAGATTTTTAAGGATGAAGAGGGGAGGATGGTAGCGGTTAGACTTAATTGGCAAGGATAAAATGTGGTTGTGATCGGGGTATATGCACCAAATGGCAACAAGACTGATTTTTTTAGAAACTTAGAAGAGAAAATACTAGAACATATGGATCAAAAGATCATTCTAATGGGAGACATGAATGGTGTGGTTTCGTTAGAGGCAGATAGACTAAGGGAGGGTGTAAGTAAAGAAGGGAAACTACCAAAATCCTTTTTTTCGATGGTTAAAAATTGCAACTTGGTGGATATTTGGCGTTTGAGACATCCACTGGATAAGCAGGTCACCTTTTATTCCGAACCACACCAATCGATGTCACGGATAGATCAGGTTTGGATCTCGAGTGAACTCTGTCCAAGAGTTAAACAAATAGAAATAAGACCAAAAGTAATCTCAGATCATAGTCCGATAGAATTAGAATTGGAGAGTTTTGAGAGAAGAACTTTTAGATGGAGGCTAAGAGAATACCTCCTAGACGACCAAAATATTGTAGAAACAGCACAAAAAAAGCTAAAAGATTACTTTGCAGATAATTGCGACAAAGGGACAAAGATCAATGTGATATGGGATGCAAGCAAGGCAGTAATAAGAGGATACTTTATTCAGCAGAATGCGATCAAAAACAAAAATAGAGAGAAAGGGAAAAAAGAAATCTTAGAACAAATAATGGACAATGAACAAAAATTAATCCAGAAACCCAACTGCCAGAAAATAAAGGAAAATATCAAAATCCTACAAGCGCAATTTGCCACTATAATAAATAGAGAGGTAGAGTGGAACATAAAGAAACTAAGGCAAAAGAACTTTGAATTTTCAAATAAATCAGGTAAATGGCTTGCATGGCAAATTAAAAAAAGGAAAGAACAAGGTGCAATAAACAAAATTATTGCAGATGGAGAAGAGATAACAGAACCAAAAGGAATTAGAAAAGAGTTTCTGGATTATTATAAAAACCTCTATAAGGATAAAGAGAGAAACAATTTAAGGAAAATAGAGAGGTTCTTGAGAGACAAAAAGGTGCAGAAAATCCCAACAGATAAGAAACAACGATTGAACACTCCAATTGAAACAGAGGAGATAGAGGAAGCCATAAAAGATTTAAAGAGAGGAAAGGCCCCGGGTCCGGATGGCTTCACAGCGGGTTATTATAAAGAGATGAAATCTATCCTGGTGAATCCTCTGAAGGTGACTATGAATAACATTTTGAAAAAAGGAGAAATTCCGGAGACCTGGAAAGAAGCATTTATTACATTTATCACCAAACAAGATGCGGACTTAACCCAAGTTAAAAATTATAGACCGATTTCTCTTCTAAATACAGATTATAAAATCTTTGCTGGTATCCTTGCGAGAAGATTGAAGTCGCTGTTATCAGAAACTATCCACAAGGATCAGGCTGGCTTTCTTCCTGGCAGGCATATGAGGGACAATACAAGAAATATAATTAATATGTTAGAATATCTGTCTGCCGGGATTGATAAGCAAGCCATAATGATGTTTGTGGACGCAGAGAAAGCATTTGATAATGTGATATGGGACTTCATGTTGAAAAATTTGGAGCATATGGAAGTGGGCAAGGACTTTTTTAAGGGGGTAAAAGCAATATATACGGAACAGAAAGCCAAACTGATTGTAAACAATATAGTAACAGGAAATAAAGATACAGAGGGGAACAAGACAGGGGTGTCCACTCTCCCCGCTACTATTTATAACAGTCTTAGAAGTTCTTCTAAACTCAATCAGGCAAAACAAAAAGATAAAAGGAGTGACAATTGGAGAAAACGTGTATAAGACCAAAGCATTTGCAGATGATTTAGTAATAATGACTGAAGATCCAGTGATTACAATAGAAGAAGTACTAAAGGAAATTGATCAGTTTGGGAAACTGGCAGGTTTCAAACTAAACAAGAGAAAAACGAAAATGATAGTCAAAAATGTGGACCAAAGTGTAATAGACATAATCCAACACCAATACCAGATAGAGGTGGTTAAGAAAGTGAAGTACCTTGGAATCTGGATAACACCCAAGAATATAGACTTGTTTAAGAACAACTACGAGTCGGTATGGAGAGAAATAAGGAAAGATTTGGAAGTGTGGGGAAGATTAAAAATGTCATTCTGGGGAAGGATAAACACGATCAAAATGAATATACTACCGAGGGTACTGTTTCTGTTTCAGACTATTCCCATAATTAAGGGGAGTCGTATTTTTAAAGAATGGCAGAAAGTGCTCTCAAGATACATCTGGCAGGGCAAAAAACCCAGGATCCAATTTAAATTTCTAACAGACATAAAAGAAAGGGGTGGGTTCGCCCTGCCAGACCTGAAGCTGTATTACGAGGCATCATGCCTCTGCTGGTTAAAAGACTGGATAAAACTAGAGAACAGGGAGCTGCTCGATTTAGAGGGCTTCGATAACAGATACGGCTGGCATGCCTACTTAGGACATGAGAAAAGGAAAGTACATAAGGGGTTTGGAAACCATGTCTTCAGAGGTCCAATTATTGAAATATGGGAAGGATACAGAAATTTATTAGAACCTAAGGTCCCACATTGGTTTTCACCTCTTGAAGCGATGAGTGTGAAGAAAATCAATATGAGGAGTAACTGGGCGACATATAGTCAACTATCAGTTAAAGAAGATGGGAAGTGGAAAATAAAGCCCTATGAGCAAGTTAAGGAGCATGTGTATGATTGGCTACATCATCGTCAAGTTAACGAGATGTTCAGGAAAGATACTAAAGAAAGAGGGTATGCGGATAAAGACTCCAAATTTCAGATGGAAATTATAAATAATGATGTAAAAATAATATCTAAAATGTACCGGATGTTGCTGGATTGGAATCTAGGAGATGAAGAAGTGAAATCAGTAATGATCCGCTGGGCTATAGATGTAGGCCATAGTATACAATTTGAGGAATGGGAGAAATTATGGAAAGAGGGTCTAAATTTCACAGCATGTATAACAGTAAAGGAAAATGTTATGAAGATGTTCTACAGGTGGTACATAACACCTGTAAAACTATCAAAAATGTACAAGATATCCAACAAATGCTGGAAGTGTAAAGATAGGGAGGGCTGCTTCTACCACATGTGGTGGGAGTGCCGGAAAGTTAAAGAATTTTGGGAAAGAATATATGTTGAGTTAAAGAAAATCTTGAAATATACGTTTAAAAAGAGGCCTGAAATCTTTCTGTTAGGGTTATTAGGGAAGGATATTGTAAAGAAAGATTGTAAATTTGTATACTATGCGGTTACGGCAGCAAGGATAATTCTTGCCCAGAAGTGGAAAAAACAGGAGATGCCAACGATAGAGGAGTGGAGATCAAAGTTACTAGACTACGCAGAGTTAGACAGACTGACAGGAAAGATCAGATACCAAAGAGACCAAAAGTTTATCAAGGACTGGGGAAAGTATGTGGAGTACCTGGAATGTATCAGTGAGGGAAAAACGACGTTAAAGGGATTTAGAGAAGCACTGTGAAAAGATTAAGAGTTATTGTTCTAAGCAAACAGAAGTTAACAAAGAAGACCAATGACAATACAAACTAAGAAATGTGGGACTAGGGGTACTGCTACGAAAGATTTACGGACAAGCTGAAGGAAGTCTACAAAGAAATGACAATGTAAAGTTTTAAGTGAAAAATATCTTTAATGTATGTATATTGCGCGCGGGGTGTTTGGATTTTTTCTTTGATATGCTTTTTTCTTTTCGTTTCCTTTTTGGAAAATCAATAAAAATCAATTAAAAAAAAAAAAAAAAGACTAGAGGAGCTTGAGGCAGTAACAATGTCCATTAGGTCAAAAGCTGCTATTTTTTACTTCCCTGAAATTGGAGTGAAACTGATGATTGCTGAGACCTATTTACATGTACTGTCTTAATGTACATGTAAACTACCGGTATATTAATGTTGGGTTCCTAACCTGGAACAAGGAGATTAAAGCAAAAGAGCTGCCACTGTCTCCAAAGCAAAGGCTGGCAGAGACTAACCATCAACATCATGTTAGCTGTGATGGGTAGAACTACAGCAATTTTAGGAGTTGCTTTATAAACCAGAAGGTTCAGCTATGTGAATTGGTAAATTTAGTCACTCAATGTAACCTTTTTATATATGTATTACAAAAGTATGCTTGACTGCCATATGTTTGCCTAAATCAGGCATCCCCAAACTCCAGCTGTTTTGGGACTACAACTCCCATCATCCCTAGCTAACAGGACCAGTGGTCAGGGATGATGGGAATTGTAGTCCAAAAACAGCTGGAGGGCAGAGTCTGGGGATGCCTGGCCTAAAGGCTTAAAGGAGTCCTGCTGGAAACTTCTGTTGCTCAGATCACATTGAGACAAGTGTGAGCTTTCCCTTGGCTCCTACCAGTTTCTTGAAACCTTATGGGTTGTATCACAGAACTTTAGTGTATGCTGCAGTTTTTTGTTTTCATCATTCTTCTTGTTCCTTAACTCTCTCATTGAAGCTCCATGTCACCTTCTTTTACCTTCCTCCCACCTTCCTGTTTCTTTATTCTTGTCTATGTTCCATTCCCCTCCTCTTTGGCTTTCACTTTCTTTTCATCTCTTCTTACTACTGCCTTCTCTCTCTCCCTCCTTTCCATTTCTCCTTGCCATTCATTCATCCTTTGATCATTTTCAAGTGCCTTTTTAAGGCCTTGTCCCTGGCTTACATATTCTGCCCTTTCCCACTTAAGACTCTTCAAGCTGTGGCATTAGCAGCTTCTGCTGCTCTTATCTCTCTTGTTTGTGATTCTGACCCCTTGGGCAGCTTTTCATGCAGCACAGCTGCCTTCTGAACTGGCCTCTGGTGTAGATTGCCTAAAGGAAGGATTTGGTTTTTTGAATTTCCAATTTGTCCTTGGTTTATATTCAAGGTTCTTTACTTCTTCCTGTGGTGTGTTGAGGCATGAACACGGAGGCATCTTCAAGAATGGGCAGTGGGTATGGCCTAATAACTGGAAGTTTGCAAGTAAATGGGTACAGTTGGGTGAAAATTCTGAACTTCTTTAATTTTCCAGAATGATGCTATGTGATAATAGAGGAACTTACTACCTTCCAAGAGGAGGTAAAGACCTCTCCCCTAAATTTCGCTGCATTGTTGCCAGCCAATTCTGACTAGCAGCTGCAGTGAATATACATCTGGGAAAGGACAAAAACCCGAAACAAATAAACATTTAGATCGATATACAAATGGCAAAGTAACCAATTTCCAAAACCCCAACTTATTAACAATTTGACTCCCTTTGGAAACTAGTCATGAGAGTCGAAACAAAATTAAAAAAATCCATGCATGCACATGAAAAATAATAATTGTGCATGCACACGAAAGCTCATACCAATAACAAACTTAGTTGGTCTCTAAGGTGCTACTGGAAGAATTTTTTTTATTTTGTTTCGACTACAGCAGACCAACACGGCTACCTACCTGTAACTAGTCATGAGAATGTCACAGATACTTATCAGTGTTCAGTTTGCACTTCATAAAACCTGTCATTCAAACTTTGCTTCAGGTAGCAATTTCAATTCCCTAGTAGCTTTAGAGGTTTAATTTAAATCCTTGCATAATATTTTCTCCCCTGCACCACCAAGAACTCCTTGTTGCAGGAGCCCTGAGAAACTGATCTTAACAGGAGTCACTTAAGCTATTAATAATTCTGGCACTACCACCAAAGCAGACGGGCATGTCAGTGATCCATTGCTTGCTCTTTAGTTGTCTTTTTGAAGCCAAGTGAAATTGGTAGCATGATTCATGTGCTTTCCTGAACTGATGTCTGCTTGAGATGTAATTTCACAGGACTGTCCAGATGAGTCTCCTTGAGATCCTTTAGGGCAATAGCGCCAGTTTCATGAGAATCCTTAAAGTTGACCTGCCATCTAAGGGCTGCTTACAGTAATATATCACACATGCTGTTTTCTATGCATCTAAGCTCAATGGACAAAAGCAACTCAATTTGTACACAACCACACATTGTTGATCAGATAGAATTTGGTATCTGCTCAATGCTAAAATGGAGATTAGTGATATATTCCGTTTGAACTCATTTTGTTTCTGATAATGACAACTATCATTACTTTGCATAGAAGGACATTTTCTTATAATGTGGGTCTTAAAAATGCTTGATTGATCAATTAATATTAAGTCATTAACTACCGATCTCATGATATGTTCTGCTTCTTGTTTTACAGAAACAGGATCTCCAATAACAGCTTCTTGTGTTGGCTTAGGAAACTCACTAACTCCTCCCTCAGGACAGACAGGAAAACTGGTGCCTGGATACAATGGTAAAGTTATTACAGTATTATTATTATTCCTGTAGAATGCCCTCCTATCAAATGTCAAGGAAATAAACAACCATCTGACTTGTAGAAGACATCTGAAGGCTGCTCTGTATAGGGAAGTTTTTAATGTTTGATATTTTACTGTGTTTTCATTTGTTGGAAGCCACTCAGAGTGGCTGGGGCAATCCAGTCAGATGGGTGGAATAATAATAATAATAATAACAACAACATGTATAACATTATGATACAGTATTGGCTTACCAGCTCTAAGAAGGACATGATTCCTCACAGGGTGCAACACCAAGATGATATTTAAAGCTGAAATGCTGCTGTATTTAACAGCTGAGGACCAAACCCATTATTGATCTGGCTTCCTTGGCCACTTTATTTTTTTTTTGTGTAGCAACATCTCCATTTGTCAGAACACACTTCAGACAAGTGCTCATCAAAACATTTTTCCCCCTGTTCTCAACCTGCTGCTGTCCAGTTTTGGAATTACACCATGCCCCAATAATTCCCTAATGCAGCAATAACCTATATTCATCATTGCTAGCAGGCATAACAGACTGTAGCATGGATGGGTGTTGCTTCCATTTTCTGCTTGGAAGTCACATTGAATGAACCAATCCATATGGGCCGCCACATGTGGGTCAGTAGTTCTATAGCACAGAAGCCCAAGGAAGTCACTTATGGGCTGAATTGAGGGAGGAGATGAATCCAGAAGCCTGAGGCCACTTCTGCAAACACAAATCTTACCTTGTACATGACCCCACCTCCTGGGCAAGTTGGGTCTGCTTGTGAAACTGGAAAAGCGACTGTTTTATCAGCCTAGCCCAAAAGTTCACAGACACCTTTTTTATGTGGAAATGCTTCTTGATGAGCGTAGATTTTGTTATTTATGGCAAAGCTAGGGCAGCCTCTGCATATAATTGACTGCTTTTAATTAAAGGGCTGCCGGTGTGCTGTTTCTATTGTGTAATTATTGGTGATTTTAAACTGATTTTATATATGTATATACTGGTAGTTTTAATTCTATTTTTATCAATGCTTAATTATATTTTAATATCTTTTTCTACGTTTTTAGTTGAGCTGCCTTGAGTTCCACCAGGGAAGGCATGGTATAATAATAATAATAATAATAATAATAATAATAATAGGAATATGTGTCCAGAGTTGTTTCTGTTGTTGTACTGGGTACTTTGTGATTGTGGGAACTCTGGGTGATAGACCATTCCCACACCTTCCTGCAGCCTTCCTCCTTGGCTAGGGGGACCCTCCAGAGCAGAGAGTACAAGGGGAGGAGAAATGGAAGCTGCCTTGTGTGAAATTGGATATTGTTCTTTGTACATGCATCAGGAGTGCCAGCAGAAACATACACAGGAGGCCATGACATCAGAGGGCAATTGTCCTCATCAAAACTGCCATGTACTCTGTAATGCCCTGTTTGAGAATATGAGCAGTGAACAGATGTCCCCATTTCAGATATTGGTTTTTGATCTCTGTACATTAAATAGCACTTGTGTGTTTTATAGTGTGTAAAGATGTTGCTAGCTAGTCTAGTCAGTGATCCCCAGAAACATTTTTTTTTTAGTGAAAGCAAATGCCCATTGAGCTCCGCAAGTGTCTAGCTGTTTTTAATTTAAAGTTACCTGTTTTCCACTTATATCAGGAAGGCAGCCTTCTGCAGAGGCTGATATTTGAAAGGAATGCTAAGCACATTATCTTTAATGTTCAGCATTAAAAAAAAAGATTGCTGTAGGAAATGTAGGCTTTGAATCCGTATAAAGCATGAAAGGCAGTAGCTGCCTCTAGCCAGGAAAACAACTGAACAGAACATGTGCAACCGTAAGATTAGGAAAGCTGCAATATTTTCATAACTAGAATCATGGTTTGACCAAAATTATCTAGGGATTAACCTGTTCTTCACATGTAATTGATAGTGTACTCCTATTCATATTTACTCAGACATAAGTCCCATTAAGTTCACTGGGACTTACTACCAGGTAAGTATTACAGGGTTGCAGGCTGAGATAACTTTAAGATCAGTTTCACTTGCCTGAGAATGGCTCAATTAATTGGAAAGGAAAGAGTTGACTGGTTTTGTAAAACAAATCAATGGGGCAGGATAGATGAAGGTTGAAAAAGCGCAATGTTTTCTTGTCCTTTATTGGCAGAAGAACTAATAATTATGAGGTGGAAACAAGATCAGACTTGGTGCATCAAGTCAAGAATGAATGTGGGGCATGTACACTCCTTTTCCACTCACACACTGGGTTCAGCGCTTTTAGTTAACTTTAAACCACAGTTTCCCATTACATCCAAACCATAAAGAAGGTTTTGCTCTACAGCAGATAGGAATGAAGTGAAAAGTGGGTGAAGTGACTGGTGTTGGGCTGAGACATGACTGTAAATATATACCCTCTGGGCTCTATTTGACCTTTAAAGACAGATGAAATTAGGTGAAAACTGCCACTTTTTGTAAATTACCATCTAGAACCTCCAAGTGCTCTTTAAACTGCATCAGCTCCTGTGTAGTTGTTGTCTGTGCTTGTTGCTGTGCCTTGCATCTTAAACCACTCTAAAAATAAGGTATCTCTTGCCCTCTGATAAAGGTAATTTACATTCCAGCTTTGTCCAGCCTTCCTCTGAGTTGAATCTGTAAATTAAAACTAATTTTTCAGTCTGATCTGCAAAAACAAGAGCCCCAAGATAGCCTAATTGGGCACTGCAAATGTTTTGTAATTGCTTTCCTCAAGTTGTGTTTTCCATAGCAATTAAGCTCGAAGCTTTCCTCTGTCTTGAACACTAGTTAAGAGGGGAGGGGAGGAAAAAAATAAATTTTTGTGAATCCTTTTGTCTTTTTTTCTTGCAGTGATGATTCTGGATGATGACAAGCAAGCTGTAAAAGCGAAGATTTTAGGAAATATTGTGGTGAAGTAAGCAGCCCACAACCTTTCAAGGGATTAATGCTGTAAAGTAGAGAGGAGTGAGCCAAAACACTGTGATATAATTGAATATTGAATGAATATACTTACTGATACTGACCACAAATATTACCCCTTTAGCCAGTAACATCTTCTACCACTCTAGAGTTAAAACAAATTTATTTTGACATACGAACTTCCCTCTCTTTTGCTCAATTAGGGGCTCTTTGCAGAGGCTGCTTGCTGCTTCATTGATCTGTTTCAGCTTCTGTAACAGTACCATTGGAGAATACTTGAAAGCCAATCCTCATTCCATGTGGGAGCTTAATTGGAATTGAAAGAAAAGGTCCAGGCTTTGAAAGATGCCATTGCAGAGAGGGAGAACTGGTTTTGTAAAGGCCAATTCCAGCTAGTGCAAATTGTGAGTGTTGGGTGTGGTGATTCATTGCTTCTGAGTCCAGAATTAGGGTGTACCTCAAGCTTCTCTGGTTCCTTCCTCTCTGCTTCTGAGAACTGTACCATCTTTGTCATTGTTATGGCTGGTTGGCTTCCTAGAGAGAATGTAATCCACATCCTAACACAGGAGGTCCTCTGTGTATTTCTGGGGCACAGCCTCTGCTCTTGGTTGTCCTCTCCAGTACAGACCTGGGAATCTGGCAGGTTGCTGTCTTTATGAAGTCCCACTTGTTAAGCCCCCTTCATGCATTGATCATGATTAACTGCAAACTTGGCTGCACCAGTGGCGCTAACTACTCTGATGTTGCATGGCTTCCTTGACCCTGCCTGCAGTTTCAGATGTTGAGCAAGGGGCACCTATGCTCATAGACATCCACATGTATAGGTTTCTACAGATGGGGTCTAGTTAACACAGGGTTCTTTGGAAACCTAGGCATGTGGAGGCTTGCATGCATAGGCTTCCTCTGCTCAGACACTCACTCTTAAAGCATGAATGTCAGGACCGGGTGGGATGGAAGCTGCATGGCCTTTCAACTTCTGGTGTCATGTCAAAACATTTAACTTCCCCAGGCCTTTTAAATGACTATGCTTGTTCTGCACTATAATTTCACAATTCTGTTGCTGCCTCTCATAGTTTTTAATTCATTATGAATGTTGATTTTTCCTATATTTGCTGGTGTGAACTGTTTTATTTATTGCCCTAGAAACCATTGGGATGAAGGGCAGTCTAGAAATGAATAAATGAATAGACTCCTATAGTCCCACACACATTTACTTGGGAGTAAGTCTCATTTAACTCAGGCTTATTGCACAGTATTGTTCTGTCTGTGCTTCAGGGACTCTGGCATGTTCTCTCATTGAGAGTGTCAAATTTCCCCCCACACAATCTGGTGAGAAGAAACAAAATTTTCTTATGAGTGAAAAATTCACCTAGACTACCAATTCTGACATTGATTTTCCTCATGTCCTCCAATTACTTTCATAATGCACACACTGAATGGAGACAGAATTTATGTAGGAACCAACCCATTATTTTTCTGTTGTGGTTCTTTCATATTAGCCTATGATTCTATTATTTTGCATCTCCAACCTGGTAGGTTCATGAAAGAATAATATCTTGCATAGCATCTTTACACAATGTGAGCTTGGTTTCTCATCTCCTTTTCTGCTTTCCTACCTGTTTTTCAGTTTCCACTGCTTCTCCTTAGGAGCTCACTAAGCTTCTGCTACCATGGTACGTGCTATTTGCATTTTTTGCCTGATTTGCTGGTAACACTTGAGGTGACTATCCTTTTGCTCAGCTGATTATCACTGTTTTAGCTTCAGCTTTTCCTATTTTCTGCATTTCTGTTGCTAATTGACAGCAAAGCACACGTTTAACTAATGCTCGGAGGCATTACTGCTTTTATAGGAGTTGTCTGGACAATGTTGGATCACAAATGCAACATCTGTGGTTGCTTTACATCTTATCTTTTTCGACACAAGTGCCAATCATGTAACATGCAAATGGAAGCACCTGTGGCTGTTATCAAAACACAGTGCTTGCATTTGCACTTAATGTTAAGCCAGACTTCCAGACAGAATGCTCACTGCCCAGTTTCTCCAACTTCGCTCATCCCCTAGTGCAAACAGAATAAACAAGCCAGCAATAAACCGAAGCTTCAAACTGGTACCAGTAATGCCTTGTTAGGGATTCAGAAACCCATAACCCATGGCTTAGATGTAATGGAAAGCCAAGGTTTCCTAGTTGGCTATCTCGCTTATGCCAGTAGAGCAGCAAAGCAACATGCTCATTCCTAATAATCCGCAATAAGCCATTCTGGTTTATTGTTTTATGCAAATATGGGCACTAGGCTCTTACTGTTGATGAGTAAATTCATCACAGCACTGTACTTTGCAGTGAAGGGGGAGGTGCTTGCTCCCACATCAAAGTTTAAATATATATATAACTTGAATACTTGTTGGTTTTCCCCACAGGAGAAGGTGGAATGTAAAGGCAAGTCTCTGTGTGTTTAAGTGTGCATACAAAACATTTTTGCACCTTTTCAGTTGCTTGTCAAACTTAGCTGGCAATGTTTGTATGCGTTCATTTTTTGTTATCATTAAGGCCTACACAGTGTGTTTAACAAAGTGACTGGCATGCTGCCAATTGCTTAAATATTAAACAAATCTAAGGTACCCCCCCACCCAAAAAGCCCCCCAGTTTGGTATGATACTTTTTATAAAAGATGTAATCACATCCTAGTGTTTCCAAGGGAGGCTAATTCCAATAAAGTTATCCTGAGGCGGTTTCTTTTTTTGTTTTGCAGTTGTACAAAACACCTATGTTTTTTTTTTTTTTGAAAATTTGCATGTTCAGAGCATCAATAGTTAGAGGAGCACACTGGTTTAATAGTTCTAAGGAATAATGCTCTTCCGTAATTCTCCATGTTGACAGACAGGGTGCAACTTCAGTATAGTTTGTGTTAGAATGTAAAACTACTATCCAAAGCTTTAAAATGCTGGACTAACTTTGGAATTAATCTCTAGGTTTTTGTGGGCTTTTTCTTTTCTTTTATACTAATAAATGATGAGTGTAAGCTTGACCTTTCAGGCAGCTGATTTTCTGATGATTTCAGGAAAGGTCTTAATCTTAAAGTTTCATGTTGCTTTCTTTGCAGCATAGCAGGCACCACACTTTCTGCACATATTGTCTCATTCCTGCTACAAGCGAACATTCATGTAACACTAAACAAACCAATTAGTGTCTATAGTGCAGCAGGAATTTTGCCTTTGAGAAACCTCAAGAAGCACTTTGTAAATATGGATGGAGGGAAAAAATCAGGGTTTGGGGGGGTATAACAACACATTCTTCTAAGACTTAACTATTGCTAAGTTTTAGCACAAGCAGTGTGCTAAATACAAAATGTCCTTACAAACTTTTGCATTTTCAGTTATGTATGCATATCTATTCTTGTTACACTTGATGTGACCCTGTTGCAAATCACCAGATGGAATTAATTTAACACCTTTTTTATTTCTGCTGTATTGCATGTCAGCTTTTAGAAATTATTATTTTTGGAATTCATACGGGTGAAAGTCTGTGTGTGTTTGCCTAGAGGTGATGGGCTCTCTTACTTAATGGCTAAGCTGAAAGGAGCAGAATAAAACCAAACAAAAAAGCCCCAGGGGAATCGTTAATGGCTCTGTCAATGAGAATTGTCATTCCTCTCTGTCACAAGGACTTTTTAGACAGTTAAATAAATCAACGGTGCAACTATGTTACCGGTTATGAATTACTGTCCTGTTGGTACCCTGAATGCATACAAGGTAACTTCTGTTTCCTGAAGGTTTCATTTAATACAGATGCATCTTGTCATGAGATTAGAAGTTAGGCAACATTTTATTCTCAACTCTGTTGGAACTGACCATTGAGCCTGCTTCAACAGGAATTGTAACCCAAGTTTCAGTGCAGCCAAGGTACCTCTTATCCATGGGTAGGCAAACTAAGGCTTAGGGGCCAGATTCGGCCCAATCGCCTTCTAAATTCGGCCCGCGGATGGTCCAGGAATCAGTGTGTTTTTACATGAGTAGAATGTGTCCTTTTATTTAAAATGCATCTCTGAGTTATTTGTGGGGCTTGCCTGGTGTTTTTACATGAGTAGAATGTGTGCTTTTATTTAAAATGCATCTCTGGGTTATTTGTGGGACATAGGAATTCGTTCATTCCCCCCCCCCAAAAAAAATACAGTCCGGCCCCCCACAAGGTCTGAGGGACAGTGGACTGGCCCCCTGCTGAAAAAGTTTGCTGACCCCTGCTCTTATCCTTCAGTATTGTGCAAAGCACTTGAAACATTTAACCACCTTTGGAAGCAGTCTTCTCCCCACTGCTCCTGGAACACCAAACAAAGGTTGTTGGTAATGGTAACGTAGTGAGCTAAGGGGTTTTGTGATGACGGAACCTGTGGCTGTAGATGTCTGAAACGGTTATGATATCATAGAGCTTTTCACAAGCGTTCTAACTTGTCAGCGATGAAAGCTATTTGCAGAGTGCTAATAGTCTCCTGCGAAAGAGTGTAAAAGTCACCCGAGTTGAGATCAAGCCTCATACGTTCCCTATCCATAGGAAAGGAATAGGCAGTGTGGGGGAAAATGAGGACTGATGCTGAATGGGAAGAGACAGAGAGAGATGCTAAGGGGACAAGGGAGCCAGAAATGGGAATGTCGGTGAAATGGAATAAGCTGTCATGTGAACATGTAAGCTGTCAGGAGGGACTGTGAACTGTTGAAGAGAAGAGGGTTGTTTGAAAAGGAAGCCTAAAGTGCCCAGGACCACAGTGTAGGGGGCTAAGGAAGTGTAGGCCAACTTCACTCTAGGTGCCCTTCGTGATTAGAAGTTTGCTTTGTCTTGGGAGTGTTATTCTCCCCTCTGCTTTTTATCATTAGCTATGTCTCTATTTTGTGGCGGTGAATTAGATTTTAGGCAGAGTGTAACATACTCCCAAGAGGAATACTCCCTTTTAGGGGGACATCTTGTATTTTTCCACAACAAATTCTAAGGTCATAAAAAAAAATGGCTGTTAGTGTTAAAGGAAGTTTGAAGAATATTGATGGGTTATCTGGAAAACATCAGTTGATGCCGTTTGCAAGCCATTGATTTATGACAGTGTCAAACAGAAGTGTGAATTCAAGGGGAGCCTTCCCCTCCCTCACTTTTTTGCTGAGATAAATGGGAATCTTTCTCATGCCCTCTACCACAAAAAGTGTGCCTCTGAAGTTTTGTCACTTAACTACAGTGGTACCTCGGGTTAAGAACTTAATTCGTTCTGGAGGTCCATTCTTAACCTGAAACTGTTCTTAACCTGATTTCTGTTCTCATCCTGAAGCAAAGTTTTTAACCCGAGGTACTATTTATGGGTTAGCGGAGTCTGTAACCTGAAGCGTCTGTAACCCGAGGTACCACTGTACTCGGCTAAGGGAGCTTGGCCACTCTCTTTTTGCACTAGGATTTGCAAGTTTAACTAAACACAGTTCTCCTGGGCTGTACCTGAGAAGGGAAGTCACTGCCACCAGCTCTTTATGGTAGGGATGGGGCATCTCAGACCCAGAGCCTGAATTGCAGCTCTCCAGACCTCTCTTGCCAGACCTAGGCACTCTTCCCAGGATACAGTCAGTGGGGGATTGAGAAGCTCCTCTCTCACACATACCCATAGCACTAAGCAGTTTCTGGGAAATCTTGTTGCTTATGTATGCCCCTGGCTCCTGGGACATATTGAGAAACATGCAGAGGCACAGACAGTTGACCATACACATATTGCTTAGTGGGTCTGGCTTATCTTTGTTCTTGTCAATTGGCTTATTACCTGCATGCAGAGACACACAGGTTTTAAGCAATCTGCTTGTTTTGTTCACATGTAGTTCACATCTAGTGCAGGTGTAGTCATATTTTTCCATGGTGGCAGACTCTGTGAGCACTGCATTTGTAATATTTTAACATCTGTTTTCCTTTAGTTAACAATGTAAACTTGCAATTTAAAATGACAACAGAAATTAACTATTTTTTAAATGTAAACCAATGCATAATATTGTGAATTGATTTTAAATATGCTTAATCATAGTTCTCTCCTCCCCCACACACAATGCTATGCTTCCAGTTTAGGATAAACACTGGTGTGATAGGTGTTTTTACACAGATTAAAGTTACAGGTAGGTAGCCGTGTTGGTCTGCCATAGTCAAAATAAAAAAATTCCTTCCAGTAGCACCTTAAAGACCAACTAAGTTGGTCTTTAAGGTGCTACTGGAAGGAATTGTTTTATTTTTACACAGATTAAAATTGAGGATTCAGTACAAAAAAAACAGGTGATAGAATTGGGAGATTTATAAGTGCCTGATTAGCTTGCACATTAGGTGGAAATATTCAGGATTTGTAACGGGGGGTGGGCATTGTGTCTTATGATAGGATAATGTCTTTATAGTACAAGAAACTACCATAATTTGTGCAATGGATTTGTTAAAAATAGGTTTCATCTCCATCTCTGTTTTTACTATTAAGGGAAGGAACAAAGTAAACCCCTGTATCTCCTAAAAGTATTGTGCTGACTTGAGCAGCAAAAAATTAAGTATTTGGGTTGGAACTGATTATTAGCTACATGTGTGACATAAATATTTCATATTCTTGATCAGAATGTTTCAATCCTTGACCAGCTCCACTAGACTTGTAAAGTTAGTTGCTTTTGGCTTCTACCCTTCCAACACATTTCAGGAGATGACTGTTGTTTTTTGTTATTTTTTAAAAACACCTTTAATTGCCATTGTGTAATAATCTTGTAAAAACGATCTGTTCTCCTTGATCGTCTTGTTCCAATTTAATATGTGTTTTTGTGTTTGCTTTTTTATTTAAATAACAGGCTGCCTTTGCCTCCAGGAGCCTTTCTGGGCCTTTGGAAAAATGAGGATCTGTACAAGGAAATATACTTCCAGAAATTTCCAGTAAGAGGAGTTAAAATGAACTAAATATGTAGTAAGCTATCTTTGGCTCTCTAGCATGAAACGATGCCATATTTTGGAATGCTGTTTCCCCCTCTGATTGACCATGTTGGCTGGGGTTGATGGCTTCTCAAAGCAACTGGAGGTCAGCGTGTTGCTTACCCTATGTAATAGAATAGATATATTTTGTAATGCTCAAGAAATACTTTCACTCCCCTTCTCCATAAATGCTGCGCACTGTAGTGTAAGAATCCCATTCATGCCCATGTTTGCATATTCTTCTATTACTCTTCCACACGTCCCTACTAAAGGCCAGTCGGCTTCTTATGGGATGTGCAATGCTGGCATGGTGAGATAGCTCAGTTGGGATGTGCAGTGCTGGCGTGGTGAGATAGCTCAGTTGGGATGTGCAGTGCTGGCGTGGTGAGATAGCTCAGTTGGTAGAGCAATGACTCTTAACCTTGAAGGTCGTGGGTTCAAACCCCACACTGCGCAAAAAGATTCCTGCATTGCAGGAATGACCCCAGTGGTCCCTTACAGCTTTACAATTCTATGATTGTATGGAGATGGCACATGAGGCAAACAAGGCGTATGCTAAGCAGCTCTACACAATACTGTTAAGAACGTAAGAGGTCAGTCCAAGGCCCTTCTAGTCTGGCCTTCTATACCCGCAGTGGCCAACCCAATGCCTACACAAAGCCCATAAGAGTGGCATGAGTGCATTTCAGAGGCTTATCTCCAGTAATAGAGGTAACATCACCATCAAGATTAGTAGCTGTTGTTTTGCGGAAAAGCTGCTATACGAGGTGTGGCCTATAAAGACTGGACAGGAACCTAGGATTATTTTGGAGTAATGCTAAGGATGGGAATGGTGGCAAAAGTGGTCAAGATCTTTGGTAATTTTTTGTTGATGTTTTTGTATTTAAGGAACATCAATAAAACGAGCAATAAACATTTTTTAAAGTATTACTGATCTCAAATATTCTGATATATGTTTTTTCCTTTCTCCTCCTGCTTTTGCTCCCAGGGGTACTATAATACTATGGATGCGGGTTATATGGATGAAGAGGGCTATTTGTATGTGATGTCTCGAGTGGATGATGTGATCAATGTTGCAGGTCATAGGATTTCTGCAGGTGCAATTGAGGAGGTAAATGCAAAGCGGTCTGTAAAAATGCTTTAAAAATGCATGTTAAAACTCCAGCTAAGATTTAGATCACCAGTGGAGGATGTTTCGGCATTGCTGCTTCTTATGAATGGTATTAAGGTAATGTGTACAAAGTCACTTTTGTGTCCTTCCTGTTCATGCCGCTAGGCATTTTAACAGTGAGAAGAACAGTGGCATACATTTTAAAAATCTGACTAACGAAGTACAAAAGGTCTTGTGTCATCCAGCACAAAGGTGTGTTCTTTTGAAACTTATCTGAGTGATTTGTCACCCACATTGGCAACTTCATAACTTCCGGAAAGCCCTGATGCCAGGGACTGGATTCTGAGCTCCCTCACTGTCTGCAGGCCACTGTAACAGGGAATGGGGCCAAAAACCTACCTGTTGGTCACCTGATGTCACTTTGATGTCAAGTAACTTAACTTAAGTTAAGGGACGCAGGTGGTGCTGTGGCCAGTGGCGTAGCGTGGGGGGTGCAGGGGGGGCTGGCCGCACCGGGCGCAACATCTGGGGGTTAGGGTTAGGGGGCACAAATCCACGGGTTAGGGGGCGCAAATTACTTGCCTTGGCCCGGGTGCTGACAACCCACGCTACGCCACTGGCTGTGGGTTAAACCACAGAGCCTAGGACTTGCCGATCAGAAGGTCGGCGGTTCAAATCCCCGCAACGGGGTGAGCTCCCGTTGTTCAGTCCCAGCTCCTGCCAACCTAGCAGTTCGAAAGCACAAAGTGCAAGTAGATAAATAGGTACCGCTCTGGCAGGAAGGTAAATGGCATTTCCGTGTGCTGCTCTGGTTCGCCAGAAGTGGTTTAGTCATGCTGGCCACATGACCCGGAAGCTGTACGCCGGCTCCCTCGGCCAGTAAAGCGAGATGAGCGCCGCAACCCCAGAGTCGGTCATGACTGGACCTAATGGTCAGGGGTCCCTTTACCCTTTACTTTTTAAACTTAACTTACTCTCCCCTCCATGCTACAAATAAACATTTTTCCTGTATTGATAAGACTTGAATTCAAGCTGTGTCTACAAATAAAGAATTGGAAGTATACTAAGGTCACATCCACAACATACATTTAAAACACGTGGCTTCTTCCTAAGAATTCTGGGAACTGTAGTTGGTTAAGGGTGCTGGGAGTTGTAGCTCTGTGAGGGGTAAAACTACAGTTCTCAGGATTCTTTGGGGGAAGTCATGACTATGAAAGTGGAACATATGTGCTTAAAATGTATTATCACCATCAATTTATTATGAAGGAGCTGTACAATAAAGCCCCAAAATTCAGATACATTTAAGACAAAACTCTGAGCAAAGACCCATATATCCTGCTGAGAAAGCCTGCCAGAATCAAAATGTATTTATTTGTTCCTGGAAAATGCAGATAATGGGTACCTGTTCATATCTCAACAGGAATGCTATTCTATAGATCACTGAAATCCCTGCTCCAACTTATTGCAGAGCAGGCCTCTGGATCTTTGGAACTTACAGGAGAAACTCTCCCACAGGGATCTGCTAGGTATATAAGGGGTAAAGTGGTCTCTCAGGTAACCTGGTCCTGACAGGTATGTCAGCACCAACACTTTGAACTTGGCCTGGTAGCAGATGCATGGCATGGAGGTGACCTAAGAGTGTTCCTGATTCTTCCTTTGCATCAAAAGGTTTGGCACTTTTTGAATCTCACACCTTGTAATGTCACTGTGCAGGGCCACAGGAAAAAGGAGCTAAATTCAAAAAGTACCAACTTTTTGATGCTTGAACTTTCTTGTTCCTGGCATCATACATGATGGGAAAGGTTGGCATGGTTTGTCTGAGATGGCCTGGTGGACCACCCACCAAGTCTTGGCAGGCCTAATTAGGCTGGGGGTGGGGGGCTAAGGTTCACCATAGACTTATATGCTGTCTTATTTCCAAATAACTTGAATAATAGTAAAATGAAAGTAAAGGTGTAAAGTAAACTGAATCCGGAAAAAGAAATAGGGTAATGAATGCCAAGGGAATAAATGCAGTAACACAATAATGCTTCCAGGCAAAGAAAATAATTAGAGCAGATGAATGAATGAAATAAAAGGCCTATGATGAGACATAGGTAAACAAATCATTACAGTAATCCAAACAAGATAAAATTAACGAATGAGCTGTGTCAATAGGTGTAAGGGTGATATTAGTTTCCTGAAAGAAGTAAGATGTTGGCAGTGATATTTTAGGAGAAATAGTACTAGAAAGGAGAAGAACCACACAATGTGACCTTGATTCCAGAGAGAAGGAGATATTGGAGTGATACCAGCAACAGATAAATCAAGAACCAACATGGGGAAACCAAATAAACTTATTTTTAGATAGTTTAAGGAACTGTACCCAAATCCCAGAAGAAATAGGCAGCAAAAAGGGCGAAAACTCTTATATGGTCATGGAGATCTGGAGCAGGGAAATACAGCTGAATTGAACCTACCTAAATATGATAATCAGTGCTAGGGGAATGGATGCAGGAACTGAGACAGCGAAACCTGAACCATGAAGGACACCCAAAAGTAAAGGGACAAGGGTGAAAAACAGCACTCACACCGACTCATGGTTGACAGATAAGAAAACCATTAAAGAATAGAACAGGATAAGCCAGGCAAAAAGAAAGCAGCCTCAAATACTGAAGGATAACAAAGAACAGAAAAAATATACATTGAAAGTAAAAAAGAAATGTGAAGATGAGACAGTTTATCAAGCCAAATGAATGAAAACTACATTAAAAAGGACCTAGTGTAGTGATGTATGGAGGTGAGAGCTGGACCATAAAGAAGGCTGATCGTCGAAGAATTGATGCTTTTGAATTATGGTGCTGGAGGAGACTCTTGAGAGTCCCACAGACTGCATGAAGATCAAACCTAGCCATTCTTAAGGAAATCAGCCCTGAGTGCTCACTGGAAGGACAGAAGCTGAGGCTCCAATACTTTGGCCACCTCATGAGTAGAGAAGACTCCCTGGAAAAGACCCTGATGTTAGGAAAGATGGAGGGCACAAGGAGAAGGGGGCGACAGAGGATGAGATGGTTGGACAGTGTTCTTGAAGCTACCAGCATGAGTTTGACCAAACTGGGGGAGGCAGTGGAAGACAGGAGTGCCTGGCGTGCTCTGGTCCATGGGGTCACGAAGAGTCAGACACGACTAAACGACTAAACAACAACAACAAAAGTGTAGTGATAATCAGGACTTTGAGAGAGAAAACACTGCATACACATTGCTTGGAAACAAAGGAGAGAAACCAAGTGGCAATTAGACAAACCCAGTGAAGTCATCTATGAGGCTAGAAGCCATAACAGAGAGATTCGAAATTATACTAAAGGGAGTAATAGATGGTGAGCAATCTGCTTAGAAAACATGAAGGCATGACATGACACTGAGCAAACAAGTAGAAGAGAAGAAGAGCAGAAAAGGATGAAAACAGCCACGAGGCTGTGACAAATGGTGATAAATAAGAAGAGCTGATCAGAAGGAACTCATGAATGAACTTGTGCTGCTTTATCAAAGGCATGTGCAAAAACTAAGAGATAAAAATAGACAAGAAAGAAAATGAGGAATAAGCAGTGAATTAGCAAGGGAATAAAAGTGACTAGCCAAAGCAGCAGCAACAGAATGAATTAACCGAGAAAGATAAGTAAGATTACTTATTTAAGGGGGTGTGTGAAGCGTATAGATAAGAAATTGAGAAGTCATGACGAGCGGCACAGGACCGTGATATATGAAGGAAAACGTAATTGAGAAGTAATCTATGGCTGACCTGGGGAAGAATAATGGGAGCAGAAAGACAAATCAAATGTACATGTTGAAACAGAGTTAAATGAAGAATCCGAAGCATCAATAATTGGTGCCATAGAAACAGCAAACAAAAGAAGATCAGGAAAAAACAGTCAGGTTGTCATGGGTGAAAGTTGCAAAATTCTTAAAACAGTCAATAAAGGAAACACATCAAGCAAGAGAGTAAATTAAAGTAAACGATGTTCAGAGGGAGGACAAAGAGTACACAACGAGGAGAACACCACAAGGGAGTAATTAAGAGTACCGGTTTCCCAGGCAGCAGAGAAGAATCAGCTCCCCAGGCATATTTTGTCTAATGTATACAGTGGTACCTCAAGTTAAGAACTTAACTCGTTCTGGAGGTCTGTTCTTAACCTGAAACTGTTCTTAACCTGAGGTACCACTTTAGCTAATAGGGCCTCCCACTGCCTCCACGCCGCTGCCACGTGATTTCCGTTCTCATCCTGAAGTAAAGTTCTTAACCCGAGGTACTATTTCTGGGTTAGAGGAGTCTGTAACCTGAAGCGTCTGTAACCTGAGGTACCACTGTATCTTATTGCTGTAAGCCGCTTTGAGACCTCCATGGTGAGAAGCTGGATATAACTTTATCAAATAAATAAATGCAAAGTTGAACCTGTGCATTACATTGAAGCACCTCCCTTCAATACCATCACATGCTACTCCAAGAACATGGCCAGATAATTAGACCCTGTGACAGTTCCTTCCCATGTGAGCTTTGCTTGTCTGCTGTGTAGAGCTGCCTGCAGTATCTATGCACGTTGGAGCACTCATAAAAACAGACCATCCTAACCACTGTTCAACCCCACTCCTGGTACCTTTCACACCTTCACAAAATGGATATACAGTGGTACCTTGGGTTACATCCGCTTCAGGTTACAGACTCTGCTAACCCAGAAATAGTGCTTCAGGTTAAGAACTTTGTTTCAGGATAAGAAGAGAAATCGTGCTCCGGCGGCACAGCAGCAGCAGGAGGCAGCGGCGTAGCGTGGGTTGTCAGCACCCGGGGCAAGGCAAGTAATTTGCGCCCCCTAACCCCTAACCTGCCGTCGCTGCCAGCTTCTTCTTGCTGCTGCCTGGTCTGGTCTGGTGTGGTTCTCTCCCGTGCTCAGCGCTGCGCTGGGTGGCCGCTGCACTGTCCCTCCCCCACATAGTCCCTCGCTCTCTCTCCGCACCGCATGCCTGACACCCACCCCCTCCACAGTGGGCGGCGACCCAGTGGCTCGGATCGGATTCGCACAGCCAGCACTGCAGTGAGAGAGAGTGAGTGAGCCAGGTAGGATCAGAGAGCTGTGAGTGCGAGCGCCCCCCCAGATGTTGCGCCCGGTGCGGCCGGCCCCCCCTGCACCCCCCACGCTACGCCACTGGCAGGAGGCCCCATTAGCTAAAGTGGTGCTTCAGGTTAAGAACAGTTTCAGGTCAAGAACGGACCTCCGGAACGAATTAAGTACTTAACCCAAGGTACCACTGTATATGTATGGGGTCTGAATCTTAGTGGAGCATTATTTAATAGAGACCCACCTTTTCTCTCTTTTCTTTGTTAATTCTCTTGGATCCAGTTTTTAGGGGAAAATGTCATAGAGCCACTTTAAGGTAGGTTGAACTTTTGGTTTTTAAAGAAGTGTTGGGAAACTTGCTCAAAGTTCTCGCTGCTTGAGGGGGAAGGTAAGGGCACAGTTATTTTTATTTTTACAGCTTAATTGCTTCTCCATCCTCCTTGCAAAACAGGTGTGAGGTGGTGGTAAACTGACGCCTTATTATTATTGCCGAGTCTGTATTTTTAGGGAAAGAAAACTTGGGCTAAATTAGTTGTTTTGTGGGTTGCGCTTTATTGCAGTGCTGCCTCCCTTGTGGTGTTGAAAAAGCTATTTAATTCCCATTTTTTGCTTACCATACAGTGGGTGGCAATTGATTGTTTTGCTGAATGCACAATAAAGTTGTTTGCTGATAAATAATGTATCAACTTTCTGTCTGTCTCTCCTGTTTTAAGGATGGCATTAACTGATAGTTTGATCTACAGCTTAAAATACTGTGCATGTTGTTATTCCAAATGGAGACCCACAAAACAATAAAATGTACACTAAAGTAGCTAATATGATTTATAGCAGCATGTTGCTCATGATGAATGTCATTGTTGTTTATACACAGTCTTATGGGCTGGATTGCAAATGTACATTTGTAATTTGAAATATTGCATTCCCAATAGGTTTATTAATCAAGCTAATAAGCAAATGTTACAGCTTAAATAATATTTCAGTAAACATCTCTTTTTGGCAGCAGTCAGACAATAGTAAATAGGTGTAATGTTGTGAGCATGTAGGCCAGAACTGTAGCATCACATAATTCTGAAATCCTGCTCCTGGCAAACTGAGATTTCTGTATTATGGACACTGTGAATCGCCATAAGGGCTTCATTGTCTAATGCTGCCTGGAAACTTCAGAAGGGTCAAAATGCCACTGCTAAAATCTTGACAGGCCAGGAGTTGGGATCATGTGACAATGTCACTGTATTAGCTACACTGGCTGCTGATTCAGTTTTTAATGCAATCAGAGGCATTGACTTTGTACCGTTGGTCCCACACTCCTTGGGACTTTAATCTATGTACTGTACTTGAAGGGCCTGTGAAGCTGCTTGTTTTTTCAGATTGCCTTGCGCGTCACACTGCCTTCTGAGGCACATTTTGTGGCAATGCATGGAAGAGTTTTCTCTACCGCAGGACATCATCTGTGAAACTCCCTGCCCCAAGGGGTCAGCTTCCTCTCTTATCTTTGTTCTACTGTTCTACACACTTTGTTTGTTTTTAAGCCAAGGATTTGCTAGTGCTGCTACTTAATTTATTTCAATTTGATTTTTATTCTGGTTTTTCTGTTTTCTGATGTTAGGTCAGGTTGTGGTTTTTGTAACTCAGGTTGTGTTTTCGACAATGCGTTTTTAACGATGTGATTCTGTTTTACTTGTTGGTCACCCCGACTCCTTCAGGAGCAGAATAGTATGGTTGGTTTTTAGTGTACGGTATAAAGAATGTATCTAAAGCAGGGGTAGGGAACCTTAGGTCGGGAGGCCAAATGTGGCCTGATAAGGCCTCTTCGTTTGGCCCTCAAAATTCCCCAGACCACCCCCCTCACCCACACTGCCTCATAACCCAGGTGGCCTGACTGGAATGTGTTGTTGACCTTTGAGAAGGCCTCTTGCTTGTCTGGATGGAGGATACAGAGGGGTATGCTCTTCTGTTTCAGAAGCTAGGCTACCGTGTAGAGGTGAAACTCACATTAATTCCTCCACTCACTTTGGCCTCTGCTCCTGCCTGTCACGGGCATGTGGCCCTCAAAAGGCTTTCTAGAACAGAATGTGGCCCTTGAGCTATAAAACTTTCCCCACTCCTGATCTAAAGAGCCTCCCACACAGTTCTTTAGGTTGCTATCTTTGAAGGAGTCCCCATCCAACAGGAAATTACTTAGACATCTATCTCCACTATGAGTCTGAAAATTCCCTGTGATATTCCAATTAGGAAAGAAACTGTGACTTCTGCATTATCAGATTCTCTGGATTGATAAGGAACACGTGTGCTCCACTGACGCATGGTGGTGGTTGTTTTCTGTTTCCCCAATCAGGCTGTGCTCTCCCATAGCGCTGTGGCAGATTGTGCAGTTGTCGGCCAGGAAGACTCCTTAAAGGGCCACATCCCACTCGCTCTGTGCGTCCTAAGAAACGGTGAGACATTTGTTTGAAAAGCGGAGGGAAGCCTTAGGCTCAACTCCCGGCCGGTAGCAGCTAACAAAATGGTTAACGTACAGAAGAATCAGACTACTTTTGTTGACCGTGGTGCTCTTACCTTGCTTATCAGGAGTAAACACTGAAGAGGAAAAGCTTTTGGATGAAATCGTAAAGAGAGTTAGAGAAAATATTGGCCCTGTGGCAGCCTTCCGGAAAGTAGTGTTTGTGAAACAGATACCAAAGACACGTTCTGGCAAGATACCACGGTCAGCTCTTTCTTCCTTGGTAAACGGCAAGCCATACAAGGTGAATTACCTGCATTCTTTTACTACTACTGTGATAAAAGTGCTGGATATTTTGATATTATGCTGTGCTGTCTGCAGTTTTCATGATCTTTTATAGCTGTCCCTCTAACGTTATGCCTAGCATGTTGTGTAGCATTTAAGTGGCTTTAAGCAGCAGCATATATTGTATAAAGCAGACCAGTCCAATTAACTTGGCTCCAATACCACCACCCTGTAGCAGGCGTATAGATTTACAAAGTGTAGCCAAACAACCTTGGGTCAAATGCTTTTAGGATAGTGCCTGCATTTCCTTCCCTTGCTATATATACTTCTTTAACCTGACCTTTAATACTTGAGGAGTATATTTTTAGGACCCACTTTCAGAACATAACACGTCCTGGGACCTTAAGATGAAGGCCAGGTAACAAATAAATAGGAATAGTTTTTATCGCATTTGTCTTGACCCATTTCTGTACTAAGGAACCATTTTGTGTGAGATTACCTTTTTTCTGCATCTACTGACAGTGGTTGGTCACAAGAAGAGGGCGGCTACAAAACTTTGTTTTCCAGTGCCACTCCTGACTATGGCCCATTACATTACTGCTTTTTTCATGGTGTATACAGGGATTTTGTATGATTTCAACAAAACTAGGCAAACTAAGTTGACTAGACTTGAACTTACTAACACTGTTGTTAACTATAACATAGTATCTTGATTCTCTTCTCTTGCTTATTTTTTTCCAGATAACTCCAACCATTGAGGACCCGGCTGTGTTTAAACATGTAGAAGAAATGCTGAAGACCAAGTTAAAGTAATGGTTAAAACCTATTAAGATCTGGAAATACCTGGAATACATAACTGCATTTAATTAGGCCAGGAGTATCATGCAAATCAAATTACATTGGGACTAATTTTATTTCTGCAAAAGTGTCGCTAAGCCTTATACCGCAATGGCAAGTAATTAATATTGGATTGCTGGTGTAATGATTTATGGTGGATATTCAAACAGTTTCTCTGAGGCTCAAATAGCTATTAAAATAATCGCATTTGCTACTTTCATGCTGCTCCAAACCTATATCGAATGCAAAGATGAAACTGATGATGCAGGGCACACCCAGCCAAAATTTTAGCACTTTTAAGCCCCATCAATTTCAGTGCAACACTTGAATCCGTGTGCTCATACTTCTTCCATCCAATACAGGGGAAATTTAAGTATGCTTATATATTAATATTGTTTCAAGAGGTGGGCAGAGCAATCTTCACTTCCGCATCCATTGGCTGGAGGGGGCAAGGGTGGAGCAGAGGCATAGAATTACCACTGTTGGTTCTTTTGTAGCCAGAGTCAGGGTGAGGCAGGGGTAGGATGGCAGCAGCCTCGAATCTGCTGGATGCAAGGCTCCTTCATTCATTGGAGGGTTCCCAGGATCAGTGCCCCCTCCACAGGACCCTGGAGCTGGTTTATCTAAATCCCACCCCCCTATTGGAATCAACTGGAAGATTGAGGGGGTGAGCAAAGTTCCACACAGCAAAGGAAAAGTCAGTCTGTCTGATTCACTGCCCTGGCTGCCACAAGCAAGCAAGGTTTAGAAGTGGAGGTCAGTTTTCAGCTTCACACCCAGCCACCCATGCAAACACATTCACAACCTCAGGACTGCACTCTAATGAAAGCATTTACAAGTTTAGAGCTATGAGAATAAAATTTACCATTTTTATTTTGAGTTGTTTAGATTATATATCACACCCAAGGCATTTCCCCCTCCCCCTCCCCCACGTTTTTTCATGCATCTTTGCAGGCTATATTTCGGAAATCCAAATCACTAGAACCCATTTAAAACTTACCTGCAATCAAGCAGCACAGAAGAATATTGGGTCTTGTTGGCTGTATGCTGAACTTCCTGTCCCAAGGTGCAGTTTTGTTTCTTCACTGTAATAGAGTGAGCTCTGCACCTATCTGGATCCAGCTCAGTACTTCAAGTCCAGCAAGTGATTATCATGATCAACACAGAGATCAAGACTGGAAATAGCAGGGCCTTGGGCACAGAAGGAAAAAAATGGCCCTATGCAAAAGCTTACCTGTAGGTAAAACGATGATGATGATACAGAACAGGAGAAGCCCTTGGTGGTGAGTGGGCTTTCCCATCATTTTTGAACAAGTACAAATTCATCCTAGTCTTCTGGGCCAGTCTGCATAGAAAATGGAGGTAATGCTGAATACCTTTAGAATGACCATTCTTCAGTGGTGTAGCACACACTTTTACGCTGTAGGCCCTCTTTTCGGTCTCTGGCATCTCCAGCTACAGCTGAGAAAACCTGGATAGATGCTGCCAATCATTGTTATAGGTAGATGGACCATTGATCTGACTTTGTAAACCAGTTTCCTGTGTAGAAGCAATGCCATTTTTTGTTCTGTTTAATAGAGTTTCAGTCTTAGTACTCAAGGTGCAATCTTATACATGTTTGTTTATTCAACCTTAGTTTGCTTTAAGACATCTGTTGCATATTTTGGCTTCACAGACTAAACAGCAGAGTCAAAAGGGGAGTTGAAGAAACTTTAGAAAGTCTTCATAGAACTTTGATTAGAGTCAATCAAATGGTTCGAAATAGCGCATAGTATTGCCTTCATAGAACTGCAGTTCAGGATGCATGTGAAAAATGTTACGTTTCTCCCACTTCAAAAGCATGTTTAAAGCAGCTGCTGGTTCCCGGAAAGCAGCAGTATTGTAGCAGCTGAGGGTGGTGGGAATGGGGAGAATCACAGAATTGTAGAGTTGAAAAGAGACCATAAGGGTCATCTAGTTCAACCCCCTGCAATGCAGGAATCTTCTGTCCAATGTAGAGCAAATTCCAGCTCAGATACCCTGGTGGTGTATTCAGTTTGGCTTAAAGTCTCTCCACATCACATAGACGTGGGGACTTAAACATGACCTTTTACATGAATGGGTTGGGGGAGAAGGAGTGGGAGAGCAGGAAAAAAATGAGCAGCAATCCCAGCTGTGTTCGTGAGAGTGAGTGCACAAGAGGCGGTTGGAGAGGAGATCAGAGAAACTTGTGGGGTGATTTGGAGAGAGAACAAAGGGGTTTGGAGTGTGAGGGAGGTGGTTGGCAGAGCTTCATACAGCAGAATAGTCCATCAAAACACAAAGCATCATCACCATCAGCTTCTGAGAAAACAAAAAAGTAGAGGGTGGTTCTCATGCTGATAGATGTGTTGGCTTTGTTGGATTGCTTGAAGGCTGGCATGTCTGTGAGTGCTGTGGCATGCAAATTTGGCCAGAATGAGTCCAGCATCCATACCATCAAGGTGTATGAAAAGGAGATCCATGGGGCTGTGGCAGTAAGCGCACCACTGACTGCCAGCGAGGTTTAGGACAAGGCTTTGGTGGAGACAGAGAAAGCACTGAACTTGGGGCTGGAGGACACAAACCGGAAACATGTTCCATGGATGGCAAGCATATTGTGCCAAAAGACACCGAACCTCTATGGCTTCAAACCTTCTATCACAGATGGGGACCTGCTTGCTATGAAATTTGAAGCCAGGCCAGGTTGACTTAACAGCTTTCAGATCTACTTGGAACTCAGCCTCAAGTTCATCCGTGGGATTACAGACATTCTGAGACTATACAAGAAAATGTTTGATGAGCTCAAGAGACAACATCGGCAGCTGCCAATCACCATGTTCCTCACACAGATACCAGCCGCTGCTGTCGTAGCAGCAGATGTGCCTGTGCAACCCACCTCTGAATCTGAACCATAGCCAAGCACTTCTCAGTCTTCATATAATCAGAAGCACCATCCAGCGAGGGAGGAGGAGGACTTCATTCGTCCCTCACAGGTAGGTGCCGCCATTTGAAAAATGGTTTTTAAGTGGTCTTCGGGGGATTGTTCGGGCTTTAGTGATTTTGCTTAAATGTGCGATGGTCAAGAACATATCCCCAGGTGAGGTGAGAGTTAAAAAGTGTAAGAAGGAGAAAGTGGTAGTTTTAAACAACTGTAGAGATTCAAACAAAGCAGAGATGGAGAGGAACATTTTGTGGTTTTAAGCAATGGCAGAGGTTTGAGTAGACAGTGAGTACTCACTGAGTACTCAGTAAGTAGACAGTGGGGAGAATGGCTTAAAACAGGGTTTGAATACAGCGAGAAGGAGATGGGAAAGGATGTTTTCCCCCTGTTATTTTTCCTTGTAAAACTAATTTTAAAAAGCAGTATTTCTCCCTTCCCAGTCTATTCAGACCTCTCCCATTGTTTTAAACCACCACTTTCCTCCTCTCAGTTGTCTCTTCTGTTTTGCTCCCATGTCACAGCCGCTGCTGTTGTGCACTCTGTCTTCTCTTTTGTGCCCCTACCCCACCCCGATTTCATCCAGTCAGGATTGTGATGCAGCACTACAAATCCTCCAAAGGGGACTGCATGATGACACTCTTAAAGCTTTATTATACTTAAGACATAAGGACCAATTTATCCTAACTTTGTGTCTTCCTTCCAGCTACTTGGCTACACCTCAGAGACCAAAGGCTTATTATGTGTATGTCCTTCGAATCCTGGGACCCAGGTATCTGCAGGACTGGCTCTTCATTAATTTGGAACAGCAGCATATGGAAATCGTATATGGGAGGTGAGTCACAGGCATCAAAGTGCTGTTTCTCCCATACACACTCTTTTGTACATGTGTCCCAAGTATGGAGGTAGGCGGAGCATTAGAATAGTTAAATGCGGTATTTGTATGCCTCTCACATCTATACTTTTCCATTTGCTTTTGATAGTTACATGAACCCTAAAGTTACATGTATATATGGGAGGAAATGCCATTTGTTGTTGTTTAGTCGTGTCCGACTCTTTGTGATCCCATGGACCAGAGCAAGACAGGTGTGCTCTGGTCCATGGGGTCACGAAGAGTCGGACACAACTAAATGACTAAACAACAACAAATGGGAGGAACATAGATTTCTCATTTCTTGTCATTGTCATGCCTCTTTATGTCTATATGCACATCGTAAAGGTGAGAGAGGTATTATTGAGCCCTATAGCTAATAGGTCCTTTCCCACCTGTAGGGTGTTGTGTGCCCATGCAGGGAACAAATATATCCACTAGTTTTGGGCAGAAGAGAAAGAAAAACTTGAGAAGCTCTTGTTATAGTTGTCTACTGAAAAGTAATATTGCATAGTGCAATTACTATTAGAATTCGTGTATTTCAGGCTTCCTCAACCTTGGCCCTCCAGATGTTTTTGGCCTACAACTCCCATCATCCCTAGCTAACAGGACCAGTGGTCAGGGATGATGGGAATTGTAATCTCAAAACATCTGGAGGGCCGAAGTTGAGGAAGCCTGGTGTATTTAATAGTAGTCTTAATTCTATTCTAGGACACATGGTAGCTAGAAAAGAAACTGAGGCATCTGTAGGCTTCAGCAAAAATTCATTATGGCTGCAGTCCTACATACTTACCCCATAGGTAAGCCTCGTTAAATTCAAATCACCTTCCCTATTTATAGGATTATATTGTGCTGTTATATAGTGTATTGACTCCAAACTAAAACTAATCATACTTATATCAATGGGACTTAACTAACTTGCTAAGGATAAAACAGTGGTTGGAGAATTAGATTACCACTTTGCTAGTACCTTTGATTCCAGCTGTATATTGGTCTAAAAAGCGTTTGGAACTTTGAAGACATGTTACAGCAGTGGTTACAACAACAGAGTTATATTCAATTGATCAAGCCAGTGTCTTGGCGGTTGTAGCAAAGTTTACTTAGAAGGAACCGCTTTTGGCCGTTACTTTCTATGAAGCAATACGTTCAGTGCACCATCTTGTGGCAGACGGCATTATTATCTTTCAAAGCACATTCTGGTTGCTTGTTAATAGAAAACGTTATGCTTATACCCCTGAAGCAATGTTTGCCTCTTAAAGTTCCATTTGAAGCTGTGACACACCATGCAGTTCCATCAGACATTGAACACATAAAACAGCACTGATTTTCTTTTATTGACAACGGGGGAGAAAAAGAATCTGTCACCATTTGGTTAACTGAGGTCTGTTTAAGTAAAAAAAGCAAAACAAAACGCAGTAAAACAAATGTACGTGCAGATGTTTTGCAGATCAACCTGCTGAAAGGAATAACCAAAAGACAGGTCTGAAGCTAAGATCAGGCAGTGGGAGATTAGCAAATAGAAGGTAAATGACATTATTAAATAGGTCTTACTTTGAAACTTCCCATATAAACAAAGAATAAACATCAATAACACCACCAAATAAAGCCACAGCAGATAATAGTTTCTCCTCTAAGCTTTTGTACATTATATATTAACTTTTCTGCCTTTCAGTTAGTTCCTCTGATAAGGTTGACTTCCGAGAAGTCTCAGCAAGGCCGTCTTGGATAAACATGTTATTAGACAATCAGCTGTCTAATGCCTATTCTAATGAAGAAATGGAGGGCAGCATTTTTCTATATAACTGAAAACTTGAAGATTAGGATTTATTTCCCCTTGATGTTTGTTCTATGCCAACGTTGGCCAGCATCTGAAGAATTTGGAAGGCAAAACGTGAGTCCTAGAAAAAGCTAGTTTCTTCTTGGTCCATAAGTAGCCATTAAGGAGAATGTCTCTTGTTAACGTCCTGTAGTTGGTTTTTGATCTTGTTGATATTAAAAAGGAGAGCCGTCACAGTGCTTTTCTACAAGTATATATAACAATTGTGTTTTGCCTTTAGAGGTCCATTTTTGGCTCAAATCTTTCTTTTGTAAATCATCAGAGGCAGGTGTTGAGCTTTAAATATTGACAGATTTCTTTTAAAAAGTAGGAACATGTTGAAGCATCTAATAACTCTGCTAAACATATCCAATTGACTTTGCTACAATTCAAAACTGTAAAAATGGTGGAATGGAAGGATACAAACAGTATTGTTGACACTGTATTGTCAAGTGTTTGCACTAAGACCCCATGTACCATAGATTTAATTTCTTTTAAAAAATCATATTTATATCCATTTACATGAGACTTACACATATTAAAAGAAATACATACACAGTAAATACATAAATTCTAGTATTTTACAATAAAACAGCTGAAACAAGTTTAAAAATGAGTGTCTCCTTTTGATAAAAGCTTTCCTGCACTTCAGTCAAATTTATGATGATAGATACATTGGGGTTTTTTGTTTTTTTTAAAAAAAACTTAATTAGTAACTATTACCTTATTGAACTACCCAATGGGCACAGTCCGGCCAGTACTGTTGCTGCACATTCTTTAGTCATTTCAGTGGGGCTGTCTGAAACTTATGTTACCTCCATTGAAATGAATTAGAGTTGCATGATGGTAGTACTTGGCAGGTTGCACCTTAAAATGCAATTTGTAAAAAGATCTCCATGTAGTTTAGTCTGATAAATATTCTAGTGTACTTCCTTATACCCTGTTCTTGAATAAAAAGCTTCTTTTCATAACGTGGTGGTAGTGCACTTCAGGTAAAGTAGAAGAGTTGGCATCTAGAGGTGGGGGGAAAATAGTACATTTAGTAATTACTCCATTACAGTATTCTGTTACTGAGCCCCAGGGTCTCCAACATGGTGCCTGTGGGCCCTGCAGAAGTCTTCCCTGGCAATGCAGGGCACCCTTCTTTATCCCTCTACAGAAATTAGGCTCAAAAATCATTCCGGTGTAGCCAATACAATAAGTTGTGGTGTGTGCTTGATTACAACATGTGGTGCCCCCAAAAAAGGTTGGTGATCTCTATCTTAGGCTCATTATTAATGAGTAGTAAATGGCTTCTAGCACAGCCCTGTTGAAGCAGGCAGGATAATTGTGGAGAAAAGGGGCTGCAGACACAATGGGGAAAATCTGTCTTGAGGGACTAAGGAAATTTAAACATAGGCAGTATCTGTAGGTATTGAGCTACCAGCCCCAGATTCCTTTTACCACTCAGACCTAACATTTTTGAAGTATACATATTTTACCTGAAGCAATCAGGGTAAATGATACTGTTTTCTGTGAGAATTTGGATTGTAATTCTTTAGTCATACAGTTGTACCTCGGGTTACAGACTCCACTAAGCTGGAAGAAGTACCTCAGGTTAAGAACTTTACCTCAGGATGAGAACAGAAACCGTGCGGCATTAGGAGGCCCCATTAGCTAAAGTGGTACCTCAGGTTAAAAACGGACCTCTGGAATGAGTTAAGTTCATAACCAGAGGTACCACTGTATAATATACCAAAGCAGACATGTTAATACAATAAAAAGCCCAGTTGGAATTTCACTATCTTAATTGTTTTGCATCTTTTTAAGTAATATATTGGGTTGCTTTTTTCTCTCTCTAGTAGGATTGTTGGTAATGTAGAATGTTTCCTTTGATAGATGCAGGTTGGGAAATGTTTCAGATGTCATTGGTGATAGTATTGGTCCATAAATTACTGTAGCTACTAGTGGAATAAATGTCAAGGGCAGTGGTATTTGCAATGAACCCATAGACTGCACTCTTGAATAGTAGTAGTCCTTGCAAATTGCACTGATTCATTTTTCTATACCTTTAGCACATTATTTTTGTCTGCCTAGTGCTGTTTGTATTTCCTAATTTTAGAATTTGTATTCTCAAGCGATGGCTGACTGTGGTAGTAGCAGTAGATTAGATAATCATAGGTCTGATATTTGCAAGCATTGGCTCTTTACTATCTGAACTTGCAGTGAAATTTGTAATGTTCTGGGGCACTCCATTTCATACCCTTGGCATGCTAACAACAGCCTACATAGCTCTAATTACAAGCTATTCCATTTCAGTGTTTTTGTCCTCATTTGGTTTAATGTTTTTTGCTTGGGAGAAAGGAAAAGCTTTCCCCCTCTCCATTCAGAGCTAAACTACACATGGCATTAATGATGTGTGTAAACAAGTGTGTTACATCTGGCCGCTTTTATTTTGGAGCAAAATACATCTTGGGGGCCGGTGCTGGAATCTGCTTCAAATGTGGATGGGGTCCTATGCTAGTTTTCTGCTGAAAAGTGCACCATCATGGTTGACATTTGCCCTGAAGCTGCTATTTTGCAGTGTCAAAAATTGAGTGACTGTTGTTATTTGTACCCCACCCATCTGACTGGGTTGCTCCAGCCACTCTGGATTCCACCCAGCTATGCTCAAGGAGCAGAAGTAAGACACATGATAAAACAGAGGAAAGTAAATTGGGGTTTATGGAAAAGAAATATTCACATGCTCCTCAATGGAGCAGTTTCTCCCCTCCCCTGGATCACAGGAGCCAGAGTGGGGCGTGATTAGCTGATCAGTGGTGGGTGTGCAGCCTGCGCAGGGTGTACTCTTCTGGTCAGTTACTCCTGGAGCAACCAAGCCCTGCCTCTGGCTTGTGGAAGCCCCCTCCTGCTCACATCAGCAAGAGGGGAGAAGCTTGATCAGTTGAGGGGCACGGGGACTGGGCAATGTATTTCAGCTGCTTCTGAGGAAGAAGCAGCCAAGATACACTTCACACACACTGGTATTTAGCTGCTGATACATCACAATGTTAAAAACCAGTTATCACGCAGACCTAGTCCTCTATACCCTGTTCTACTCTTTAGGCTGCAGGCAGGTTCCTTAGATTCATTTGAGTCTCATCCCTAGGCTTAGATGTTGAGAACTCATAGCTGCTTATTGCTCAGTGCTGTTAATGTGCAGACAAAGTCTAAGAATAGTCAGAAGTTGTATAGCCCAGGCATACCTTCACTATCCCAGTGCCCAGACATACTTCAGTGAGAACTTCCTAGGCGCTTTGAGAGAACCCTGCACTGCTATGGTTATTGTTTCAGTTCTGCCCACTCCACCCCAACAACAAATAAGATAGCTTTTTAATTACTCACATGAGTTCACCTCCGTCCTTTTTTCCATGCCAGCCTTGTCAGCACGAATACGTGCGAACTGTCGAGCTGTCTAGTCTCTGCAACCGCGCTGACGCCACTGCAAATTGATAACCAACACAACAAGAAGAATCTTGGAATTAGAGGAAGAGGGGAAAAAACATGGAGCCCACTCTGTAAGGTATTCTCTGTGTCCCAACTCTTGAAGCTTATTTAGTGTGGATTGCACAGTTGCCCCCATTCAATTTTCATTTGTTAAAAATAGTACTGAGTAGTTATCACTAGGGACTGGGACAGCGGGTACAGCTGCAGATTTGCTCCATTATACATGTTGAGAAGAGAGAATGCACCTGTCACACTTCAGATGTGCACACGTACACTTAATGTTCAAAGAGGGTGTATATCCAGAGTGCCTGATCTGTGTCCCAGATTTTTTTTAAAAAAGATTCTGACCATTACACCCATATGTTATGCTATTTACCGTATTTTTCGCACCATAGGACGCACCGGACAATAGGACGCACTTTGTTTTAGAGGGGGGAGAACAAGAAAAAAAATTCTCCCCCTCTCTGCCCAGCGCCCCTTCAGTGAAGCGGCAGGAGGCGCTGCACAGAGAGGGGGAGAACTTTCCCCCTCTTGTTTTCCCGCTCTAAAACAAGGTGCCGTTTAAGGTGCGTTCAGGCGGCTACCTTGGAAGCCTGGAGAGCGAGAGGGGTCGGTGTGCACTGACCCCTCTCGCTCTCCAGGCTTCAGGTTCCTTTCGATCTGCTCTTTGGGGCTGGCGGGGGGAAGCCCACCACCAGCCCCAAAGAGCAGGTCAGGGAGCAGCGGAAAGGCGCAGCGGAGAGGCTCCTGCCATAGCCGCGCGTCACCTCTCCAGCCGGGAGAGGGTTGCAGGGCTATGGCTTCTTTAGCCCCACACGTGCTCTCGCGACTGGGGAGGTGACGTGGGGCTGTAGAGGCTCCTGCCATAGCCGCGCGTCACCTCTCCAGCCGGGAGAGGGTCGCGGGGCTATGGCTTCTTTAGCCCCGCGCGTGCTCTCCCGACTGGGGAGGTGACGTGGGGCTGTAGAGGCTCCTGCCATAGCCGTGCGTCACCTCTCCAGCCTGGAGAGGGTCGCGGGGCTATGGCTTCTTTAGCCCCGCACGTGCTCTCCCGACTGGGGAGGTGACGTGGGGCTGTAGAGGCTCCTGCCATAGCCGCGCGTCACCTCTCCAGCCGGGAGAGGGTCGCAGGGCTATGGCATCTTCGCTCCATAGGACGCACACACATTTCCCCTTCATTTTTGAAGGGGAAAAAGTGCGTCCTATACAGCGAAAAATACGGTACTTAGATGTTTTGCTTATGCCGGTCTGTGACCGAATAAAGTAAATTCATTCATTCACACCCATATATGGAGATCTGCTGGAACAGGAGACACAGCAGGCAGACCATGTGGTTGTGGGGGGGGAAGGTTCTCTTTTTGCTCTTGTGATGATATGAGACAATTGGGGAAAGAAGGTGTGTACAGTGGTACCTCGGGTTACATACGCTTCATGTTACAGACTCCGCTAACCCAGAAATAGTGCTTCAGGTTAAGAACTTTGCTTCAGGATAAGAACAGAAATCGGGATCCGGTGGCAGCAGGAGGCCCCGTTAGCTAAAGTGGTGCTTCAGGTTAAGAACAGTTTCAGGTTAAGAACAGACCTCCGGAATGAATTAAGTTCTTAACCTGAGGTACCACTGTACTGCTTCTTAGCTCAATTAGTTGTAGCCGCATGGATGAAGGGCAGGTTATAAATATAAAGAATAAATAGAATGGATAAATAAAATGTAGAAATGAAAAATACATTCACCCCTTTCAGGCATTTGAAACTGTGTAAATACAGGTGGGGGGCATGGGGGCAAGCATATGAGCCCAAGGTTTGCTGCAGCTCTTTCATGTACCGCTAAACCATGGTTTAGCATTACATCTCTTAACACATTTTATGTGTAAATATGTCACACCAACCAGCACCTAAGTCAGTGATGCTTTGCTGCTGGCTATATTGCTTATGCAAGGTTGGCATACTTTCTTCCACATAGATAATGAATGCTGAGAGACCTTTAGTTATGAAAATAAGCGTTCGTCCCATACCCTCAGTTGCCACTTTTCGTGACTGTCCTGATGTTGTAGTTAATCTGAATCCAGCTGGCAGTGTCTCTGAGGAGCCAGGCATCATGCTGATTCCGTGGACTTCACGTGGGGGGAACTGTCTTCGCCAGGAAGAACCTCGCCTGTAATTCTTGTCATCACTCTGTCGACACACAAAGACAGTATTTAATTTTGCTAAAACTGAAAGCTAGTCTTCTGAACAGTTGAGGAATAGTTATCAATAGAAAGATGGACTTCTGCTTGTTACAAATAGAAACAGATACTTAACAAGGGAATCTTGTTCTATGCTGGCCAATGTATAGCTTTATCATTCCTTTTGAGCATAGCCAGATAAAATGGTCCATATATAGGCATTGTTACTCTATGGCCAGAACGCAGTGAAAAAGTGAGCCAGATAGAGACACTGAAATATAGGATGTGCACAACAGAGCATCAAATGAAATGTACCGTATTTTTCGCCCCATAGGGCGCACCTAGGGGTTTTTTTTGGGGGGGGAGGAGAATAAAGAAAAAAAAATTATTTCCCCCCCAGGCTCGGGGCTGGTGCGGGGGAAGCCCGAGCTTCCCCCGACCCCAGAACAGCCTGCTATTCGCAAGCCTAGGGAGCCCGGCGGGAAGTCGCGCCGGTCTCCCCAGGCTTGCAGAGAGCTGCGCGAAGCCCAGGACTGCAGGCAGCTCTGCGCAACCCTCAGGAGACTGGCGCGAAGTCGCCCCGGTCTCCCAAGGGTTGTGCAGAGCTTCCTGAAGCCTGGAGAGCAAGAGGGGTTGGTGCGCACCGACCTCTCTCGCTCTCCAGGCTTCAGCGAAAGCCTGCATTCACCCCATAGGATGCACACACATTTCCCCTTCATTTTTGGAGGGGAAAAAGTGTGTCCTATAGGGCGAAAAATACGGTAATAAATAACCCTCAACTCATCCTTTGATATGGTCCCCATTGGACCCAATGGGTGGGAAGATGCTGACTGGAGTGCTGGGGAGATTATATGCTGCCACCCACCATTGAGATACTCTAACTAATATACCTCTGTGGTTTTATTATTTAACAAATTACCAAAAGATTAAAGAGGGATGATGTATGCCTATCTAAAATGTCATGTGAACAGTGATATTACGAATATACCGTATTTTTCGCTCTATAACACGCACCTGACCATAACACGCCCGTAGTTTTTAGAGGAGGAAAATCCATAGGCATGCCACCCGTAGGCATTCCCTCCATAACACGCACAGACATTTCCCCTTACTTTTTAGGAGGAAAAAAGTGAGTGTTATGGTGCAAAAAATACGGTAATCAAAAAATGGGGGTAGGTGGGTGGGCCACAACTAATGAAACTGACTAGTACATTTATTTATTTTTTACTCAAAGCTGTATTTTGTAAGATTGTAATTGTACAGCCTCCAGTGGAGGATTTGCAGTATTTCATCACAATCCTGAATTTGCATGAAGTCAGGGTAGGATAGGAGAGCAAAAGAGAAGGCAGGGTTCTCAGCAGTAAAAGACTGAGTAAAGAAGGGATGGAAGGAGCACAGAGGGAACAGCAGAGATTTGAATAAAGCAGAGATAGAAAAATGGAGAGGGGATTTTAAAGAATGGCAGAATTTTGACTAGACTGAGCAGAGAGCGACCTGGGGGAACTGCAGGTTTAAAACAAAGCTTGAGTATAGCAAGGAGGAAGTTGGGAATGTCTCTGTTGTATTAGCTTCTGTGTTGTACCCATCACTGCTATTTTTCCTTGTTAAATCTGGTGGGTTTTGTGTGTGTGTGTGTGTGTGTGTGTGTGATAGATATAGATATATAGATATAAACAGCAACCTTTCAGTGTCCTTCCATTCCTGCTTTGCTCAAACCTCTGCCATTGTTTGAATACAGCAAGAAGAAAGTAATTGAAAATAAAAATATGGCTTTTTCAAACTTCTTCCTCTTCCATTCCTCAGCTGTCTCATATGAGAGAGATCAAGGATGCAAAGCCCTCAAATATTCTACAGTACCTCTCCACAATCATGCATTTCCTGGTACCATGTGCTGCCTTCAACATGGAAGTTCAAGATTCAATGTTGTAGTTAAAAGAGATATTTCATTAATAAGAAAACACCCATGTATGTACAACATTCATCAACTGAATTAAACTCTTCTAAAACTGACAGGTTTTTTCTTAACATTGTAGTCATCATAAGGATACAGTAACATAACAGTATGGGCTGTGTATGCAAAGGGGACTGCAGAATGAGAGAGGGGAAAGCCTGAAAATGGGGATGATCTGTGTGAAGGGAAAGTTCAAAAACAAAAAGAGGAAGGGGGGGAAAGGTGAAGGTGATAATGGTGTGTAGGTGCACAGAGACCTAAACAATAGACAGGAGAAGGCATGGGAATGGGGTGATCTGTGTACAAAGGAGAAGAAAGGAGGAGGGTGGAGTAAAGAGGTGCCACGGGGGTTGCAAAAAGAGGGAGTAGAAGACAGGGGAAAGGGTCTGAAGAATAAGAGGAGATGGCGGCTTCATGGTTGGGTCGAATGTGAAATGGGTGCTTAGCTGCAATGTATGGAAGATGCAAGAGGTCTCTGTGGCGATCACACAGGGTCCCCAAACGTTTCACCGTCTATTGATCCCTGTGCCACCACTTTATTTCTCGCTGCCACTACCCAGGCCCTACCTGGTACAATACCAAGTCCAGTCCGGGTTAAATTGGAACATAAACTTTTGTTTATTTATTGCAGTTTAACAAGCGTGTGGTTTCATAAACGGTATCGGTCAATTACAATCATGGGGTGCCTATCCAGTCCCATAACTTCCGCTACCTGCTGTCACTCACTAAACCACCTTTCAGATATTTACTTGTCTTCCTAGTCCCTAACTATTCCTGACTCATCTTATTTCGCTACACTAACTCAACCCACTCACAAACTCTATCCCCATTCACTCCCACTCCAACCAACCACCCAACTCCCAACGAATTCTCCCTTTGCCCCTCCCAGAGCTGGTTTTATAGTCCCTCTGACTCCATCCCCTGGGTCCTGATTGGGTAACCTGTTTAACTATTTCACCTCCAGCACTCTCATATGTTAACGTCAGTCACCATGGGAGTGGTTTGTGTGCAGGGGGGAGGAAATAGCACAAGATAAGGGGAGGAGTAGGAAGAGATATGCAGGTGAAGGTGAAAAGGGGTGCAAAGCAGGACTGCAGAATAGAAGAGTGAAGTGGCCCCCAAAAGGGGAAAAGTTAGCTTAGTAGTTGCATGGGTTGGGAAGGAGAATCTCCAGCTTAAAAAGGGTTAGTGGGCCAAGCGAGCAGGGGTATGTATCTATATGAGGACCAAAATCAACCATTTCATATTCTCTGCTACCTATTAAGTATAAATAAAATTACTTACTTCATCAAGTCGTCTATCTGTTCCTAGTGCTAACAGATTGTTGTATTCTCTCTCAAGGATCTGCCGTGCCTATGGTTAACCAAATCAAACAAATGAAGCATTTTTTTAAAAAAAAGTTAAAATCCATGGGAAATAATTACAATTAGCAATGTAGTTTACTTGCCTGTGTATTCTGTGTTGGAATCTGCAATAACAAAGCCAAGCTGCTGTAATCGAAGTTATCATCCAGAGCTATGAGCGATCCATGCACCCCACTTTCTAACACATTGTTTGCATATTCTCGCAATCCAATTGCTTGTATCCAGCGTATGACTCTGTCATTACTCCATACCAACACATCTATGAAAAGGAGGGAGAAAAGCATTTCCCCAAGGACTGAACTTTCAGAAGTGCAAGAACGCATGGAGGGCTGAGCTGAACCAGTTCTAAATTTATATAGGAATTTCATTATATGGACTTTTCAAATCCAAAAAACAGCAATACAATAAGAGGAAATTTCAAGAGACTTGTAATTAAATGTTGCATTGTTCAGATATATTGTGTTTTAAAATTCCCGTTAATTTGTACAATGGCTACATTTCCTTGAAATGTGCTGATAAGTCTATGCTAATTCCATCTAATAATGAATAAACGTTTAATTTCTTGCTTAGCCTCAAGGAATTATTTCATTTTAGACAAGCCCATTCTGAGCCTGAAAGAACTTGTTCATATAACTACATTGGGGCTATTGAGTCCAATAGAATAAAAATTCAGAAGACAAGCATTAAAGATATCCTCCTTCAGTAAAGTATTACCTTTTATTTCATGCTGACTTGCTTCTCTTCTCCTTTCTAGTTCTTGTCTGTCATAATTCAGTTTCTTTAAACACATGATTCCATACTGCAGACTTGTTCTGTTGTATAAGGTGGGGAAAAGGACATTATAAGGCAAGTTGCAGTGAAAGTAAACAAATTGGAAGATTTTGTGCATTTGAAAAGCTCCACTTAAAACATTTTATAAATACTGTAAACATCTTCTTTCTGTTCACATGAGACAAACTGTAGAAATGATTTATATATCTGCGGGGGGAATCGTATATCTTTTCCCCAGATATAAACATTTGGCTTTGGTAATATCAGCACTTTTATTTCTGGTTTAAAAGTAGCATAAACATAGTTTTAATAATTAATAAATAAATGAAGATACTGTGCTAACTCACCGATGAAAGCTATCCACCATTTTTAAGTGTACCCGGAGATCTTTTTTTGTCAGGTGATCTAACATCCTTGCATCTACCAAACACTCCATGAAGTAACTTCGATACTGTGGCAATCCCAGACTAGGAAGCCATTCATTACCAATCCATTCATGATTCATGTCACCATAAGCAAGAGTCTGGGGTGGAAGGTAGTGAAGAATAAGAAAATATATTACTAGTGTCCATAGTATAGAACAATTGCACTTCTCTTGATGTTCCAGTTTCATTAGTAATATTAGGTAGTACTCTATGTATGCCATAATATCATTTGATCAGCTCTAATCAACAATCAGCATTCCTAGTCTAGCAAACAGGTGCACAGAAGAAATAAGGAAATATAAAGCAATATTATCCATGAGGGCCCTTTCTGGTCACAGGAGAAAGGCATCCTATGATGACGAGTGATTCCTACCATCTATATCAGAAATCAAAATTTTCAGAAGCTTCTGAAACCTCAGCCAAAACAAGGTTTGGCATGTAAGTAATAGGCTAGCAAAGTATATACAATGGATTTATATCTAATCCTAATAAAATTATCTTGAGAGATGAAATGGTGTTATTTTAGTTTTGTGGAACTGCCATGGAAAAATCATTTCAGTTGGCCTTCATGTGGCTGGTATAATGTGGCCTTCAAAAGTTTCAGATTCTAGCAGGCATGTATTGCAGACCCTTCTCATTCAGATGTCAGCACTGAAGAGAACCCACAAGCCACTGCCTATTAACAAGGGTAGTGAACTTTGCGGAAAAGTGGGTTTTCTTCTCCAGGAGGTCCCTTTGCCAGCTTTTCCACAAAATTCACTACCCTTGTTATAGGTAGGTCAGGCCCACAGTCCAGAAGTTCCCCACTCCAGGACAGGCGATCAAGCCCCCATCCATATTCCCAAGGAGGCAATTCTCTCATCACTTGCCCCAAGCATCTTGGATTGCCTGTCTTGCAGTAAAGGGGGGGGGATTAATTCTTGAGTGAGAGAAGTCCATTCAGTGTAGGTTAACCCTTTAAGGCACACTGAAGCTTTTGCCTGGGGCTCGGTTATAATTAGCAGCACAAAACCAGCTTGTCTTAACAAAAAGAGAAAAAAGAACAAGACCATTAAAATACCCCTGGCTTCTAATACTTAAATAAATATGAAGAGCAAGCACTGAACTCTTCTGTGGAAGGGGCTGACAGCTCCCTAGTGCCAGATGTTGAGCTATTGTTAGTCACACTGGAAAAGGTTCCTACCTGAGCCCAGCTGCCTTCCTCATTCTCTTTCTGCAGTGTTGAGGACAGCCGTTAGTAAAGTGGGTTAATGACACAAAAAGAAATACAGCATGAGTTAAAAAAAGCAAAACAACCGATACAGCGCCTTACATCAATTGTGCGTTTCAAACAGAAGGGTAATGAAGTCAACCTACAGCAGGGTTAACTGCTGGCTAACAAAATACTCTTAATAAAATTAAAAGTGAGATAAGAAGCAGTTTCATGCTCTACCCTACTACATCTCATGAGCACTGGCCCATCTAAACGGTGAGGAATGCACACATTTTGAGGGAATTTACTGAACTGACAGAAATGTCCCACATGGTCACACAAAACAGCTGATATGGGAACAGTTTGAATCTCATTTTGTCTATCGTTGCTTTCAAAGCTTAATTGCTTTCATATTTGGCAGGGAGAGGGGGGATGTGTAAATATAACTGGGAAGATTTATTCATGTAATGGAAATAGGTATGCATAAGGACAGACTTAATGGTGGAATATGAGACAGAGGTAGCCAATTCTGAGCTGACAGTATGGACAGTCAACCTCTCTTTGCAGGGAACTCTCAGAATTGTAGCTCTGTGAGGGGAACAGGTGGGTCTCCTAATAACCATTCTCAGCACCCTTAGGAAATTGCAACTCTGAGGATTCCTTGGGGGAAGCCATGACTGGTACCATAGTGCTTTAAATATATGGTGTGAATTTGTCCTAAGTATACAGTCTGCCATCATACCTCTGGGATTAGCACTATGCCACAAAGCATGTTACTGCATCAGCAATGCGGGCACAATGTTGTCATAACAACCTGTCGTCAATGCACATTTTCACAAGGACTGTTTCAGACAATATATATCACTACAGAGAATTATTTCCAGTCTAGCCTAGTTAAACAAACAGCAATAATTGCTGCACCAAGAAAATGAAATGAACAAACTAATAGAAACACAATTCAAAATTGTGATTATTGCTACAACCTTATGTACAGTTTGGACTTACTTCTGACTAAATATACACAGGCTGCACTGGACAACTGGTGAAAAGCCAGACCATTTCTTCAGAAGCACCTCCATTTATTGTTTTTATTTATTTTGGCATGAATTATCGGACTCATTAACTGTACAGTGACCTTCTTGTATATACGGAATATTCAGCGTACATAGCTTAAAACTCAAATAAATATTGTGTAAAACAATATTCAGCTGTTCTATAGCTTATTCACATATAGTGATAACTGTAAAATCCACACTTTGACATTGAAGTAAATATGAAACGCTGTTGTTGAAACTAACCGTTTTAGCTGGAGCAGCAAGAGTTTCCATTTCTTCATGGGTCACCCAAACATTGCCTGAGGGCTATTGCCAATGCCCACAGGGAGGCAGGTAGAATCCGCATTAGGTAAGCAGTGTTAAAGAAGAAAGGCAGCAACACTGTAAGTTAACAGCATACAGCATCACAATGAGCACAACCATGTCCTTGCCTCAGTTGAGCAGCAGCTAGAAACAACTTCAGACAGCTGCTTTTCATCTTCCTCCACTTTGAAAAATGATATGGAGGTGATCCCCTGAATTCCATTAAATGCGTATTAAGGAATACTAGTACGATTGCCATTTCCAAACACAACTGTTACTACTTCTCATAGAACATGTTGTAGTGGTGCTTATTTCAGCAGACAGGTATGCTATTTCAGGTCTTTGGAGACCAAAAGGCTACATACATATGCACAGGGCATTTCTAATATGATAAACCTTTTAACTAATATGATAAACCTCATGAAATGGAAAGCACAGATTGAAGTCTGTAGGTCTAGGTTGGGGCGCTAATTTTTTAAAAATAACCATTTAGGAGGCAAACAGGGAACATGGGGTCATCAAATGGCTATTCTAGAATGGAGAAAAAAAGAAGACATTGCCTACACACACACACACACACACACACACACACACACACAGTTTCTTGTTTTGTTTTGCTAGCTCTCAGATGTTGCCCTTAACATTTTGTGCAATGCAAAATTCAAAGCGCAGTTCAAGGGTTGCTTCTTCAGGCAATATATCAAAGAAAGCTAAAAGGGTTGGTAAGCCCATATTCATTCTTTTTTGAAAATCATATCTAGAAAAGAATAGCCCCCACTGAACCAGCAATTTCTACATTTTTTAAAAAAGTATTCAACATCTTGGCACTTTTGCAAGTATAATTCCTTTTCTTCCAAGAATAAATTCAGAAAATTGGCCCTTGGTTCACATCTTATATTAGTGTTCTAATCTTTGGCTATACCTTTGGACTGATGCATTTCTTAGACAAATGTACCAATCTGTAACCCTCACCTTATTTTGTCACATGGAATTCACTGGGGATCATGGCAATCATGATTTCTCAATATGCCTCCACAAAACAGATACATGCACACCTTTTAGATGCATGGAGTTTCTCCTACAAATTTGTACACCTGTGTAGGGAAAATTCATAGGTGAAGCTGCTCCCAAATATAATTTGAACTATGGCCAGAAGCAGGACTTACCAAAAAAGGGGGAGAGAAAAACCATACTTCTCTGCTGAGGCATCTCTGTATAGTTCAGTGAGACGACAGAGGCCTCTGCTTCTGCCCAGCTCAACAGGAGAGAGACACTTGTGGCCACACATGCCTACTTCAGTGGGAGAGAAATATTGTGTGCCCTCACTATTGCTGCTGCCTGCCTAAGGAGACACTGGCCATTGTGACTTTGTGCTGATGCTGCTTGCTAGTCTGACTAGCCCAGGTGCCTTCATACTGCTTTGCCCCCCCCCAAACAAAGGTTGCCCATGGCTAAAGCCACTTTCACAGGAAATGTGTTCCTTACACACCAGATGACTCCCTCAGCAAATGCCTTTTAGGACATGGGGACGCTTGCCCGCCAACTCCTGTTGAATATCAGCGAAAGCATCTCTTTGTGCTATGTCTACCTGCTGACAGTCATTTTTACAACTAATGCAAACCCCTGAAGGGTTAGCAGCGATCACTTGGGAATGAGAAAGAACCAGAGATCCAATCTGGGAATGGCTGAAGTTATTTCCATTGGAAAAATAGTGGGGAAATGGAAATCAAATCCCAAAACATTACCTCCTGCATGTTCTCATGTCATGATTTTTGCTGTCTCCTTGCATGGTAAGAAGAGTTTAAAAGGAAACCAAGAAATTACATGTTCGTTAGCTTAAAGTCTAAAAGGTAAAGGTAAAGGTACCCCTGCCCATACGGGCCAGTCGTGTCCAACTCTAGGGTTGTGCGCCCATGTCACTCAAGAGGCCGGGGGCCAGTGCTGTCCGAAGACACTTCCAGGTCACGTGGCCAGCGTGACAAGCTGCATCTGGCGAGCCAGCGCAGCACACGGAAACGCCGTTTAACTTCCCGCTAGTAAGTGGTCCCTATTTATCTACTTGCACTTAGGGGTACTTTCAAACTGCTAGGTTGGCAGGCGCTGGGACCGAGCAACGGGAGCGCACCCCGCTGCGGGGATTCAAACCACTGACCTGTCGATTGGCAAGTCCTAGGCGCTGAGGTTTTACCCACAGCGCCACCCACGTGCCTTGGGTAAATTGGCAGAAAGCATTACTAAAGATAAAACTATCAAGCAAATAAGACAAACAAGCCTTGCTGAGAAAGGAGAGGTCTAACTGGCTAACTTCCATGCTCAGGCAGTGCACCACGGAATTCTAGGTGAGTGAGAGAGGAACGTGACTCACCGTTCTAGATGTCGGAGGGGCCGATGGGCTTGTGAGTGATACCATCTCCTGGATTGCCAGACGGAGTTTTAGGCGATGAAGAGGGTTGCTGATTCCAATTTCCCTCTGAATTTCAGTATCGGACAAGGCAGACATAATGGCACCGCTTTTCACATTTGCACGGCAAGCAGCAACATACCAGGCGGGCATTCCCAGCCACAACTGTTGAGAGGGGGTGGGGTGGAGAGTGGGAAACAACAGTGAGCATCAAAAGTCGCAAATCTGATTGCTGAAGTTTTATGCCTGGAGCTGAAATGGGGTGTGCATACTGCAAATATGGGGTGCTTGTTGTTTGCGTTTGACAGGGCTGCAAAAGCACACTGTCACCTGTCCCTGTTTCTGGCATTCAGGGCAATGCTCTGTTGTGAACCTCTTTATTAGTCCCAAGTGGCTGCCGTTTCAGTGGCAATTTCTTTCTTTTCTTTAATACAGTCCTTTCCCTAGTGACAGTGTTAACGGTCACACACTCAAGCGTGGTTCGATTTCCTTTTTGTTACTAGGAAGAAATACAGTTATTTTTCCAACCAAAGCATGTCACCGATAGAGACTCTGAACAGGAGTGAACTGGTGCAAAACAGGTAAGGTTGGGGAAGTTTTAATGGAACATTTTTCACCCTCTGAAACTGCCTTTCATTCTATAATCCTTTGCTTCAAAACCTCTGGCTTTATCATAGCTTACATGCAATTCAGGTGTAGTGAAATCAGAGGCAAAGGAAGGCATTGTGACACCTTCGACGTAGGGCGCAGGTGCAGCATCGCTATGTATGACACATGCGCTGTACGTAGCAATGCCAAACATGCGCTGTATAGTGGTTTGCCGCCGGTGCCACTCCAGCGCTGTACGGATGGTGCTGAGATGCCTCCGGTGCCGCACCAGCCACGAACAGAGGATGGAGCTCTGGAGCGGCGCTGCAGCGGCGCCAGCAGCAAACTGCTATACAGTGCATGTGCGGCGTTGCTACATACAGCGCATGCGTGCAACAATGCACATGCACTGTACTCAGTGGTTTGCTGCCGGCGCCGGGATCCTCTGCTCGCGGCTGCAGCCACGAACGAAGGATCCTCCAAAGGCGGCTGCGGTGGCACGATGGCTGTTCACGCCACCACAAGCCCCATGGGGTAACTTCTTGTCACCCCCGCAGGCATGGAACCCGGGGCGTATTGCCCCCACCCCCACCCCGTTGTGACGCCACTGAGTGAAATGATTTTAAAATTCAGTTTCAACAACAGTGCTGTCATTCTTGGAAACAAATGCCACCCCCAGAACCGGATTTAGGTCTGATGAACCCCTAAGCTACTAAAGGTAATGGGGCCCTTTATATGTCCAGCTGTCCTTTGTCAACAACAAATTTTTGCTGTTTTTTGTGTTGAATGTATGCTATATGGTAATCGATGGACCTAATAGGTATCTAAAGCCATTTTATTTGTTTTTTTATCTTATATTTTGGAAATTTACATCCAGTTTTTTTTTCCTTTAATTTTTGGGGCCCCCAAGAGAGTGGGTCCCTAAGCTATAGCTGGTTTAGTTTAAACATAAATCAGGCATTGGCCACTTCCCTGCTCCTCTTGTTTCCCATCCAGAAGAAGAAAGCTTTTCACCTGGGGTAGATTATAACTCTAGGGGTAAAATCAACATAATACTCAAATAGTCTAGGGCAAAGCCACATTTTAGCCTTTAGCTGCAAAACTTCCTCTTACATCAATACACTTTTGGTTCCCATCTTTCAGCTAAGCCTTCTTAATAATTTAGGCTTCCTTCACAGAAAATGAGTGGAATGAAGCTGCTGCTTTCAGATCCTATGATTATCTGCACTTTTCCTTTTTTAAAAAACCTGTACATTTTACACACTTAAATACAGCACCTTTGTTTTGTATCATTTGAATCAAGTTGTTCCCTCCCCATTAAAAAATCCTAATAGCCCAAGACACACTTTCTCTCTCACAACTTGTAAACCAAGTAGGAGAACATATGTCTGAATACTGAAGCTTATTGGGGAGTTCTGCTTCATCAAACACGCTCAGTGCTTCTACCTTTGAAATACAAGTGCATGAATCTCACTTCAACAGTAATAATCCTGCACATTATGGACTGAAACACACCATCTGTTTTTAACATCGAAGGAAGAGCAAACTTTAGCTTTTCTAAATGGCTTGCTTTTTAAAGAACAAACAGATTTATAGTGATTGTACTCAAGAAAGTGGGGTTTATTAATGCTGAACACTCCACTATCTTTACTGATGTATTCAGATTTTAAATATCGCAGGGAGGTTCAGAAGCCAGAGCGATTCAACTCAGAAAGCAACTTTTCATTTAATAGAACTGAGGATCATTGTTTACAGTGTGGGATATGGTGTTGCTTGTTATTTGTAATAAAACTTTAAGAAAAATAAGAAAAAGCGTTTAGAAACTAATGCAGCACAGCAGGTTTATCAACAACTGCTGAATCTGGTTGATCTTATCTTAATCATGTCTCTGAATTCTTAATATTTCATATGCCCACACTGGAAAACAATAAATCACAGTCTGCAGTGACACGCTAAACTGTCAGTACACTTGGCAAAAGTAGGACTAGCCCCTCTGTGACATCAAATCTGACAAGCTAGTGGCAGCTTCAAGGATTCAGTATGTCATCAAAGCAGATCAGCCAATGGTATCACGAGACAAGTGGCAGAGAAAACAAGGATAAGGAATGAGAAAACAAACCAGAGGAAGGAAGGGACTGGAGAACCATCAAGGGATTATAGGCTTGGTGGTTCTCATTGCCTGTTATACCTATAGGTCTTTTGCTAGTTCTAAGGACCTGTATCAGGAGAAGCATAGCTGCTTCTTTAGAGCAGCATATTAGCTCAACAATTTACCAGAAATTGTAGGTGACTGCCTGTTCATACAAGTGCTCTCACGTGTATGAGGGGGAGCACCATGGGTACAAAAACCACAGGTGTTGGTGTAGTAGGTTGACATGCAAATCCACTCTTAATTTGATCCAAAATCTGAATGCAACAACAAGCAAAGAAGCTACAAGTAAAAAATTGAGAAATGCTGGTTTCTTAATGGGTTGGGTTGAAAAGATCACCATTCATCACAGATCCTCATATTTGTTTAGATTAATGTGTATTTTTAGAAAGGTTTGGCCATTCTCTGCTTCTATAAGAGGACAGCTGGAGAACTTGCTGTTTTGTGCTGGAACGCAGTATAAAGCATTCTGGGAGACTCTCAGTAAAATGAATGAATTAGTGCTGCTTTTGTTTCTCCTTTAGGAATGCCAAACCTGTATTAGATCTTAAATGATTCATAACATTAAGGTACAATCAGGTATGGCCACGTTGTCAGAAGATTTCCTAGCACTTACCTCTAGCCATGCAACCACTGTGGGCCCATCCCACTGTGCAAAAGGCAAGCCCTTCCTCCGAGCTTCCTCCAGGAGTTCATGCCTAAAAGACCATCACAAATCTATTAAAGCATATGGTGTTACCTAGCAGCACCACAGACACAGTTATGCTCAGATGCAGTTAGCCTGTGGTAAATCACATCAAATATACAGTACTTTAGCTGCCTTTATTTGTCCGTAAGCACTGTTGAACTGTTCAGACCTCAGAGAAAATGTTATTTCCCTTGTTGAGAAAAATGGGCTCCCCTGGCCATGAACTCTCTTGCTGAATTCACAGAATCATCGTGTTAGAAGGGACCTCAAAGGTCTAACCCTCTGCAAATGCAGGAAAACCACTTTTACAGCATCCCTGGTAGGTGGCCAGTCACTCATGAATGTCCAACATAAGGACAAAACCCTTTCAACTTTATTTTTCAGCATTACTCAAACTGCATAGAAAACCCATTATTATTCAGTTGTATTATAAACCATTGCATATGTATGTTTGCTCAGGATATCGCTTAGAGAAAGAACAACTATTTCCTGCCAAATTAACACTGACTTCTGTGGAAAGTAATTAAGCAGTACAATGAGAGATGGACTCCATATTCACTTTGTTGTACGAGCTGGATTTGAAATACACATGTTGGGCTTTTCCAAAACTTTCACTTAGTCATTTGAGGGCTTCAGGTGTGAATGGTTACTGGAAGAGGGGGGAGGTTCTTACGTCATGGAAGAAGTGTTATTATATACAGTATTGTTTTGTCAAATCAATAGCTGGCCATTTGATAAGGCCCAGAACTTTCTGGTACATAGCACCTCCTGCAGTGGCTGTTGCAGAGGGGGAAAGTAGAATACGTCACCTGGCTGAAATGGGGAACACATATCTTCCACGATAAAGGAGTGCTTGAACACTCCTGATCAAACTGCGTTTGGTGAGTTCTCGAAAACGAAATACATAGGTTATATAATTTCAAGTCCTTTCCATTTTGTACACCAGGATATGTAATTCATACATGCAAACTAACTCTGAAAGCAGTTTGATAGCAGGTGGACATTATTTTTCACCATTACAAAAAGAAGACAGTTTTCAAAATCTGATCTTTTACACACATGCAAATAATGTTTTTTTTAATATATTATCAAGCAATCACATGAATAATCTTAACCTGTCTTAACTTCATGATGCCAATTTTGAATTTTGCCACTGAAGTCAGTGAAGGTATCTATATGTGTTAAATATAATGGCTCAAGCGCAAGACTGCTCTTTTGATAATAACATTCTCCAATCCTTCCTAACTGAATTTACTAAAGTGAATTTATTCATATACTTGTTTGCAGCTTCTTCATTAAATTATACAGGATAACCTAAAATATGCTGACATTCAACCCCCCCTTTTTTTGCTCCATTCCTTTAGGGCTGTTAATGAATGAAATGCTGTAGAGTTAATACACTGCTGTTGATTATTGCTTTCTTTTTCAATTTAATGCAAAAAATAATTAAAACTCATTTTGTTCCATTTTAGTCTATGCAAAAAACCCCTAGAATTCAAACTGACCTTCTTACCATTCCATTCTACAAGCCATTACATATTCAAACATATATATATATATATATATATATATATGCAGGTTTTGGTGTCTTCGGGTGTCTTCCCGTGTAAGAGTCGGGGTGTCTGTGCGACGTTTCGACGAGGTCTCACTCGTCATCTTCAGGCTGGTGCTTTCGGCTTCTTGTTACTGGAACAGAGCAGAGTCTGGTGTTTGAGTTCCTATAAATACTGTTGAGGGGTGTGGTGTATAGCCTCCAACGTTCTGGGCAGAGAGGAAGTTCCTAGATTAGTGTGCCTTTTCTTCTTTTGTTCCTTAATTACTTGAGGGATATCTTGGGTGATTTCATGAGTGATATTCTGAATACCACTGGGTGGGTCATTAAGTGTAGATTAGTTGCTAAAGCATGTGTTGGTGCCTTTTCTTCTTTTGTTCCTTAATTACTTGAGGGATATCTTGGGTGATTTCATGAGTGATATTCTGAATACCACTGGGTGGGTCATTAAGTGTAGATTAGTTGCTAAAGCTTTCGTGTCTTGACCTCTTGAGCTTGTGAAGAGTTTTTCTGAGAAGATGGCTGTGCTGCATTTAGTTGTGCTCTGGCTTGGCTTCGTGTATAGGGGCGAGCTGTGGTTTTGTGCCTTGTGCCAGCCAGATCTGTGTAGGGATTGCAGGGGGGTGCAGCATCCGGAGGTGCCACTATAGTTTGGCTACTGGATGGAGTCTGTAATATGTCTGTGGAGAGGGTCTGGGTTTGGGTCTGGTGTGGTTGATTGGTGATGGCGTTCTGTGTGCCTCTGGTTCTGGTGTCGGTTTTTGTGGGGAGGGCTAATTTCCAGATGTCTGGCAGGCGGGACGTGTCGTCACGCTTGTTCATGTTGTGAGGGTGTTTCTCTATCTCGATGGCTTCCATGATTATTCTCTTGTGGTGATGTTCCATGTTAAAGAGCAATTTGGAATCTGCAAAATTAATTTCGTGTCCTGTTTCTTTCATGTGTTGGAAAAGAGAGGAAGTTTTTTCTTCTTTTTTGACGGCATTCTTGTGTTCTGCGATACGTGCATTTATTCGTCTGTTTGTTTGTCCAATGTACGTGGCTGGGCAGACTTTGCAGGGTATTTCATAGACCCCTTGGTTTTCCAGCTGGATTTTGTCTTTTGGGTTTCTGAGGATATTGGCCCCTCAACAGTATTTATAGGAACTCAAACACCAGACTCTGCTCTGTTCCAGTAACAAGAAGCCGAAAGCACCAGCCTGAAGATGACGAGTGAGACCTCGTCGAAACGTCGCACAGACACCCCGACTCTTACACGGGAAGACACCCGAAGACACCAAAACCTGCATTCCTGTACCCGTGAAAATCTACGAAAGCAAATATCTCACCTCTACGGGGAGGAAACCTTCCAGCTGACAAGAACCTACGAGAAACTAGAAATCCGAAGAGCCACCATCTTATGTGATCTCCTGTTCCTACGCAACTGCCGAGACAACAACTTAACTCCCACATGCTTCCAACTTAAATTCCACTCTAAAACCCCAGCTACCGAAAGGATCCTGAAACGAACTGAACTATCCCTAATCAGAAACGAAATACATAAGAAAAGATACCTACTAAACCAAACCAACAAAGATCTGCTCACTCTTCACCTCAAACTATGTAACAAAATCCACCCTGCACTCTGGGACAAATGCAAACAACTAGCCGTCTGGAGAGCTGAAACTGAGACCTCACATAAGACAGACAGACACACCAACAAACTCTACAAACTAGAGAAACGCCAGAAGCCCAGCCACCCTCCACAACAACCCATGAAACAAACAGTACATAACATATCAGACAGGATCCTCACCCCAACTGAAACCAAAGTACTCTCCAAAGGTTTCAACTTTGCAGTCGCCCCGAGACGCATCCCCACGGAAAACATCATATGCGGAGTCGAAGCTAGCCTGACCAAAATCGACCCAGATGAAGCCAATAAAATCAGACTTGAAGTCACCAACATCCTCTGCTCCAGCAAACCACCCAGAAGCAATTTACACAAAGAAGAACAGAAAGCACTCACCAACCTGAGGAAAGACAACAACATAATCATTCTCCCAGCAGACAAAGGCAACGCCACTGTTGTGATGAACACATCGGACTACCAAGCAAAACTATCAAATCTACTCCAAGACCCTACCTACCAACCTATAAAAACAGATCCCACCACCTATCTGGAAAAAACCACCAAATCCAAAATAAAAGCCTCTCCTATCAGTGAAGAAATCCAGCTAAGAATCATCCCCAGAGAAAAATCATCCAGATGCCCCAAACTCTACGGTCTCCCCAAGATACACAAAGAAGGAACACCACTCAGACCAATAGTCAGCTCCATAGGCTCACCTCTACAAAATCTCGCTAAATTTCTCGCTAAGCAACTTCAGCCCTATGCAGAATCCATCGCTTCACACGTTACTAACTCCTTCCAGTTCATAGAAACAATAAAGAAGCAATACCTACATCCCGATGACCTACTTGTGAGCTTCGATGTTGTATCTCTCTTCACTCAAGTGCCCATTAATGAAGCCTTGACAGCCATTCAAAACAAATACAACCCCCCCAAATACATCCTGGACCTGACCAACCACTGCCTAACCAACACGTACTTCATCCACAATGGACAAAGATACAAACAGATAGAAGGAGCACCTATGGGATCACCCCTCTCACCGGTCATCGCAAATTTGTACATGGAACACTTTGAAACCAATGCTTTAGACAAGTCAGAACACAAACCCAAACTTTGGCTCAGATATGTTGACGACACCTTTGTAATTTGGCCACACGGGAAAGAAAAACTAGATAGCTTCCTCACACATCTCAACAGCCTACACCCCAAAATACAATTCACTATGGAAATAGAAGACAACAACCAACTCCCCTTTCTTGACGTCCTAATCTACAAAAAACCTGATGGCTCCCTAGGACACACTATCTACCGGAAAAAAACACACACCAACCGCTACTTACATGCACAATCACACCACCACCCTGCACAAATAAACTCCGTAGCCAAGACTCTCATCTCCAGAACCAAACGCCTGGCTGACAAAGACCACTTGACAACTGAGTTACAGAATCTCTCAAATGTGTTAATCGCCAATGGATACCAGAAAAACAGGGTTACGAAGCTAATCCAAAAAGAAACACCCCCCAAAAACCAAGACACAGAAGAAAACAATGGCATGGCCCTCCTTCCTTACATCAAGGGCACTACAGACAAAATCAGCAAAATCCTCCATAAACACAATATCAAAACAGCCTTCTGCACCAACCAAAAAATAGCCAATATCCTCAGAAACCCAAAAGACAAAATCCAGCTGGAAAACCAAGGGGTCTATGAAATACCCTGCAAAGTCTGCCCAGCCACGTACATTGGACAAACAAACAGACGAATAAATGCACGTATCGCAGAACACAAGAATGCCGTCAAAAAAGAAGAAAAAACTTCCTCTCTTTTCCAACACATGAAAGAAACAGGACACGAAATTAATTTTGCAGATTCCAAATTGCTCTTTAACATGGAACATCACCACAAGAGAATAATCATGGAAGCCATCGAGATAGAGAAACACCCTCACAACATGAACAAGCGTGACGACACGTCCCGCCTGCCAGACATCTGGAAATTAGCCCTCCCCACAAAAACCGACACCAGAACCAGAGGCACACAGAACGCCATCACCAATCAACCACACCAGACCCAAACCCAGACCCTCTCCACAGACATATTACAGACTCCATCCAGTAGCCAAACTATAGTGGCACCTCCGGATGCTGCACCCCCCTGCAATCCCTACACAGATCTGGCTGGCACAAGGCACAAAACCACAGCTCGCCCCTATACACGAAGCCAAGCCAGAGCACAACTAAATGCAGCACAGCCATCTTCTCAGAAAAACTCTTCACAAGCTCAAGAGGTCAAGACACGAAAGCTTTAGCAACTAATCTACACTTAATGACCCACCCAGTGGTATTCAGAATATCACTCATGAAATCACCCAAGATATCCCTCAAGTAATTAAGGAACAAAAGAAGAAAAGGCACCAACACATGCTTTAGCAACTAATCTACACTTAATGACCCACCCAGTGGTATTCAGAATATCACTCATGAAATCACCCAAGATATCCCTCAAGTAATTAAGGAACAAAAGAAGAAAAGGCACACTAATCTAGGAACTTCCTCTCTGCCCAGAACGTTGGAGGCTATACACCACACCCCTCAACAGTATTTATAGGAACTCAAACACCAGACTCTGCTCTGTTCCAGTAACAAGAAGCCGAAAGCACCAGCCTGAAGATGACGAGTGAGACCTCGTCGAAACGTCGCACAGACACCCCGACTCTTACACGGGAAGACACCCGAAGACACCAAAACCTGCATTCCTGTACCCGTGAAAATCTACGAAAGCAAATATATATATATATATATGCTTTCGTAGATTTTCACGGGTACAGGAATGCAGGTTTTGGTGTCTTCGGGTGTCTTCCCGTGTAAGAGTCGGGGTGTCTGTGCGACGTTTCGACGAGGTCTCACTCGTCATCTTCAGGCTGGTGATTTCGGCTTCTTGTTACTGGAACAGAGTAACAAGAAGCCGAAAGCACCAGCCTGAAGATGACGAGTGAGACCTCGTTGAAACGTCGCACAGACACCCCGACTCTTACACGGGAAGACACCCGAAGACACCAAAACCTGCATATATATATATATATATATATATATATATATATATATATATATATATATGCAGGTTTTGGTGTCTTCGGGTGTCTTCCCGTGTAAGAGTCGGGGTGTCTGGGCGACGTTTCGACGAGGTCTCACTCGTCATCTTCAGGCTGGTGCTTTCGGCTTCTTGTTACTGGAACAGAGCAGAATCTGGTGTTTGAGTTCCTATAAATACTGTTGAGGGGTGTGGTGTATAGCCTCCAACGTTCTGGGCAGAGAGGAAGTTCCTAGATTAGTGTGCCTCTTCTTCTTTTGTTCCTTAATTACTTGAGGGATATCTTGAGTGATTTCATGAGTGATATTCTGAATACCACTGGGTGGGTCATTAAGTGTAGATTAGTTGCTAAAGCTTTTGTGTCTTGACCTCTTGAGCTTGTGAAGAGTTTTTCTGAGAAGATGGCTGTGCTGCATTTAGTTGTGCTCTGGTTTGGCTTCGTGTATAGGGGCGAGCTGTGGTTTTGTGCCTTGTGCCAGCCAGATCTGTGTAGGGATTGCAGGGGGGTGCAGCATCCGGAGGTGCCACTATAGTTTGGCTACTGGATGGAGTCTGTAATATGTCTGTGGAGAGGGTCTGGGTTTGGGTCTGGTGTGGTTGATTGGTGACGGTGTTCTGTGTGCCTCTGGTTCTGGTGTCGGTTTTTGTGGGGAGGGCTAATTTCCAGATGTCTGGCAGGCGGGACTATCAAATCTACTCCAAGACCCTACCTACCAACCTATAAAAACAGATCCCACCACCTATCTGGAAAAAACCACCAAATCCAAAATAAAAGCCTCTCCTATCAGTGAAGAAATCCAGCTAAGAATCATCCCCAGAGAAAAATCATCCAGATGCCCCAAACTCTACGGTCTCCCCAAGATACACAAAGAAGGAACACCACTCAGACCAATAGTCAGCTCCATAGGCTCACCTCTACAAAATCTCGCTAAATTTCTCGCTAAGCAACTTCAGCCCTATGCAGAATCCATCGCTTCACACGTTACTAACTCCTTCCAGTTCATAGAAACAATAAAGAAGCAATACCTACATCCCGATGACCTACTTGTGAGCTTCGATGTTGTATCTCTCTTCACTCAAGTGCCCATTAATGAAGCCTTGACAGCCATTCAAAACAAATACAACCCCCCCAAATACATCCTGGACCTGACCAACCACTGCCTAACCAACACGTACTTCATCCACAATGGACAAAGATACAAACAGATAGAAGGAGCACCTATGGGATCACCCCTCTCACCGGTCATCGCAAATTTGTACATGGAACACTTTGAAACCAATGCTTTATTTTTTTTTTTATAATATTTTTTATTACATTTTTTACAGAGATAACAAAGCAATCAAAGAATAGAAAGAAAGGGATAGGAAGAAAGAAAATAAAAAAGAAAAGAAACACGACCACTTCAGTAACTTATTTCAAATTTCCATTGGACTTTCCCCGTCCCCCGCATAATGCATTCTTGACAATAAATTTATCAGCAAATTATACCCTTATTTCGTATATTTCTTTATATTTTCAATTACAATTTAGATTTAAATCTCTTACTCACCATATACTCTAAAAGTATACCATAATATCATTTTTACCCATTTAAATCTTGGTTCTTTCATAAATCTTATCAAATTTCATAGATAGTTAAATTTCGTTACTGGGGCTAGATTCCCAATCATACGACATCTTATGTTTCATATAACTTATAATACTTTTGCAGATAGTCTTTAAATTTTTTCCAGTCCTCCTCCATTGCTTCTTCTCCCAAGTCCCGGATCCTTGCAGTCATCTCGGCTAATTCCATGTAGTTCATCAATTGCGAGTGCCAGTCCTCCAGTGTGGGCAAATCTTGGGTCTTCCAATGCTTAGCGATTAGAATTCTTGCTGCTGTTGTAGCATACATAAAAAAAGTTCTATCCTTTTTAGACACCTTCTGGCCGACAATGCCCAGAAGAAAGGCCTCTGGTTTCTTGGGAAAGGTGTACTTGAACACCTTTTTTAACTCATTGTAGATCATTTCCCAGAAGGCCTTCAGTCTTGGGCAGGTCCACCAGAGGTGAAAGAATGTCCCCTCAGCTTCCTTGCATTTCCAGCATTTGTTATCGGACAAATGGTATATCTTAGCTAGCTTAACCGGGGTCATGTACCACCTGTATACCATCTTCATAATGTTTTCTTTCAAAGCATTACATGCAGTAAATTTCATACCGGTGGTCCATAACCTTTCCCAGTCTTCAGACATAATATTATAACCAATGTCCTGAGCCCATTTTATCATTGCTGATTTAACTGTCTCATCCTGAGTGTTCCATTTAAGCAGCAAGTTATACATTCTCGATAATAACTTGGTCTTTGGTTCAAGCAACTCTGTCTCAAGTTTCGATTTTTCCACCTGGAAACCTGTTTTTTTATCTAACTTAAAAACCTCATTAATTTGGGCATAATGCAGCCAATTTTGCACCTTATCCTTTAATTTTTCAAAGCTCTGCAGTCTCCAATTACCTCCAATATTTTCTATTATTTCCCAATATTTCGGCCAGTATGCCTCCATATTGGTTGTTTTCCGAGCTTTGGCCTCTATTGGTGAAATCCACCTCGGAGTTTTGCTTTCCAATAAGTCTTTGTATTTTTTCCAGACCATATATATTGCTTTTCTGACAATATGGTTTTTAAACATTCCATATGATTTACCCTTGTCATACCACAAATACGCATGCCAACCTAACGAATTGTTAAAGCCTTCCAGATCTAGGACATCAGTGTTTTCTAGTAAAATCCAATCTTTCATCCAGCAGAAGGCCGCCGCTTCATAATATAACCTTAAGTCCGGCAGGGCAAACCCCCCTCTCTCTTTTGCATCAGTTAATATTTTAAACTTTATTCGGGGCTTTTTGCCCTGCCAGACAAACCTAGAGATGTCCTTCTGCCACTTTCCAAAGCATTCCACTCTGTCCACAATCTGCAAGGCCTGAAACAAAAACAACATCTTTGGCAAAACGTTCATCTTTATAGCTGCGATTCGACCTAACAAGGATAATTTAAGTCTTGACCAAATTTCTAAATCTTTTTTAACTTCTAACCAACATTTCTCATAGTTGTCTTTAAATAAATTCAAATTCTTAGAAGACAGATTAACTCCCAGGTATTTCACTTTTTTAACAATATTTAGTTCTGTCTCTTTCTGGAACCCTTCTGTTTCCATAGCCGTCAAATTTTTCCCTAACACCTTAGTTTTTTGCTTGTTCAGCTTAAAACCCGCCACCCGACCAAATTTCTGGATCAGTTCCAAAACTCTTTTTGTACTGGGTTCTGGCTCCTGTAGTGTTAAAACCAGATCATCTGCAAATGCTTTCAGTTTATATTGTTTCGCTCCGACCCATATTCCTTGTACCTGCCGATCCTCCCTTATCATGTTCAGCAAAACCTCCAGGACTGAAATAAACAATAAAGGGGATAGGGGGCACCCCTGTCGTGTCCCTTTTTCAATATGAAGTTCTTCTGTCACCACATTGTTCACTATCAACTTAGCTTTTTGTTCTGAATAGATTGCTTCTATTCCATTCTCAAACCCCCTTCCCACTCCCATCCCTTCCAAATTTTTCTTCATGAATTTCCAGGAAATGTTGTCAAAGGCCTTCTCCGCATCTATAAAGATTAACACTGCTTTGGTGTTGATATTTGTTTGTAAAAGTTCCAAGATATCAATAATGTTCCTGGTATTATCAAACAAATGTCTACCTGGGAGAAAGCCGGCCTGGTCTTTATGAATTACTTCATTTAGTACTTTTTTAAATCTGTTAGCCAAAATATCTGCAAATATTTTGTAATCCACGTTTAGGAGTGAGATGGGACGGTAGTTCTTAAGTTGAGTCTTTTCAGTTTCCACTTTAGGTATCAATGTGATGAATGCTTCTTTCCACGTATCTGGTGCCTTCCCTCCCCCCATAATCTGGTTGCAAACCTCCTCTAGTGGTTGTATCAAATAGTCTTTTAACGTCCTATAATACTTGGAGGTGAGTCCATCAGGTCCTGGAGATTTGCCTAACTGCATATTCTGAATGGCATCCTCAATTTCCTGTTGTGTTATTTTACAATTCAAGATTGATCTCTTCTCTTGAGATAGTTCTGGAAGGCCATTTTCTTTCAAAAATTGTTCTATCTCGGCTGCATCCTCGGATCCTTGTGTGTACAATTTTTTAAAATATTTCTGGAAACACTTTCTAATTTCTCCGGGTTTCTGGATGTTCTTTCCTTCAACTTCTAGATTGGTAACATAATTTAATTTTTGTCTCTTTTTCAACTGCCAAGCTAGCAGTTTCCCACATTTATTTGCCGACTCAAATGATCTTTGTTTCATTTGTTTAATTCTCCATTCCACTTCTTGGTTAATCAGTTGCGCATATTGTGACTGGTGGAATTTAATTTCTCTTAGAGTCTCTTTTGATTTTGGATTCAGTCTTAGTTTTTTCTCACCGTCTCTTATCTTCTCCAATATCTTGTCTTTTTTACCATTCCAGAGTTTTTTCTTAATCGTATTCTGTTGTATCAGAAACCCTCTCATGACAGCTTTACTCGCGTCCCAGATTGTTCTTTTTTCCACCGAGGTATTTAAGTTGATTTCAAAGTAGTCCTTTAAAACTTTTTGGGCCTTCTTTACAATCTCTTGATCTCTTAGCAGGTTGTCATTCATTTTCCATCTGAAGGAATCGGCAGTAGTAAATCTCATTTCCATTTTCAGAGCGTTATGGTCGGAGCAAGTCTTTGGGCAGATTTCTATTTTTGTAGTCTTAGGTGCCAGCCCTCTAGTTGTCCAAATTTGGTCGATTCTTGTCCATGACAGGTGGGCTTCAGAAAAGAAAGTTCCTTCTTTACCTAGGGGGTTTCTCGTCCTCCATAGATCGATTAAATCCATATTGTCAGTTAGTTCAAAGAAAGTTTTTGGTAGTCTTCCATCTTTAGTCAGATTCTGATTCTGTGACTTATCCATCAAAGTAGAGACAACCCCATTCATATCTCCCATCATAATGATGTTGGAATAGTCCAGATAGTCCAGTAGTGTCTCATGTAGCTTCTTATAAAATTCTGATTTCCCCTCATTTGGTGCGTAGATTCCCAATATCAAAACTTTTTCTCCTTGGGTCGAAATTTCAATAGCCAGGATTCTTCCTTGTTCATCTTTAAACAAAAATTTTGGTGAAAGGTTCTCTTTGGCGTAAATCACCACGCCTCTCTTTTTGACTCTGTCTGATGAGATAAATTCTTGGCCTAATCTTTTATTTGTTAACACCTTCCTGTGTAGCCTGGTCACATGGGTTTCTTGCAAACAAATTATATCCAAATTCTCTTTCTTTAAGATATGGAAGATCCTTTTGCGTTTTTCTGGGGAATTCGCGCCGTTAATGTTCCAACTATACAGCTGCAGAGACATCTTGTGTCAATCTGTTGTTACTCTTGTTGGGTGTCTTCTTTTTTGTCCGAATCCGAGGGTGGTAACTCTTTTCCTAACTCTGGTGGTGGCCAAATAGCTGCCGCTCCTTTCTGTAAGTCTTCTCCGTGATCGTGTAGGAACTTCTGGCTGTCCTCTTTCGTTTTGATTTTTATCTTCTTTCCTTTGTATTTAAATAAAAGGCCTTGTGGAAACTCCCACCTGTAAGGTATTCCGTTACCTCTCAATAGTCCAGCTAGGTCCGTGTAGTTAGCTCTTAGGTCTAGTAATTGTTTAGGAATATCCTTGTAAATTTGTGCTCTTCTGTCCTGGATCACAAGTGCTTTGTTAAAATGTAAATCAAGTAGTTTGTCTCTCTCCTGTTTAGTCCTTAAAATGATCAAACAGTCTCTAGGCCTGTCCTTCCCGGCAACTCTTCCCAATCTAAATGCAGTCGTTATTTTGAAGTCTATGTCTTGATTTATACCCCAGAATTTGGAAAATTCTGCCGTTAGAAAGCCAGTCAAATCCTCTTTCTCAATCTCTGGGATAGAGCGTAATCTCAAATTATTTTCCCTGTTTCTCAATTCCACCAAAGACAGGTAGGCCTGCTGGTCCGTAATATGTTTGTGGAGCGGCCTAACCTCTCCTTTCAGTTCCTCCACTCCTTTGGCTGCAGCTTCTGCTTTCCCAATCGCAGCCTCCGCCAATTTTCGATTTTCAGATGTTACGTCGTTTAAATTACCAATATCTTGTGAGTGCTTAGCCACCTGTTCTGAAAGTTTGGTAATTGAGGATGTGGCTAAATCAATTTTTGCAGTTTGATCATCCACTTTTTTATTCAAAATTGCGAATTGTTGTAGCATTTCCTCTAGCAAAGTGTTAGATCCTCCAGATGCCATATCCTCACCTGTTGGTTGTTCAGCTTCTTCAGCTGGAGTTGTTGGTGAGGGTGCAGTCTGTAAAACAGCAGGAACTGAAGATCTACGTCCCTGAGAAAACAGGGTTGTTTGTGTCAATTTGCCTTTCCCTGCCTTCGACGCAGCTCTTGTTTTCACTCTGTCGCTCATTCCACACCTGTCTTTGGATTCAAGGTCAAACTGTCTAAAGTTTCATGAGAAAGACAGGCCTTGGAGTAAACAATCAAACCACAGAGAGACAAAGCAAAGTTGGTTCCCAGAGAGTTGTAAATCCCAAACTCCACTAGAGGGAGTAATGTTACAGTTCAGGAAAGAAGAAACAAAGTTTCAGTCGCCATTAAAGTTCCTTCAGTTAGGTAAATTAACAGTAATCCTTGGAAAAGACCTTTTCCCTCTGGCAGAGCTCTCACAATGTTACCACAAGTTTCTTAAAAGGTGCAAAGTACAGTTGTTTAGTTGTATCCAACAGTAATGCCTCTAAATATCCATTTCAGATTTGTAAATGTATCCGCAAAATAGCCTTTTGTCCCGCTGCAAGTCCGGAGACTGGGGGTTTTAGAATCTTTAGGATTTTTAAAAGTCTAGCAGAGGAGAAAGTCCCCAGATGAAGTACAGAAAATAACAGGAAAATAAAAGTAACTTGCCTCCTTCAGTTTCCAACTTCTCTAGACGTATGATGTCTCTCACTTTAAAAGCCTCTCTGTGCTGCTTCCAGCTTGTCAGATCTTTGCCTTTGATCACTAAGCATCATCGGGAGACGGACTTCCTTTTTCTCGTCTCCCGCTTTCAGCCAAATTCATAGATTTATAATCCAATTTTGAGTAAATCTTACTCACGAGTAGTTGATTTGTAATCCAATGTAGAAGGAAGAAAGGTCGGCGCTCATCAGTAACAGCCGCGCGGCTTCACTCCCGCAGAAAGAGCGATGAACCCACAGCACCGCTTCCCCTCCGCGCTTCCGAAACCCCTTACGGGGTCCCTTCTTCGTTTCGGGGGTCGCTCTTGGTGCCCGCCGGATCCCACGGCCACGAGCTCACTCTGCTCGTGGTTTTTCTTAATGGGTCGTCGCTTTGCCGCAGCGAACGACCCTTTTCTGCGGAGCCCCTCTTCGCAGCGCAAAGAGGACCGCCATTACTTGCTTCGCGCCGCCTCCGGAAGTCGCCTGAAACCAATGCTTTAGACAAGTCAGAACACAAACCCAAACTTTGGCTCAGATATGTTGACGACACCTTTGTAATTTGGCCACACGGGAAAGAAAAACTAGATAGCTTCCTCACACATCTCAACAGCCTACACCCCAAAATACAATTCACTATGGAAATAGAAGACAACAACCAACTCCCCTTTCTTGACGTCCTAATCTACAAAAAACCTGATGGCTCCCTAGGACACACTATCTACCGGAAAAAAACACACACCAACCGCTACTTACATGCACAATCACACCACCACCCTGCACAAATAAACTCCGTAGCCAAGACTCTCATCTCCAGAACCAAACGCCTGGCTGACAAAGACCACTTGACAACTGAGTTACAGAATCTCTCAAATGTGTTAATCGCCAATGGATACCAGAAAAACAGGGTTACGAAGCTAATCCAAAAAGAAACACCCCCCAAAAACCAAGACACAGAAGAAAACAATGGCATGGCCCTCCTTCCTTATATCAAGGGCACTACAGACAAAATTAGCAAAATCCTCCATAAACACAATATCAAAACAGCCTTCTGCACCAACCAAAAAATAGCCAATATCCTCAGAAACCCAAAAGACAAAATCCAGCTGGAAAACCAAGGGGTCTATGAAATACCCTGCAAAGTCTGCCCAGCCACGTATATTGGACAAACAAACAGACGAATAAATGCACGTATCGCAGAACACAAGAATGCCGTCAAAAAAAGAAGAAAAAACTGCCTCTCTTTTCCAACACATGAAAGAAACAGGACACGAAATTAATTTTGCAGATTCCAAATTGCTCTTTAACATGGAACATCACCACAAGAGAATAATCATGGAAGCCATCGAGATAGAGAAACACCCTCACAACATGAACAAGCGTGACGACACGTCCCGCCTGCCAGACATCTGGAAATTAGCCCTCCCCACAAAAACCGACACCAGAACCAGAGGCACACAGAACGCCGTCACCAATCAACCACACCAGACCCAAACCCAGACCCTCTCCACAGACATATTACAGACTCCATCCAGTAGCCAAACTATAGTGGCACCTCCGGATGCTGCACCCCCCTGCAATCCCTACACAGATCTGGCTGGCACAAGGCACAAAACCACAGCTCGCCCCTATACACGAAGCCAAACCAGAGCACAACTAAATGCAGCACAGCCATCTTCTCAGAAAAACTCTTCACAAGCTCAAGAGGTCAAGACACAAAAGCTTTAGCAACTAATCTACACTTAATGACCCACCCAGTGGTATTCAGAATATCACTCATGAAATCACTCAAGATATCCCTCAAGTAATTAAGGAACAAAAGAAGAAGAGGCACACTAATCTAGGAACTTCCTCTCTGCCCAGAACGTTGGAGGCTATACACCACACCCCTCAACAGTATTTATAGGAACTCAAACACCAGATTCTGCTCTGTTCCAGTAACAAGAAGCCGAAAGCACCAGCCTGAAGATGACGAGTGAGACCTCGTCGAAACGTCGCCCAGACACCCCGACTCTTACACGGGAAGACACCCGAAGACACCAAAACCTGCATTCCTGTACCCGTGAAAATCTACGAAAGCATATATATATATATATATATATATGCAGGTTTTGGTGTCTTCGGGTGTCTTCCCGTGTAAGTAACAAGAAGTTCCAGTAACAAGAAGCCGAAAGCACCAGCCTGAAGATGACGAGTGAGACCTCGTCGAAACGTCGCACAGACACCCCGACTCTTACACGGGAAGACACCCGAAGACACCAAAACCTGCATTCCTGTACCCGTGAAAATCTACGAAAGCAAATATATATATATATATATATATATAATGTGGAGTATTAAAAATTACAGTAACTTTGGAGTGGAAGAAATTAAAAAGGTCCATAGAAGGGTAAATGGACCTTGTTTAGCTTCACCAATGAAGCTAAACAGGGGTGGCAGTTTTGTGGGTGGAAGATCCCCTGAGAATACTGTTTGTGGCATTCTGAGCTCCAGTTTGTACACGGCATGCAGTCATTAAGAAAGCAGTTAACTGCATGAATGTTGAAAACACTTCCTATTACATTACCCATGCATGCCAACCCAAATCCATATAGTGTTAGCATGCCAGCCTCTCTCACCCACCCACTGCTGAACTGCTTAGTGTTGTCATGCTAGAGTTGGGTGTGTATGGGCCTAGCACACATGGTAAATAACACTGACATATGACAAGGTATGAAGGGAATGCTGACATGGGCCAATGATTTAGCTATCACCTGACCCACATATAATTGGGAACTTAGAAACTTGAAGAAAGGGCAAACAAACAAAATAATAACCTGGAAATACATGCTAAGTCTGCCTGGAAAATGCTAGATAAGGTGACCCCTGTTACTTTTTTAAAGCTACCATGGTGAAATCCAATAGCAGCTTGCCATCTCATAGCTCAACCCAGGATCTCTCATTTTTGCAGAAGATTCTGAGCTATGATTTTACCATGGTCAGCTCCTCAGTCATTGCCTTATGCTGTTCATGTGATAGATATGCATAATTATTTGTATTTTGGTCCCTTTGATACCTTTCATGAGCCATCTGGGAAATTAATATAATGGGTTGCCAAGGCAGTCACCACTATTATTGTGCTGTACAATTGAGAGAATTTTATATGTAATCTTGGCCATTCAGTGTCAGGTCCAGTAATGAGCAGTGGACCTACAGTACACTTCTCTGTGTAAGATAAAGGGGGAAAAATATAAATATGAAACGTGAGAGAATAGCATTAATGTTCAGCGAATTCCAATTGAGAACACAAGTGCAGAAGTGGGTGCCGACTTTAGTTTGCGTGCCATTGATTTTCAACCATTTTCTTTCATTAAGGTATCAGATGAGCAGAAACATTTGCACCTCATTATGCAGATATAATCCAGTGCGGAATGAAATGCTTAAGTCCCACTGGATGTAATAAAGAGTACCTGTTTTTTCTTAGAAGTAGTAATAGGAATGCAGCCTTGTTTATAATGCAACATAGTGCCATAAGCTTAGATTACAGGATATTATGTATGTTTATCATTGAGGAAAAAACCTTGTAAGTGCTACTGCTGAAGGGAACAGTCCGACAGGCAACCTTCTGCTGCACTTCTGTGACTCTCTCCCACTTCAGTAGGCGATTCACAAGAGAACTCCCCAGCTGGAG